>NC_092805.1:49871008-50582698 GCF_040954645.1 Diabrotica undecimpunctata | reverse complement strand
AATTCCAATCTAAATAAAATCAAAAATAATGTGTCTCAGTGGTTCCCATCGTCGCGCAATAGACGAGAACAAATTGCGGTTGCGCGTTTACGTCTAGGACATACCAGATTAACGCACTCCTACCTTTTTACAAAGAAAAATCCACCTATATGTAATCAGTGTAGCGTCCGGTTAACAGTCGAACACTTTTTAACAATTCGTAGTAAATATGACCTAGAAAGACAGCGCTACAAGATCCCAAACGCTCTACCACAGGCTCTAGGTCGAAACTGTTCCTGTGACAATATAGTGAATTATCTTAGATCCATAAACATTTTGTACAATCTGTAGGTGTTTTTGTTATTTATAGTTTGTTCCGTCGCTAATAACCTTTTGGTGGATGCGACATCTTTTTCTAATAAAAAAAAACTCATGAAAGAATCTTCTTCCAAAGGTGCCTATCTTCTAGAGATGTTGGCGACCATAATGTCACATCATTCTATTCACAGTAGCTCGACATAGATGATTTAATCAAATAAAAGGCAGATATCGAGCACAGGTTTTTATTAAATGTTGCTCAAGTACTTTCGTTCTCAGAGCTTTCCATCTCAGAGAATGGCATTCCATTCTCTCCTGCTGTCACCCACTATATAGCTTGTTCAAATTAAACATTTTTTTTTAAACTTTTTGTCCTTTGTCTAGTGTTGTACAAATGTATTACTTAATGTTTATGACATTCATAACATTGTTGGATAGCCTATAATTTTAACGAAATGTCCCTGAAGATGCTCTGAGAGCGAAAGTACTTGGACAATATTTAATAAAAAAACTGTGCTTGATATCTGCCTTTTATTTGATTAAAGTTCATTTATTTAAACATTCAACCATATATCACCAAATAGATCAGTTGATTAATATCTTTTATTTTGTAGCTATGATCCCAGGTATGATATATTTTTTTTAATTTACTAATGTTTTTATTTAACAATGTCTTGTCTTCTCTATACCACTTTTACCACCATATTAGCGGCCCTAATAATACTTTGTAATAAATTTTTAATATTGATATAATCTATTTGCTACTTATTACAACAATCACAGGCAAAGTGGCCACTCAGTACACCAATAGATATGTAACTTAATATGTAAGATATACGCGTAATCTTGTTTCAAAAAATTATTTTTAAATAAATAAAAAAAAACTCCCCTAGAGTGGTCACTTTTTCCGGGTTTTCCCTACATGAAGGAAATTGAAATAAGAATAAAGAAAGCGAGAAGTACCTTTAGGAATATAAAAAGAATACCAATCAGTCGAGACTTGAGCTTATAACTAAAAATACTTCTAGTTAAATATTATATTCATTCTATCCTTTTATATGGGGTGGAGACGTGGACAACGCAAAGAGGGTGGTTTGATTATAACTTCAATCAACTACTCCGTGCAGCTGTACCCAAGATCCAAATAGGAATGATGAAAGCCAAACTTCGAAACCGAGACGGCACGTGAGGAGTAAGTCTTAGCCCCGTATTTATAGTCGGTACTCAAGCCCGTGCTTGAGCATGTGCTCCGCCAAGTCGAACTTACGTCAAAGTCATGCTCAAGTATTTGTTGTGTTCTATAAACGATACTTCGGGTATTCTCGTACAAGGTTGATCTCAAGCACGAAAAATTAGTACAGTAAAAGTAAGTTTCGAATAAATATCGAATAAAAAGAAGATTCTGTCAATTTTATCATAATTGTGACTAAACTTTTAGCGCCAAATTTAGTTTATGCTTTAGCCCGCGCAAAGTTGGTTTATAGTATAGTATACTTACTGAAATTTTGTGTTTGGTATTAATATTTTGCGTTTGAAATTAATATTGGATTAACTATTTTAAGGTATGTAATATATTATAAAAAATATTTATTCTAGAGAATTAATTTCCATTTTGTTACTGTGTCTGAGGCATAATTTTAGATGTTCAATATATGCTTACATGTATATTTGTTTTTGGATATATTTATATGTGTGTAATGCGTTACAATCATTATAATTATATTGTCTGTATAAGCCGTACGCTAAATAAATTGGTTATCTAAATTTTAGATGAGTGGAAATGGCATGAAATATGCACCTTACTCAACAAAGGAAAAAGTTCTCCTAATCCAGCTGGTAACTGAAAACGGTGTGGTAGAGAATAAAAGGACAGACGGTGCTTCGACAATGGAGAAAAAGATGGCTTGGGAGTTAATAACAAGAAATTATAACTGCCAGCCTGAGGTCAACAACATCAGGACCAGCGACCAGCTTCGAAAATTGTGGAACAACCTAAAACAAAGGTAGAATACTTTTATTAGTTTAAGCAAATGCTTAAGTATTGACCAATAATTTTTTTATCATAGGAAACGCAAAGAAACAACAGCACTGCGTCACAGCATGTTAGCTACAGGTGGTGGTCCCCCGATGAAGCCAGAGTGTGATGCAGTGCTGGAGTTAGTTGAAGAGGCTGGTCCCAATATAGACGTCAGCATCGACTGTTCTTTTGATAGCACAGCAGTCTTTGAAAAAGGTAAATGTACTAAATTTGTAACTGTGCTTTACTCATAGTATAATTGTAGGCCAAAAACAGTTCAACCAGCTAGGAAGCTCAATAGCAGGACCATCAGTAGCCTCTGACCCCCCTCACTTCTTTCCCACTACAGAGTTCAAAGAAATGGACTTGTTATGTAAGTATGATGTAATAATTTTGAGCAGTCTTCCTGTACACTTAATAATAGTTTCAGGTAATACTTGTAGTGTGACACCTGCTGTTCATACAGAAGAGGATGATGATGATGTGCTTCAAAGTGGTAAGTGTTTTAAATGTAGTTAAAGCCATATGTACTTAACAATAATATCAATTTTAGCAAACACTCCTACTTCTAGTAGGGCACTGGGTGCTATACCACAAATATTGTCTGAAAATAAACAACGGTCCAAGAAAATGAGGGATACCATCAGACAGCAAGACGAGATTCACAGGATGAAAATGAAGATTTTGGAAGAAGATATGCTGAGGGCAAAAGCCTTAAGAGAAGCAGCTGAGAAGGAGAGGCAGAGAGCTACTGATGAAGCTGAATTAGCTTCATTGAAGTTAATAGACTATAAAAAAGGGTAATTATAGATTTTATCATGTTTGACTTGTTACTAGAATTTGGCTATAATGAATTGTATATTTTCAGGCGCTAGAAGATCTTTTTCCTTTGTTGGGTACTCTGCATTTTTAGAGAGAATGTTAGGAATAAGCCACAATATATTTATTTACATATTTTATTTACTGATTTTTTTCAATCTATATGACCAGAGGGCTGTTATCATAGATACAAAATTGTGATTTATTTTCAGAAAATAAATCACAATTTTGTATTTTTGGTAACAATATCTGGTCATAGACATCAAAACATCAGTAACTATAACATATAAATAAACATTGTGGCTTATTCCCAACTGAAGATAGTGTTAACTCAGTCTTACAGTGGCCTTTTCACTTTCGGAGCACTGAATGTCAGAGGAGGGTCTGTTTTAGCAGGTAGGCATTTGACGTAGAATCAGCGACGAGAGGGCGTTTTAAAGTACCTCGGGAACTATCGCCGGGACTACGAAGAATGAATCCTGCACTAAGGTCAGTCAGGCGGCGCACTGGACTGAGATGTCTTTTGAAGATTTCAGACCCCCCCTCTATAAAGACGAAAAAAAATTTAAAAAAAAATATACTTTGTGTTGTAAAATCATGGTTATTTTCTTTCTATTCTCCTTCCTGTTTATTTTATTTCTAGATAGTATTTAATGTAGATTTAAGGTTCTTAATATTTTAATTTCAGCTGGTAAGATATGGTTTTACCTTTTTATTTGTTGTATAGTCTTTTGTTTTTAGATTATGTATGTTTCTCTTTCAGTTTTTTTAAGTATTGATTGCTACATAGATCATATTTTTATGTTGTTTACTGAAAATTATTAAAATACTGAGTTTGCATAATTTTTAGTAAATTGCTGCCACTGCAATATATACATGTATATATACATATATATATATATATATATATATATATATATATATATATATATATATATATATATATATATATATTTGTAATGTTCTAATTGTTTACAGTTTACTCCTGATGAAGCTATAAAATAAAATAATCTATTTTATATTGTATTTAATTATTATAACTGTATAATTTTTTAAATAAAGAATATTAATATTCTAAATTTGTATAATTTTTATTTGGTAAGGAAAGGTTTTATGAAAGGAATAAACACTTAATTAAAAGGAGGGAAACTCCTTGTACTCAGTAAAGACATACTTTGCTTAAGTTGTCTGAGCATAGTGAGTGAAAAACCCTCATTTATTTTAAATTAAAACATAAAAAAATACATTTTTATAAATAACACAAAAACATACTATATTTAACATAATATAAGTATTCAATAATGTATTCTCAAAATAAACAACTTTGAATTGAACTGAACAAAGATTAGATATAAGAAATAAAATAAAATATTGAAATTTTAAAAATAAAAAATTGGAAAAATAAATCATGAACAAAACGTGTAATCAAGCTAATGATAATCATTCTGACATTTTCAGAAATAAGATAAAACATACTACATCTAACATAATACAAATATTCAATAATGTATTATCAAACTAAACAAATGCCAATTGAAAAAAGCTTGTGTATAAGGAAGCAATGAAATAAACTATTGAAATTTTAAAAATAAAAAATTGGAAGAACAAATCATGAACAAAAAGTGTAATCAAGCTAATTATAATGATGCTGATATTTTGAGAAATAAGATAAAACATACTACAGCTAACATAATGCAAGTATTCAATAATGTATTCTCAAACTAAACAAACAAATGCCAATTGAACAAAGGTTAGATATAAGGAATACAATTAAATATTGAAATTTTAAAAATTAAAAGAACAAATCATGAATAAAAAGTGTTATCAAGCTAATGATGATGCTAACATATATCTACCTATAATAAGATAAGTATTCAATAATGTATTTTAATTCTTATGCAAAATATTGGTGAATAAAATGTCTCCTAAAATTTAAACCTCGTTCCACATCATTAACATTTCTATTTACTGGCACATCAATATTTTCTACAAAATCATCATCATCATTATTATTTTCTTGTAAACCTATATTATAAAGTACTGCTGTAGCACATATTATTGCAAGAGATGTATTTAATTTAGTTTGTAGACCTCGTTGAAGACAAGGAAACCGTCTTTTCCAGGTTCCAAATAGCCTTTCAACAACATTTCTTGTTCTTATATGTGCACTATTATACCTATTTTCTTGATCATTACCTAAAAAGAGATATCCATCAAATAACCTATTTTTTAGCCAATTATCAATAAATACCTGGCTGTAATACTGGAGTAAGTAGATAGTGTCTGCATGCATATCCACTGTCACCTATTAATAATCCTGGAATTTCACCTCTTTCCATTCTAACTCGTAATGCACTTCGATCAAATATCAAGCTGTCATGACTTGATCCGGGATGTCGAACAACAATATCCATAATCTCTCTTCTAGGACCTGAAACAACCTGCAATTTATTTATATAATGAGGGCCTGGATAAGAAAGATCAATCTATACCTGCACATTTAATGAAAAAAAGCCTTTTCTATTACGAAATACTTCCCCATTATTACCACCTGGATTAGATATCTTGATGTGGGTGCAATCAATACACCCAGAAACATTTGGAAAATAGGCAACCTCATAAAAACTTGTTATATTCCTCCTAAATCCTTGTCCAGTATGGGGAAACCCTACAAAATCATTTAAACGTTGAGCTATTAATATTGATACCTTTTTAATGGTGTTGCTTATTGTCGATTGACTAATACCCCGCAAATCACCAGATACAACCTGAAAATTAGATGTAGCATAAAATCTTAAACAAATTAACAATTGTAATATTGGAGGTATTGGTAAACCACGATTGTCTGCTTTTCGTAGACCTTCAAATACCAGAGGCAGAATGGTATCTGCAACGGTATCTTTGTTGAAACGATACCGTTGACGAAATTCAACATCGCGGTAAAACTCCATGGGAGTTTCCATATCACGAATATATCGTTTTGGTATACGTTCCGGCTGATTTCCTTCTTCAATATGATCAATAAACTCTAAAAATTCTTCAACTTCGTCATACATTTTTTATTGTAATGAGAAAAACAAAAAAAATATATTGGAAGCGAATCGGAAAACAAATTTAACAAATATAAACAACAAAAGTTAGGTTAGGATCCCGTGCTCAAGGCAGGTCGATCCGATGCTTGAGTACGAGCTGTCATTTCTGCGTACTCAAGCTCGATTTCGTACTTGAGAACGGTTTATAGAACACAAATTTCATTCAAGGTCGACCTCAAGCATCGACCGATACTTGAGCATCGACTATAAATATGGGCCTTAGCCATACCTACACTAGCTTTTATTTTTCCACCACAGTACCACTTGCTTGGAAGAATGAATGTAAGATATTTAAAATAAAAATAAAAAAGAATAGCTAAGGGGAAAAAGTATGAAAGCTTTGAACTAAGTCGCAAAATATTTTTTTAAAAAGGTGTATTTATTGTGTTACCAACATCTATTTTTATTTTGTCGCAACATATATCAGGTACTATTACAAAAATAACCAAATCCAAAAACCAAAAATTTCTATATAGAAAAAATATTTTGATGATGAAAAATATTTAAATATTATTATTTAGAAAAATTAATTACATATAAAATACAACCTTTTTTTAACCAATTTTTTATAAACGTTGCCTTCGTGATTCGTCAGAGTTGGCAAACTCATACCATCAGCAATGCGAAATTCTAGGAAAGTACATGAAAGGTTTCTATTAACAAAGAAGTCCTACTCAAGAAATGAAAATATAAATAAAATGAAACATACACTCGAGAAAGAGCCGAATGAATAATCACTAGACTAAAATTCCCCGAGGAAAGAAGTCCACTACCACACTAAGAAGTACCTTAAGAAATACGTTTCGCAAAGAATTGGGGATGTAGAATAAGAATTAGCAACTAGTTAAGATGTTTGTTAACTGAGAGGAAGCCATGGTGAAAATTTTTTATTTCTTTACTTCGTAAAAGAGATAGTTAACTCATATGATTTTGCCCAATGCTAAAAGACCAAATACATGAAATCCTAAAAGAACCAAAAACAAATATAGATTCATTCTCATTCGAACCTCCGAGCAGTAAACATATCAGCAATTAGCGATAATTGATATTTAATATTAGCTTGTTAGTTTGGACAAAATAAGGAATTTTTTTGTTTCAAATGTTGAATTTCGTTTATATCTAAAATTTAAACAAAGGTGCAGTGTAAAAGTGTTACTTCTTCTGGACTAAAATCTGTAACTTTGATTTTTCTGTTTCATCTATAACAAATCAAGGGTAAACGACCATTTCACCGATTTGGCGTGAGGTTAATCACCAGTCCTTCCGGTAATGATCCATTATAAGCACCAGGGCCTTATTCAGGTTACTTAGACCAAACATAGAAATGGATTCAACAGCGGGATCTTCCACCATGGAAAGTTCTGGCAATCTACTTGTAAACCAACCATCAAAATTATATTCTACAGCTCTTAATCAACCTACAAATAAATTCCCAAACAAAACACAAGCAATTCTACTTCACTTACTCCCAAATACTAATATTGCAATTTACCTTAATGCAGTAACTTGTAAAGTGGATCCCAGAAAAATACATTCTATTTGTAAAATCATAAACGATGGTATTTGTATCTTATTTACCAGTGAACATACAGTCGATGAATTTCTAGCCCGAAGAACGTATTCAAGCCCGAAGACTAATAACAAATGGACGATTGATTATTTCCAACAAATGTCCAAGTATTCCGCACAGCATTATAGAAGATCAACTGAAAAACTTGGTATAAAACTCCAATTGACTTTCTCAGGATAGGGACTTCAAATCCAGCATTCAAGCATATCTTGAGTTTTCGACGACACACTTTTATAGCGCCAACTAATTTAGACAAAATAACCCGATTCTATGTTAATTAACCATGAGGATAACAACTATCAAATTTTCTTTTCCATCGAAAAGCAATCTTGCTATTTATGAAAGCAGCAAGGACATTTTGCATCTCAGTGTCCCAATAAAAATAATCAGACTCCTTCAAACAACATCCAAAATACTGTTCGTCTAAACTCTCTACAGGAAGTACACCAATCAGCTCCCCTTTCGACAATATCTTCTACACAATCCTCTCCTACTGTGATTGAAACTACAGTACAACAATCAGCTCCTTTGTCGATAAATTCCTCTACACAATCCTCTCTTATTAAGGCTGAAACGTCTAGAAAACTCATTACCTCTCAATCAAATATGCATACTCCGATAAACTGCGACCTAGCCAATGAGACTCAAATGGATACTTAGATCAGCATACATCCTCATCCCAATACCATAAACCCAATGTATCTGAAATGATATCCCCCCCAATAAGGGATAACGAGAATTTTTTTTTTTTTTGTCTTTATAGAGGGGGGGTCTGGAATCTTCAAAAGACATCTCAGTCCAGGGCGCCGCCTGACTAACTTTAGTGCAGGATTCGTTCTTCGTACTCCCAGCGATAGTTCCTCTCGTCGCCGAGTCTACGCCGAACTCCTACCTGCTAAACCAGACCCTCCTCTGTCATCCAGCGATCCGGAAGCGGAATGGCCGCTGTAAGGCCGGCATCACTTCCGAATCACTACCTTTATTCATTCATTCTCCATTCATACACATCCACACTCTATTCATCAGCAAGGAGGTTCCCTGTCTCGTTCCAGGTAGCGCGTAGAAGACACTCATCGCTCCTAGTTCGGCATTATTTCCAGATGGGCATTTCCTCCTTCCCCACAGTCTGACTCACGCATTCCAACTCACACAGTGTGACCCACTTTTCTAGCTTCACCTTTCAACATCATTCACTCTTACCTTTAGCGTTGGTTTAGCAGTCTTTCTTCCTCTTCCTTTTTCTTGATCACTGCACGGATATAGCTGTGTATGTTAGTCCAAACTAATTTATTTTCAATCATTCTCTCAATCATTTCTCTCACTGTAACAAAATTCACACCTGTCTCTCTCTCCATTCTGTTCCTTTCCACTATCCATCTGCTGCAATCTAACATCGTATGTGTCACAGTGTCCGAGTATCCACAGTATAGGCATTCATCTGTATCAGCCTTTCCGATCCTATAGAGGTAGGCTTGTCCGTGTTGTTCCATTCTTCTTGCCATCTTTCAACTGACCTTTCCCTTTCCTGTCTTTTCTCGGCCACAGTAAGGTTTGGACCTCTTCTCTCATAAAGCTCTTTTCTTTCCACCGCCAAAACATGCAACGGAACACATCCAGTGATGATCCATAAGGCTGCCGCAGACACAGCCCTGTAGGCGCATGCCACTCGCAACAGACTTGTTCTGTCTACTCGTGTCATGAGACTCCTACAGGCAGTTATCTCTACGGCGTCGCTCCAGACTGGTGCCGCGTAGAGGACGATCGATTGTACAACACCGTGTAAGACCCTCCTCCTTTCGGATTTGGGTCCTCCAATGTTCGGCATCACCCTCCCCAACGCAGCCGTACTATTCGCAGCCTTCCGGACCACCTCCCGCACGTGCTCTCCCCATTTTCCATTCTGGTGCAATGTCACTCCTAGATACTTTACATGTTTCTTAGGCGTTAGACATGCTCCCGCACATTTTAATTCAATATTTTGCCTATTCCTTGTCCCCTTCAGAATGATGGCTTCGGTTTTCTCTGTCGCAAGTTTCAGTCCGTGCTGCGTCATCCATTTCTTTACGACGCCGCCTGCGTTTCTAACCCGGTATTTGAGATCTGGCTCATCCCGAGCCACTACCAGTACAGCGAGGTCATCCGCGAATGCGAAAGGGGTTGTACCCTCTCCGTATTCACAGTGCATAACCCCGTCATATGCCAGATTCCATAGCGTCGGGCCCAAGACAGATCCCTGGGGTACCCCGGCCGTCACGTCCACGATCGTGCCCTTTTCCACTATAATCCTTCTCTCGGATAGATACTCCGCCACCACATTCATCAGGTAACCAGGACATTCTCTCTCCTCCATTGCCTTCATTACCTCGTTCCACTGCAACGTATTGAATGCATTCTTAACATCAAACAACAGCAGAGCCGCCCAGCGATGTTCATCCCCTCTGTTGCGCAATGCTTCGAGTACACTCATGATTGCATCAATCGTGCTTTTCCCTTTACAAAAACCAAATTGCCTCCTTGATAAACCACCTAAGTATAAATAACCACCCATATAACAATAAGGGATAACGAGAATGCCTTCGTTGAACCGAAGCCATGAAGCCAAAAACCAAAAACTTAACAAAAATACAACAGAAACCAATTAGAAGATCTTACCAAATGTACCAGTCAATTTTCAAAGAAATCTCCAACGATGGATACTTAACAGACGAAGAATTTATTGACTTCTTTGAAAATGCGCATGGTTCTTCAGATCTTCTCAGAGTCGCCAGAACTTACTCGGAGGATATCGAGGGATTGATAGACTTTCTAAAGAAAATACATCCCATGTTAGGTCCAAGATATCTTAAATCCCGTTGTTTTAGAATTAAAAACAAAATTACAAAACAAATTTTAAGTAATATTTGTACCGATGATCCTAGCGATTTCTCTCCGGAGACTTTTTAATTAAACTATTTTCAATTCTATTATTCAATGGAACCTAAATGGGACCCATACCCATTTCTTCTTCTTTAAGTTCCATCTTCTATCGAAGGTTGGAAATCATCATGGCTATGCGGACTCTGTTGACTGCCGCTCTATAAAGTTCTGCACTACTGCATTCAAACCATTCCCTTAAGTTCTTAAGCCAGGATATTCTTCGTCTTTCCACATTTCGCTTTCCTCGGATTTTGCCTTGCATAATAAGTTGTAATAATGCGTATTTTTACCATCTCATCACACGTCCTTAGTACTCAAGTTTTCGTCTTTTGATAGTTAATATTATTTCCGCCTCATTTCCTATCTTTCTAGTTACTTCCACGTTTGACATTCTTTGAATCCATGATTTTCGTAGGATTCTTCTGTAACACCAAAATTCAAAGGCGGCCAATTTATTCAGATGGACTTGTTTTAGTGTCCACGCTTCAAAACTCTCAATTGCAGTATCTTCAATAGTCAATTGGATATTTGCATGTGCAGATTTAGTCATGATCATGCATTTAGTTTTCTTTAAATTTATCTTCAGTCCGTTCTCATGACAGCGTTCATTAAGGCGTTACATTACGTTCTGTAAATCATTGTTGTTATCCGTCATTATTACTGTATCGTCTGCAAAACGTAAGTTATTAGAAGATCTTAAAATTCTTATAAATAAATTTCATCTATCCATCCTATGTTTGCAAGAACAAATGGCAGGAAACATGGGATGTCTCAAATTCTAACCTTATATCCATAAAACAAACTGTCCTACCATGGAGGCTACCTATGAAAAGAAGAGATCAAGTTATCATCTCCATACTACGATCAGGACACACCAAGATCACACATGATTTCCTACTACAGAAGCAACCCAAACCTTTGTGTGATAGTGATCTAACAGTACATCACTTATTAGTGGACTGTCCGCTGTACGCACTTGAAAGACAACATGAACAGTTACCTACAACAATAGAAGACGTTATAAGTAAGTAAACATAGTGACCACAATCGTACCATACTTCTTTTGGTTTCCTCAGGACTAATCAACAAAATTTAATTGTATTCTTTGTTTTTTTTTTATATTTATATTATAATGTAAAATCGACCATTGCTAATAATCCTTATGGTTGGAGCAGTTTCAAATAAACACAATATAGATTCCGAAATAATTCTCAAACTGAACAAAAAAAAATGTTAAAGCGTAGGTAGTGTTAAAGAGTTCATTTAAATTATTAGATCAAAAGTGTCTACAACTAAAACGGGATATTTTTATTTTTCAGTGTCTATTGACGTGCATTCGAACGGCAAGCCGTATATTATACTCATACAGGTTGAGACAGATCGGTAGATGGAAGAAACGAATAAATAATCTTAAACTAGAGTGAAATCAGATGACAGATACAAATTAATAATGATCTACCGACGGAACAAGAACAAAGAAGAAAAAAATCATTATTTTCTTTGTCTACCGTAGTTTTTATCTACGACTTATCCAAATCGGATCTAGTTTAACATGTAATATATCCGCTCTTATATAATAAGTATATAACGGATTATATTATCTGAGATCAGAACTAATTAAGACGACAGTCGTATATAACGTTGTTACGAAAAATTACTTTATCCTTCACAGTGTTCAAAATTGGTGCATACTCATAAATAAGTTAAATGGTCAAATTTGCAATAGTATATAGTCTTGGTAAACAATACAGGGTTATGCTAAAGGTTATTTTAAAACTATTTTTCTTGTGATATTTTAATGTAATTTAGTATCCTTTATGGGAATTAACCAAAATTTCAATTGAAAATTCGACGTCCATTTTGGAAATCGTAAAATGAGAAAAATTTTTAAAGTGGAAATTGGAAGTGGTATTGGAAAATATTAGTTTCTATTATAATCCTTATAAACTTAAAAAATAGTTAACAACAAAATTTATTTAAAACATCTAGTGAACAAATAATATTTCTTCTTTTTCCTTCTTTATTCTAGGCAAATTGCCTATTTAAACTTCATTCACCGCATCAATGTTCAGATTGTTACCTAACCTTTTTCGAGGTCGACCTATACTTAACTCAGCTCCGTATCGTTACAGATGGATCTCCACCAATTCTTACCATTCATGTTTATTGCACTCTGCTAATATGTTCATTCTATTCTTTTTCCTGTTTATCCCCAACCGTTCACGTCATCGTGAAAGAAAGAGTAGAGGGAAGAAAAGGCTTGGAAAGAAAGAATAAATCTTTACTGAGGATTATCAGAGATTGGACTAATCTCAGTGTTAAGAAGCCCCAACCGTTAATATTGTCTACATCACATGCATTCCTTATGTTTTCACTTGATTCCTTGTCTAGAATAATATTTCCAACTATGCCCCGAAGTATCTTTATTTCTATTGCTTCAAGCAATTTTTTTTTGTTTTTGTCGTTTCTGGTCGAGTCTGGTCGAGTTTTGTGGTCTTCCTACTGACCGTCTTCCTATTGGGGAATCGTCTCTTGCCGTCTTTACTACTCTATTTGTTGTAATTTGTTCTTGACACAGTTCTTGCTGTTCTTCACCTTGTATATACGTCATATATCTGCACTTCTAGAAATGTCCCGTAGTGTCTTATCATAAATTTTTCTAAGTGTTTTCTTCCATAATTCATCCGTAATCATTCATTTTCTAAGTGTTAATTTCAATAACACGACCTGACACATAGAGGATAAAAAGGATGCTAGAAACAGTAAAGATGAAAACACTTAGCAAACTTGATGGTAAAACATTATGGGACAAAACTAGAAATACAGATATACGACGTAGATGCAAGGTGGAGAACATTAAGGACTGGGTAAGAAGTAGAAGAGTAGAGTGGTTTCCCAATAGGAATACGATCAGTAGGAAGACCACGAAAACGATAGAACTACAACTTACTGGAGGCACATTGAAAAACAGACAGAGTCGTGTCTACATAAAAAGAAGACAAATATATTTATCTCCCATATTATATCCTCTCATTTTGGACACTTCCTTTATTATCTCACCCATAATAACGTTGAAAAGCAACGGGCTCAGATAATCATCCTGAAGAATGCCATTACCAGTTGATATTATATAACAATATATAACAAGCGAGTCTTCTACAGCTGGCGCCGCATCTCGCATCCTAATTTCCAACGTTTTCTGTCGAAGCAATCTTCAGTTGTTAGATCTCTGGCGGTCATTGCATCGTCGACATCGTCTCTCCAGGATCGTCTTGGTCTACCTCGTTTTCTTCTAGTTGGCGGAGTCCATTCTTCTATTTTTTTTGGCCATCTATTTTTAGGCATTCTCTGAAGGTGTCCATACCAGTTAAGTCTTTTGGCTTCGATTGTGTCTATTATGTCTAGATCGATTTCCATTTCTCTCCGAATATCTTCGTTTCTCACCCTATCAAGTCTAGTGAGCTGGCAACATCGTCTCCAGTAGTTCATTTCCATGGCCTTAATTTTTGATTTGTTTCTTTGGTTTATTTCCCAAAGTTCGGCGCCGTACAGCCCAATACTTTCTATTATTGTTTTATAGATTCTTCTTTCATTTTCTTTTGTTATTTTTTTATTCCATAATAGTCCGTGTAGCTGTCTGGTGGCTGATCTTGCTTGGCCAATCCTGGAGTGTATTTCTTCGCTACTTCCTGCTTTTGATGTTATTTGGACTCCCAAGTATTTAAAATTTTCTGTTGGTTTTATAGTTCCCATTTCGATTTGTAGGCTTTCTGGTTTTTCTCCTACAACTAAGTACTCAGTTTTTTGTATATTAATTGTGATTAATTGTTTTCTAAGCATGTAGCCTACATCACTCTCGTCTTCAGCTAGAATGGCTTGGTCGTCAGCGAAGTGTATCGTGTACAATCTATCATCTTCGATTGGGATGCCCATATTGCAGCACTTTCTTCTCCACACTGAGAGTGCCTCATTTAGATATATTTTGAAGAGTGTAGGTGCTATGCAGCAGCCTTGCTTTAGGCCCTTACTAATAGGAATTTCTCTAGTTAATCTATTTCCAGTTTTAATGTTTGCCGTCATATTTTTGTAGAGCTTGTATATTTTTTTTGCTTATTTCTTGTTTTTCCATTGCTACCTAAAGCATTGAAAGTGGTACACTATCGTATGCCTTTGTCAGATCTATAAAGACTATATGAGTTGAAAGGTTGTGGGCTAATCTTTTCTCGGCAACTTGTCTTAGAGAGAATATACTGTCATTACAGGATCTGCCTGCACGAAAGCCATTCTGTTCTTCAACATCTGTCATCTCTTTTTCAATTTTGTTTTTTATTATTTTTCCATACAGTCTTGAGAGTGAGTTTATGACACTTAGCCCCCTGTAGTTTAAACAATTCTTTCTATCTTCTTTTTTGTAGATGTTGTTAATATGTGCTTTTGTCCACTCCGGTGGTAAGTCGTGTCCATTATAGATTAAGGTGAAGACATACGCCAGTAATTCCCGTAATACTTGTGGGCTATGTTTTAATAATTCATTCGGTATACCTTGTGGTCCGCATGACTTCCGATTTTTTAGAGTTTGTATTGCATTCTCGACTTCCTGTACTGTTATTTCATCGTCTTCACTAAATTCCAGTTCATATGTTGTTGTACTGATGTTCGTGAATTGAGGTCTTGTTTCAGTCAAAAGTTGTGAGTAGTGTTCGATCCAAGATTTTTCTTTTATTAAATCTATTCTACTCGTTTCTTCTCTGTTTGTTCTCAGATTTTTTACCGTTTTCCATGCTTCTATTGATCTTGTTGACCCTATATATTTGTTGAGTTCTTCGCATTTACTTTCATATATCTTGCATATGTTCGTCTATCATCTGGATCATTTGTTTGTAGCCACTTTTGATATGCTTGTTTCTTGTTGTGTACTGCATTGGCGATGTCATTTGTCCACCATAATGGAGTATTCTTTTTGTTCTTTTGGATTGTGCCGAGCGCTTCGTAAGCTGCTTCATTGATTTTATTGATTATCTCTTTATAGGTATTCTGGGCTGAGGAGTAGATCAGGTTTGCCAATTTTTGGCTGAGTCGCAGCTTATATAAGAATGATGTCGAGTCGTTTTGCAGTACATCAATATTGTATTTAGGTAGATTCGATTCCAGGGGTTTTGATTGAGCTAGTTGGTTGTCATTTTGATGTAGTAGCCGAGGTCGATACTGTAGGTAACATTTTGATCTTACCATATAGTGGTCAGTTCCGCACTCCGGTCCTCTTAATACTCTTATGTCTTCAACTTGTATGTGTGTTTCTTATTTTGTGATGACATAATCTATAATTGACTTTGTGTTTCTCGTTGGTTGAACCCAGGTGTACTTATGTATGTTTTTATGTTGGTAGAATCCGTTTAGGATTTTGAGAAAGTGCTGTTTACAGAATTCGATTAAGTGTTCCCCATTTTCATTTGTTTTAGCGTCACCATATTTTCCTACGACTTTGTCATTTGTTTTTGTTCCTGTCCAAGCGTTAAAATCTCCCAACAACACAATTTCTTTGCGGCTATTTATATTTTCAATGAGTTCCGATAAAGTTTCGTAGAATATTTGTTTAGCTGCTTTTGATGCATTTTCTGACGGAGCTTATATTCCAATAATCTCGAGGTCGTGCCCCTTTCCACGTAATAGATACTCTAATAATTCTCTCATTGATCAGCTCCGAGCTTTTCAGGTTTCCTTTTAAGTCTTTTTTTATCAATATTGATACCCCTGCTTGTGCTCTTTTGTCTTTCTCTACTCCACTATAAATATGTATAAAACCTCCTATGTCTTCACTACCTTGGCCTTTTTTCTTTGTTTCGGTAAGAACCGTAATATCTGATTTTATTTTCTTTACTTCTGCCATGACTTGGTCTGACTTGGTTCTCCACCCTTGCATATTCCACCAGTTGATATTAGATTGATAATTTCTCTGTGTTTTTAAACTTGAATTTAAATTTTTTTATATGTCTATATATATATATATATATATATATATATATATATATATATATATATATATATATATATATATATATATATATGTTTTCTACACTTTTGATTAGAATATAAGGATGTCTTTTAGTTGGACCCTATCGAATGTCTTCACTAAATCAATACATAAATAGGCAGGTTTGTCGAATTCCACTGATTTTTCTGTTATTTTTTATATTGGGACAAAGACTGCATTTCTGCAAGATCTACCTGATAGGCATCCTTGTTGTTGGTCCTCTAGGGATATATGGCAATAATCTTGTTTGTTATAATCTTTGTCGTAAGTTTTGATGTTATACTTAGTGAGTTTATTCCTCTATAATTCGAGGGAAGTTGCTTACCTATCTTTTTAAATATGAGTATGGTGATGCTAGTTCGTCATTGATTTGGGATTATATGCTGGTAGACGATTTTTGAATTAATTGTGTCAGTTGTTGTATTAGATCCTCTCTTCTATATTTTAGCAGTTCATTTGCGATTCCGTTCTGTCTAGGTTTTTTCTATTCTTTAATTTCTGGAGGGCTGATTTTTTATCTTGAAGTTTAATTTCGATGTTCTCATTTATTATTATTTCTGGTGTATTCAAATAGTCTTCCGTGTTTTCTACCGTACATAGTTCAGTGGGATAATCAACCCATTTTTACTTAGGTATTTGATTCCTTAGTTCCTTTGATTAGGTACTTGATTTTCATTAGGTGACAACTAGTTCATTAACTTCTTTTCTTTGTGATCTAATTCACCTCCACATTTGTTTTCATAGACCATGGAAGTCGTTTTCCATCCGTTTTGGAAAAGGTTTCTTAGTATTGGTTTTTCACTTGTCTCATCAAGGTCAACGTTTTGTTTTTAATTTTTTTTTGGTATTCAGCGTACGATGTTGGTATCTTCACAGCTGGTATTTAAAGTAAGCACGTTTCTTTTCCTTTTAAAAATTTTTTTGTTAAAATCCTTTATAAAAGGTATATAAAATTAAAAAACCCAAACGGGCTATGTCATGAAGACAAAACGTTTTCGGAATCCATATTCCATCATCAGTGTCTAGGTGTACATGTTTTGAGCCACTAAATATCTGGATAGACACTGATGATGGAATATGGATTCCGAAAACGTTTTGTCTTCATGACATAGCCCGTTTGGGTTGTTTAATTTTATATACCTTTTATAAAGGATTTTAATAAAAAATTTTTGTGATACTTGGTATACAGCCAGCTACAGGAACTTAGTTTCCTTGTGGATCTTTTCCTTTTATTTTTATTTAACTTCTGGACAGAACCGTCCTTCCTTATTGTTCTATTGATGTTGCTATGAACTGTTCTTGTGTCATAAGCTTCACACACCGTATTCCGTCTTCTTCCATTATTGGCATTGCTTTAATTTTTTCTTAAAATCTCTTTTCATAAAGCTCTTTTATTGTAGTGACCTATAATTTCCTTACATTTTTTTGCTTCAACCAGTGGTTTTTATCTTTAAATGGCCACTACCGACATAAGCTGAGTTTAGTGTTCTGAGATCTACAACTTGAAGTGGAAAAATGATAAATTTATATTAAGTTTATACTTTTTATTAACGAATTGATGAGCTTTCTGCTCCATCGTATCTCATTTTTAACTGCTTCTACTCCAAATCCTCGTGGAGGTGCTTGTTATTCCTTTATTTTCCATTTGATTATATTCCATGCACGCTGAATTTGATTGAGATTGTGAAAGTTAAGCCAGAGCCAATTGAATCATCATTAACAATATAAGGTATGCCGATGTCACCGTAGTATTAGCAGAAACAGAAGACCAACTAAATATATTGATGAACATATTATCAGAAGAACGTCACAGGCTGGGCTTGGACATTAACTTTTCCAAAACCAAAATTCTGGTATTCCACAAAAACCCCCATGAACAAGTTACACCTAACATACAAATAAATGGTATCACCCTTCAGAGTTCCCAAAGCTTCATATACCTGGGCAGAGAACTAAATAGTCAACTAGACCACTCAAAAGAAATTAGAAGACGCATTGTAATAGCAAGATCTGGTTTCATGAATATGCGTAAAATGCTCTGTAACCCCAAGCTATCAGTCTCAATAAGATTGAGAACACTAAAGTGTTATGTGTGGTCTCTATTACTATATGGCTGTGAGACCTGGACATTAAAACAGTATGACGTCAACAAATTAAATTCATTTGAAATGTGGATGTACCGCCGAATGCTAAGAATAAGCTGGACCAGCAGAACTACGAATGAAGAAGTACTGAGAGCAATGAACACACGCCCTCATCTGGTCAATACTATCAAAATTAGAAAGACGTCATATCTACGATACATAATGCGCCATAATGAATTTGAGAAGCTCCAAGTAATATTAGAAGGCAAGATTGAAGGTAAAAGGGGCATTGGACGAAAGAAAAAATCTTGGCTACGAAACATCAGAGATTGAACCCACACAAAAGGAAATGAATTAATTCATCAAGCCCAGAATAGAGAGAAATTTGCCATATTGATCGCCAACCTCAACAGAGAAGGCACTTGGGAGGAGGAGGTCAAAGTTAAGAAGCTATTTTAGTGTTTGGATTTTTTCGGGTTCTAAAAAATCTGCCACTTGTCTCAGTGTTTAGGGTTATTGTAACAAAACAATAAATTTTGTGCTCACAATATTATGCCCCAGTTCTATTATAACTAAAAAGAGTATCAAGACAAATTTGAAATTATTTGTGTTAAACTCGATATTCCTTCCCGATTGATGAGCTTCTACTAAAACGTGTTAAAATGCGCACAATCTTGTATTAATCTGAGAGCAAATATATCAGCTGTTGAATTTCTCAAAATGGTAAATAGATGAAAAATAAGCAATATTCAAATTTTAATTTTCTAGTCTGTAAGAAAGTAACGATTAACATTTATGAAAAGAAAAGTTTCACGAACTACTTCTGTTGAAAAATACAAAGATCGTCAAAGTATTGGTATTAACATTGGCAATCAGGTCATGAAGATCTGGAAGGCTCTTTAAATACGAAACAGAAATTTATTTACCATTTATCCATAAATTGTAGCACATATGTTTAAATATTTTTGAAATTTACTTGTCAAAAGTGTATTGACACGCATTATTCAATTAGTGAAGTTGATAGTGTAATAAAAAAAACTAGTATAAGTATTTTTAAAAATTGTATAAAACTTTTATAAATATCCTTCATGAATAATAAAAATAATAAAAACTATAATTTAAGAAATGATGACTAATAACTATTCCTTTTGGAATCATACTGTACAAATTTTAATTATTATTAAACTAAATGTCGCTAACAATTAGTGAGATGAGTTAACATTAGGTTAAGTTTGCTAAATAAAAAAGTAATTTGCTAGTTTATTTCATAGTTGTTTAAAAATAATGCATTATTTACAGTTAGCCTATATTTTCCATGTCGTCATAACATATTAACAATTAAAAGTCGAGTGACACTCGACACTGAGGAGTAAGCAGATTAAGACCTCAGTGCCGTTTGACGGTTCTTGTATTTCTACAGAACGCGATACTGGTACTTCACGAGTGAGGGGAGTAGGCAGACTGAGTCCCCGAATTTGAACGGAACCTTGAAAATCGCTCCAAAATGGGTGCCGAAACGTCGAGTATTAAATTGTCAACGCGGTTCTTCTCTATTCCCAACAACTTACTAATTTTCATTTACCTGACCCCGGAAATTTATCCGAATATATATATATATATATATATATATATATATATATATATATATATATATATATATATATATATATATATATATATATATATATATATATATATATATATATATATATATATATTTATCCGAATATATATATCATCATCATCATCATCATCCAGCCCCGTTTTCACATCCATTGTTGGATATAGGCCTCCTCCAAACGTCTCCAGTTCTCTCTATCTCTAGCTGCTGCAATCCAGTTTGTTTCTATTCTCCTTAGGTCGTCGGTCCATCGGGTGGGTGGTCTGCCTCGACTTCGCTTGTCGGCATTATTCGAAGTCGAAGTCGAATATATATATATATTTATATATATATATATATATATATATATATATATATATTATTGTGATATTTAGAGTCTTGGTGCGTCAAGCAATAATTAGCTAATTAATTTTTTTGATTAATTAAAATTATTTAAATGATATGATTATGACTCTATCACAATTTTTAATTCTTTTATCTCAGGGTTAAATTCGTGCTTCAATATCTATGCTATTACATGTGAAAGGTAAGGTCCAGAGAATACCAGAATAATAAAAAACACATATGATCTAACACTATATATATTGAAAAAAAATAATGAAATAATTCACACTCAAAAGTTTTCAATAAACAAATCTCATATAAGGATTCTCAAAATTTTGTTCTCCGTACGTGAACAATCAAAATTAATGGTACAAACAATATTAATTGAAAACTCAAAATCCCAAACTATTCTAACTCTCCTAATCAAAATACACTCGCGATCATAAAATCCGGGTCATCTTGAAAATTTCAAGTTTCTTCAATATTTTTGCCTCTGGTACAGTAATAACCTTTTTTTGGCTAATGTATTTTTTATTTGTTATCAATGTTTGTTTTGAAAAAAAAAAATGGGTTTTTATTGTTTTTATTGGAAAAAACAGAAAACAAATCAAATTGTTGATAAAACAGACATACGAAAAAATATGGAAAATACATAACGTGGTAAAAAAATCAGTGAAATTTCAATGACCAATATCGTGTATTGCCTCCCCTTGCTCTAATAACCTCTTGCAGACGACGGGGCATACTCTCAATTTTTCTCCGGATTACATGTTGTGGTATGTTATTCCACTCACTCTCTAGCAGATCCTTAAGCTCCTGTGCGTTGTTAGGAGGAGGTGTATGGGATTGAATACGTTTTTTCAAATCATCCCAGAGATGTTCGATGGGATTCAGATCCGGAGACCTAGCTGGCCAGGCTACCCTCGTAATTCCAACTTCGTCCAAGCATTACATACTGATCCTGGCAACGTGCGATCGCATATTGTCCTGCATAAAAACGGCGTTTTCTCCAAGCCCTGCCATATTGGGCATAACATGTTCTTCCGGAATCTCCGTAATGTACCTTCGTGCAGTTAGGGACCCATTTTCGATGAAGGGTAATTCTGTGTGAAAGTCGGAAGATATACCTCCCCAAGCCATGACCCGAGCCTCCACCAAATGGCATTCTTGGAGCAATGCAAGCTTGTGAAAATCGTTCACCGGTTCTCCTCCAAACTCTTACACGTCCATCGGATCCAGTTAGGCAGAAACGGGATTCATCTGAGAATAACACTTTGCTACAATCGTTAATTCCCCAACACGCGTATTGTCGAGCAAAAGCTAGTCTTGCAACTCGAGGCACCCGGTGAAGTGGCGGTCCTCTAGCCATTACCCGAGAAGATAGTCAAGAAGAACGAAGTCTTCTTCTGACTGTTGCAACAATAAAATTGCGATTTCGTACTTCCTCTAGACGATTTTGATGCATAACCGCTGTTGAGGTCCGGTTTCGTAAAGATTGAAACACACGGAAACGGTCATCTAGTGCCGTGGTCGTTGTTCTTCGTCCAGAGCCAGGTCGCCTGGTTGGCAAACTTGCCTCCTGAAAGCGTTGAAGCACTCGTTGAACCGTAGAAAGGCTTACGCCAACAGTTCTTGCGACTTGCCGTTGAGTGTGACCGTCTTCCACAAGTGCAACAATTTGTTGCCGTTTCAACAGTCAAAGGCATTTTTGTCACAAAATAAACACTAATAATGGCACTAATAAACACTAATGGTGGCAATAATAAACGTTTGTCCGTTGCATTTGAACAGAAAGTCGAAGCACAAACGAGACATTTAAAACAAGCGGAGTTACAGGTAGCGTTCATTTTGGGAAGTGTGCACTTTACCGCGAAATTGGCTTTATTGGAATTCTTTGTTACAAAGGAAACCGCAACAATTCTCAGAAACATGCATTAGTTTGTATTTGTAATATTATTATTTACGATAAAACTCGTTAAAAATGAAATATCGGTGATTTTCAAGGTGACCCGGATTTTATGATCGCGAGTGTATTTATATCCTTTCTAAATTACGTATAAAAATTGTGTTATCAATAAAAGAAAAAAAACTGCAGAAAACAAAAATATCTCTCTCTGATGATGAGTGGTCCAAATCCTTGTTCCTTGTAGACTGTATTATCTCCTCTCAACCGCTCCCTATGTAATCAGCAATCTTACAACAGATTGTTGCAAGTATATCGTCCTTAATGATCTCCTTCAAAAGCAACAATCATTCAAATTATGATAGCCTTTCTCCTCTCGATAAACTGAATCTCTTGTTGGCCCGAGTGAAAAATGACTCTTGGAATATCTTCTCTTTACGATAAACTGAATCTCTCGTTGGCCTGAACAGTGACTCTTGGAATATAAGTAGGAAAATATGACTTACAATATTTTGCTGCTTCAGCTTCTGTCAGATACACTAACTCCACAAAAACTCACTAACATTCAACACTACTGCTTGCTACTTCTTGGGAACCACCAGAGAACAATCACTGTTCGTCTTACAGACTTGGAAAACCAACTGATTATCTTTTCTCTCTCCTCAATCTCGCTAAACTTTTTCCTACATACTTATCCCACCTTTTTCAATCTCCACCAATCAAAACTCGTCACAATTCCCCCATTTTTTCATTTCGATAACAAACAAATTTTTACCTATAATTATAAAATTTCCTAAAACTTATTTACAAATAATATTTTCTATAATTCTTAAAACTAACAAAAACCTCTTTCTAAAATCTCTTCTATTTGTCTCTAATCACTGCATTAATGTATTTTGGAAAACCCCGTTCAATTGTCTTTGGATTTCACTTAAAATTATGCGGGTCACTCAAGTATAACAAAGAAATAATTTATGCAAAGCTTACATTTTGTTTAGTACAGGTAATCCAAGAATTTAATAACTTTCCTTCTTCGAAATGTTTGTTGGATATTATCCTACTTATCTGAATTATTTTAATGTTTTTGAACTTTGAAATATTTTTAAACAAACCAATATTTTTCTCGATTTTACATATCATAACAATATATATATATATATATATTAACAGTTATTATTTCGACCAAAAAATAATTTATAAATAAGTAGGAATCATCAGGTAAATCAGGAACAGAAATCAAATGTCAACAGTTTTTGCTGTCAGAAAAATAAATAGGTACTTTATTTATGTTATCATTGTATTATAAGTATGATAAAGTAGGAGTATTAAATCTATTAAAGTATTGAGAGTATTAATTTGAAATTATGAATAACAAATTAACAAAAAAAAATAAATAAATCGATTTAAAACATACATTGTATGCATAACATTGCTCATGTTCAGAGCAATCTCGACAAATTGCAAACTTAGTTCAATATTACACTACTTGGTTCTATATTACAATATGGTCTGTCTGGGGTAGCCGCCATAAGCAGGATCGAGAGCTATATATTCATATGTAGAAGGAGATGGGCGGTGACTTTCGTCGTCGATATAATAAATGCGTTTAATAGTACTAGCTAGAAAATTATCGTCAGACTACTGGTCGACTTGGGGATATTCCATTACCTGCAGAACTTGGCCAGGGACTGCTTCACAGATAGATATACTTATTAACATTGCGAGAGGTTACTTTATAAAGAACACGAAGGAGGACCCAGAGCTTCATTCTGGGGCCATTGCTTTGGAATGTTCTGTACGAAGAGATTTTGGAGACCGACCTGGGTATTGGTGTACAGGGAGTGAGATATGCAGCTGGCCTGTGGTGCTGGTGAAGCACAATAAAAACTGGTCAATCATGCATAAAGGCAACCGAGCCCTTAACAAAGTAAAGACGTGGATAGGAAGCAGGGATCTCATACTAGCGTCCGAGAAAACTGAATCTATGATCCTCAAGGATCTGAGTGTCAGAGACCATATAGTTGTTGTCTTAAAAGGAGAAAGGGTGTTACTTGCCAAAAAAGTGAAGTAATTAAGAGTATTTCTATATACGAGGTGAACTTTTGGTAAGCACGTTAAATATGTGTCGTTCGTGAGAGAACCGCGGTGCTGACAATGATTATGCCCAACGTCGGAGGACCGAAAGAAGAATTTCAATGGAAGTGGTCTACTCAAATGTATATGCGTCAGGGGTATGGCTACAAGTGCTTAACATCATGAAATATATGAGAATGCTAGATAAAGCCCCAAGAAAAGTAATATTAACGGTAGCACGTGCATACAGAACAACATTAACGATGGCCACACAAGTGATCGGGAGTGTTACCTATCCACCTGATGGTGAAAGTAAGACGGAAGCCTATAGATCAACAGGTGAAAATATTAGCTAGGAATAACAGCATAACGGAGTGGCAGAAAGAATGGAAAAATGAGCATAGGACTGCTTGGACGAGGATATAATTCCAAATACCGCAAGATGAAATGTGGTGATGGAGACACTAGATTATTTTTTCACACAATTCCTAATAGGGCACGGCTTTTTCATGGCCTATCTGGAAAGGATAGGGAAGGTTGTAACTGGAAACTGCACAAACTATGGAGTAGCTGACACCGCCGAGTACTGTGTATTCGAGTGCAGAATGTTCAATGAGAACAGAAACTAATTACACACGAAGGTAGTTAGAGTAAGTGCAAATACTAGATATAATGCAGGTAGCAACGAGGGAAAAAACTGATAATACTAAGAGTCACCATCTAAAATAAGTTTTTCAAATGTTGTTGAACTGTTGAGAGCTTTTGGCTTACAATCTGCACTTCTATTATTTTCATTCGAAGAAGTCATTTCGACTCACGAATCTCAAACCAACTAACGCATATGGTGCCCAACTTCATACTTCACACAATATTAATCATAAAGAGTAATCTAATTTAACGATTTACAGGAGATTTGAATAAGGGAATAGAGAAGACGAATACTTGGGTGGGAAGGATGGAAAAATGTATTGAGGCAGACCAGGGCTCAGGAAAGGCTGTAGCGCCAATTGATGATGATGAGTTATCAAATTAAATCTATTTTATAAACAAGACAAAATGTAAAACCAGACAAATTTGTCTTTAATTTAGGATTATAAATTGAGTCTACATCATTATTCGCCTGGAACCATATGCAGACGTTCGCATTCGACGCATAGTATCAGTTTATTATCTTATTAAATTGATAAAACTTGAAAACAAAATATTAACTTACTTTGAAAATTATTTTAAACGTACCACTAGGCAAGCAATTGAATGATGATAAAATTAAGTTGGCGCTACATGGTGCCACGCGGCTATTTAAAAATTACAGTAATAAAATCAGATCAAGCGAATAGAGCTATCAGAATCGCAGGTTGTCTGAAAGAAACAATATGGAGAAATAAAAATATTGAAAAATGAAAGGCAGAATTTACAAAGCAGTCATCAGATCAATAATGAAATGACATATGCCGCAGAAACACGACCTAACACAGAGAGGACAAAAAGTATGTTAGAAACAGCAGAGATGAAAACACTTGAAAAATTGATAGTAAAATCCGTAGATGCAAGGTGGAGAACATCAAGGACTTGATAAGAAATAGAAGATTAGAATGGAATGATCATATATGCCGAATAACAAAAAATAGGGTAGTAAAGACCACAAAAGACGGTTCTCCAATAGGAAGACGATCGGTAGGAAAACCGCGAAAACGATGGAACGACAAATTACTGGAGGTACATTGAAAAACAGACGGAGCCATGTCTACATAAAAAGAAAAAGAAAAAGAAGTAATAAAATTAAGACCGTTACTTCTAATAATAATTCTGGGTAAATTGAAGATTGAAGATCAACGAGCTCTTATGAAGATTTGTAATAAATCCAAACGTCCGCGTCCGAACATAAATTACTGAATCCAATAGTTCCCATTCTCATGGATTAAATATTATTTTGCTATAAATTTCTTTTGTGAGCTACCTGAACGTTTTCGAAAATTTTAAATTATCTTCATATATCTGGATCAAGTTTCCAAAATATAATAAATTGAATTAAAAAAAAAATCAAAACAGGGTTATTTATCTAAAAACTATTAGATAAATAATAAATTAATAAAATATGGATTACTCAACTATTAAAAAAAAAACAATATTTTTTACAATATGTAGCTACAAATTTACAAATAAAAATTTGTACAGGAAAGACTAATTTTGGTCATATTAATTCAAAGTTTTAAAGACTTCTTACACTTTATTATCTACAATTGGTAGGATCTTATATACAATTGGTAATTGTTAATAAGATATTTATCTAATGTAATTTTTTTAGGCCAGTAATGCGTGGTGACTCTAATCACTTTATAATGGACCATCCTGTAGAAGCAATTTTCGCATTAAAGCGAATATTTATCTATAGGTACCTATATTATTTGTAAGCAAAAAGGAAGAGCAAAATAATATAAATAGCGTAAACATGCGCTAGCAATCGAAAATATTTCTATTAATAAATTTTTTTGGCAAATATTCAGTAAAATATCATTAATGAAATCCAAGAAATACTTTAGATAATTTTTATATTTATCTTTTAACATACTTTCGAAAATTGTTTTCAATTAAAGTCTAATTTTTTAAGTCCCATTTCCATAAATATCCCCTAATAGTCTAAAATTATCGTAAAGCCACTAAATCCCGAAAAAAATCATTTACTCACGTTTTCTGGCTTCTGCCACTTTTTCCGCAGCCCTTTTCTCAGCCACGAGCAGCTGTTGTATCCCTTGACTTTGGCTGGCCATATTTTATCTAAGGACGACTGGTTCTTAGGTGCAACTTCTTAACACTAAATTAACGAAAAATGCCTTCAATTGCTCTAAATTGTTGTGAAAAAGCGCGGCCAGAACGCTAGGACGGAAATTTAATTTTAAAATAGACCAATTTAAGAATGTAATGTTGGTTGCATACCATCAACGAACCGAATTTTATTTCTTTGTAAATAATTATTTTTTATACATCTACACTAAATGTGCACAAAAGTAAAAAATTAATATTTTAAAATTATGTATAAGTCATAGAACTTATAAAAATAAGAAAAATTAATCTAATAACAGTAAAAACAAAAGTAGAATATTTGTAGATGTACCTAACTACTTAATCATTTTTAGTAAAACATTTTTAATTAAACTTTTGGAGAGATTTTTCTTATTTTTTTTACTTTTCAACCTAATGCAATTATTACTTATACTATCATCATACACCGAAATTACGATGCGGATACAAAGGTTTAAGGACTGTCGTCGAAGAAAGTAGATATTAAATTTAGTTAAAGCATTCCCAGCTATTGCTACTCGTATCTTCACTTTTGCTTTTCATACGCAGTCCATTTACTATTTGAGGTAGTCCCGAGATATAAATTTCTCAATTGTAGGAACATAAATGTGGAAAGTGTATGTTGATTATATTATCATCTTTACTTTTAACTTAATTTTTGCAATGTTATTATTAAGAGCTCGTTTATTACTCCTCGCCGACTCTATGATTAGTAGAAGAGATGTACTACCATATGAGAGGTATAGTTTCAAAGTGTACAATCTCCATATTTCAGAAAAAATGAGTTAGATGTCGCATTACGTTAAGTTTCTAGTCCTGAATCGAAACAATAGAAAATCTCTTTTCAAAATAGTCATTCTCCAATAAATTTTGAGGGCAGAAAATTAGACTTCAATTCAAAACGTACAATCTCCAGTGATATTTAATTTTCAAACTGTACAATCTCCTATCCAATATTTAAAATCAAAGAGTACAATCTCCAATGGGCTTTTCTTGTTTATAGTGGCGAATATTTCAAAGCGTGCAATATCCTGTTCGGACTTGTCAACAAATCTTGCGCTAAAAACGTTCTGTTTTTACGTTATACATAATGTTAGTGTTAGTTGCATGTGATTTGTGAAGCAGCACAGTTTGTTTATTAAAGTAGTATCATATTTTTTGAATTCTTAAAGTAATAAATCGTGTAATGGAGGTAAATGTTACTCCTGTAGCTAGTAATAAAGTACGAAAAAGGCAACGTATTACCACATCATGAAAAAGAAGTCAGCAAAAAAAAAATTGAGGTAAGTTTCATCAAAGGATTTTGTATATCTTTGTATAAACATGGATTTTATTTTAGGTATAGTCCACATTCGCTCCCAATTTATCCGAAATGTGGACACAAAAGTGGTGCTTTTCAATGTACGTTACTACAAATAAACGAAATAATACGTTTCCACTCTAAATTTTATGGGACGAAGGAGAAAACATTTCAAGATAATTTTTTGCTGAAACATTGCAAAACAGTTCCAATACAGCGTAAACGCCCCAAAAATTCGCAACATGTTGCAAAAACATTTCAAACACGATTTTATATTCTGACTAACGAAAACAGAATGTTGGCTGTGTGTAAGAAAGCTTTCATGGAAGTTTTGGGTATAACAAGGAGACGACTTGATACAGTTATAAAAAATTTCTATAGAACTTCCCTTCCTGCAATGGAAAATCGAGGTGGCGATAGAAAGCTGGAAAAGTACATGTTGAGAAAAAATGCTGTTATGGATTTTATTAACAAATTCCGCGTAACTGAATCTCATTATTGCCGAGGACAAAGCCAATGGTTATATCTGGATTCTTCTTTGAATATAAAGTCGATGTGGAAAATGTACTTAAAAGAAAATGAAAACCTTCCAGTAAAAGAAAGCTATTTCAGGAAAAATTTTAGTACACAATATAACCTTGGTTTTGGTTCTCCTAGAACCGATGCATATTCGACAAGCTTACAATTGACAGAAAATAAAAGCGTGCCATCATAACGACATGAAAGCCAACTTAATCATCCAAAAAAGGGTACATACGTTGATGTCAAAAGCATTTTACACCCTTTTAAAAGAACGGGATGAAGATGTAGAAACGTTATCTTTTGACTGTCCGAAAAATCAAGTTTTGCCTAAGATTCCGGATCAACAGGCGTATTATTTACGTCAATTTTATGTGTACAATTTTACCGTTGTCAGAGGACCTTCCAAAATTAATTTAAATTCCTCTAATGTCACTTATTTCTGTTGGACCGAAAACGAGTACAAGAAGGGTTCGAACGAGGTTGCCTCCTGCATTTATTACATTCTTGAATCGGCTAATTTTGGAGATGATATTCATACTATCAGGCTCATGTGTGATGGATGCGGAGGCCAAAACAAAAACACGACACTCATATCTATGTGTTGTTATTTGTTTTGTAGACAAGATAAAATTAAAAAAATTGAAGTAATATTCCCAGTGAGAGGACATTCTTTCATACCTCCAGACCGGGTTTTTGGGAATATCGAAAAGGATATTAAAAAAAGGGAGATAATTTTAAAACCTCATCAATATCTGGAGATGTTTTCAAAGTATAGTACTGTTCATTTGGTTGGATAATTAGTCGAAATATATGACTGGAAAAATGAAACAAGCAAGCACATTAAGGCTCCAGGACAATGGCATTTTGCTTTATCAAAAATGAAGAGGATTATTTTAACTAAAAGCTTTCAAGGCACAGTGTTAGTCCGCGGTGAGTTAGCCTATAAGACGGATGTTGGTGTGGGAAAATCAATAAAAAAAAAACTAAGAACATTGAAAGAATGAAACCTGCCAAAATTCCGAAACATAATGTCGTGGTCAATAACAACAAAATGGTTGATGTTAATAATTTATTATGTTGTCATTTTGGAGAAGACTGGAAAAGTGATCCCCGTTTAAGTTTTTACAAATTCATCATCATCGAAGACAATCATGAAACGTTGTGTGAGAACGTCGAAGAAGATGATGGACTTTCCATTTAATTAACTATTTTTGAATGATTAAATGTGTATTATCTTAATAAAATAAATGATGTTCGTAAGTTATTTTCAATGTGGATAAACTCCATTAGTTATTTTCATAATGTACAATGTCCAAATATTTTTCTAGAATTACTTAGTTATTTTTGAATAATTTAAAGAAAAAATTTGTATATTAACTCGTAGTTGTCATATAAATGTAATAGAAAAGAAAGATTAGTTTAATTGTTCATATGAAATAGGTTATCCGTTTTTTTCGATTACTGAAAATTTAGGAAACATGGAAATTGTACACTTTGAAACTATACCCCTCATATATGGAATATCGTTTTGTATTTGGTTTGTAATTTTTTGGTTTCTTAAAACAATTTGTGATTCGTCGTTCACAAATACACAGTAGTATTGTATGTATCAGATTTTAATATTAAAAATAATTGAATTTGCATAACGGGATAGTTAAAAGGTAGTATTTGAGCAAGGAAATTTTGTATCTAATATGGAATATGTACCTACATAATATGGAATATGCTCTGATCTTAATATGGAACACGCTAACATGCATACAAATAGAAAAATATTGTTAAAAATAAAACAGTACACATTTTACGACATTCTTCACTTCTATATTTTAAATATTAGGGATTTAGATACTTTTTACTTCTTAATAAAACATATTAACTGTCCTTGCAAATCTCGCAAATAAAAGTATCAGTTTCAAATCTGGAATCTGTAGCCACTCTTTTCAGACAATGCATTATATCCAGTTCCCTCCTTTTCTGTCTTTCAAGAAGTTTCCATCGCAATAAAAACAGGTAGCATGATTTGGATTCTAAAGAGGAATCTTGAAAGAATACCTTCTTCTTGGTCTCACCTAGATGCTGACTACTACAGGATGCTTAAAACGTTCCGCTTAACTGTTTTGAAGGGGAATTTATTGCAGGTGCCAAATCATCTTTATATGCAGATGAGGTAAAAATTTGTGACTTTTTTCTTCGAAGCCCTTTATTTTTTTGAAAGGTTGGGACCGATGTAATTTTTTCAGGTCCAATGAATTCCCTTTCATCTACACTAATATCGACAATATTTCAACTACTGCAGTTTCTTCTTTGTCATAATTTTCTTGTCTGCAGCAAGGAAATCGCTTCCTTTAATGACATGATGATTTAGGGGAAATCTTCCGGTCTTTTTGAAGCTATTAACGGCAATTACCCCAGCACCTTAAGATACGCCTTTCAAAATATTTCAGCAATGGCATAGTGTATACTTGGTCTTTGGCTTGACCTTAAAAATAATCTCGATGACTCACTATAATGGCCTTTTAAGGGTCCCATTAAGGTTTTTTCTAAGGGCTGCAGGTGGTGGGTAGAATGAGGTAGCAAGCCCAATCTGTATGGTGTCTGTCTAACATAAGCAACACAGAACCGATTTGTAACGGTTTCACTTTTTCAATAAAATGTAGGAATCACCGTGTGAAAATATCGGTTTGGATCCACCCACTTGGATGAAACACTATGTTTGAACCAGAAACTGCAGTTTTTCAATAAATCATGTGTTTTCTGAGATAAATCGGATATGGTGGAACAAGAGTCCCTCCAGCACTCATACACAATACTGCTATTACTAAAGAACCTCTTTCTTCGGAGGTTAAGGCTACTAATGTTTTCTAGTCTCTAAGCGCAAGAACGTATTGGATTTAGACTAAACAATACTTAATATCCACGTTGATTAATACTCTATGAGCTGAATAATTATGATTTTGAGATGTTGCATCTATGATATCAAAGAAGTGTGACTCGCCTTTGCAACCAGTGCGAGATCTGCCCGAACTGCAGGCATTTAAAGCACAGCTGGACATGCGATATCTCTCGTATCTTGCAAGAGCTTCAACAGATGGGTATATGCTCTTTTTTCAGTGCCCTCTTGGCTGCGATACGCGTCAGTCTCTCCGTGACTGCCCCCTCCTTCCTCGTGTCTTTGCTCTCTTTGCCAGTAGTCTCTTTCCAATAGACGGCTTTCCCGGTTCTCCTCCTCCTGGCCCTTATTGTAATTGTCATCATAGTATTGAGTTGAAGATACTCCACTTCCAGTTACGGTTTTTTATTTATTAAAGATAGGGTGAAGCAAAGTGGAGTGTCAAGGACCCAAGTCGTCAAAGGGCGATGAACCTAAGATAGGTGGATGGCCAGAAATGGGTCCGGGTGCACAAAGTCCGGGCCCAGTTCCGCTCACCCTCCTTAGCATTCCCTTTCCTGCACCGTCGCGCTAACCTCACAAGAATTAGTGGACGAGACCGGCCAAGTAAACGACTGCCTCTGCGTTTAGTCGGCTTTTACTACAATTACGAAGAAACTGTGTGCTTTCTGCGGTTTTTTTGTACCCCATTTTTTAAATTCGTATAGAACGAACCATTTCTTCTTTTCTCCTTTTTTACGACCAATGATATTACTCTGAAAAAAAAAGAGATTAATAATTAATTTATAGAGTATCTACTTTAACAAAAAGCTTGTCTATATTTACTTCTTAAAATTCTCAGACATGAAGCGTACCTAATATGTAATATTCCATAATAGCAACAGTATGGTATTCTAAATAAAGTTCATGCCATCTTTTCTAAGTTTACCAAATTAGTCAAAAAGTGTTTGCTGCAGGTTAATATTGAATTCCTCAAGAATGGTTGCTGTCTACGTTTGTCACCATACCGAAGAAAACTAAGGCAATGCAATGATCAGATCATCGAACAATCTCCTTGATGAGTCATCTGCTTAAAATAGTTCTTAGAGTCATCCACAACCGAATCTATCAAAAGTTAAATATTGATATTAACGATGCACAGATGGGATTCAGAAAAGGATTAGGTACAAGAGAAGCTCTCTTTGCCTTAAATGTCCTAACACAGAGATGTCTAGATGTTAACCAAGAGGTACACGCCTGCTTTATAGACTTTGAAAAGGCCTTTGACAAAGTTTGCCACAATAAACTCAAAGACATCCTGGAGGGTAAGAACATCGACACCAGAGACATACAAATAATATTAAATCTGTACTGGAATCAGCGAGATAATATAAAAATAGAAGACCAAACATCAGACGAAATAGAAATACGTAGAGGAGTACGACAGGGTTGTATATTGTCATCACTCTTGTTTAATATCTACAGCGAACAAATATGACAAGAAGCTCTCTCACGTGCAAACGACGGGATAATAGTCAATGGAGAAGTTATCAATAACATTCGATATGCTGACGATACTATGATAATGGCAAGATCAGCGGAAGATCTACAACATCTAGCTGAAAGTAAGAATGCGATATTTAATAACTACGACATAAGGATGAACGTCAAAATAACCAGATATATGACCTTCACTAAGAATCCAATACATGACACTAGTATGGCAAAAAACGGTACCCAACTCGAAAAAGTAAGCGAATACAAATACTTGGGAACCCTCATCAATGAAACAGGTGACCAAAATCACGAGATAAAAAGACGTATTCAAATTGTCAGGTCTACCTTTATAAAAATGAAAAAAATATTTTGTAATCATGATATTAGTATTCAGCTACGAACTAGAATGTTAAAATGCTATGTATTCAGTACTTTGCTTTACGGTGTTGAGGCATGGACTCTTAAACAGAGGAATGTTAAAAATCTTAAAAAGCTTTGAGATGTGGTGCTACCGCCGTATACTAAAAATAAGTTGGGTGGATAAAATTACAAATGAAGAGGTAATACTCAGAATAAATAACGATCCAGAAGTTATACTGAATATAAAAAAGAGAAAACTTGAATACTTAGGCCACCTGATAAGAGGACAAAAGTACACATTCCTACAAAATATAATGCAAGGAAAAATCCAAGGATTCTCCGAGAGTAGAAAAAGAACATTTCACGGAACAACTCCAAAATAAAATAGAGCTAATTAAAAAGAACGTGGAGATAATTATAACAGGAGACCTTAACGGCAGAACTGGAAAAAAAGAAAACGATAAAGTAGTGGGGAGATTTGGAGAGGATGAAAAAAACGATAACGGAGAACGTCTGATTGAATTATGCGAACTAAACAACCTAAAAATCACCAACGGATTTTTCAGACATAAAAATATTCATAAATATACATGGACGCAAGAAACACGAAAGCTGAAATCGATAATAGACTACATAATAATCAAACAAGATACCACAATAAAGATCAAAGATGTGCGAGTCAAAAGAGGAGCAGAATGTGGAACGGACCATAGACTACTAACAGCAAAAATGAGCATTAATTGGAAACATAACAAGACCCCCTCCACAGAAGAACCGTTGAACACTATGAGAGAAAAACAATACAATATAGAACTACTCCAAGAACAATCAATAAGAGAACTATACCAACAACGTCTAGACCAAAAATTAATAGAATTCAGATACGGCAACATCGAAGAAATATACGAGCATATAAAGGCGAGTATAAAGCAAGCAGCATTCGAAGCCCTTTAGGAAAAAGAACATATAACAAATAAACAGCACTATTATGAAATAAATGAACCAACAAAAAAAATAATTCAAAAAAAAAGCAACTATACAGAAAATGGCTGACTACAAACAACGATGAAGTTTATAAAGAATATAGAGAAAAAGATAGAGAAGTGAAAAAACAAATAACACTGCAAAAGAATGAAGAATGGGAAAGAATCTGCTTAAATATTGAAACATATATAGGAGGTACAAGAACTTCGGAGTCATGGAAAGTACTGAGAGGATTGAAACAAAACTCAAAAGAAAAAATTAAATTGGGAAATATACAGGACAAAGAATAGAAGGACTACTACAAGGAACTATTAACAGAACAAAGACCACAATTCATTGGAAAAAAAAAACAGGCGAAGACGAAGCAGATTCCCACAACAAGAAATAGAAATAACAGATAGGAAAATGAGAACGGCCATAAAAGCAATCAAAAATAAGAAAGCACCGGGACCTGGAGGCATCTCACCTGAGCTTATAAAATACGGATCAAAAAAATTACACCGGATGATACAATGGATATTTCAGAAAGCCATAAATGGAGAACAGCTTCCAAAGGAATGGACGGTGGCATATATGACATCTATATTTAAGAAAGGAGATAGAAAACGATGCGAAAACTACAGAGGAATAAGCGTAATATCATCAATAGGAAGATTATATGGGAAGATACTGCGAGAAAAGATAGAGCAAGCGATAAAAGGCATAATCGGAGAGGATCAGGCAGGCTTCACGGCAGGAAGATCATGCATAGACCACATATACACACTGGAACAACTGTTGGAAAAGAAAAAAGCAAAAAATAGAGATATACACTTGGCATTTGTGGACCTGAGAAAGGCGTATGACTCTGTACCAAGGTCAGAACTATGGGAGGCAATGTACAAATTAGAAATACAGACGGAACTCATAGAAGCTACAAAAGCTCTGTATAAAGACAATAAAGTGTCCATTAAAATGGGAACAAGAATCATAGGAGACTTCACCACAACAAAAGGGCTCCTGCAGGGTTGTTCCACATCTCCAACCCTATTCAAAATATACTTAGAGAAAGCCTTGACTACATGGAAAAGAAAATGCGAAGGCATGGGAGTACCGGTACGGAACGAATACCTATATACATTAAGTTTTGCAGACGATCAAGTAGTGATTGCACAAGACCAAGACGACCTCAGCTACATGATGAAGAAACTACAAGAAGAATATACCAAGGCTGGCCTAGATATTAACCTCGCGAAAACAGAGTACCTATCTACAAGTGAAGAAGACATAGAAGATCTACAGATTGATGACAACGTAACAATCAAAGGAAAGGATAAATTCAAATACCTGGATTTTATAATCACGAAAAAGGCAACAACAGAGGAAGAAATTACACAAAGATTAGGACAAACAAGAACAGCAATCCGACAACTTAACTCAGTATGATGGGATAGACACCTAAATATGAAGACAAAAACGCAGATTTGTAAAACATTAGTGCGAAGTATTATGACATATGGGGCTGAAAATTGGATCATAAACAAGAAAAACAGCAGTAAGATAGTAGCAACAGAGATGGAATGCCTGCGAAGATGCTGCAGAGTAACAAGAATGGATAGGAGAAGTAATGACGAAATAAAGCAAAGAACATCAATAGAAACAGACATACTAACATATATAGAACAAAAAAGACTAAAGTGGTATGGACATGTAAGAAGAACTAGCGACAGCAGATGGATAAAGAGAATAACCGAATGGAGCCCCATAGGAAGGAGGAAAAGAGGACGACCCCGAAAATCCTGGAGGAACCAAGTAGACGACGCCATGAGTAAGAGAGGACTAAACGATGGAGAATGGAACAACAGAGAGAGATGGAAACGGTTGAGCGAGGGAAGGCAGTGAATACTGTAGAATCCCTAAATATATATATATATATATATATATATATATATATATATATATATATACATCCTACTATCATTTTCGCATCGATACATTATGCTTTTCCCATCAATTTAGCATCGTCTTGCAAAGTAGCATCTGTATATCGACGCTACTTTACAAGACCTCAATAACTGTTTTCCTGTACTTGTTACAAGAATTTTAACCATCTCATTGATTAGAGTTTTGATATCGTGTTGGTATTTTAAAATATCCGCTTTCTCTTTTTATCCCTTACTGAGTTATATAAGTTTATTCCAGAAAATGTTTGAGTCTAAAATGATGGTACAGTGAAAATATTATATATATTTAGTTCAGGGTTTTACCGTTTACTCGCTGCCATTATATACATGAAAATGTATATCCCACTTTCATTATCAATCATTTTAGCATCAGAAATTTGGCATCGCTGTTGAATATAATATTGCCCACAACGAAATAGTAAATTTAAGAATATATATATATTTTTTTCATCCACAAATCATTTTGGAATCATGTTTGGTTAAAAGGAACGGGTTATGATATATTGCAACTACCTATTGTATCTTCACTCCAATTCGTCCAGTCGCGACGTACAGCCCCTCAAATGATAGAATTTAACCAATAAAATACAATAAGACAGAAAAATCAAATATAGCAGCATGTCAAAAAGGCCTTAATTATATATCTTCGTTTCTATAAGTCCAATCGTGACGTACAGTATTTCAAATGACAGGATTTAACCAATTGAAAATAATGAAATAAAAAAATGAAATACAGCAACATGTCCAAAGGGCCGTAGTCACGTATCTTCGGTCCTATTAGTCCAATCGTGACGTATAGTACCTCTAATGATAGGATTTAACATAAATAATACAATGGGATAGAAAAATCAGATGCAGAACAATGTCAAAAGGGCCTTAGTTGTGTATCTTTAGTTTTATTAGTCCAATCATGATGTGCAGTACCTCAAATGAAAGGATTTGACAAATAAAATACAATGAGGTATAAAAATTAAATGGAGTAGCATGTCAAAATGGCCTTAGTTATGTATCTTTGGTCCTATTAGTCCAATCGTGACGTACGATACCTCAAATGATAGCACTTAACCAATAGAATACAACGACATAGAAATCAAATACAGCATCACGCCAAAAGGGCCTTAGTTACGTATCTTCGTTTTTAGTGGCCCAATCGTGACGTACAGTACCTCAAATGATAGGATTTAACCAATCGATTACAATAATATAGAAAAATAAAATACATCAGCTTGTCTAAAGGGCCTTAGTTATGTATCTGCGGTCCTATTAGTCCAATCGTGACGTTTCGTACCTCAAATGGTAGAATTTAACTAATAGAATACAATGAGATATAAAAATTAAATAGAGTAGCCTGGCAAAAGGGCCTTAGTTATGTATCTTTGATCCTATTAGTCCAATCGTGACGTACAGTACCTCAAATGGTACTATTTAACCAATAGAATACTACGACGTAGAAATCAAATACATTAACACCAAAAGGACCTTAGGTATATATCTTTGCTCCTATATATGTTATGTCAAAAGAGCCTTAGTTGCGTATCTCCGGTCCTATAGGTCTAATCATGAGATATGGAGCCTAAAATGATAGGATTTAACGGAGATAATACGATGGTGGAGAAAAATTAAACATGGCGGCATGTAATAACACCTTAAACTGGCAGCAATAAAACGAATTAACGCACAGAAGTGTGTGACATATTACGTGACAGGATTATTAGCGAATACCATACGATTACGTCATGCATATCTTTGCATACGTCCACTTTTAGTTAACTACTTAGTATGTATTCAGTACTTTGCTTTACGGTTGTTGAGGCATGGGCTCTTAAACAGAAGAATGTTAAAAATCTTGAAAGCTTTGAGATGTGGTGCTACCGCCGTATACTAAAAATAAGTTGGGTGGATAAAATTACAAATGAAGAGGTAATACGCAGAATAAATAACGATCCAAAAGTTATACTGAATATAAAAAAGAGAAAACTTGAATAGTTTGGCCACCTGATGAGAGGACAAAAGTACACATTCCTACAAAATATAATGCAAGGAAAAATCCAAGGACGCAGAAATCCAGGCCGTATAAGAATGTCCTGGATGAGAAATTTAAGAGAGTGGTTTGGCTGTACCACTAACGAATTATTCAAAACAGCAGTAAATAAAATTAGAATCGCCCTAATGATATCCAATCTCCGATAGGAGAGACACTTAAAGAAGAAGATATGATAAACTCGAAAAATCTCCAACGTTCACTGTTAGACATATGCCTCCCGTTTAGTGCACACATTTACTGCTCCTTGACGCTGTGATGAGAATGAGATAGGATTTAACAAATAGAATGACAGAAAACTAAACAAGACAGTGTGTCAAACGTGGAATGCGTCGCAGAACGTGAAATATTAGCGTAAAATATCCATTTAATTTTTTTCCTTAGTTGAATAATTCCTGCTGGTATTTGGTCTAAGCTTACTTCTTTTCCCCATTCAAGCTGTTTCATAGCTAATTCTACTTCCTCTTTATAGTGCTCTGTTCATCTGTTTTGGTAAAACATAAAACAGTTGTTTCAGATATCTTTATCGCGTTTCCTTTTTTTTATCGATGAATATGCTGTCGTTTTCATCTTCTACTATTTCATATGGAGCTACACGATTAACAATTCCAAATCAAGAAAACACAAATAACACTCAGAATTATATTATACAACTAATAGTCGAAAAATGAAGAGCAAGAGATAGATAATCAGACAATTAAGATCAGCGCTACATGATGCACGCAATTCCACATTTGAACACTACATTAGTACATTGTCTAAAGAAAATCATTCACTATGGATAGCAACAAAAACACTTAAAGAGACCTGAACAATACAACCCACCAAATAAGAAAGATGACGTTAGTTGAGGAAGATCAGACCAGAAAAAAATGTCAACATTTTCAGAATACCAGATAATAATAATCAAGCAATAGAACACTGAAAACTTTTGTTTTTAACTGTACGCCCGTGAATGACTTATTATTTTTTAAATAACACTTAATATTGCACTTTTTTATTGTATTTTTTCATCTTTCAAGATAATTCTTATAGGAATATATTTATTTATAACATACGGTCTTATGGTCTTATTACGGCTTTAAGATTATACGACCTAAATGTATCTTGTACCGCACTGCTAATTGAGAATTATGTTTGTAATGCGATAAGAGGTCCGGATATACGAGACACCAGTGACTAATGCCTCACTGATAAAAATCCAACAGGAATCTGCATTTCTATAAAAAAATAGATTAATTTGTTTTGTGTATTAATTTAGTTTAGTTTAGTCGAACAAGAGTTGCAGTAACAGATTTTTCTAAATATAGAATGTAAACCATATTTCCAATGCTTTGTGAAAGAGAACCAGTTTATAATATTCCGGACGACGTAATAACACCTTATTTTAGAATATTGGTCGTTGAATTGAAATCATTGTTCAAGAAACGAATTATTCATGTGCAGATGTTTTACTATAAAAACATGTAAAACCAAAATCTCGATTAAAAAAGTTGCAACCAGCTACTCACGATGAAACTTAACCCCATAATTGATTTTAAAAGTGATAAAATGGGTCGACAAAAGACCAGCTTTAATCCTTACAACATTTAAACATAATAGTTGTATCTTGGTTTAATCAAATGAAAAGAAAAATTATACACAAGTACTAAAACCACAAACTATTCTCGATTATAACTTGGTGAAAAAGAGTGTTGATTTTAGTGATCAAGTGGCTTCTTACCAAAGCCCAATACGCAAAATTCTGAAGTGGTACCGGAAAGTGGCAGTGGAATTAATATTTAATGCCGCATTTAATACCGTAGTAGTCAATGCTAAGTTGCTAAATAATAGAAAACGTAAAAAAAGCGACAACCTATCCTTATGTTCAGACTGGAGTTCGCGAAAGCATTTGCAATTAAAGAAATGTTGTAACCCTAGTTACACCCAAAGATACCATCTCAGGCAAAGCGATGTAGATAATACAAAGAGAAGAAAGTGTACAAGATGTTACAAACTTTTAAGAAGAAGCATGACTAGTAGAAAGTTAAAACATACTGTGAAGAATGTGATGGCAATACTGCAATATGTCTAGTGTGCTTCATTGAAGCACATTAAAAAATAATTTTTCTTATACAGGAACTATTATTGAGTAAAAACGTATTGTGCCTCAAGTGGCCTATAGTATTGGAAGTCGTAAGTTGATAGTTTCTAGTAGAACGTTTTTATTGTTAATTACCTCCGTAAAAGTGAGTTATAGTATTTATAAAAAGATGGATGTAAATAATATGCCTTCGACATCTAAAAAAGCTAGATGTGAACATAAACGTAGATTGACCACTGCTGAATTACAATCATTGTTAGAAGCATCTGTCGAGGACGATGTAGATTAAATGAATGATGGAAGTGACTCTGATTGACTCTGACGAAATATTTGCACAAAGTCGTTCAGAAAAATCGAGGATTGCGTTTTGGAAAGAGACAACACAAACAGAATTTAAGACTTTTCTCGGACTTATGTTCCATATGGGGACAATTAAGATGAACCGTCTGAATGAGTACTGGAAAAGTATGGGTAACTTCTATAATAGTGTTGACTTGACTAGATAATTGCTCATAGCCCATATAAAGAAATAAGCGAATAGACAATCCTCACTTGTCAAAGAAACTGAAAAAACGTGAAGTGGTCTAAAAACTAAAAAGTCCCCTATTCAAACTGTTTTTAATAAAAAATTTAATAATATGTTTAAGTTTTTTTAATATACCCTAAAACTGAAAGCGCAAAGAATCGATTGCAAGTTACAAAATACTTGTAGAGTCATACTGTTTGGACAAGTACGGTTGTTTAAATAACACAGCCCAACAAAAAAAAATTTTTGTCTTGCTGCCGAAAAAAAATCAACTGATTTTGGTTAGTTTATTTGTGCTGATTCCAAAAATACAAACCTTTTCTTTGTATCAGCTCTAGTTTTCGAGATATAACATGCTCATCAAATACTTAAATATTCTTATATTTCTGTATATTCCACCACTATAACTGCAATATGTTTCTAAATCAACTTCAACAAATTCTAATACAAATACATACTAGTGACTTCTAATTAAAGTGTACTTTTTGGAAATGCCCATAACTTGAAATTAGCGCTAATTGCTTTTTAACTATTGTCCGATAAGCAAATAGTATTTTCTCTAAAACGGCCGTAATAAATTCCTATAAAGTCAACTGCGTTCTATTCTAAAACTTAGTTTGAACTTGAGTTTCGTTGCAAGAGTTTGTTTTTGACAACTGAAAACCATGGCTTCTACAAGCAGGTGTTGTTGTGTGAATAACTCGGACGTTTTTTGCTACATATGTGGCGAGTACATTGTAAAGGAAAGTAGAAAACCAGTTTGTGATTTTATAAAAAGGGCATATCAAGCCTATTTTGGTGTTCATTTAGGAGATGAAGATCTGGGCTTCACATGTAGTGTGCAAAACTTGTCTGGAAAACTTAACAATAAGACCAATTCCACATCAGCTTGAACAGATACTCATTCCAATATTTAGCCGTCTACCTACGTTACCAGAAGATAATGTCGAAACGTTATCTGACGAACTACAGACTAATAGATTTGAGGAAGACGATAGTGATTTTGAAGAGGAGTCAACACGTCCTACACTCTTTACTCAGGAAGAGCTAAGTGATCTGGTGTATCGGAATATACACCAGATCACTGGCGTCTTTTTATCGACAGTTCCAAACGAAGTTTAAAGTGTGTCCTTTTACATAATGGCAACAAATATGGAAGTATACCAATTGGACATTCTACAAAAATGAAAGAAGAATATAAAATAATTTCGCTGGTGCTCAAAAACATCAAGTATGACCAACATCAGTGGCCGATCTGTGTTGATTTTACAAAATATCCTTGTTTCCTGTGTCTTTGGGATAGCAGGGCTAAGGACCAACACTGGAGTAAAAGTAAATGGCATCCCAGAGATGCGTTAGTTCAAGGGGAAGCTAATGTAGTTAACAAAGCATTGGTCGACCGAGAGAAAATAATATTACCTCGATTACATATTAAACTAGGGCTGATGAAACAATTTGTAAAGGCCCTAGACCAGAATCGTCCTTGTTTTGAATACTTGTTTTTGATAAGCCTCAGATACGACAACTTATAAAAGATTCGCATTTTACAGAATCGATGACTGAAATTGAATGTAATGCATGGTGATCTTTTGTGAAAGTTGTGCAAAATTTTCTTGGAAACAATAAATCGGAAAATTACCGGAATATAGTGAAAGAAATGCTCAACAAGTTTAACAAACACGGTTGTCATATGAGTATTAAAACTCATTACTTCCACAGCCACTTCCGTTTCTCAGAAAATCTTGGTGACCTTAGTGAGGAACAAGGGTATCGCTTCCACCAAGATATCAACACGATGGAAGAGAGGTATCAGGGGAGATGGGACACTCACATGATGGCGGATTACTGCTGGAGTCTTCAAAGGGACCGTCCTTTTAAAGCCTTTGTAAGAAAATCATACAAAAGGACGTTTTTAGGTGACGCTGAATAGCAGATTTGTGCTGCAATGCTGGTAAGGTTAGATGAAAAGTTAAGTTTTTTTGGCAGATATGTGTGATAATTTTCGTAAGTACATTATTGTACAATAAATATCTTACTTTTTATTAGTGTTTTGTTTATTTAATTGGTAGCAGCACTACATATATGTAACTAGTGCTGCGTTAAATTACCCTATATGTTAAAAATGTGATCTGTTGTATTTCCTGAAAACGATCTGATGGAGCAAATCTGGTGGCATTTTTGAATTCAGCAGACCCAAATTACCTAGAAACAGTAAAAAAATTTTCGGCAGCAAACTGTGTGTTTACCAGTGTAATCGGTTTCTGTCATAAACAAATTGAATAAATTGTAAAATATTTTTTGATCTGCTTGATATTTAGCACACTTTAATAACTGATCAATTGCCATAATTTCAAGTAGCTATATTACCTGTCGTTAGGCAAAAAACAAAGTTATTAACATTTATAAATTACTACAAACATAATATCTTAAAGTTTACGGTTTTTTGAAATTATATCAATTATTTATGTATTTAAATTTGGTATTTCTCTACATAAAAAACTTTTTATGGTCTACAACTTTTATTTGAATTATTTTTCTTTAGAATGTATACAAAACGTTTTATAAGCAAAAAATTTTTTTTTGCCTTTTAAGATTGTTTAAAAAAACAAAGCAAAATCAAGTGTACGTCTTTACGAATTTTTCGTCAGCTACCCCTCATACTATTTAGAATTTAAATTTCTGTATAAGATTTTTTTAAACTATTTAGCGAGATATCCGATATTATTTATTTATGTGATTAAGCCACAATTATTGGTCGTTATTGAGATGAAAATTACATTTTTAATTAACTAATATTTAACGTTTTGATTTCCACTATTATTTTACAATAACTTTGTTTATTGTACAAATTATGTAAACATGTGTATACACATTTTGTACAAAAAAACGTTTTTTGAGAACGATTTCAGCAATGGAAATCACAATTTCAAACATTAACAGGATCACAACCAATAATTAAGGCCTTAATCCCATAAAACCATAATATTTATCTCAAGCTATTCATCGATAGCTTCGACTAAACAGGTTGTAAATTGAAATTTATGTAAAATATTCCCCTACACGATTCTCTGGGCAAAAATATCTAGGTTGAATAAATATAACATCTAAACGAAGAAAAAACCCGTTGAGACTGCAACTTGTGAGCAGGTAGTTTCAATGTCGTTCTTTGAACTTGAACCCAAAGCGATCGATATTTAGGTATCTAAAATATTATTTTAAGGATTAATACCGGCAACATCTATTGGCTCTAAAATGATGCCAAATACAGTGATTTTACCGCTCGATGTTAAAACGTAGGTATGACGTAAAAAATTAAATATATAAAAAAAATCGGAATATTGAAAAACCGACAACAGTGCCAAGCCTACAAAGGTGCACTAAACGAACATACACAATTTATAAATAGAAAATGATAGCAATTCTTGGTGATGCTAAATTACTGCAACGTGAAAAGGGTTTAAAAGGATAGCGGGATGTATATATATATATATATATATATATATATATATATATATATATATATATATATATATAAATCCAAGGACGCACAAATCCAGGCCGTAGAAGAATGTCCTGGATAAGAAATTTAAGAGAGTGGTTTGGCTGTACCACTAACGAATTATTCAAAACAGTTTCAATACCTAATTTCAATTAATTGTTTTTTACAACTTTAACTCTAAATGTCCAGTTTCGTAAGCTTTTTCATATTTTTAACATCATTGACTGCTACATGTCTTTGTAAGATGAACTGATGATGATTTCTGAGCAGAAAACGAAACGTCTTCAATAAATAGATGAAGTAGCCACCTTATTTGTTTTTTATTTCTCCACTTTGATCGAAAAACCCACCACTCTTCGAGTGTACCTTAGTTTATTTTGGATTGACGGTCGTACTCCTTTTCTCGATATATATATATATATATATATATATATATATATATATATATATATATATATATATATACAACTATTTGGGTATGCAGCGGAAGATAGGACAACGAAGTACTCTTTTTAGTATACCAAGCTTTCGCAAATATTTATTTGCATCATCAGGGTGCTACAATAAAAAAATGTCATTATGTTTTTGTAATGATTAGTTCCAGTTTTAATTTCAAAATTCGTTCCATACTTATATTATTACTTGTCCACAACTCTGATGATTTTTTTATTTAAAAATCTGCACAACCCATATATCGTTAGATATTACACTTATTAATTAACGATTATTTACTAATAATATTTTATATATAGTAATACATTTTATAAAATACCTTAACAGCTTTTTATACTGGTAAATAATCACCAAATTATAATATCACCTTATCAGCACCATTTCCCTTTCGAATCGTAAAAGTTATCTCCCTTTTCTACAAACTTTTTAATAATTGATCGCAATCTTCTAAAAGTTAACGACCGACCGCAAAGCAAACATTCCATTCTTCCCGAAACTCCTATAAATGCTATGGATATTGTAGGGCTTATCTCCTGGGACGCGACATCAGTATGGAGTTGTCAACAAGCCCGAATATCGCGGTAGGCCACGTTACATAAGTAATGAAATAATTCTGTCAGCAGGAGAATGTTGTGCTCTGTGGGTTTTTTTTTATTAGAGTTTTGTATGACACCCCATTATTAATGGATATGGAGTTGAAAACTATGCGGAAATTAGTTTGAATCGTCGCCGTCGTTTCACTGATGGGAGGAGATTACTTAAGTTTTCGTGTTTTTTTATGGAAAATAGTGATGAATAAAGATTTTAATTATAGTATGTATACTTCTGTTTTACAATAATTACCAAAAATATATTTTAGTTGTGTGTAGAGAAAGGGGATGCCTCAGACATAATTTATTAGCCACAGCATTTATTTTTATTCATACACATATACATATTAGGTGCCGATAAGGTTAAACGTCGATTTTAGCTTCTTTAAAGAAATTTATTACTGCATTGAAAACGCGTTTAATATGGCTTGATAACAAGGAACCAATGTTGAGAGGGAGAGGAGTGTTGTTATATTAAAGGACTAAATAGTTTAAAGATAGCCGTGTCATTTTTTTTACACTCCAGAAACATGTGGTTAATGCCACCTATGGACATGTTTTCACAGTCACATAACGTGGAGCTTAGTATCCCTAATTTATGAAGGTCTCCACTGTATTATTCGCTGTGTCCATCTGTTAAACCCCCACTTACAGTGGAGACCGAGACAAGAAGCACATCGAAGTAGAGGTCGTCCACCAACAAGATGGTCTAATGACATAAAACGGATCGACAAAAATTGGATGCAAACAGCACAAAACAGAAATACATCGAAAAGACTGAGCGAGACCTATATCCAGCAGTGGATAGATCCGGGTTAAATGATGATGATGATGAATTTATGAAGGTGTGCCGGAAAACGGCCATGATGTAATTTTAAGCGTGTTACTGTTAAATTATATCTTTTTATATAGTCAAAAGTTATATCCGGTATTTTATTTGGAAGCTGTGGGTAAAGCTGGAAATAAAGATTTTTCGATGTCCTGCTTAAATTATTGTAACACTCTAACCATCTGTCTTTAATAGTTTTTTTTTAAATTTATCTGATTTACAAGCTTCTTTTGCTTTACAATCCACCCTTTCATTACCTATAATACTGCTGTGACCTTTTACCCATATGAGAATAATTTTTTAACCCTTAAATGCCCAATCGGGGTCACTATGGGACCCCAGACATACATTTTTGGCTATAATATCTTTATTTGAAACATTTGGCAACCGCGCAATCAGGTATTTGTGTGGACGTGTCTCCTACGTTTTCTGTTAGTATACCACGAACATTCGTGAGGTGCAGTGGTCTGTAAGAGAGATTTAGATAAGTGGGGTCTCGCTGTGACCCCGATTGGGCATTTAGAGGCACCAGAATATTTTTATTATTTTTAACATTTTTCGTCAGTTTACATTGAAAAATGGACCGTAAGAGAATGAAAATGACAATAAGCGACCAAGAACATGAAAAAATTATCCGAAATATAGAAGAAGGGATATCAGACTCCGATTTCGACTATGAGATTACCGACGAATCAGATAGCGAAGAGCAAGATGTTTTTGAGGAAAATGTTTCGGAAACTGAGGACAATTTAGAAGTCAACAGTGACGAGGAATCAGATGCAGAACCTACCGAAGTGGACGATAATATTAGTGAGGTTAGTGGTCCAACATATACATCCAAATCTGGAATGCAGTGGAATAGCCTACCTTGCGTGAGATCCAAGAGGCAACAAAAAAATATTATAAATGTACATCCAGGCTTAACAAACTATAGTAAAAATTCCAACACTTTTTTAGACTATTTCAATTTATTTTTGACCGAAGAGATGAAGAATGTCATATGCCTTCATACTAATGAAGAAGCTGTTAGGCGTTATCAAGAGTGGAACGAAAAACATCCGAATAACAAAAAAGAGTGGACGGTACTTACCAACAATGAACTGGATAGCTTTTTAGGAGCACTTATCAAAGCTGGTGCTTTAAGGTGTGGGAAAGAATCGACACGAGAGATATGGTCTACAGACACCTCAATACGCCGGTCATTTTTTACAGCCGCATTCGCTAGGAACCGATTTGAAGAATTATCGAGTTTCTTGAGGTTTGATGACAAAGTGACCAGGGTGGAGCGGAAGGAACAGGATAAGTTAGCGGCGATACAAGTAATTTGGGACATGTTCGTCTCTAACTGTGACAAAGCCTTTGAACCATACGAACAACATATAACCGTTGACGAACAGTTAGTGAGTTTTAGAGGAAAGTGTCCTTTTAGACAATATATAAAATCAAAACCTTGCCGCTATGGGATAAAAATTTGGGCTGCCGCGGATGTTAAAACATCTTATTTATCAAAACTTCAGGTGTACCTTGGAAAACTACCAGGTGGTAGAATAGAGAAAAATCAGGGATTTCGTGTTGTGAAAGATCTGGTGGAACCATATCATGGCAGTTGGAGAGGAATTACAACTGACAACTTTTTTACCAGTGTTTCTCTTGCTCAATATCTTTTATCTAAAAACCTTACTTTACTTGGGACCGTCCGCAAAAATAAACCTGATACACCACCACAACTAAGTTTGACAAAAAGACCTGCGGAGTCGTCAATATTTGCTTTTACTAAAGAATTAGCTATGGTTTCGTACATACCTAAAATACACAGGATGGTACATCTTCTTTCAAGTCAACACGATAGTGATATAATTTGTCAAGACTCTCAAAACAAACCCTTGATGATTTTAGACTATAATAATACCAAGGGTGGTGTTGATAATGCCGACAAACTGATTAGGGAATATTCCTGTAAAAGAAGAACTGCTCGTTGGCCATTCAGGCTCTTTATGAATATTATAGACATATGTGCACTAAATGCCTATATTTTGTACATTGAAAAAAATCCTGATTGGAAGAAAAATAATTTTTCACGAAGACGTATTTTCCTGTTACAATTAGGGGCTGAGCTTGCTCGAAACAACATGGAAAAAAGAGCGAAATATATAAAATATAAAGCCTATGTAAAATCTGCTCTAAAAGATTGTGGCATACCAATGGTAAACCCAACTACCGAAGTTGCAACTCAATCCGTCCATTCAGCTAAGAAACGTGCTCGTTGTTACCAGTGTCCGCGAAACTGTGACAGAAAAGTGAATACCGTTTGCTCTTTTTGCAAAAAATTTATATGCCAGGTGCACAGAAAAGAAGAAAAAACTATTGTATGTAAAAATTGCAACTAAAAGTTATATGCTTATATTATTATTTAATTTTAATTTTGTTCGAATTGAAAATAATTTGTTTCTAGAAAAGCCGTTAATTTTGTATGAAAAATAAATAAAAATTATTCAAATATGCTTAAAATTATTTTTAACCGTGTTTTCCTTTTAGTCAGTGCTAAATGACGTTACTAAATTGAAAATTTTAGTGGGGTCCCTAGGAGACCCCACATGGGCATTTATGGTTATTTTCATATCACGGGCATTTAAGGGTTAATTTTGCTGATTTACTTGGTACAATAAGATTTTTATTTCACAAAAATTAATTTTTGATTATAAATATTTATTGGAGATCCTTCAATTGCTTGCAAAACGGACTTTGACTCTGAGATAATAGAAACCGTTTGAACTGGATTTAGTGTTCACCATAATAGGCTTTTTTATCGCCAAAGACTCGTCACTGTAAATAGAGAGTGTATCTGCTAGTCTAAATTTTTCGACATGGTTGATGAATGAAACAAAAAATGCTGCACCTGTTCCATTCTCGCATTTGAATCCATCTGTAAATATTTTAGTTACATTTTGTCCAAAAGCATTCAATCTGGTTGTGAGTATTAGGTTATTTAAATTAGCTTTTTCTGCATATTCAGGGTATAGGTATATTGGTTTGATGGAATATGATACTTGATAACCATATTTATATATTTTATATTTAAAACTATTTAATATAAAAAATTCATCTTGATTGGTATTAATAAAGCCATCTGCCAAGGGAGGGGAGTTTTTTATTCGCCAATAAGGTGTTGTGAGATTAAGTATTATTAAAAGCTATTTTTGGATCATATTCGTATTAAATGCCCTATTTGCTTTTCAGCTAAATACTGTCTATGTATATTGTATTTCTGCAAGGACTTCTTCGTTAGGCGATGACATCATAAGACCCATACAAATTTTAAAGCCTTGTTTTGTATCCGATCGATAGTTATTATATTCGTTTTAGATGTTGCCCCATTTAATGTACAGCCATACTCTAACATGGAACGAATATACCTATGCTTTGTAGAATGTATACGATACAGTAATATTAGCTCCCCATTTTTTCTTGGAAACTACTTTTAGCAGATTTATGACTTTTTCTCGACTTTTTTTAATATATTTTATGTGGTTAATCCAAAACAATTTTTTATCTAATATTATACCTAGGTAGTTAAATTCGTCGACGTATAGAATCGTGAACCCATCTAGACAAGTAGCTCTGGTAGTTCTAACTCAGTGACGAGTAATACATACCAAAGCAGTCTTATCATGAAAACCACAAGTAAAAAGATAAATGATCCGCGTATTGTGTATTATGTTGAAGTGCCACCTACTAACGTATGCAGATCTGTAGTGTAAATATTATATAAAATAGGGCTCAATACGGACCCCTGACTTATACCGTTACATACTGTGTGTGGAAAGAGCGGCGGGCGAACTTTCGACACCAAATTGTCTTTGTACCTGGGCTAATCGAAGGGTCAAATTTTATTATAGGAAATTTCGACACCGCGGCGTAAAGCAGGTAGGTAGGTAATTAGCGGCGATGGACATTTGCACCCAAGCAGGACAAGCGGGTTTTCCCAATATTTATTGTCACGGCGGGGGGCGTGGCACTTGTGTACTTGTGGCTAAATTATTTCAGTTGTAATTTATTTCTTGTTTGACGTTGACTTGTGCACGTATACGGATATTTAAAAAATGAGTTTGATAAAAAGTTCCCGTGGTCGAGATTTATTAGTGGTGGAGCATCATTCGTTCTCGAAACCGAAAGTGTTAAAAAGCGGCGAGATATTTTGGCGCTGCATCCAAAGAAACACTAAGTGTTCCGCAAAAGTGTTTACAATAGGCTGTGAGGACCTCACCATCACAAGAAGTGATTTGGTACATAATCATGGTACATTTTCATACAGTACCAAATATTTTCTACAATTATTTACTATACATGGCTTGGAAAATGGACATTATGTTCCTTTAGCATACTGTTTGTTAAAGGACAAATTGTCAATGACATACAAAAATTTATTTTCTTTATTAAGGTCTAAGATTTTTGAAACATTTCAATTATCATTAGAGCCAACTGAAATATTTGTGGACTTTGAAAAAGCAATTCACTGTGCTTTATTGTATATGTGGCCCAATGCAAAAATTAGTGGATGCCGTTTTCACTTACACCAAAACTGGTTTAAAAAAATTCAATCTTTGGGTTTGGTACAAGAATATAAGGATACAAATTCAGAAATTGGAAAATGGTTAAGGCATACGTTTGGTTTAACTTATTTAAATCCAGCAGAAGTTGAAGAATGCTTTCTTTATGATTTAATGTCATATAAACCTATAAACGCTTGATATATATGCAGATTATTTACTGGAAAATTACATTTTCGATAGCGCTCTATTTCCACCACACATATGGTCTAATCAGAATCCGTCTATTGCGAGGACCACAAATGCCTGTGAATCCTTTCATTCGAGATTTAATTCTTCTTTTGGCGCTATTTTAGTCGCTACCTGCTTAGTGTCGAAATTTCCTACGCACGGAAAGAGACTTATGATATTAGTACATACAGTTTTATTGTTTTCCAATGTTTTCCATTTTGTCGCTAAAATATTTAGGTCAACTACAACATAGGCTCCTGATAGATTATATAAATAAATATAATATATGTAGGTTTCTGGAAAAACTTATTTTTATATCTGAAACTAAATGACTCACAGCATCGACTGTTTCTTGTCCTCTACGAAAACCAGAGATCTCTATTTAACAAAATGTTCTAATCAAAACTTAATTAATCTTTCAAATACTTTGCTGATACATGATATTAACAAAATTGGACGGTATGATGATGGAATTTCTGGATCTGTATAAGGTTTAACTATGAGGCAAATTATTATATTTTTAAAGCAGTCAGAATAGTTTTGTTTCCTCCACCGGTCATTAAATAATTGTAAAAGAAAAAGTTTAGCAGAATATCGTAAGTTATAAATAATTTTAAAGGTAAAGCCATCTAACCCGGGAGCAGTGTGCCGACTATTTTTAATCGCCAAATTCCAGTTCGTTAATTGCAAAAGAAGAAGACAATTCATCTTCATGATTAAATAGAAATATTTTACATGCTTTTACAATGAAATTAGAAGCAGAAAAAGCAGAAGAAGCAAATTTTGTTTAGCATTTCCTCTATTAATTTTTTGATAGAGGCTTTTTGGGACAATGAAAATTATTGTTATTTACAGCTTTAACAAACTTCTAAATTTCCGACAGTGGTGTATTTTTTGTTGTTTTAATCCAGATGCAACGTTGTTTGTTTTTAAATATACGTTGAGTTAAGGAAGCTACCTTTTAATAACCTAAAGAATTATTATGATTGGTCTGAATTCTATAATTTTTTAAAGCCGTTTTCCGTTTCTCTACCATCTTACTACATTCTTGATCCCACTAAAATGGTTTAGAAGAAATGGGAGTAGAAGATTTTTTAACAGGCATAGACCGAGTCGCTGCTGTGGAAATCCATCTCGAAAGATGTTGAGGCATTGTTTGCATTATTGAAAAAGATGAAGGATTAATTTGGATTCGATAGCTAATGGGTAGTGGTCTGATCCCATTGTATCATCTAAGACCGTCCAAGTTAACTTATCAACTAAAAAATGGGAAGTTAAAGCCATATCCACCGCTGAATTATATTTTAGTTAAAGATGATGCTTTCAGGTATAATTTTATAATAAAGAAAATAAATTTATTTTTTCATTTGTTTTTTTTTGTAGCAGTTGCTTTGTAAAAAACAAATAGCTATGAAAATCCTTAAGTAGAACGTAGTGTGATTTAATTACTGATATTAAAAGAAGAAGTTACGAAAAGTAAAATACTGATAAGTTTAAAGTTGGGGATGCATTATTTAAAGTTTAAAACAATATTCAGATAATTTAGCATTATGAAAATTAGCCTTTATTGTTGATATTGGAACTAAATATATTAGATCAAATACTTTCTAATAAATCTAATAAAGCAGAGGATAAGTTTAGCAGATGAACAACAGGGTTTTCGTAGTGAAAGATCGTGTGCAGATGCAATATTCCTTGTAAAGCAAATTACTGAGAAATCACTAGAGTATAACAGACTAGCATTTCTGTGTCTGATTAATCTAAAGAAAGCGTTTCACAGAGTAAGACTGAAAGATGTAATAAATCTTCTGTATAATAGAGAAGTTCCCCTAAATATTATAAAAACTATCGAAAACATCTACCAAAACAACAAAATGGAAGTCAGAATAGATGGACAACTTACAGAACCTATAGAAATAGGCAGCGGAATAAGACAAGGAGATTCATTAAGCCCCATGCTCTTCAATTTGATTTAACAGCACAGATTTAACATAAAAGCAAAAGAATTTAATATAACAATCTCATCTCAAAAAACTAAAACACTAGTAGTCAGCAAAGAACCAACCAAATGTAAAATAGAAATTGATGGCATTAGTATTGAACAAGTAATGGAAATAAAATACCTGGGAATTACACTGTCTAGCTATGGAGACCTGGACAAAGAAGTGAGAAATCAAGTACAAAAAGAAAACAGACTGGCAGGATGCCTTAATAACACTATATGACGAAACAGACACATTAACACTGAGATGAAGTCAAGAATTTGTAAAGCCAATGTAAGACTAATAATGACATATGCCTCAGAAACAAGACCCGACACAGATACAAAGCTACTGGAAACGGCAGAAATGAGAGTATTGAGAAGAATTACAGGAAATACGCTAAGATATCGAAAGAGAAGTGAAGACATTAGAAGAAAATGTAACGTACAGTGTATAAATGAATGGACACAAAATAGAAAAAAAAAGAATAGAATAACCACATAAGCAGAATGGAGGAGACCCATGTCGTCAAAATAGCATCGCTATGCTTTGTGCCCTCCAAATAAAATTTGGCAGGACCCTGGTCCACCTGGCCTGTTGGCTATATGACCGTTAACGAATCCACTGCCCCTACGAGTCCAACACCAAAGTAAAGGTGCCATGCCACGTATGCAAGAAACGTTTCATGGGGCTCCACCTTCCCCGTAGTACCTGTGTTGCGATTACCTCACCTACCCGTTATCCCACCCACGGACGGATAGGCGAAGCAGGCAGAGGAATTTCCACCTCGTACGTAGACAGGTCGCCGCCGAGGATCTCTGCTCTACCACTCTTGAATCTCCTGGCGGGTACGTGCCGGGGCACCCACACCCCGCCTGACACTAGGCCAGGGGAGGTATGTACGGGCCCAGCTCGTTCAACCTCGCCAGGCTCTTTTGGAATGAGAGTAGAGTTGTCCCACGAGAGTCTTGTCTCGGATACTAGGAATGTAGACCGGTGACCGTGTCGCCTAAGCGACCGTGTGCATTTCTACAAACCTGACACCTCAGGCGACGGCTCTCCACCTCTCCGTCAAAATAGCAAGAGATAAGTCACCAATCGGCAGGAGAAGTATCGGACGACCGCACAAAAGATGGAGTGACAACCTTCCATAGGGGTATTAATCAGCCAATGAACAAGCAGAATTGCTTATAACGGGGAAGAAGAAGAAGAAGAAGAAATACTTACTGTATCAGCATCATATCATATTTTTTCGTAGTGTTTACTTACGATCTATAAAGAGAATTTAATTGTCATGACTGGATGCGATGGAATCTGTGTGATATAAACACCAATAGCGTGCTATCATTAATTTTTGGCAGGTATCATTGTTAAATTTGACTTTATATAATAAAATGAACCATTACTCAATAGAGTCGTCCCAAAAATGCACCTTAATAGTAAAAAAAATAAATAATTTCGGTTTACAACGTTCTTCGACGTCTTCCGATTTCCAATCTCCATCTTATTCTATCGTTCCATAGATCGTCTTCCAGTTCTCTTTCTCTGATTTCTTTATCAACTCCTTCTCTCCAACTTCTTCTAGGCCTTCCTGGTCTTCGCCTACCTCTTGGTTGCCATTCAAGAATTTGTCTTGGTATTCTATTCTCCGGCATTCTCCTTACGTGTCCGTACCATCTGAGTTGTGTCGTTTTGATGTCATCAACAATATTATGTGTAACCCCCATGATTTCTCGGACTCTCTCGTTTGTTATTCTGTCGCGTCTGGAGATTCCCGCCGAGCGGCGCCAGAAGTCCATTTCTGTTGCTCTAAGCATTTTCTCTGATCTGTCTTTTAGGGGCCACACTTCGCATCCATATGTTGTGATACTTTTTATTATGGTGTTGTATATTCTTCTTTTGTTGTCTTTAGAGATGTTTTTATCCCACAGTACGCTGTTTAGTAAGGCTATGCCTTTCCTTCCCTGTGTATTTCGTTCCTTAATGGCTGCATCTAATTTTCCGTCTTGAGTGATTTTTACTCCTAGGTATTTGTAGTTATCACATATTTTGATCTCTTGATTTTCCTCTACGAGAAGGTTATGTTGATCTCCTCCGATACTCATGTACTCAGTTTTTTCCATATTCACTTCCAAACCCCACTCTGTAAACTCTTCTAATAGTTTTCGCATCATGTAACTAAGGTCTTCAGAGTCCTGTGCGATGATGACCTGGTCATCTGCAAAGCACACCTTAATAGTACCATTTTAAATTATTCTACTTTCAAATGCATAATATAGGGTGTCGCCGAAAGTAGTGCTTTCATTAAAGATATAGGTAGAAGGCACCATGTAGAGCAAAAAGGTCTAAACATTCTTTTCTAAATTCAACCGTTTAACCAAAAAAACGAAAATACATTTTGACATCCAAAAAGAAATCTGTCAACTACGCACAGTACGAAAATCTAAACGTAGACAGTCACAACTTTAGTAAACAGATATTTTGGAACATTCGTATTTAGTGGTACCGCGAAAATGTGTTTGATTCGTGAGTACCATGATATTGTTGATTATTTATGGAGAAGCGCAGTGTAACAGTAATTTAGCTGTCCAAATTTATGGCGGGAATTCATGTATAGTCGAATGTCGAAAAACGTTTTTTATACTAGTATTACACCAAGGTGATCTTACTCCAAAAAAAACATTTTGTAGGTGGTTTCAAGATAAACTCGTCAGTGCACCTGAATGTTCATCTAAAGTGTTATGTGTGGATGAAGCATGTTTCACGAGAAATGGTATGTATAATTTTCATAATTTCCAGATATGGGGTGACGAGAACCTTTATTTAATACGTAGGACAATACTGCCCTACTAAGCGAAAAGGGGGTATCTACACTTTTTTCCAAAAATGAGATATTAATGTCTAGTCAATAATTACACCTTATTCTATCTAATACTAAAGCGAATTGGTCGTATCTACTTTACAAAGATTATATTTTAGGCTATATATTTAGGGGTATCTACAAAGCATACGTTATATACTAAGCGATTTGGCGGTAACTACTGATACTAGGCAATAATGGTTGTATCTACAGGAACTTATGCCACCGCTTATGCAGTTACGGCTGGAACTGCTTAGTACATGTCACTTATTGCCAGAATCGCTTAATAATTGTATATAATAAACTAAGCACATTCATTCATCGTGTCTAGACATAGCATACACAAAAATAGTATTTCTTTTAGTTTATTTGTTTATTTTTGGTGTAATACAACCTATTTAGTAATATTAAAGTGTGTATTTAAATATTGAATTGTAAACATTGAAATATTGAATAGTGAGTGATTTGCTACAGATTTAGAGGTAAGTTGTTTATTTTGCTACAATAACCTCAAATTAAAATGTGTAGACTGATTTGTTTTACACGACAAAAAAGGAATTTCACTGCGAATTTACTTATTTCATTTAGTTACTGATTCTTTGCAGAGTTTTTACAAATTGAAGATACTTCATAACGAAATAATTTGTCATTTATTAATGCATTTTATTACAATCTAATATTTGTGTTTATGGATAAAAAGTCGTGTAAAACATTTTTTTTATTTCAGATGATGTAGTCTGATTTGTTTTACACCACAAAAAGTACTATTACGAATTTCATTGCGAATTTACTTATTTCATTTAATTACTGATTCTTTGCAATATTTTTACAAATTGAAGATGCTTAATAACTAAATAATTTGTAATTTATTAATGCATTTTATTACAATCTAATTTTTGCGTTTATGAATAGAAAGTCGTGTAAAACATTTTTTTTTATATTTCAGATGAGTAAAAGTAGAGGAAAAAGGTTGTGTGACTTAGCTATGGCCAGCTCAACATACATTAGTAGTGGTGTGGAATGGGAAAATATTATTGAAAATGTGCCAATTGTATTATCGGAGAATAGTGATATTCAAATTCCAGCAAATTCTGTTGATACAACAAACATTACAAATTTGCTTTCAGATTCAGAAACTTTCATAGAAGCTGAAGTAAATACGTTGGAACTACCTGATTTGGGAACAAATATGACAATGGAGGTTGTATTGGAAAGTAATCCTGAATTAGTCATCGATAATTGTAAAAATGAATTTGAGCCTGTCAGTTGAGAAGATGGTGGAAGAGAAATTGAAGAAAGAGATGAAAAAGAAATAGACACACGCTTTACTAAGAAAGGGAACAACGAAGACGTAAAAAATTTAAATATTCAATTAGAGAAAGAAAAGTAATTAAACAGAATAAACTAAGAGATTCACATTCTGTTAGGGATGAATGTGGTAACAACTGTAAGAAAACATGTAACAAAAATAAATCAGGAAAGAAGAATTGATATAAACAATCAGTTCTGGAATCTAGACCTTCAACAACAGCATCAATTTATGTTATCCAGCATCAGCCAGACAAATGTAAAACGTAAAACTGTTGTATTAGATTCTCGAAGATCGAATACTCTAAGCTACTCTTTAAAAACGACAGACGGAGAATGTAAGTCAGTTTGTAGAACCTTTTTTCTTACAACTCTAGGGTTTCACAAAAATGATGATAAAATCCTACAGAGGTTTTGTAAATCTTCGAACTCATTACTCTCTCCAAAGCCACATAAAAACCGTGGAAGTCTACCTCATAATATATTGGATCATACAGTAATAGAAAAACATATATAGAATCTTTCAACCCATCGATATCTCATTATCGTAGGGAACATGCACCCAAGCGACGTTATTTACCAAGTGATGTAAACATCAAGGATATGTTTAGCAATTTTCAAGTGAAGAATCCTAAAATAACTTCTTTAACATTGTTTAACTTGTTTTAACATTTTAAAATCCATCCACACTCTGAAGAAAATTTACAAAATGATTGTACCGAGTGTCAGAGGTGGTCCAATCATATAAAAAGGAGTAAAGATGCACGTCTGCTGTACAAAGAATATGCCAATAAGAAACCAGAAGAAGGAGAAATTATATATTCCGTTGATTTGGAAAAAGTAATAATGCTACCCCGGTGCGACATGTTTAAATCGGTTATATTTACTCAAACATTGATTGCTTAAAAAAAGAAGATATAATAAGTACCTATCACAAATTCTCAATATTCCAGAGAGATGCGAAAAAAATTGTTCCATGGGTAGATAATTGTGCTTCTCAAAATAAAAACTGGGCGTTTTTTACGTTTTTAGTTTATATAATAAACTCAACTGATATTTCTGCTGAAGTAATAGAAATAAATTACTTCGAACCAGGTCACACATTTATGAGTGCCGACGCATTCCACCATCAAGTAGAAAAATCTCTACGAAAAACTAAGAAAGTTTACGACTTTCCAGATTTAAAAAAAGCTGTTCTACAAGCTAATTCTGGGAGAGTTATAGTTTTGGAAATGGAACTACATGATTTCTATGACTGGCAGGCTTTTTGATCCGCTTATAAACTTAAAAAAGCACATAGTAAGCGGCCATATATTCAGGATATAGTTCAAATCACAGCCCACAGGGAATCAATGTCACTAATTTATAAAAACAATTTTAGTGGCCCTGATTTAACATTAAATTTTTTGAATGCAAAAATTACAAAGACTGAAATAATACCAGCTCCAGGAACAAAAGAAAACCCAAAAGGCATCACAGAAGAAAGACGAAATAATATTATCTCAAAGCTTTTAGAAGCCGACAATGCCATCGTGCCAAAAAATCGTTTAAATTTTTGGAAAGAAATACCTACCACTCAGTGCCTTGAGCAAAATAATGATGATTAATATTTAATTTAGTATTTGAGTTATTTTGTGGAAATTACTTGGCTATTTAAACCAAATCATTTAAAAATAAATGTGTACATGTAGATACTGTGTTTTTATCTTAGTATCTAACCTGTAATCGTGTCTTAATAATTGGGGTAACTACAATTTTTTTAGTAAAAAATTTAAATGGCCTAATTTTATTATTTTTATAAAAATAAACAAAAAAAACTACGTATATTTTCAATTTAAACTTAAATATTATACACAAAACAACAATGCGAATAAACGAAATCTAAATACCTTCTTAACTCAAAACAATGTAAATTACAGATATACCCTTTTCGCTTAGTAGGGCAGAATAAAGCCGTTAAAAATCTTGATACCACTTTGTCTCGTCGTTGGATTGGTAGGAATGGACCCATTCCTATCAATCGAAACAGAAGCTGAATTACGGAAACGAATTTTTAATGCTGCACGACATGATTTAGTTAACTATGGCATTAACAATTGGATTCGTTGTATAAATGCAAGGTGGAGGTCACTTTGGACATTTATTTAATAATTATTGTCAAGTAAGTACAAGTATCTAATTTAATTTTAGTTCACAAATAAACAAACTACTGATAGTCCAAGAATAGTGTAAAAAAATAAATTTGAATTATTAAACGTTGTCTGTTGTATTTAATTTCCACTGTAAACTATACAATTCAGTTAAAGCCCTAGGCATTTACCATATTTAAAGCTTAATAAATACATAATACTAGTTCAGTTAAAAGATAAAGTGTTTTTAATTGTAAATAATTGATATATTAACAATCATTTTAAAATTATACCATATTTCAATACATTTTAGAAAAACATTATAAATAATTTTTCTTAGTTGCATTAATTACTTTTTAGGAATTAAGCCATAGTACTTACTTAAGTACAAATAATAAATTTATTTAAAACTTCGAGCTTTAATCCAAAACCTTAATTAATTCAGATAATAGTAAACGCCACATTATTAAAGCCAGAAATGATTATTTTGCAAATATTACGTACATTTCCTCAAATGTCAACAACATGGAATAGTAAATAAACAAGGGTTGGATTATGTTAAATACCCTAAGTCAAAGTTTTTATTCAGAAGCTCTTTCACTGCGTATGATTATTTAGTTTTCTAGAATATTTAATTTTCTGAAAATAAAAATTTACGTATACAGATAACGACATTGTTTTGTTGACCATAGAAATTAAGATTTATTGCAATACCATCTCTAGAGTATATTTATTATAATGCTCTAAAACTAATTTTTTGGTTATTTTTTAGCCTAACATCCCAATAGCAATACAACAAATAAATAAGTAAGTAAATAAGTAATATGCTTTATTGTCACTGAAAATTGTAATTTTTATGGATAAAGCTTATAACAATAAGAAAAGAAAGAAGAAGAAAAATCAGAATAAGAATATTTTGTACTTTTAAATAAAAAAAAAACGATAAAATTCTTCCAAACTTAAACATAAAAAATATTACGTAATTAAGAACCTACAAACTTCGTACAATGTACCTCACAAAAAATAAAAATTAGGAAAGCAGATTAATGAATTAAGGGCTCAAATATTCCACCTCCTTGTGCCAAACAGTAACCAAATTTGTCATACAGATTTCTCCTCATATTTTGGAGTAGGGCTGGTGTAATGCTTGTAGAGAAATGAAGTACTTTTGCCCTTAATTCGACTAGGCTTGTGGCCCTTTCAAACTGATGTCTATTAATGTTTTCTTTAATCGTTAGACGCTAAGTCACAGGATCTAGCGGGTCATTTAATTGTACCACGTGTACTTATCAGTCGATCAGGAAACGTTTGATTGAGGAAGTCAATAGTTGCTCTATTGACTCATCCTGTTGGAAATAAACCTCCTGAAAATTAACGGGAAGGCGTCGAACTGCCGGAATGATCTCATTCGGTAAAAGTTACAAATATTTGGACCCGTTTAGGTTTACATCGATAAAAAATGGACCGACAATATGGTCGCCTAACATCTCAGTCCAAACATTTAACTTTTGAGGATGTTGCGTTCGCACTACAAGACTTAGGTGCTTATTTTTCTGAGAATAATGTCTTGCAACGGGTGGATTGTATTTTTTATGTAATGAAAATAAAGATTGGTTAGAAAATAAAATATTTGTTAAAAAGTGTACATTTTCATTCTGTTTATCTAACATAAATTCACAAAACTCCATCCGCCTAAAGTTATCTTCCGGAAACAGTTCTTGTGTTGGTGTATTTTAAAACAGTGATACCCATTCCTTTTGAGAACTCTCTGGACAGTTCGAGGATTCACGTTAACTTCCCTAGCAATTTGTATACTATTGCAGGGTTCACTAGCTTCCACAAAAGCACAAATATCAATATCCCTGTTTTGACGCTCCTCATCGACAGGTCTAACACGTGGTTCATTACCTTCATGACACTTTTTACAACTGTTTACACATCCCGAAGTTTGAAAATGTTTAATGGTATTTTTAACTGTTGTAACAATTGGTGAGGGTCAATTTTCGAAGGCAACAATAAATAAATCAATTACTTTGCGTATTGAATGACCCTGAAAGTACCATGTTACAAGTTGCACTTTTTCTTGGACGGTATACAACGTAATAGGCATTTTATTAATTATTTGTTTATACTTTCAGAACTTCGTTTGAAATTTTTAATGTCAATGTGACAATTACGACAAATCGTACCTACTGTGAAATAAATATAGAGGTGGAAACGTCATAGCGATTGCCATTGTGTTGTATGTTCAATAAAACAATGTCGTGATCTGTATGAAAAACAATGTAATTTTTTTTTATATGTGTTATAGAACTTTTTTGTTCCAAATTGTGTATTATATGCATAGCTTAAAGGAACGGACTATTTTAGGGGGACCTGAATTATCATTATGAATTAAGGAGATCCTTCTATCTAATCCATTGCTTATTATTTATACGTTTTACCAAATCATACCAAATTAATTATATTGATTTAATTCTTTCGTCAATGCTATTTTTTACGTAACCTAATTTTTCAAATTATTCATTTCTTATTATAGATAGTCAAATTGCGAATCTTTGCACGGTTTTCGTATAAAATCCATTTCCAGTAATAAGTGTATCCCTATTTCTCTTTATTGGACAAAATATTGTGCAATATTAGGTTCGACTATTCTTCTACATAAATCTATTTTGTTATTATCCTAATATTTTTTGATCATAATATAGACTTTAGCTCTTGGCAACTATATATTTTTCCTTGATTTACTTTGTTGATAATGCTCTTTCCAGTGTTGCCATCTTCGACCATATAATTTGTTACAAATAAGCAACCACCTAGAGCACTAGGAGCCATTGTTTAACAATAATTCAACACCTTGTGTAATAGTCCAAGATCCCAGAGCGATCTGACATAACTTATTTTCACACAGATGAAACCTTAGAGTCTCAGTAGCGTCTCGCGTGCTTTGAATACCTGCGCATTTATGAAACTTGCTGAGTGACACCTGGGCAGATACCAGGTGAGAAAGGTAACTAAAAATAAGAGCTATTTAACTTAAATTTACATAACTGATTTTTATACATATTTTGCAGAATATTATTTTGAAAATACTGTAATAAGTGTCAGACACTTGTCATGGACCAGAACTTTTGTCAGACGCTTTAAAGCTCCACTAAAATTAAATGAACTTTACTTACTTTTACATGTCTGATTTTTACATATGTTAATAATGGAACTATAATAAAGTTATATTTAATCAGTCAGACAAATTAGAATGACCAAATATCGCTTAAACACAAAAATTAGTTAACCAGAAGTATGAGCGCGAAAGTGCTGTGCTTGCATTTCAGAGTGAGACGTCTATAACTCGGTTCTCCTTCTTTAACTCACAATCTTTTTTACTCTACGTTATTTTTGATCAATATTTCTCCTTCGATCAAAGGCTACGAAAGAGGCCTTCGTCATGAGTCTACTTAATTAGATTTCCACATTTCTGGTTCCGATCAAGTTAGACCGTCAGATTTTTAGCAAGAACTTAATAATATCACTTTCAAACAGGCCCTCGTTGATTTTTTTATTTAACACTGGGCATCTAATGAAATGGTGCCATTTATTGAGAAGAAACGTATATTAATTCATTCTAAACAATGTCATTTTTACATCGTTGATAATAATAAAGTTTTATCGAATGTTGATGACAATTTATCGTGTCCTGAACAGGAAGAAGCTGGCACTAAAATTGTTTTTCATATTTGTAATATAGACGTTAAAGCAAATTTTGTTATTAGATGTTCTGATACTGACATTGCGATAATTATGTTACGATATATGCATAATTTAAAAAATGATGATTCGAATGTATGGTTAAATGCAGGCATCGGAAATAACCAGAGATACATTAATTTGGCAAAACTTTAGTCTCATAGACAGTCCCAAGTACTTGGGACCATCTTTATGTAGAAGTTTGCCAGAGTTTCACGCTCTACCTGGATGTGACTTTAATCCTGCCTTTTTTAAAAAGGGTAAACAAAGACCATTCAATATATTAATGAAGACATAAAACAAACATAAATCTCAGCGAGCTTTCATGCAGTTTGGAGAATCAGAGTTGTTTACCGATGACTGATGAGCGCACCCAAAAAGATATTTTTAAAATAATCCAAAAATGTATCTGCGAAATTTATAGTTTTCCTGATACGTTCAACACTAATGCCGCCCGGCGTCAATTGTTTTTAAATAATTACAGCATATCTAATATTAACGAAAGCAATTCGTTCGCAAAAATTAAAAAAATTTTGATGCTAGCAGTTTACTACCATGCTAAAGTGAGTTATTCCAACAATTCCGCCGTGCTAATTACATTTTTAGCATATGGAATAAGGAAAATAAAAAACAAACAACCATTTTAACTTCTGAACACAATGGGTAGAGATTAGAAGAAAACCAATATCACTTTCATTGGTTTGATGATGACCAATTACCAGCAGACATTAGTGAATTCCATAAAACTTCAGGTATTATACTTTGATTTCAGGTTTAGAATTAATTATGTTTGTGATTTTCTGCTTTTTAATTCTTTGAACTATTTTTTGCTGAAGAGCCAGCCATCAACAACATAACTGATAATGATGAAGATGATGACTCGGATGAGCAGCATTATGATTGATTGAATGATGAAAATTGTAATAATTGCGACAATGAATATGACGATTAAAATATAGAAAAATGTTTGTTTCAATCAATCCCAGTTGAAGGTTTTTTACCAAAATTATTATTTTTTAATGGAATGGATCCCTCCTGAAAGAAGAAAGAGAGGACGACCACGGAGAAGTTGGCGCAACGATATTGATGAAGCAATGGCGGCAAGAGACTTAGAAGAGGCAACTGCATATGACAGAAAAAGATGGAAATTGGGGGCGGAGAAGCGGCGACAGCCGTAATAAATCCGTTATTATTATATTATTTTTTAATTATCCTGACTAGTATCTTTTTTACAATAAAGTAAATATAATTTCTTATGAAACCAAATTGATCCGAATTAATTAATTATCCCAAATATATTCAATACATTAATTTACTTTAATATTTATCTTAATGCTAGATTCCAATTTATCTGACTGATTAAATATAACTTTATTATAGTTCCATTAATAACATATGTAAAAATCAGACATGTAAAAGTAAGTAAAGTTCATTTAATTTTAGTGGAGCTTTAAAGCGTCTGACAAAAGTTCTGGTCCATGACAAGTGTCTGACACTTATTACAGTATTTTCAAAATAATATTCTACAAAATATGTATAAAAATCAGTTATGTAAATTTAAGTTAAATAGCTCTTATTTTTAGTTACCTTTCTCACCTGGTATCTGCCCAGGTGTCACTCAGCAAGTTTCATAAATGCGCAGGTATTCAAAGCACGCGAGACGCTACTGAGACTCTAAGGTTTCATCTGTGTGAAAATAAGTTATGTCTGATCGCTCTGGGATCTTACTCTATAACTAAAGTACATTTTAAGAATTTGCGACTAGTCCAGGCGGGATCTAGCAAAACACAGACCATAATGGACATTTCCATAGGAGTCTATTTGTTTGCTGGAATCACTTGCAGGATGTACCTTGTTTCAATAATTACGATATGCGCCAGTCCAAAAACTTGCGCTTAGTTTTTTATTTAACAAAATCTCAAAAAAAAAAAATTCTGCTATTTGGGCCATATTTTCGCCTATAACTCTGAAAATACTGCTCGTACAAAAAAATTTAAATAAGGTAAAAATTTCGTTTTTCAATTTTACATGATATTTGATAAACTAAAAATTGAAAATTTAATATTTATGGTCTAAAAAATAGCAATAATTTGAAAAAATGGATCTTTATCCTTGGACATTAATTACAGCGTTCATATTTAGAGAACCGTTTATAAGAACTATATAATACGACTGAAATGTGACCAAATTTCATTAGTATTGGTTCAACAATTTTTGCATAATAATTTTGCAATTCTGGGTCTAAAAATTGCAAATTTTCAAAATTATGCTGGGCTTTAATAATCACATTCATTAGTCGAATTGCATAGGGAATTTTCTAAAAGTATAGGTAAGGATTTTTTTCAAATTGTACGTCAATAATTTCAAATAAAAATATATTTTCAAATTTAATAAATTAATAATTATTATACATTATAAAATATTATATTATATATTATAAAATAAATTAATTTAATGTGTAAATTATTTTAGAAAGGTAGATTTTTTTTGCAAAAAGCCAAAATTTATGTATATTTATATATACAGGGTGATTGATTAGTGTGATAAAGCTAAGTAGATCCGCTAAACCAATAGATAGCAATAAAAGTTAATGACAAAAATTGTAGACAATTTTGAGGATCATATTACAAAATAAGTTAGAACACACTGTATTTTATGCCACTATCGAAAATTAACATTGTTATACTTCAGTTTTCATTTAATGTTTCCTAAGTATGTCTAAATTTATTAGTTTTTGAAATATTCTCATTTTTCAAACCAAATTATTAATTAGGTGTCTAAATTTTTACAAATTTAAGTAAGCCATGACTGAATTGCCTAAAACTGACAATTACATCATTACTGATTATTAATCCGGTAATAAATGTAACAATATAACAAATAAATAAATAAAAACAATTTATTATTAATAAGTTTTACAAAAAACACATCATAAAATACAATATGTATTAAAGCTAATTTAATTAAATATTTTTAACATTTAATTACAAAAGGTATTGAAAATGACCTCCTAAAACATTTATGCACGCCTGAAAATGGTCATTGAATGAGTCACGTACATTACGAAGCATGTGTACACTAACACTTCAAAATACATTTTGTATTCTATCCTTCATCTTATCCCTTGTTGTTAAAGGTATTTTATATACTTCATTCTTAACGTAACTCAAAAAAAATTATTAAATTCTGGTGATCTGATTGGCCATGTTACTGGTCCATTTCTTTCAATACATCTATCATGAAACTGATCGTCAGGTTCACCTTGAATCAATGCATTATGATTAATAAGAGTACCGTCATACAAAAGCCACATTTGTTCACGTATACGAAGTGGAACGTCTTTCAATAATATGGGCAAATGATTTACTAAAATATCTGAATAAATATCACCATTTAGATTTTCTTCAAAAAATATGGTCCTTAGACATGGTCACCAACAATACCTCCTTACACGTTCAGCGACCATCTAGTTTTACTTTGCGTAACTATGTGTTATGGACTAATTGTGGCACACAATAATGAAAGTACCTATTAAAGGAATCGTTTTTATGAAAGGTAACTTCATTTTCAAATAGTACAATTGTGGGGTATTAACAAACAAATGTACTATTACAAATTAATAGTACTTAATTAACAGAACTATTCCTTCGATAACTCTGGCGAGAAAAATGGACTTTTCCTCATTGGTGCAAATAATTATTAAAATTTAAATGGTTGCAATAAACAATCAAAGACAATTTATAGGTTTAGGTAAAACTAGGTAAAAACTTACCGCTGGGTCTAATTACCAGGGTTTGCACTACAAAACAACGAACGAAATCAAGTCAATATGCGTGTATGGGTTCACGAGCCGGGTTGCGTCTTTTCTTTTCAACGACTGGTGCTCTTCTCGCGATATGTATTTCCGAGCCCTCAGCGGTACTATTAGGATCGGATGAATACAGGGGAGGAAAAATGTAATGATTAATTTATACAACCATATTTGAATTTAAACAACAATATTTAAGATCTCTGTTGATTGATTTAATCTAAAGCTCATTCACCAAATACGGTTCTCTTTTCAAAATCTTCCTAAATTAATTCTTGCTGCAATTGAATGTGGTAAAGGCGCATTCTGTTTGTTATTCAGAATTAAAGACAGTTCTATGTTAGCAAGGTTATAAAAAGATCTAAATTAATTTGTGAAACATATTTTTATTTTATATTTACCTGCTAAATATATATGTTTTACCAGATTAGTTATTTTATTACTACCTATAATTTAATGTGGTTCTAATCAGTTAGCTTTGAGAGATTAACATAAGGGTAGATATTTACTGAATCACTCATACACTTGGGTTTTTGACCATTTGGAGAAACTGGTACCTTTCTTTAGCTTTGTTTTAAACGTTTTAACGTTGGCATTCCTTTTCTCAGGTAGTTGTAGCTTCCTCCGTGGTTATTGTTAGTTGTTGCCCTGAAAAACATCAGGGTCTTCTAACTTTATTGCCACAAATTGGTCGCACTGGTCATGTACTGATCCTTTTCCAAGGTAATATGCTCCTTTTATACCTAGGCTGTACCTTACTGATGACGATCAAATAGTAAGAAATACGTATATACGGTTGCCTTCCATCGATATATCTATTTTGTTTTTTGTTTTCCTATTTGCGAGACGTGCCATTATATTTTACCTTTAATATTCACTCGCATTAACCAATATACAGTGTGTTCCAACGAAAATTTGACCCCCCAGAAACTCAGAAACCAAGAGTATCTTTAAAATATAAGAAAACATGTCAATTTGTATTGGGAGGGTGACGAATTTTTATGCAAAATGCATGCCCTCAAATGTAACCCCTTACTGCCCCGCATCAACCGCCAGTTTTTGAAGTTATACTTCTATACGCGCGCTCCACGTTGGAAATTTGTATGGGAGTGAATCTGTGAAATCATTACATATGTAAGATAATGAGTAAGAGATACAGAAGATATATTTTCTCTCTCTTCCTCTTTCGAATATAAAAATGTTCCTTTTGTATATATATTTAATATTATATATATTATATACATACATATATTATATATATACATATTATATATATAATAAAATATTTATTAATATTATTATTTATGTGATATGTTTTGTATTATTTATTAAATGTTCATAATTATATTAGTCTTTTGTATTTCAAAATAATAATCTCAATAAATCACTGTATGACCCAGAACTGTCAATTTTGAAATACGTTTGTGTCATGTCCTCGGTGGTATAGTAGTCAGTATCCCAGCCTGTCACGCGGGAGACCGGGGTTCGATTCCCAGTCGGGGAAGACTTTTTTTATTATTATTCCACCGTAAATTAAACACATGCGTAAGTAGAAAAGTTATGTATATTATTGTCATTTTTAAATACTTATGAATATTGCATTTTAATATGTATTGTATTATTATATTGAATTATGTTGCACTGTATTCTAGTGTATTTTTTTATGTATATTATTGTCATTTTTAAATACTTATGCATATTGCATTTTAATTTGTATTATATTATTATATTGAATTATGTTGCAGTGTATGGTATTGTATTTTTATATTAATAACAAAATAAACAATGAATTTTACTGCAGAGTATGTGTAAAAAAAATTTGCATTCAACTCCTTTTATACATATATGAAAATAAAAATATACATTTTCATCAAAATATTGATTCAATCCTTCATTTACTATCCTCTTATTACAGGTCAAATGTTGTTTATTAATTGTTAGTAAGTTGTTATTAATTCTGTTTCTCTTTTTGCTATATCTTACCTATAGCATTACATATGTAATGATTGTGCAGATTGACTCTCAAATAAATTAGTAACGGTGAACGCGTGTATAGAAGTATAACTTCTACCGGCAGTCCCACTGGACTGCCACACCCGTTTTTTTTTAAATAGCAAGTGTGGTCGAGTGGCACCATTTGAAAGATAATTTTTTTCGTTACACGACACTTTTTTTTTATTTACCTTCATTTTTTTTTTAATTTACGTAATAACTTTGTCGGTAATTTTGGTTGTAACTAGTTTATTGGTTAAATATCAGAAATAACAAGAAAAACATAAAATTTCACCAAATTAACTAATTAAATGTTCTTAGTGACCTCCAATACAATATATCAATCAACCTGCAAATCGATATCAACACGCCACTGTGTTGAAGATATTTTTTTTTCATTTTATAAAAATATCATTTTTTCGTATAAATTTTTTTAAAGATAATGAATCCTAATTATCTTCTTTAGTGTTTATCAGATTACCTTTGATTTGAGATGTGTCAATGACTGAATAATCAGAGATATTATTGTAAAGCCTTACTAAAACGGGATATTATGGCGAAGAAAGAATAGAGAAGAAAGATTAGTTGAGCTGAAAGTTATACTATGGAAATAATTAGACTGCTGAGGCTACGGTTAGGATCTTTAATACGAACCACCCAGAACAAAACGTAAGTCAGCAATACGTTAAACCTTTAACTGATACGTTTGAAGCTACATGTGATAGCTACAGTTGCAGTAGCAGTATTGGGTCATTTACAAATGGATAATCGACAGTCTATCAGACAACTATCTCGTGCATCTGGTGTATCAGCATCTAGTGTTTATCGAATTATAAAATCCAATAATTTTCACCCTTATAAAATACTTCATCAATTAAACAAATATGGTCCTGATCGTCGGCTTCAATTTTGTGAGGAATTTAGTGAAATCATAACCAACGTCGATTGTACAATACGTGTTTTTCCGACAAGTGTACTTTTATGTTAAATGGTGAAGTAAATAGACATAATTGTCATTATTGAAGTAACAGTAATCGTCATTTATTTATGAAGACACATACAAAAACACCTCAGAAATTAAATTTATGGGTTGGCAATTTAGGGAATCACGTTATTAGACCATTATTTCTTGAAGGAAATCTTAACAAAACATTATTGATTTGCACGATATTTGCACCGTCTTCTGTTTCCAGTAGCAGTGATGTATTGGTTAGTGATCAGTGTAGTAGTGTTTGGGGACTTGGGAGACTGAGACCTCGGAAGCACTGAAGAAGTCATCAGTGAGAATATCGGAAGCTCGACGCAATTATAACCGAAGCAATTCAACCCGGAAGACTGTTGATATACTTTCTTGTAATAGTATTAATCTTAGCTCTAGGTTTAATATACATATATATATATATATATATATATATATATATATATATATATATATATATATATATATATATATATATTATTGCATCATTTGTATAACCGAGATGCGCGCTGCATAGGAGAAACGCCTTTGTCATGGACTTCTCTTCAAGGTGTTTCTCTAATACCTCGCCAAATCACACCGCTGTATATATGTGTTATAGATAGGTTACAAATGCATTAACTGAAGGCGTTTTTTTTTTCCAAAAATGTGAATTTACAGTTTAAAAGTCCACTTCAGTGAAAAGTCGATTTTGGTAAAATTATTACTTATGGGGTTTCTCAAATAAGCGATTCAATTTTTTTATCTACTTCGGCTCATATTAATTTTAAGATTCTTTCGCGTGGCTATTAAGGCCTTAGCTCTGTTATCTTTTCTCACACCGCTGTAAATGTATATGTACTCAACTCTTCATTTCCTTTTTCTTTTTCCTTGGGGTCTGTGAGGATACCTACATATATCTACTTTCCTTTTTGTCTAAATTTTTAATACTTCTGCTTATTTTGTCTCTGTTTATTCCATATACCCAATATCATAGTCTGTTTTGTTTGCAATAAATGTCGTAGTTTTAATTCACTGTTGTTTCGAGGTTCTGTCGAAATTTTTAGACCGACTAAACACAGATTAATTAATATCTGCAGGTATATCTAATGCATCAAATCAACTAAAAAATAATGTTTTCGTGTTTTTCACAAAATATTAAATTTTTTTTGAATAGGCGTCTGGATGATCATTAGGATTATGTTTTGTTTTTGAAAAAGTTTTCCAAGTTGAAAATAAAAACGTTTATAACGGGTTGTATTTTTTCAAATATTTATTGGTGGAAATAAACTTTAAATTTTATTAACAAACATACAGTTTATGTTTATTTCTTAGTGACCCATCTTACTCCAAGAATTATGTTGAATAAATAAATAATATATTCGTTCGACATCAGATAACAAGAATTTCAAATTTTCCAGTTTTGTCTAAAATATGACAATTCATCTTAATTATTGGAGTTGTGGTTTACGCAATTTTCTGTGAAATTTGTTTAAATTTTTATTATTGTAAACATTGTATAGATCATTCCAGTAGTTATAAGTGTGCTATTATGCTAATATAGTGTTTTATAAAACTTGTTTATTAAAATAAATAAACCATGATTTTATTCTATTGAATGATTTATATATAGATTAAAAATAATAAAAAGAATTTTACACTATCTTGTTTCGTTCGTGCCTCCAGAAGAAGAACTTCGCTGGCGAAGGAAATTACTCTTAATCATTTTCGGTGAAAATAATAACTCTTTGGTAAGTGTTGACTAAAGAAATTATTTTTATCTGTATACCCACAAAGAAAATTTCTCCCACTTTACTTACCGGATTTAGAAGTGTACCATTTAGGCTAAACAAATCAATCAATTTGTTTAGAGCAGTAGAGCTTTTCCTCTATTATGAGTTTAAAAATTTTATATTTTGGTCCCCTCATACCGTGGTCTATGCTATAATTTCACTATTTGGGAGAGTGATTCATCGTTTAAACGCTGAATATCCTCAAATTTAAATGTACACAGCGGCCTTCGAAAACTACCCGGTTTCTCAATTGCAATTTGCGTTTTCTCATAAGAAATTACACAATATATAAGTAGTATATTTATTTCTGCTTCTCTATAGAAAAATTGACCAAGAGTTGTCGTACAGTGTAGCCAATTCTCGTTCGCAAGTAGTAATTAAGGTCATACAAAACCTGTATTCTTCCACGCAGCGATTATTACCGTCATAAAAATACCAAAAAACCTGATTTTTTCAATAGTAAAAATTAAGCACAAAATTGTAATTAAATAAATTTTATTTATATGTTCCGTTTCGTTACATATTTAAATTTATAAAATAAAAATCGATATTTTAAAACATTATGTTTCAATCGTTTGGCAACTTTGTAATTAGCGACGGAACTCCGTTTCAATTCCGACTCACAGAAAGCCGCAAAACTAGTTTTTGCCGAGCGAGTGCCCATCAACAATCGTTCATTTACATTGGCGTTTCTAAGGGTAGTGCATGTGTTGCATTTTGTGAATATATTTTATGCGATAAGTTTGTGTTATTGATAAAACGTGTTATTGATAATACGAGTGTTATAGTTTGTCGTTTTATAGTAAATTTTTAGTTATATTCTGTGATTATTTGGTTTGAGTTTTATTGGAGTTGGACGAAAAACCGAGTTGTTCCAAGAGAAGACAGCAAAATTCTGATGTTAATTCCAAAAATGAAAAGCCGCAAAAGAGACGGAAAATGTTAACGTCCGAAGAGAAGGTACGTTTAGGTACGAAATACAAAACGTTTATGAAGGAATTGTCGGCAGAAAAATGTTAGCCAAGCGGTCGACATTTGTAGCAGTTTAGCAAAAGTATCCGTTAGCTGGATTTATCGTGTACTTAAAAATTCATCGGAAAATAAAAAGCAAGAAAAAGGTAAAATTGGAGGTAGGAAAAGCATTGTTTTGGATGACGAGACAAGGAATATTATACGTCGAAAAATTCATTCATTTTATTTTCGGAGTGAAATTCCAACACTGAAAAATATTTCTCAAGAGCTCGAAAACGATGACTCCTTACCCAAGATATCTCGTAGAGTCTTAATCAGGACCATGCGCGAAATGAACTCTCGATATGTAAAGCTCAACAGAAAAAGTATGCTATTAGAAAAAAATAAAATTATTGTGTGGAGAAGAAAATATTTAGAAGAAATACGCAAAATTTGCAGCACTGGACGCAAAATATGTTATTTGGATGAAACCTGGATTAACGAAGGTCATACAGTTGGAAAAGTTTGGCAAGATTTAAATGTCAAAAGTAAACGCGAAGCATTTATAGAAGGCTGGTCTACAGGATTAAAAGCTCCATCAGGAAAGGGACGGCGTTTAATCATCACCCATATAGGAAGTGATACAGGGTTCCTTGATGATGGTTGTCTTCAATTTGAGTCGAAAAAAACAGGTGATTATGAAAGAAATTGAAAGGGGGGATTCAAGTATGGCTTACAGAAAAGGGGATTGCATACGAAGAATCAATGCTCAAAATTTAGCTACTTGACATTGCACGGTTAAGGAAAAGTGAATATCTTAAATACGCTGTAGATGAAACTGCAAAATATTATGGTGTCAAATTTCTGCGTCTACCACCTTATCATTGCGAACTTATTCCCATTGAACTTATCTGGGCGCAAGTGAAAAGAGAAGTAGCACACAATAACCAAAACGTTCAAATTAAACTAAGTTAAGGAACTTTTGATTCAAGCAATCCTCCATGTAACTCCAGAGACATGGGCTAAATGTATAGGTCACATAATTAAAGAAGAACATCGTATGTGGGAACTTGACATATCGAAGTTTTAGTAGAGCCAATTATAATTACACCAGGTGGTAAAGATAATGACAGCGATAGCAGCACTGCGTCTTCAGATTTAGACAGCGAATAATATTTTCTAATAGTTTAATAAGAACATCAGCATAAAAAAACCAAAAAAAAACGAAAAGAACATAGTAAGTGTGTACAGTGTTTGTGTTAAAATAGAATAGTACAATGTTTTGTTGCATCAAACATTATTTTTATTTTGTTTTTTTAGAATTTTATTTTGTTTTATAGGATTTTATTTTGTTTTGTTTTATACTATTTAAGTGTTTTGTTCATTTTATTAGGACAATATGGCTCTTGGCGAACATCCATTAAAAAAAAGTAACGCGACACAAGACATACCTCTAGGGTGGTGTGGAAACTGTCTTAAAATTTGTTTTAAAACAATTTCATTGTGCAACTCTTTAAGGACGGGTCACGTCAAAAGACGTTTTAGCGTAACTTCCGCCACAGCCGGGTGGTATCAGTAAGCTTTCTGCAAAATTAATTGTTTTTTATAGCTTTTTGTTTGTGGCATTCTGTATTTTTAGGGGAATGTAGGGAATGAGCCACTAAATATTTATTCATATGTTTATTTACTGACGTTTCGATCTCTATATCCAGAGACCGTTTTCAGTTATACAAATGATAGTAATATTTATTTTCTATGGCTTTTTGCTTGTCGTTCTGTATTTTTAGAAATAAAGTTGGGAATAAGCCACAATATATTTATTCAAATGTTTAATTTACGGACGTCTCGATCTCTATAAAGAGACCGTTTTCAAACATACAAATGACAGATATATTTATTTTTCTATAGCTTTTTGTTTGTGGCATTCTGTATTTTTAGGGAGAAGGTTGGAAATAAGCCACGATATATCTATTTACATGTTTAATACACTTAAGTTTCGATCGTTATTCCGTTTTTAAAGATAGAAAAAAAAGAAAATAAATTATTTGAAAAATAAAACATAATTAACGTTAAAATAAAAGTGAGTGTAAGTCACTGGATTTTCATACGTCTTTCCGCATTTCTGCGCCTTTAAACGATGAATCGCTCTCCCAAATAGTGAAATTATGGCATAGGTATTCCAGTTTTCTTGTTTTTTTAGTGGTGATTAGTTCTGTTTCTTTACTAACCCTCTTAAGTAGTTCTTTATTTGTAATTCTATCAGTCCGTAATTATCTGCGCTATAACCAGAGTTTGAAAGCCTCGATTCTCTTTAAATTGCATTTTTTTAATGTCCAAGCTCGATTTAATAATTTTCAAAATATATAACATCGAACATAACATGGACCATTTTCAGTCCATTGTAACCACTTTGTTTCTGCTTTATAAATTATGTACAATGGTATCAGCAATTCTGAAGCCGAAGCACACATCATTATAGTCGTTGCCGCTTTAGTAAAATTAAAAACCCGTTCGGGATATTTTGTGCCGCGTTGAAATATCATTTTCTTATTTTCGGAATTATCTTGTACATTGGTCTCGTTGTAATTGAATATATTATTAGGTGGAATATTTTATAATTCTCTACGCAGATTCTCGAAGTAGGCAACTAAAGTTTCTTTTGAAATATTAGCTCTAGGTCTTTTAATATTGGTCACCCCCTTTTGGATAATTTCCCCTTTATGCTGTCTCAGTAATGAATATACCCAGTCAGTTCCAGGTAAATTGTTTGTAAAGAGGCATAGTCTTTATATGGACGAGCACCAAGCTTTCTTATATAATTTCGAACCATTTTTTCTGAAAAGATAGCACTAATTTAAGCTTTCTTCAAAAAAATGTTATCAAATTTGCCCCGGAGTGGATCACCACAGGTGTTTACATGTAACTATTAAGATAGTTAGGTAAAATTGCACATTTTTCCGTAGTCTTTCTCAGACACTGGAAAGTTAGGAAGCTAAAGAAACTTATCAAAGATATAGCCATAATTAAAACAAGTTTCTTTCCATAAAAAAATATACTTATTTCAACTAAACAACCACAGGTTTCACGTTAGTGTTTACTTACTAAAACGACGTTGTCAACCGTTTGTTAAGCTTCTTAGATTTCAGGGAAAAAAACATAATCAGAATCATTTGCAATTATCAACTTTGCCCCTTTGGATCAATTTCACCCCATTTTACGGTGTTAGATTTAAACGGTATAAATAAAATCAATAATTTTTATGAATTTTTACAATTATTTAAAATCTATAGGTACAGGTCGTTGCTTTTGTACTCTTTTCCATTGCACAGGGCGTTACAACTTATTGAATACCCCGTATAACACAAAATTACTTTTCTTGTAACTATTCTTGTAACGAGATACTAAAGCGAATTTTAATTAAGTGGCAGTGTGTTTTATTAAAAAATAAAGTGGTAAAGTAGGCAGTACTTGTAGACTAGCGCGGAGCTTCATACATTTTTAAGGTATTTTTCCTTCTTCTTCTTGCAGTACAGTCTCCTATCGGAGGTTGGCTACCATCACAGCAATCTTTACTTTGTTGGCTGCAGCTCTGAACAACTGTATTGAACTGCACCCATACCACTCCCTTAAATTTTCGCAACCAGGAAATCCTCCTACGTCCCACATTTCTCTTTCCCGAGATTTTTCCTTGAATTATGAGTCTAAGCAGAGAGTACTTTTCTCCTCTCATTATGTGGCCCAGATATTCCAGTTTTTTCGTTTGTATGGTTTTTATGACTTCGCATTCCTTCCCCATCTTCAGCAGAACATCTTGATTTGTTACTCTTTCTCTCCATGGTATTTTCCACATTCTCCTGTAACACCACATCTCGAATGCCTCAATGTTTTTGATGTTTATCTTTTTCAGTGTCCAGGCTTCCATGCCGTACAGCAGAACGGAGAAAACAGAGCACCTTAACATTCTCGTTCTTAAGTTTATATTTATGTCCCGGCTGCATAGGAACTTTTTCATTTTGACAAACGATTGTCTCGCTATCTCTATTCGCCTCTTGATTTCTCTTGTCTGGTCATTAGTATCAATGAAGCAAACCCCTAAATATTTGTAGGGCGTAACTCTTTCAACTGGCTGATTATTTATGGTTAAATTCACATTGATGTATAGCTTCTTTGTTACAATCATGTTTCCTACATTTTTAAAATTTAAGTAATATTTTTAAAAATAGATAAAGTAATTTTACTATATATTTAATATTACATACTTTTAATTAATTCTGTAGCACTTTTAACTGTCATTTGATCTGCCATTACATTAAATAAAATAGAGTTCTGACGGGTACTCGCAGTCCTTCAAAAATGTACCGATTCATATTGATACATCTTACATTTACTGCACCAAAAACCATGGTTTACTTTGTACCCATCTTTTCGTCCGACTGCACATAAATGTCTACAATTTCGAATTTTACATTTAAATTGTTCTTCAATTAAACTAACATTTTGCAAATATTAGAAGTATTAGATTAATTCCGTATCGTTTGTGTAATATTTTTTATTAAATCAATAATAGAAAATACTACCATTTTGTCAGAATAAAAGCGAAACAAATTAAACTTGTTTTAAATTGTTGTTTCACATTGTAAAAAAGTTGTACATTACATAATTTAAAATGCTTGACACTTACGACAAAAATTGGCAACCTCACACATACGCTGGCAACCTAGGGGTATATCAACAATTTCATTATAATCCAGTATTCTAATAAAAATTATGAAGAATTTCGCACTAATACGACTTAAATAAAAACCGATATTGAACAACTTAACGAAAGGTTGGTGGACGCTCTAAGGAAGGCACAGCAGAACTGTCAAGTTAAGTAAACAAGGAAAAATGAAAAACTTACAGAAGGCACAAGGAACCTAATGCAAAAAAGAAGGGAAATGAAAGATAAGCACACAGTGAACATCGCAGAGCTGCGAATTTAAATAAAACCATTTCAAAAGCTGTTAGGAAAGACATAAGGGATTTTAACACTAAAGAAACAACTAATACCATAGAACAAAATAAAAGCCTTAAAGTTCTAAAACGAAAGTTAAAGACAGGAACCAGGTACATTTATAAGCTAAAAAATAGACAAGGACATGCTGTATATGAACAACAAGAAATTATGAAAATTATCGAAGAGTACTATAGAACATTATATCGTCGAGATGCTCACATTCCAGAGGTGGAAATCCCAGTCATACAAAATCAAGGATCAGAGGAACTTCCAGATATAACCGAAGAGGAAATCGAATCAGCGTTGAAAGGTATGAAGCAAATCACCTGAAGAAGATGGCATTGTAAGTGAAATGCCAAAATTAGGAGGCGTATGCGTCATAAAAGCTTTAAAAACCCTTTATAATGCCAGCCTCTTTGAAGTAGTTACACCAGAAAAATGGAATAGTGCCATTATGATAATATTGCACAAAAAAAGGAGATGTAACAAAAATTGGAAACAATATACCTATCAGCTTGTTATCTCATTTACATAAGCTCTTTATGAGAATAATTACTAACAGACTGGAACCTAAGCTGGATTTTCACCAACCATTAGAGCAGGCCGGATTTAGGAGTGGCTTTGAAACGAATGACCACCTACAAGTAATAAAATCCTTAATAGAGAAAGTTACAGAATACAACAAGCCATTGATATTAATATTTGTAGACTTTGAGAAAGTGTTTGACTCAGTCCAGCATAGCTCCATGTTAAGAGCTCTTACAGAGTGCAGTATTGATCATAGATACACAACTCTTCTTCGGAATATAAGTAAAAGCGCAACAGCTGCAGTTAGAATGTATTATGGCAACACAAATACATTTTCCTTTGAGAGGGGTATTAGGCGAGGAGATACCATCTCTCATAAGCTATTCACCGCTTTGTTGCAGAGTGCTAGGAGAAACAATAATTGGGAGAATATTGGAGTCAACATAAATGGAGAATTTCTGAACAACTTGAGATTTGCAGACGTCATAGTCCTTATTGCAGACCGGGTAGCTCATGCCTGCCAGCTTCTTCAAGACCTTCAGAGCTCGTGTACAAGAGTTGGACTTGAAATTAATTTCTCCAAAACACAATATATGACCAACCTAGTACTGGCGAAAAACATCTCAACTAACGGCACGCAAATTGAACAGGTGTATAGCTATAAATATCTGGGCCACGAGATTAAATTAGGAAGAGATAATCAAACAACGGAGCTAAACAGGAGAATAGGTCTGGCATGGGCGGCTTACGGAAAACTGAGAGAAGTCTTTAGATCAGATATTCCCATGTGCATGATAAGGAAGGTCTTTGATCATTGTGTACCCCCAGTTCTAACGTATGGAGCAGAAACATTGACCCTTACCAGAAAAGTAATCAATAAAATACAAGTGGCACACAGAGCGATGGAGAGGTCAATGCTGAATATATCCCTCAGAAACAGAGTATCAAATACAATAATTAGGAGAAAAACTGGTATTACTGACGCAGTTAAAAGGATTACAACATTGAAATGGAACTGGGCGGAGCACATTTGCCAGATTAAAAGATGGAAGGTGGACGAAGAAAATTCTGGAATGGAGACACGATGCTTATCGTAATCGAGGACGATCTTCAACAAGGTGGTCAGATGGCATCAAAAGCATTCAGCACAACTAGATTCATGGTGCTCAAGTTAGAATGCATTGGAATTATTTACGGGAGGCCTATGTCCAGTAATGGACTCAAAACGGCTGATGATGATGATGACTTAAATAAAAAGGTTAGGAGAAATATGTAGTTTTGTTTTATAATTAAATGAAATGTTTACATGTTGTTTAACGGACTCTCCTATTGACTCTTCCAACTATTTCGTGTCGTAACGATCTGCTATGTCGTATCGTGACGATCTGCTCTGCATTTTACTATAGAGACAAAACTAAAACAACGCCAGTATATAATCTATACTTAAAAAAACATAGCTTTGATGCGGTAGAGTGTTATGGAAGACCCTGTATATCTTTAACTAATTTTAAAACTTGAAGCTTCTAGATACCTCCTATTTTTGTAAATAACTTTTTTTGGTATCTTCTTTCTATTATTATTTGGTAAAATATTTATTATACTTCTATCTAAGCACATTTAAAGAGTTCTTTAAAACTATAGGTAATATTCAAAACCAATTAGGAAAAAAAGATAAAAATAAGGATTTATAACTTGAAACCATTAATAAATGGCTAGTTGTCACCGAAAAGTACATCTAGAAAATGAAAGAAAAGAAAAGAACTTCAAGTTGTTTATTTTAATGGCTGTTAACAAATTTTCGTATTGACAGGTACATTTAACCAGTCTACTGTACCTTAATTAGAAAAACCCATGTTTAACCATATTAACTTTAAGAAAAATGTCGTATATCGTCGTTTGCAGAAATTGTTAGCGCATCCTGTGCGTTTCGCGGAATCGCACGGTATTTTCTTTATTTTTCACAAACTAACATCGCCAGCGCTCCCATCCACCTCGCTTTTTACAGTTCCAAGATTCCCCAGACTATTAGTTAGTCTCGTCAGACGAAATTCTGAAGACCTTTTGCTCGAAGAATCTCTCACGTCCTACGCAAGGCATTCGACTGCAAGTGCCGAAGACTCGAGGAAGACCACGGTTTGCCATTGCCATTAATCCACCGACTGTCGCCGGCTCAACATCTCGCATGAGAGTTGCCCGTTTCCATTTTTCCGAATTCGTTCGTCAATTTCGCGGGACACGAACATTGCTTTCTGTTTAGTGATAAAACAGTCTTCTTCTTCTGGAATTATAGTTATATTTCGTGTTGGCAGTGAATTTGCAGGGAACTGGTTTCGATAAGATTGCCCGTTGCAGAAAAACAAAATGCTCAGGTGAGTGTTTTTGTGAATTTAGGGGTTTCGGCGAAATAATTGGCGGCTTCAAATTATTTTTACGTTTCCATTTATTGATTTTTTTGTTTTATTTGCAGTCGATGCACTCTCCCAATATATATTCACAATATACAGCAATTTTTTAGACTGTAAATCAATGATATTTATTAAAAATTAAAACGGCAAATTATTTTTCAGAAATAATAATAATTTCGCTGGTTTGAAAACATAACCAAAAAAGGAATGAAATTATATTTGTCAAGTCAAATTTAAATAAATAATTAACAAATACAATATTGTTAATAATTAACTTAGGGCATATAATTTTTCTTATAAAAATTGTTGTAACCTTGTAACATATTTATATAACAAACAGAAAATTTTTTGTAGTAATAACCGTTAATTCAAAGACTCTGCAGACAAACAAAAAACAATCAAGATATTATTTGGATAATTAGTGAATTAACAAGGCTTGTACTGATTGTTTCCACAATTATATGCATCATTTAACCCTTTCAGACAGGGTTTCTTAAAAAAATGTTTAATACATTGTTTGGTAACTACAGAATTAGCAAAATGCTATTTTTCTGCGAAAATCTGTTTGCTTCCAGAAGATATATTATGATAGCGGAAAATGGGACTAGTTAATAATAAAAATAATGATTAAGTTAAAAAAATTAAAATAAATATTAAAAATAAAAAAAAACAAAAGGTCTCCTTTATATTTTTTAAAATATACAATGTTTTACTTCTGCACCTCAGACTTGTTGCCTCTTTCTTCTGATCAGTTTTGGACAGGTATTCTAAAATATAGAACGGAATATCACGTAGAGCCCTTGCTTCTACTATTCATTTTCTAAATAAGTTACTTCATCACTGGAGCTTGGTCTGCCTATTTTTTCACATTTTCCAGTTCTTGATCAGAAAGAAATTTTCCTGTGTCTCCACTTTGCATTCTGTTTAACTATTTACCGGCCAGATCTACTCTGTTAGTGTCTGTTATTATTTTTTTTGTGTCCATAGCGTTTGAAGAACTGCGTGTATTTTTGTAGAACACATATCTGTGTAATGGTCAATACTTTTTAATGTATTGAACAAATATTTCTTATAACACTCAATTGGGTATAATGTTTTGGCCGAGTTTAGAAATTTTTCTGTTAGAAACTGGTATTTTATAAATTGCCAATTTTCCGTACTTTTCTGATTTTTTAGTTTACATCTAACAGAAATTTTTGGCATTACTTTCAAATCTAATATTCTTTTCTTTTGTTATATCTGTCTGCTTTTTTTATTCGAATCACTCACGCTCAGTTCTAAGTCATAAAAACCCTCCTGATATCTATTGCAATGACCTAATTGAAAAATATTATGTGTACTAACTTATATATTAATGAATTCATATCCAGCATATTTAAGAATTTCATTTTCCAAATATTAAATTAGCTGCATAGTTTAGTAAGGGCTTGTTAATCGCTGGAGTTTGGAAATTGTTAGATGACATATTCTTGCCACTTATTTTTAGCAATAAATATATACAATTGCTGTAACAATAACAGTAATTCAATGCTTATTATCATTAAATAATATTTATATTGTCTTAAATCTTTTTCCTTCTTATACAAAATTCAAAACTTTACTGATTCACTATTTTCGATTCACTACTTGGAATCTTTATTGTTGTATAGTTGATAGAGCATTTTGAAATTCTATTATTAGTACCTCCGCTTTTCTTCTCATTAATTGACTATGGTTTGAACTATCGTTTGTCCATAAAAATGTGATGCTGTAAAGTACCAAATTGAATTTCTAACTAATCATTAATTTTTACTGGTGTATAGGAGATTCTCACAATCTAAAATAGTTTTTATTGTAATAAAATTGTGGGCTACCGGTTTCGAGGCTTACGATATCTGCCCCATAATCAGCCATAGCACAAAGGTTTTAGTTTTAATAAAAACCAAAAGCTAAAAACAACATGAAACAAACAATGAACACACGATACAAACAAAAGTCAAAACTAAAGTAAATCAAAATTATGCCAGCAACTACAACCTTAATTGAGTAAGAAAATTGATATTATATTATGTATAAAATGTTAACTTTATAATTGTATAATGAGAGATGTAAATTTAATTTATAAGAGAATTGGCACAATATTAAATATATCAAGACATCAGTGGCAATGGTTATAACCAGTCTGATGGAAACTGTACAATCTAGTCAATATAATGACAATAGTCAATAAAATGTTTATTCAATGTAAGGTACAAACAATTTAGGTCAAAAATAAAATTAAAAAATTAAACTTAGACGATTTATATAAAAGAAAGAGTTAGAACTTACATATCAGACACAAGAAGGCGCTCTTCTTCTTCTTCCTCTTTATAAGCAATTCTGCTTGTTCATTGGCGGATTAATACCTCTATGGAAGGTTGTCACTCCATCTTTTGTGCGGTCGTCTGATACTTTTTTTGCCAATTGGTGACTTATCTCTTGCTATTTTGACGACACGGGTCTCCTCCATTCTGCTTATGTGATTATTCCATTCTTTTTTCCATTTTGTGTCCATTCATTTATACACTGTACCTTACATTTTCTTCTAATGTCTTCACTTCCCTTTCGATCTCTTAGCGAATTTCCTGTAATTCTTCTCAGTACTCTCATCTCTGCCGTTTCCAGTAGCCTTTGATTTGTGGCTGTGTCAGATCTTTTTTCTGAGGCATATGTCATTATTGGTCTTACACTGGCTTTATAAATTCTTGACACTACAACCTTAATTGAGTAAGAAAATTGATATTATATTATGTATAAAATGTTAACTTTATAATTGTATAATGAGAGATGTAAATTTAATTTATAAGAGAATTGGCACAATATTAAATATATCAAGACATCAGTGGCAATGGTTATAACCAGTCTGATGGAAACTGTACAATCTAGTCAATATAATGACAATAGTCAATAAAATGTTTATTCAATGTAAGGTACAAACAATTTAGGTCAAAAATAAAATTAAAAAATTAAACTTAGACGATTTATATAAAAGAAAGAGTTAGAACTTACATATCAGACACAAGAAGGCGCTCTTCTTCTTCTTCCTCTTTATAAGCAATTCTGCTTGTTCATTGGCGGATTAATACCTCTATGGAAAGTTGTCACTCCATCTTTTGTGCGGTCGTCTGATACTTTTTTTGCCAATTGGTGACTTATCTCTTGCTATTTTGACGACACGGGTCTCCTCCATTCTGCTTATGTGATTATTCCATTCTTTTTTCCATTTTGTGTCCATTCATTTATACACTGTACGTTACATTTTCTTCTAATGTCTTAACTTCCCTTTCGATCTCTTATCGAATTTCCTGTAATTCTTCTCAGTACTCTCATCTCTGCCGTTTCCAGTAGCCTTTGATTTGTGGCTGTGTCAGATCTTTTTTCTGAGGCATATGTCATTATTGGTCTTACACTGGCTTTATAAATTCTTGACTTTATCTTAGTGTTAATGTGTTTGTTTCGTCATATAGTGTTATTAATGCATCCTGCCAGTCTATTTGCTTTTTGTACTTGATCTCTCATTTCTTTTTCCAGGTCTCCATAGCTGGACAGTGTAATTCCCAAGTATTTTATTTCAATTACTTGTTCAATACTGATGCCATCAATTTCTATTTTACATCTAGTTGATTCTTAGCTGACTACTATTGTTTTAGTTTTCTGAAATGAGATTTTCATATTAAATTATTTTGCTCTTATGTTAAATCTGTGGACCAGTCTTTGCAGACTATCTTTATCTTGGGCTATCAATATTGCGTCGTCCGCGTAACAGAGTATTTTTATTTCTTTGTTTTTCATTCTATATTATCTTCCTTTGTTAATGCTTTTGATGATTTTATCCATGATTAAATTGAAGAGCATGGTGCTCAATGAGCTCCCTTGTCTTATTTCGCTGCCTGCCTATTTCTATAGTTTCTGTAAGTTGTCCATCTATTCTGACTTCCATTTTGTTGTTTTGGTAGATGTTTTCGATAGTTTTTATAATATTTAGGGGAACTTCTCTATTATACAAAAGATGGGTTACATCTTTGAGTCTTACTCTGTCAAACGCTTTCTGTAGGTCAATCAGACACAAAAATGCTGGTCTATTATACTCTAGTGATTTCTCAGTAATTTGATTTATACCGAATATTGCATCTGTAGATGACCTTTTACTACGAAAAGTGACTACTACGCTATCACTGCTGTTTTCAAAAGTGTATTTTGTATTGTTCTTTGTGAGGGGCAAATGTATTATTAATACGTATTTCGTTTATGCTGCAGAGGTCCGTCAAAAAGTTTCCGTTTTCATTTATGATATTTTCATTATACCGCTGTTTTATTTCTTGAACTATATCATTGCTAACACGGGCGATAAAATCACCCATAATGATTATATATTCATCATTTGGGGTCTTGTTTATTACAGTCTGAAGGTTTTCGTAGAAGTTTTCCCTTATGGTGGTATCTCTGTTGTTCTCTGGTGCATAGATTGCTATCACATTTAGAGGTTTGACATCCAATTTCACTTTTACACTTACTATTCATTCAGAGGTATATTTACATTCTTGTACTAGGTGTTAAAATGTTCTGTGTACTAACAGAGTGACTCTGGTTTCTGACTTCTTTGGCTCTGGTTTCTTCTCCTTTCAAGAAGGCTCTCCTATGATATAAATACTATAGTTTTTCTCTTTGTAATGAAGTTCACCTAGTCACTATTACAATATCGTCTGCAAAACCTTGGCCTTAGATTCCAAAGCTGCTACATATATGAATCAGTTCATCAACGACTATATTCCCTAATGCTGGTACGGCATATTGATACGTTTCCGTGATATTATTCTCCTTTAAAACATCTGAAAAGTCCACTTGCATGTTGTGTTGTTTATTTTCTTCTTCATCAGTGCACTATGTATTGACCCGATAGAGGTATTATCAACCGTATCTTCAATGTCTAAGAATGCAGTAAGAGGAACTTCTTTTTGGTGTAAACTCCTTTTGAATTCCGACATCAGATTGTACATGGCAACTCCACCTGATTTCTGGTGCACCTGGCACAGTGGGTTTTTAATAAAATTGTTTTTCTTGTTCTATTCATTCAAGATTATTTTCATGATTTTTAACATGAATTAAGTTAGACTTATTTGCCTGTATAAGTTAGCTAAGGTGTAATTTGTTTTCCCAGTTCAGGAATAAACGCCACCTTCTTCGTTCTTCTCCAAACTTTGGGAATGTAACCTAGAGCACATATCGGGGGACCCATAATTAATTACAGTCCCTCTTGGATTAGCTTTTGAAGTCTACTTTTAATCTTACCCTCTATTAGGAATTGGAGATAATTATATCTATTATGTCTCCTTACCCGATCAAGATATGCAGTTTTCCGTTTTTTGATGATGTAGATCAGCTCGCGTTCTCTGCCTATGTGATGCAAATCTTTAAAGTTGATGGTATGGATAGTCCATCTTCTAGTGTATTCTTATAGTGAATTACTTTAAAAAATTACCCATTCACAGAGTCATCTATTCTATGCGAACAAAATAAAGTTTTATCGAATTCCATTATGCAGATAAAATATAAAATCTACCAGTTTCAAAACTTTAAAATAACTCAGGACAATCTGGGTAACAAAGTGTCATATATAAATGGTTTATTTATTAATATTCTAACTTGCGACTATTATGTTTATCTTCAGGAAGGTATCTCTGTTGGTCTAATGTAGACTTTTAAATAAACATAGTAATTTATAAACTTGGGAATATTCACACGTTTTTTTATTTTTATTTGTTTGTGGACTTATCTGTTGTGACACTTACGAAAAATTATATTATTTCTTGCCTTGTTTTTATGGTATGTTAGATAATATTTTACCTGGGTACATGATGCAACACAATGTTTTGCCCGTTAATTTTGTAATGTGTGTATGTTTGCTTATAAACTCGTTCCGTGGTATTCTGGATATAACTTTATTTTCACTAGTTATTTTTATTTTAAAGCTTATATAGGTGTTGTTAGAAGTTCTTACTGTTATTCAAAGGTACTCATTCACCTGTTTTTAAATCGATCATAAATAAATCATGAATGTGTTGCTTGTGTGAGTCCATTTCAAAGGTAAAAGAAATAATAAATTAGACTTACAATCAATTTAATTTAACTATCCAGACGACCGGTTTCGCTTTCTACAATATGCAAAGCATCTTCAGGTCTCGATACAAAGTTAAATAAATGCTGAAATAATAAACCTATATTAGGGTGTTGTCTAATAAAGATAAACAAAGATAGATGATATAAATTATATAAATTACAGTAATTATGCCAATATTACATGTCTGTGGTTTTTCAAAATGAATAAAATGTTTAAGCAGACAAGGTAAGACCCACAAATTGGTAAAATAGTCTATTATACTGTAATAATAAATGAACAAATAAATAAAACATTACTTACATGCCGGTACTCTATTAATTGATGGTTGAAAGAACATGGTTCAAACTATCTTGTATTGTTGATTGGAGAACTCAAGTCTGCTATTGTAATTGTTTGACAGTAAACGGGGAAGTTCTTGAGGAGACAGATTTTATCCAATGAAGTAGAGATAGGTGTAATGTAATTGTTTGTTTGATGAAAGTAATGTTCTATACCATTAAGTTATTTATATTTATTCTAGAGATATATTTATGAAATGTGTGTTATTTATTGAGATTTTTATCTTTGAAGGTGACAGTTGTGAGACAATGAATGAGAATAGATGTACAAATTGTGTGGGTGTGCAATTCTATCAACTTGTAATTATCAAATTTCTTTGATAAAGTCTTTACAACCATTTGCCACATATTGCAACAGAACTTCTGTTGCAATCAAAGAAATTTGATAATTACAAGTTGATAGAATTGCACACCCACACAATTTTTACATCTATTCTCATTCATTGCCTCACAACTGTCACCTTCAAAAATAAAAATCTCAATAAATAACACACATTTCATAAATATATCTCTAGAATAAATATAAATAACTTCTTGGTATAGAACATTACTTTCATCAAACAAACAATTACATTACACATATCACTACTTCATTGGATAAAATCTGTCTCCTCAAGAACTTCCCCGTTTACTGTCAAACAATTACAAGAGCAGCCTTGAGTTCTCCAATCAACAATACAAGATAGTTTGAACCATGTTCTTTCAACCATCAATTAATAGAGTACCGGCATGTAAGTAATGTTTTATTTATTTGTTCATTTATTAATTCATTACAGTTTAATAGACTATTTTACCAATTTGTGGGTCTTACCTTGTCTGCTTAAACATTTTATTTATTTTGAAAAACCACAGACATGTAATATTGGCATAATTACTGTAATTTATATAATTTATATCATCTATCTTTGTTTATCTTTATTAGACAACACCCTAATATGGGTTTAATATTTCAGCATTTATTTAACTTTGTATCGAGACCTGAAGATGCTTTGCATATTGTAGAAAGCGAAACCGGTCGTCTGGATAGTTAAATTAAATTGATTGTGAGTAAGTCTAATTTATTATTTCTTTTACCTTCGATCATAAATAATTTCAATGGATTAAATTTCCTCTTAACTGTGGAGATTTCTTTTTTAAATACATCAAGTAAAATTTGTAAAATAATGCTTATGTATCTTTTATTTTCTTTCCGGTTTATGTTTCTTATTTAAAATTTTGCATTATCTTCTTACTAACTGGATTAAATGTTAAACTAAAACTATTTTTTATTTCATCATCATTATCATCATCATCATCATCATCATCATCATCATCCAGCCTTTATTTATCACGTCCACTGCTGGACATATGCCTCACTTAAACTCCTCTAATCTTTATGATTTTGTGCTCTTTGTTGCCAATTTTTGGTGATACGGCCAATGTCATCAGCCCAAGGTGTAGGTGGTCGTTCTCTACTACGTTTGGCTGCTCTTGGCCTCCAATTTGTAATTTTGTTCGTCCATCGTGAGTCATGCATTCTCGCTACATGGTCTGCCCAGTTCTACGTTTCTTATTCGGCCCCGAAAAGTCACTCCCACCATATACCGTTCCATTTGTCTCTGTGTCACTCCCAATTTCGAAGCCGTAGTCTTGGTTAGAGTCATAGTTTTCGCCCAATAGGTCATGACCGGTAATATAATTATAATAATAGTCTCCCGTTTTATACCGCTGTCGCGGCTTTGGGAGTATAGCAGGGTAGTCTGCTATATCTGGTAATATGCATTGGTCAAATACTTTTTTTTAAGGCTAATTGGTATGCTGGCCCTAAGTGTGTCTCGCAGTTTTCCAAAGGCTGCCCACGTTAAAGTAATTCGTCTTTGGATTTCGCATGTTTGGTTATCCCTGCTGATTCTTATTTCATGACTCAAATACGTATATTTCTCCACCAGTTCTAGCACTTTGTCTTGAATAGTTATAAACTATTTCATAAACTTTGGTCAAGTTCATTCTGAGGCTCACCTTCGAACATGCAAAGTCCAATTCCTTTAATATATCTGTGGCTTCTCCTAAATTGTCTGTGATAAGGACAATATCATCTGCGAAACGGAGATGGTTAAGCTTTTCGCCGTTTATTGTTACTTCTTCTGTGGTCCCAATTGACCAACTTAAAGGCATACTCTAATACCGTTATAAATAATTTCGGCCACAATGTATCTCCTTGCCTTATCCCACATTTTATTTTTATTGGTCGGATTTTATCGTGTATTTTAACAGTCATAGTGGCACTTTTGTAAATATTGTACCTATAGTCAATCCTGCTGTCATCCATTGCTTCTATAAGACTATCTATTTCGCTCGTGTCGAACGCTTTATGAAAATCTATGAAAGTGAGGACAAGAGGTTTGTTGTATTCTATAGATTTTTCAATGAGTGTCTCTACTGTATGGAGGTGACCATTCGTACCATAATCTGAACGGAATCCTGCCGGCTTTCTCGGTTGCTAGAAATCTAATTTTTTCTCCAATTTTGATATCACTAACCTAGTGAAGAGCTTGTATATGTGGTTCAACAGGCTAACCTAGTAGAATTAGAATATGTGATGTCACTAACCTAGTGAAGAGCTTGTATGTGTGGTTTATTTTTTTTTATTGTGATGTTATTATTAACATGAATATTATGAGCTTTCGAAAGTTGTAGCTAAAATAACAAACTATTTTTTAAATAAAACTACGGGAAATGCAAAATATTTCACCTCTTGCCATATTTAGAATCCGGCAACACACATTGCGATTGATTATGTAGATTTTATTTGCAGGCCACTGACTTTACAGTTTACAATTTATTTGATCGCATTAGTGAGAACGTCAGTTGACGTCTGCACTTTACTTAACTGATACAGTAGCGCACCTAGAATTTGCCTCTGGGGGGGGGTTTTGGTTGGTCACCAAAATTTTTTTTATGATGTTACCTCAATTTTGAGTCCTTAAAATGTGTAAGTAACTGTCGGAAATGGGTCCTGGGGGGGTTTTAACCCCCAAAACCCCCCCTCGGTGCGCCACTGAACTGATACATTTAAATAATCTTTTATCATAATTCGTGATTTCGTTTAACCTGATAGCAGTGTTGTAAATGTGCAGTATACGTTTTTTAATTTTGAATCCATTTATTTAAAGGAATATTCTACACAGAAAGCTAAAAATGGAATAAGTCATCATCATCATCATCATAAGTGGCTCGACAATCCGTTGTGGATCTTGGCCTGCTCACAAAGTAGTCGCCACTCCTGTAGATTCCTGGCAACTTCCCTCCATCTTCTAACCCCTAGAATCTGTAGGTCTTCTTCCACATCATCAATCCATCTCATTCGTGGTCGTCCTCTGCTTCTTGTGCCCTCTGGTTTTGAAAATGTTAATCTCTTCGTGTATTCGTGATCTGACATCCTATCAATGTGTCCAGCCCATCTAAGTCTCTGCACTTTAACGAATTTCACAATATCTGGATCGGTGTATAACTGATACAGTTCAAAGTTGTATCTTCGACGCCATAGCCCATTTTCATTTACGGCCCCAAAAATCTTTCTAAGAATTTTTCTCTCAAAAATACCAAGAAGTCTTTTATCATTTTGAGATAAGATCCACGTTTCAGCCCCATATGTCAAAACTGGTCTTATTAAGGTCCTATATATATTAAGCTTTAGTGCACGTTTTATATTTTTATTTTTTAAATGTCTCTGGAGGCCGTGAACAGTTCTGTTTGCTATTGCTATGCGTCTTTTTATTTCGTCGCTTGTCGTGTTTGTTGCGTTTACTAGCGATCCAAGATATGTAAATTCTTTGACTTGCTCAAAGGTATGGTTGTTAATTTGAATTCTTTGTTGGATATTTCGAGGGTTTTTAGAAACCAACATATATTGGGTTTTTTCCTCGTTTACCACAAGTCCTAATTCACTTGCTGCGTCCTCAAGCCTTGTAAAACACTGCACCATGTCTCTCATACTTCTGCCCACTATAACTATATCGTCAGCGAATGCGAGAATTTGCGTCGATCTATTAAAAATAGTTCCATTCATTCTAATATTTAATTGTCTAATTGCCTTTTCCAGGGCAATATTAAAGAGCAGACACGCCAACGCGTCCCCCTGTCTTAGACCATTATTAATGTCAAAGAACGTAAAGATTTCTCCTTCAATTCTAACGCATGAGCTTACGTTTTGCATTGTTAGGTGGGTCAACTTAACTAACTTAGGTGGGATCCCAAAGTCTATCATTGCATTATATAATGCAGTTCTTTTCACACTGTCATAGGCTGCTTTGAAGTCAATGAAGGGATGGTGTGTTTCTATGTTATATTCTAGTGACTTTTCTAGAATCTGCCTATGTGCTTGAATTTGATGTGTAGTTGACTTTCCAGCAGTAAATCCGCATTGATATTGACCAACAATATCCTTTGTAAAATGTTTAAGTCTTTCAGATAATACATTGCCGAAGATCTTATACGCAGATGCTAACAGAGTAATGCCTCTATAGTTCTTACACTCCAGTTGATCCCCCTTTTTATGCAATGGATATATTATTCCCTTCAGCCACTCTTCTGGTACCCATTCATTCTGCCATATAAGTACTAGTAGTTTATGGATTGCTGCTAAAAGTTGATCACCACCTTTTTTATACATTTCCGAACAGATGTCATCGATTCCTGGGGCTTTATTGTCTTTGAGTTTTAGGATCGCATTTGACACTTCTCTTCTTGTTGGGTCTTCACTGTGTAGTTTAGTAAAAATGGAATAAGTAAGGAACAATAAACTATTGCAACGTAACCAAACTAAACTAAACGTCTAAATTTATTTTTGAAAGATATTTGTTGAAATTTTTGGATTGGTTAGATGTTAGGACGAAATACAGTGTTTATGCACTAAAAATAAAAGAAATCTCATTGTGTATATGATCTTTCCCTAATAGCCATATTTTGAATCTAATAACCATGCGTTATGAAACGTCTTCAACAATTTAAAGAAAAACAAGTTGAGAGCTCCACTCTCAAGTTTATTTTAACTGAATATCTAAAGATTATAAACAAATTTCTATTTCGATTAAATTTTGTTAGTCGACTGCTATACATAGGCCTTCCGTAAATACCTCTATTGTATTGTATTAGATCTTGAAAACCTTAAATCCAGTTATTCTGGATGAGCTTAATGTCATTCGATCATCTTGTTGGAGAAAATGACCCTGGCAACATGTCCTGCCCAGTTTCATTTCAGCGTTGTAATTCTTTTAACTGCGACGGTAATACCAGCTTCTTTCCTAACTATTCGATTTGAAACTCTGTCTCTAAGGGATGTATTTAACATTGACCTCTTCAATTAATTACTTTTCTGGTAAGGGTCAATGTTTCTGCTCCATACGTTAGAACTGGGAGTACACACTCATCAAAGACCTTCATTTTCAAGCAATCGGGAATATCTGATTTAATAATTTCTCTCAGTTTTCCGTAAACTGCCCATGTTAGTCCTATTCTCCTCTTTAACTTTGTTGTTTGATTGTCTCTTCCTAATTTAATCACGTAGCTCAGATATTTATTCAGAAAATCACTTATTCAATTTGCCTGCTATTAGTTAAAATGTTTTTGGCCACTACTAGGTTGGACATGTATTGTATTTTGAAAAACTTAATTTTAAGGCTAATTCATGTACAAGATCTCTGAAGGCCTTGAAATAGTTGGCAGGCATGATCTACCCGTTTTGCAATAAGGACTATATCATCTGCAAACCCTAAGTCGTTCAGGAACTCCCCATTTATATTGACCCCAATATTTTCTCAATTATTGTTTCTCATAGCACGCTGTAATAAAGCAGCGATGAATTATTTAGGAGGGATAGTATCTTCTTGCCTAATACCCTTCTTCAAGGGAAATATGTTTGTGTCCCCATAGTACATTCTGACTGCAGCTATTGCGCTATTATATATATATATATATATATATATATATATATATATATTTATATGTATATATATATATATATATATATATTTATATGTATATATATATATATATATATAATATATATATATATATATATATATCCGAAGAAGAGTTGTGTACTTATAATCAATACTGCACTCTGTAAGAGCTCTTAATATGTGTTATGATGGAATGAGTCAAATGCTTTCTCAAAGTCTACAAATATTAATATCATAGTTTACTCTATTTAATAACTTTTTTTATCAAGGATTTTATTACTTATAGGTGGTCATTGGTTTCAAAGCCACTCCTAAATCCGGCTTGCTCTAGTGGTTGATAAAAAACTAGCTTAGGTCCCAGTCTGTTAGTAATTATTCTCATAAAAAGCTTATATAAATGAGATAACAAGCTGATAGGTATATTGTTTCCAATTTTTGTTACATCACCTTTTTTATGCAACATTATCATAGTGGCACTATTCCATTTTTTTTGGTGTAATTCCTTTAAAGTTGCAGGTATTATAAAGAGTTTTTAAGGGTTTCAGAATGTATTGGCCTTCTAGTTTTATCATTTCACTTACAATCTCATCTTATCCAAGTGTTGTTTTGTTCTTTACGAGTATACCTTAGTAAGTTCCTCTGATGATTGATTTTGTATTACTGGGATTTCTACCTGTAGAATATGAACATGTCGACTATATAATATTTGATAGTATGTTAAGAATCCCTTGTTGTTCATACATATATGTTCTTGTTTATTTTTAACTTACTAATATTCCTCGTCCCTGTTCTCAACTTAAGTTTTAAAACGTTTAGGATTTTGTTTTATTCTAGGGTATTAGTTGTTTCTTTAGTGTTCTCTTATGTATTTCCTAAGGGCTTTTGAAACAGTTTTGTATTCGATTTTTGCTTGTTTGCTTGTCTTGGCCTTTCCGTAACTTTTTGGAACATCCACCAACGTTTAGTTGAGCTGTTTAATATTGGTTTTATTTTACACATCTTTCTGTAGGTTACGCTTTATTTGTTCCTGATATGCCCTTGTGTTAGTTATAGCAGTTAATATTACATTTTTAATCCTTGTTACCAAATTTCTTCTTTCCTTCTTTATATTCAAGACTATCTTTAGTCTTACCATCCTATGGTACTTCCGTTTAAAAATTAATTTAATACAGTTAGGTCCTGAACAGTATTCTTTTCCTGTATAAGTATTCCGTGGATTCCGTATTTAGTCCTTTGACTTTGATTTTTGTTTGTGTTGGCGCCGCTCTCTTGGGTGGGAAGTATTTCAGCATGATTCTTATTTTACATAATGCTAGGCTATGGTCGCAACCTACATCTGCCAAGTTGAGAATATCAGTGAAAATCGCTGGGAATGAAATATAAGCAAACGATAACATCGAGGAAAGCTGGGAAAAACTCAAAAATAGAGGCATTTAATCGAGTCAAATGAAAGGATGTTATCCACTTATTGTACGCAAGAGAGATACCTCTAGGAATAATCAAAACGATCGAAAATATCTACCAAAACTGCTATGCAGACGACGCAATACTACTCTCTCAAAGTGATGATGATTTACAACGTATGCTGCACCAATTTAATATAACCGCCAGAAAATTTAACATGTTAATTTCCCCAAAAATGACAAAATGCATGGTTACAACAGCAAATTTACTAAAATGTAAATTGGAGCTGGAAGGTCAGATAGAAGACCACGTGATAGACTTTAAATATCTAGGTATCATATTATCTAGCTACGGAAAGCTCGAAACTGAAGTGGAAGATCAAGTGGATAGAGCAAACAGAGCCGCAGGCTGCCTAAATGAAACAATATGGAGAAACAAAAATATCGGAAAAAAAAACGAAAGGTAGAATTTACAAAATAGTCATCAGACCAATAATGACATACGCGGCAGAAACAAGACCTGACACAGAGAGGACAAAAAGGATGTTAGAAACAGCAGAGATGAAAACACTTAGAAAAATTGATGGTAAGACACTAAGGGACAGAGCTAGAAGTACAGATATACGACGTAGATGCAAGGTGGAGAGCGATCGTATAAGCCGAATGATAACAAATAGAGTAGTAAAGACAGCAAGAGACGGTTCCCCAATAGGAAGACGATCAGTAGGAAGACCACGAAAACGATGGAACGACAACTTACTGGAGGAACATTGAAAAACAGACAGAGTCATGTCTATATAAAAAGCAGAAAAAGAAGAAGAAGGTCCTAAACAGCGTCTTTTTTGTTAGTAATTTTAAAGGCAATTACGTTCTTGTTTAAGCCATTTGATGATTGCCAGGTCCACTTTCTTTGAAGGCTTTTTTAAAAAAGTTTTTTTGTGTAATCTTGATGTAAAAAAAATGGTAACAGTAAACAAGAGTAAAGAAAGAAAAAAGAGAGAAATGATAAGTCATGGCTGATTATTATTAGGGATTAGACCTACATAACAGGAAACCACTTAATCCATCAATCTTAGGGCAAAAAATTAACATATTTATAAATAAACTCTAATATTATTATATTAATATAAATTAACTATACTCAAAGCTCCAATGTGTTAAAAGATTACCAAATAAAATATTTTACCTATACAAATAATTTTTGCAACAAAAATACCTGTCATATTGTTACTCAAAGACGCTTTCATCTTTCTTTCGTCATATATATGAAATTTATTATTATTCAATATTTTCCATATGAAAAGAATGTGATTTGTTGCTATTGACATTCAAAATTTATATATAGTTTTAACTAAGTTGTTGGATCCGGTAATAATGATGATTAATAATCTACTCGATCCGCTTAAAGATCGAAATAGAGAACAACTAATTCTATTGTTTTGTTTACTTCGCTGTTACTGTAAATAACGTTTTTAATTAACCAAAACTAAATGATAAACATAAGATACATAAACAAACAATAATTCTATGAATATTTAATTAGATGTCAACGGCATTTTGTTTTATAATTAAACACAATTACATTAATAAATTTATAGAATTTAATAGGAACAATAATATAATAAGTTTTATACAGCGTGTTTCATTAAGAATTGTCAATTGATTTAACACTTAACCAAAATACTCCTCCTTACCGAGATACAGACTGTTTTATTACAAATATTCTAAAATGATTTTAGCCCATTGTTTGAATACCTTCCAATATTTTTTGTGCAAACTTGACAAACAGTTTACACATGTTAGGATACTTTAACTAGTGTTAAAAGATAGTTTTCCGCTGCTACCAGAGGCGTGGTGTAGGGATAGATACTTCATTTTTCACCCTAACAACCTACGCCACTGTCGTAATAATAATTTCAGAATGTTTTTGATTTGTCGATACTTTTTTAGTAAATATCATCAAGTTATTTGCATTTAAAGGTAATTTTTAAAATACAATAATCTTATTTTATCCAGTAGCGCACGTAGAATTTGCCTCTGGGGGGGGGTTTGGTTGGTCACCAAATTTTTTTTTATAATGTTACCTCCATTTTGAGTCCTTAAAATGTGTAAGTAACAGTGTCGGAATAGGGTCATGGGGGCGGGGGGTTGACACCCCCATAACCCCCCCCCCTCCTCGGTGCGCCGATTTGATCGCTAACATCCATTTCACACGGGTTATAACTATGTCACTAATAAAGTTACACAATTTACTAGATTCAGTAAATTCGATTTCAAATGATTTTTTCATTTTAATGTTTTAGTTCATAAAAATCAGAACTAATATTTTTATGACACAAAGACAATTTTTGTTGATAAGTTTTAAAACTATTGTTAATATACTGCTAAATTTAATAACAATAGTAACAATAAATCTATTTAATAAATTTTCAAAGTGGCCTTCTTTCACTTCAATACATTTTTATATTCCATCAGAAAAAATTCTCGTAACTTTCAGAAATAAGTTCTGTTAATTTCTACTAAAATTTTCGCCATTCTCTATTTTTTGCCATAATTCTTGTCGGGTATTAATTTGTTGATCATACACAAGTGTCATTAAAAATAAAAATCTAATGGAATAAAATTAGGACTCCGAGCAGGCCACAGAAAATCACTTCCTCACCCTATTCATCTATGAGGAAACTGTTCAAATAATTTCTCACCACCAAGGAAATATCTGGTGGAGCGCGATCTGAAATAAAACCCATATCTCTTCTTTGGTTCAATTGCCGTTGAAATTTACAGGTAATTTAAAGGTACTTATTAAATTATGTCTTAAAATTCCACACCAAACATTAATTCTCAGTTCATGTTGAAAGTGTACTTCTCTTACGGCAAGTGTATTTTCGTTATCTCAAATGTGGCAATTTATCAGTAGAAAGAATATTGCTAAGGAAATTGTTTTTTGCATTTATTTAGCCATAACAAATTGTGCAAATTCCATTCGTCGAGGAAGGTCTGTGGGTAGTAAGTTCTGCAAGTAAAATAGTAAGGTGTTAAGGCTCCTTTTTTTAATGTTCTGAACACTAAAGAGCATGGCTTATTCCAGTTATTGCTGATAAACGTCTGGTACTTAACTGAGGTTCATTAGCAATTCTTACTAACACATCATCCTCCTAATTCACTGCAATTATTTTTCAACGTCCTAGATCTCACTTTGGACGGAATTGACCAGTTTCTGCTAACCAATCATATTTTTGAAAGTCCTGTAATGGGATTGTCGTGTGTTAGGATACAATTGTAGATATTTTTGACAACAAGCGAATATCTGGCTACGAACTAATGCACAAAACAACGAACAGAAATGAATGGATACACCTAAGGGTAGCTTACATCCGATGATGGATAGAATAGCTATTGATGATGATGATGATAATTAATTGAAACTACTTAATGTGGCGAGAACAATAACAAAAAGATAACAGTTCGACACTTAAGCATTTTTCGAAAAACATATTATGAAATCCTTTTATCTATATCATTTATTATATCATCTATTACCTTCAATGAGATCATCATGATCCGATTGACCTGAATTTTGATTTACCTAATATTTATTAAATGATGAAGAAACATGTGGCTATTGATCACCCTTTGGTATATCTTTTTTTAATTCAAGTAATTTTAGTATTGGATCAAAACATCTTAATGCTTTTGATCCAAAAACCTTGTCATGTTAGTTTTTATCTGATCAATGAGGACTTTAAATGCATCCTGTCTCCTGCATGGTAGTTTGTTTTCGATAAAAATTTTATATGATTCTAAAGATGATATTTCAATAACTTTTTGTTAACCATTTCTATTATTGCTTTAACAAAGTTTTGTGCAGCGTCAAGCACGTTTGAAAAAATATTTCTAATATCTTTTAATTTATTTTGTGCACTAGACAATGCGCCGTGCTTATACTTAATCTAAATTTTAGTTTGTAATAATCTCATAAAGAAGTGGTTATTTTATACATCAAGAAAAAAATCACGACAGGCAGAATAATTTCAAAAAAATAAACTTCTGAATACTATTAACCTACTTCGAACCTTTGAATTAAAATCAGGAGAATTCGCTATCATGGAGAGAGATATATAATTAATTTTAAATCTACATATTTGCAATGTGATATATCATCTTTTATAGAATGATTTTTTGCCCACTTCGACCATTTATCAAAACGGCCAAACACTGTTACGATTTTGTGCCATTTGTTCTTTGCATCAATGAATGAATCAAACGGCGAAATCAGAAGCAAGTAAAAAAAATTCAGGAGATCGGTAGCTACATTATCTTTGGGTAATGGTAAAGGTTCAAACATTTTTTCAGCATAAATTTTTTTCATGGATAGATACACACAAGGAAGGTAAACACCTTAAGAAGAATATTTAATTTGCTCTTGAGGATTTCAGTGAAGATGACGCGTACGTGTAGTTAGTCTATTCAGTTTGTTTTAGTGCTGCCAGTACTGTTTCAAATTCTACAGAATCAAGAGCCATCTTGTAATCGATAAATGTAAGAAAGGCCAGTGGTATGTTGTACTTGATGCAGTCTTTAAATAATATCTTTATGGTATGCAAGTGGCCATGTAACATATCCTGCCCTGAAGCCTACCTTTTTTTATGCTGACACAAATTAAGTTCATGTGTTAGTCTCTTCATTAAGATTTTCTTAAAGAAATTGTACATATGTGTCAAGAGGCTTATGAGTCCATAATTTTCTAATTAAGTAATATCAACTTTTTGTGTAACAGGACTATCACTACATTGTTTCAGTATTTTGGAATTGTACTCTCATTTAAGCATTTATTAAATGGGTCGCTTACTCATTTTAGTAGGATGTCTTCTCCTGATTTATTGCCTCAATAAAGAGCCTATCGTTATCATAACACCGATCATTCGATTCTATTTATTACTTGTGTCGGGAAATTATCTTGTGGTATCTGGTTGGTATAGAGGTCTTTATAGAACTCTTTAGTTATTTTCGGAATGTCCTGTTTATGTGTTGTCACCTTTCCGTCTTTGTCTCTCAGCGTGTAAAGTTATATATATCTTTTCTCAATATTTCTAATCTTTTTTCTTTTCTCCGTTTGAGTAATTACATTAGTATTATGTCTTTTTAGATCTTTTCTAATTTCTGCTGAAATACGTCACCAGTTAGAGACATTTATTAGAACGCTACATCAAATGTACTACTACATTAAAACACAAAAAATTTTAGCTTAGGTCGAAGAGTAAGACAAGGAGATAATATTTCTCCTTGTCGATATTAAACTATCTAGTCCACAGTACCATTCCGCAAATTTTGAGAAAAGTTAAAGATATTTTAGAAAAAAATAATTCTCTATCAGAATGTTACAACCCTCTAATTAAAAAAGAAATTATATTATCAAAAATCAATTTAATTCCAATACCAACCAAAACAAACTCAAACCATACCTAGCAATAATAATAATAATTTCACTAACTCCAACAAATTCTATATATCCTTACCATACATTATTGGATTTTCTGAACAAATGTCAAAAATGTTAGCAAAGTATAATATTAATGTTGGACATAAATCATCAAAAACATCTGGAAAATATTTTTCAAAATTTAAACCTAAAATTAATAAAGACCATCAACCAAACGTTATTTATAAAGTAAATTCTAAAGACTGTAATTCAATATATATTGGACAAACACACCAATAGCTACATAGAAGAATTGTTGCACATAAACATAGTGTACAAACCAATGCATTAAACACAACAGCCCTAGCCAAATATTCTCTAGAAAATAGGCATTGTTTTGATTTTAAAAATGTACAGATTTTGGAAAAAGAACAAAATTACAACAAAAGATGCATATTGGAGATGATTCACATAAAAAAAGATCCAAATTCCATCAATAATAAGACTGACATCAAAGATCTTTCCAATATGTATTATAATTTAATAAATTGAGTTGTTTTTTAAATGCACTATGGCAGATATTTAAGATACGACTCTGAACCACTCCTATTTTAAGATACCTACCTGTCAGATGTCATCTGTCAATGTCAGATACCAATTGTTTATTAAAGTGCTTATTGAAAATGGTAAATTTGCCGAAACGTTTAAGCAAAAGTTAAATAGTTTTATTTACACCAGACCGACAAACTTTATATATATATATATTTATATATATATATATATATATATATATATATATATATATATATATATATATATATATATATATATAAAGCTTAGTCGAAGATTGTGTATTTCTAGTTTTTAATCAAAGTCAACCGATAAAATTAGCTATTATTATCTGGTTCGACCAGGGATAAAATGCGAATGAAAGTACATAATACCTATGTAATTGTAAGAATTAAACAACTATTGAATACAAATAAAGCATATTAGCAGGTAAGAAATACATGAAGTGTTATTTTGACGCAACTAGTAATCAGAGTTACTGCAGTTAGAGATAATAACAAGGTAACACGTCAATTTATTAAAAAAGAAAAAGAAGTAGAATGCTAGCTCGTTACAGGTAACGCTTTAATTATAGTGGTAATGTGGCTCACCGGCTGTGTTTTTGTACTACGTGGGATGAATTTTAAAAGGAAATACAGTATTATTTGAAAATTATATATAAACATTTATACCTATTTATATATTGGTTTATTAGTAAGATTAATTAGGTATACTGTATCCAGAAATTTAGTGTCTCATTATAAAAGTTATTTTAATAACAGCTGTAAAACTGAATAATCCCTTGTAAATACTCTATTGTTGTATAATTATCACAGCTACCAAAGCTGCCAGGACCGGCATAATAGCCAAGCATAGCACAACTGTATATATAATCAGATCAAATATTATCATTCAAGCTTAATGTTAAAAAACTCTTTTTATAAACATACAAATTTCCCATAATTATTGTTATTAATCATTATTCTCAACGAAGAAAATGTTTTGTGTGTGTTTTGTGTTTTATTGGCACTAGTTTTCACACTGGCCAGTCAATTTCATAATGATTTTTTTAGACTATAACTTATCAATAACTCAGGGGAGTACTGTGTAGTGTCTGTGTTAAGTAAATGTCTTGTTACTTTAGTAAAGTCGACTTCATTGTCTTTACAAAGAGACGCTAATTGTATCTGAGGTCCCTTCGGTGAGTACCGATTTACTCGTTTTAAAAGGTTCATATTTATTCATGTTGACTTGTTATGTTTAAGTTTTCCGTTTCATGTCTGAAAAAGTTGGCAAAAAATGGGAAATATTCTTTATTAATAATTTTACGAAAAAAAATTATTCTTCATTAAAGGTTATGCATCACATAGAAATCATTAACAGATAATCTTATAAAATATTAAGTGGTAGATAGGAAAAATCAAAATTATTAATTAATACTGAAGAGGAAAGTGATTTTAAATTTAGATATGCAAGAAAATGTATTTTAAAATGTTTGTAGCTATTAAAAATTATGTCCAAGTTTAGATTCATGGCCTTCTAATAATTAAATAATACATTTAAAGTAAAAAGTAAATAAAAAAATACTTTTGCATTTGTTGATTTTGTATATTGAATAAGGTAAATTAGAAATAAAATTAAAAATTAATGCACCTACTGATACATCATTAAAAGGCCATGAATATAAATTTAAAAATAATTTTTAAATCCTACAACCAAATTAAAATAATAATTTATGCTGCACCTAAATTTAAAAGCACTTCACTTTTAAGCATAAATAAATATTTTTGATTTTCGCTGTATACCACTTAAAATTTTATAAATTTGATTATTGATTATTGATTTCTATGAAATGCAGAAATGTTTATGAAGAATAGTTTTTTTCATAAAATTAATAATAAAGAAATTTCCCATTTGTTGCCAACTTTTTCAGACATACTTTATACCTTACTAACAATTAAAACACTTCTTTCCTTACATGAAGTATAAAATATAATCATATTTAGCTATATGTATATATCTACATTAATTCATTTTAATTTTCACTTCACCATTTTATTATTTCACTTGCAATTTTTTTAACAAAACAAAAATTGTTTATGACTTTCAAAATTTGGATATATTTAATAAAGAATCGAGACAGGAAATATAATAATTAATTAATTCTAATACTCCATCAGTTTATGTATTTTTTCCCTTAATTATCTAGATATTTATTTAAATTAAATATGTAATGTAAATGACAAATAAAATATAAAATTCGTTAAGCCGGCCCTTTTTACTATTTACCTGAAGAGGCAAATCCCTTTATGGCTTCGACTTTATCAGCGGGATACTTTTAAATTCTGCATAAGTCAGTTCTTAAAATTGTGAATGAAGTATATACATCTTCCCGTTATATATTCTTATCTTTTTTTAGAGCTTCACCTTCGATTTATGTTTCTCTAATCAACTTTTTGAGTTGTGCATTCGATTAAGTGTTCATTATAATGTTTCTAAATTTAATCTACCATTTAATTAGCAAACATTATAGATAGAGTTCCCACACTTCATTAGTTCCAATAAAACATTTTTGTTTTGTTGGAACAGTGCTGTAGTCAAAGTTGTATCGCGAATATTGTTGATGTTAAAAAATGAAATTAAAAAAAAATCCAAGATACAAATGACGTCAAGGATCGTCCCAAAAGTGGTAGAAGTCGATGTACAACAGCAGCATTAGACTGGCAAGTAACATTGATAGCTCATAAAAATTGTCTGGAATCTACAAGTGGTATATTAAAGAAAAATTTCTAGGCTTCAAGGACTGAATATTTCACGGCAAACAATAACACGCAGACTAAATGCGGTAAATTTGTATCGTAGAATACCGCTAGGTGTTCCTAAACTAACCTACCAACACAAAATAGTTAGGTTGCAATGTGCTAGAGAAATATTGCATTTTGGTCCTAACTGGAATAACGTGATGTTCTCTGATGAGTCAAAAATTGGCTTGATATCTGATTTGCGAAGAAAACTGGTTTTGAGGGCACCAGGACGACAAGCCCGACTAGAAACAGCCCAACCGCGTGTCCCATTTGAAGGTGGCAGTATTATGGTTTGGGGTGGTATTATGAGTGGTACACGGACACCACTGCTGGTTCTGGAGAGAAGAATCACTGAGAGTGCTGTGTACATCGAGGAAGCTTTAAATCCTGTCTTACGTCTATTCCGAAGGGCAGTAGGGAATTAAATTGTGTTTATGCATTCAACGCATCTCCTCATCAAACAGCAGCAGTACAAAATTTTCTGGAAGAAGAAGGAATATCTACATTACAGTGGCCCTCGAATAAACGACATAAACGTTATTGAACATGCTTGGGACATTCTCAAAACACGCATCAAGAAGCGAAACAATCCCTCTATTACACTTCGAGAACTAAAAGATACTGCTCGTGAAGAATGGGAGAGAATTCCGCAAGCCCAGCTCGACCAGTTAATCGGCAGCATGCCAAATCGCCTACAGGCATGCATACAGGCCAATGGAGGAAATACTAATTATTAGTTTTATTAAAAATTATTTTTTTCTATATTAATTTATTTTTAAATTTAAGTTGTACATTTTAAATTTTTCACTCCATGAGAATAAATAATTTTTTTGCATATCGTTTATCTGGTTTTGAGATTTATTTAATATTGTTGAGAATTGAAACAAAATGATGTTTAACTATTCAGAAGTTTATATTTATAAAAATCAATAAAGAGATGAAATATTCCATTATTCCAAACTTATAAATATATATATATATATATATATACATATATATAAATATATACAAATATATACAAATATATATATATATATATATATATATATATATATATATATATATATATACAGTACGACCGTCAATCCAATATAAATTAAGGATCACTCAGAAGAGTGATCAAAGAGAGGTCAAAAGGTGGAGAAAAAAGACAAAGTTGATGGCTACTTCATCTATTTATTGAAGACGTTTCGCTTTCTTAATCAGAAAGCATCATCAGTTCATCTAAAAAGAACAAGTTTTTTTTTCATATTGTTCAGTTTGAGTGATACTTAATTTATATATATATATATATATATATATATATATATATATATATATATATATATATTATATGAAACTTAAAATTTCAATGGACGCTGTGTGTGCTTTCTGTGGCTTTCCGGGTTTAACTCCGCGTTAAGTAATTATGGTTTTTGAGTCAAACCCAGAACACCACAGACAGTATATATAACATAGTAAACATAGTATTCGAAGGCAACAATGCCCAAAAAAATTGTTGTTATAGACTGTGTCTATTAGCATAGGAAACTTCCCAGAAAACTGTTTGTATGACACCCAAGAAAAACAAAGTAAACATATGTTCAGACTTTAAGTGAATTAGTTTGATTAGTCACGCCATTAAAATCATGCACTAGAGTATAAAATGTGGTCCTCATTGGAAACACATGGTATCGATCAAAATAAAATATCATTTGATAAACGAAATGCTAATAAAAATAATATTTACATATATTCTGAAAAATGTTTTTAAAATGTCCGCAAAATATTGAAAAATGTATCAAACTCAGCAAACAACTGAAAATATGGCATCGATCAAAATAAAAGATCATACTACAAACGATATACGAATAAAAATAATATTCACCACTAATATTCAACACATCTTCTAAAAAATATTTCAAAATGTCCTCGAATACATTGAAACATTTATCAAAATTAGTAAACAACTTAAAATGCACAGTTAATACAGATAGTACTGATAGCTTGCGGTATTTTGAATGCAATAACCGGGGACAGAGACACTTCAGGGTTGAAAATAAACACAAATAAAACAAAAGTTATGCATTTGCCAAATTCCTGTATCATTATTGTTAACTAAAATAAGCAGATCTAACCCATACACAGATTTCGATATTTTGATTGCTGGATAACAAACGATCTTGATCACGAGGCTTAAATACGGGCTCGTATAAGATGTCAGATCCATAATAATGAAAGTCCTTATACTCCACCTTTCCACCAAAGTTAGAAGCCTTTGAAATGTCTTGCACAAGCACTTGGCCAATAATGAGATACTAAGAAGGATAAAAACTTAAACTCTTGTTGACATAAAAACAAGTTATATAGGACAGATTTATAGAGACAAAAAGCTACAATTTATTAAGAGTCTGCTTGAAGAGTAGGTTAAAATAAAAAAAGAAATATAAGAGACTCGATAGACGTGGACAGCAGATCGGTATTAGGAAAAGTATAAAACAGAGAGAATTTTGCAGAAAGATATACAAATCTTTCACCTTCAGACACCTTAACCACAAGCAAGTTATCATTGTATATTGGATATCCAAGGCATAAGCCAGACGTTCATAAAGATGTTATTAACATGATTGGTGATTTCATATTTTTAAAGTACATCATATCTTTGTCTGATCTTATATTTATGCAAATTTTTTGAAATATAAGTATTGGATGAACATAGAGGTTTTGGTATTAATTTTATTAGGTAAAACCTTATTTTTCCAGGAAATTTAAGAGAATCAAAATTTTTCTTCACATTTAATTTCATTGTAACAGTTCATATCTTTGCTTCAGTTAATAGTTTGATTTTCAACAATGCTAGAATAAATAGAGTGAAGTTTATGGGAAACAGGAACAGGATAATGGTTATCATAAAACTCAATTAATTTTTTTAAATCTTCTTCATCTCTTTTTCTTGATTTGCAAAAACTTCATAAGTAAATGGATTTTTTAATTCAATTCTGCCATCGTCTTATAATATTTAGAATAATTATGATGACCTGTTGCATTAAAATTGTAAATTCTTCCGTGCGAAGTAGATTCTGAATTAAGTTCTTTTCTCGTCAGAGCGACATGAGAATAGTTCCCACACCACAGAGCCAATTCGGCCACTCGAAAAAACAGTGAAATTTACTTACGTTTTTTGACTATAAATATTACAAAATAAAAATCACATCCGCAAAAAATATAGGCGAAAGTTCGGTTCTGCATCGATAACTATAATGTTGTATTTAATGTGGGCTCCGAATATTTTTAAAATTAACAAAGTTTTATGTAAGTTATAAATTGTGAATCTTAGTGATATATTGAAATAAACTGTAAGTGTACAAACTCTTTACATAATATCCAGTTAAATTAGCATTAAAGTCAGCAAATTGCAATTATTTGTTATTGTTGTCAATAAACAAATCCAGTTTTACCAACAAATAAACGTTTTTAGTAAAAACCGATATACCTGTTTTAGCAGGTGTACAGGGTCGGACTTACTTTTCACAAACGTTTATCGAAATGAATTCAAACATGGAATCACACAACAGTTCTACAATACAAGACCATCAAAATCAAATAAACACATCACAGTAATACTCTTCGACAGCGTCGAGAGTGCAATTTCCTTTAAAGTCTCAAGCAATTATTTTTAGTGCCTTAGAAAACACCAAACTTCAAGACTACCTTCCCCACTTGGAAATATAATTCAACCAAAAAATATAATCTTCTCTTCTATATTATCTAATAATTGAATATGTATGTATTTATCCAATAAACAAATAGTGGACGATTTTATGAATAATCACGGTCAAATAAAAATACAAGGTGAAATTGTCAGAGCAAGAAGGTTAGTTACACTAGCGGAACGACTTGTGCTCTCCGGCGGATGTCCTTCAATACCGCACGACTTGCTAATCAATGAGTTACAAAAAATCGGCATACTTCCTGTCTTCCCCATGACCTTCCCCAAAATAATTGCTTTTATGCCTGAGTACAATTACATCCTTAGTTTTCGAAGACAAATCTATATCAGTCCTCACAATCTAACACTACCAGAGTCATTTACTCTTGTTTTTGACAACACGACATATAGAATATTCATTTCTCAAGACAGTTTAGTTTGCTTTATATGTAAGAAGCCAGGACACATTGCTTCACAGTGCTACGAACCACTAGCTCAACTAAACCCCAACCAAAACAATGAAGCATCGGTATCCAGCGCAACAAATATATCCTTGCAAGCATCCAATGACACAAACCCTTCTCAGTGTGAACAAAAGTATATTTCTAATATCCCGGAGATACCGAACAGAGTAGATACATCAAATAAGAACAGTCACATAATTAATCAACCAGAAAGAAACGTTAATGAAATTATTTCACCTGAAGCAGATCCATCTTCAAAAGAATGTAACATTTTTCCACCACCTAAAGTCCAAGCAAAATCTAAAAAAGCTAAAATTAGTTCAGCAAGCACTTCTGAATGCTCATTTTCTCTCTTACTTGACCCTGCTAAAAACTTTATAGAAAATCACACTCTACCTTTCCCTCCAAACGTTGATCAACTTAACATGCTCCTAATGAATATCACGGGGTCAACAGATCCTATAACCACAATTCAAGAATACACCACAGACCTACCAGCTTTTTCCCATATGCTCGGTCAAGTTTATCCCCATTTAAAGGAAAGATCAATAAAACGTAAATTCACGTTCATAAGGAAAAAAATCCTTAATTATCTTAACAGTGAGGCATCGGAAGCGGAAAGTGACACATCTCAGTTAAGCCAACATTAAATTCAAGTCTCTACTTCAGTGGAATATTGATGGTTTTTTCCATCGCCTTGCTATGCTCCATCATCTAATTGGTGAACAATCTTCTGATGTAATATGCCTACAGGAAACTAATCTGAATCCCCCAAAAAAATATAACTCCAACCAATATGAACTATTTGGTTGCTCAAAGCCATTAAGCAAGTAAATATTAAAAACATCCCTTGTTGTCTAGTGTCCTTTCTAACTCTCTCAGCGCAGTCAAAGCTATGCAAAATGTACACCCTAAACACCCCATTGAGAAAATGATCAGGATCGAATTAATGAAAGCTCAAGAAAATTTCAGAAGAGTCCACTTTCTATGGATACCATCTCATGTAGGCATAGAAGGGAATGAAGAAGCAGATACTAGTGCGCGTAACGCTATTACCAGTGACGCATCAGAAACAGAGTGTCGGAGTATCGCAGGCGATCTAAAAGTTTATTTCAAAAATAAGGTGTTAAGTGCGTGGCATCGGGAGAGGAATGACTCTAGTTCGAAACTCAGAACCATCAAAAGTGATAATTTTTCATGGAGTCCACAGCCAGAAGTAGAAGATGCCAAACTATGATTACACATCTACGACTTGGACATTGTAGGTATACTCATGCCTATCTCTTCTCAAATAGTGAACCTCCAAAATGCGAAACATGCAATACAGTAGACAGTATAAAGCACTTCTTGCTAGACTGTCCTAAATATGTAAATCAAAGACAGTCTTACAATTTGCCAAATAACCTGAAAGCACTCACTCCCCAATAAAAGTTTAGTTCCGACAAATTTATTAGGTTACTTAAAATGTATAAATATGTTACACAAAATTTAACTTAATTAATTGTTACAAATGTTCAATTGTTCACAAATTGTAATTAATTGTTACAATGATTGATTGTTACAAATGTTAAATTTAATATTATTACAAATGTTACAGGAATGTCGCTAATAACCTTTGGGTGGATGCGACTTTGTTTTTTTTTTTAAATAAAAAAAAAATATAGGCACTTAACTATTGAATGGCGTCGATTTTCATTCCTAAATGTTATAAACAAAGCAGCTGTGATTTTTTAAATCAACTATGCTATTGGTCGTATAAAACTTTTTTTGTCCTGACTTTTGCTATAAAACTCAATAAGATAAAAACTTCAAAGCAAGAAATAAGGGGTTACACAACTTTTTAAGTAGTTATTTTTATTCCTACGTAAAAATATTATCGACCAAAATTAGATCCCTGTCTTAAAAAACGTTCTGGCTCTGTAGAAAATTTATAGACATTTAGGGCTGTTCCGATTCATTTGTCACGGGGAATCAGTCCGCATTAACATTTTGGTTTTACAATTGGTTGTGTGACTTGGCATCTTCTACAATATTTCTCCATTCTTTCCTGTTTTTTGCTTATGTTTTTCCAGTCTCTAATTCCCATCTTATTAAGATCCGCAATTATCTGGTTCTCCCATCTCGTCTTCGGTCTTTCTCGTGGTCTGCCTGATACTGGTCTCCATTTAGTGATTTTCTTGATAACTGCTTCAGGATTTTTCCTTTCTAGATGTCCCATCCATCTAAGTCTCTGTGCCTTGATAAATCTGACGAAGTCTTCTCCTTTCAAAAGTTCTCTTACTTCATGGTTCATTAGTTTTCTAAATTCATTATTACCTAAGTTTAGTAGACCTGTTATTCTCCAAATTATTTTTCTCTCTAAGACCCTCAATCTTTCTTCATCTTTCTGCGTCAGGCACATTAGTTCAGCACCATATGCGATTACTGGTCTAATGGCTGCTCACTTGCCTGTGTGATTATGTGTATTGCGTCTATTGTTGACCTTCCCTCTCTAAATTCCTGCTAGTATTCTCCTATTTCAGTTTCAGTATATTTTGAGAGTCTTTGTCTGATTAATGATGTCAATATTTCATAGCAGCTGTTTAACAATGTTATTCTTCTATAGTTGTTACATTGTGTGGTGTCCCCTTTCTTTAAAATAAGAAATATCCACCCAGTTTTCCATTTTTTGGACATTCTTTCCTCTTTCCAAATCCTTATTATTATTATATTCTTATATTATTGTATCCTTACTTTTCGTTGTAGTTCTTCGACTTCTTTAATAAATAAAAATTATATCCCCATAAAATATAGGCCTTTAATTATTAAATGGTGCTAATTTTAATTCTTAATCGTTATAAACACTCGTCATAGAAAACTTCTTTTTTAATCTTTGCCTTGACCTTAACTATAAAAATCAGAACTTAAAAATGTGTGTACTGAATAGGGAACGCAATAAATAAGGGATTGAAAAACTTTTTGAGCAATTGTATTTATTCCTTAATAAAAATATAATTGACGTATAAGAGAATCCGTTTAAAATTAGATCTCCATCTTTTTTAGAAAAAAGTTTTGGCTCTGTAAAATTTATAAAAATTTAAGAATTTTTATAAACAATTAAAAGTATCTCGAAACGGAATTACCGGATCGGATCTTAGGAAGTCTCGATTGATTTGTAATTAAAGTAGCTACAATATAATGGTTTTTGCAAAAACAAAGAATTTTTACAAAAGTTATTTAAAAATCTAAACATGGCGAAAAATTCACATTTTGGACTTTCACTTGTTAATTTTGCATAAACTGTTAGGGCAAATTTAATATAGCACAGCTCAAATTAAAGCTTCTTAAGGTACTTTAATTCAATATTGTGCTTATTTTACCCTAAGGATATTGATTTGATACAATAAAAATAATAAAAAAGTCGGTTTTTGCACCCTAAAGTGCTATAAAAAAAATTATAATCAACAATTAGGAGTTGCATGGACTTAAAGGTTATTCCAGGCATTGCCTTTCATACCGCTGTGCTGTTTTTAAAAATGCATTAATTATGCACGTTTTTTCCTCCACAGCTTGGACTCTAATAAATATATTTGAAATCAAATTTTGGAACCCATAAATTAATTTATTACATAAAGTAAGAAATATTTCAATTATTGTGCTAGTAACTTTGTATACACTTTGACATTTTTTTTATTACTGATAAATCCGTTAGCAGCCGTCCTTTACATAACAAAAACGAAGTAAATATTTGCAAAATTTAATACGTTTTACAGTTACATTGTAAAGTTGTTTATTCACACAAAAATGTCGCTATGATCATGCAAATCACATATCTCAAACGGTTCCTAACAGTAATCGTTGGTATTCAGATCCGCCTACTCATATTACCCATAAGTATAATCTTTATAACGTTAATAATACAGTAAAGTTTTATGAATGCTACTAAAGTGTCGTTATTATGGAAATTAAATTGAAATGAATTTTTTGACTTTAGGCAGCTACAGTCTTCGAGCAAAATATTGCATTGTAATTGAGCAGTACAAATAAATGTTGATAAGTATACAATTGAAGTTTTTTAAGTTAACAATAACCAAGCATTAAAAAAATGTATGTTCTTAAAAATAAAAAATTTACTTTTTACTTTTAATATAGAATTACAAAACTGCATAAAGAAGAAAATCATACAGTTTGAAAAGTATCTGATATCTTTTTTATTTTTAGAGCTTATCTATGAAGCATTGAGATAATTTGAAAAAACTCAAAATACATCTGTTACAATAGTATCTAACTCAGTATCTGTTATATTAGCCATCGAAACTTCAAATTTTCATAGTAATAACTTAAACATATATTTCAAATTCAAAAACTCCCTCATGGCGTTTATAAAAACCAAAAAATTGTTTATTTTTTGTGGGTTAAAGCTCACATAGGTCTTAGATCTATTAGCTAAAAAAGCTGATGAAACTGGAACACAAACTGATGACAAAATCTGCAGACAAGACGCATTAAAAATAATATTATAGATAATATCAATAGTAAATGGAAACAATCATGGCACACTAACAGTATCTACTTCCTCGCAATATGTGTCTATACAACCTTCAATCCCAAGTGATTATTGGTTTAAAAATTATTTTGTTCCACGAAGGTATACATTATCCATAATTAGAATAAAATTTGGACACGCCTGTTTTGTGGTATCTACAGTCATCTGGTAAAACTAAAAATCGTAAAAAAAGAAGAAGATTTGAATCACATTTTTTTCGAATGGAAAAAAATACATGGAACAAACAAAAGGTCTAATAAAAAATTAAAAAACACCAAAATTTTTTCACCATACATTATGTGCTATTTGCTGTCTCTAAATATAAGAGTTGTAAATGAATGTTTAATGAAATTGCTCTGCAAAAGCATGCTTAATAATTTTTAAGTGTAATTTGAATCCTAACTTCTGTTTTCGTTACCTCCTGTCCGTGACCTAGTCTAGTTTGTCTTTAAAAAACAATGTCTTGATGTGTCCTTAGTCGAGAAACAAGTGTCCATTTTTATTCCTATCTTATCCTTAACATTTATGTTTGAGATTTCTACTATCGTTTTATATTATACTAGACAATCCTCCTCCTGTTGTTTAGAGCAGTGTTGTTTTTTGGTCGAGGAGCACTATTCCGGACAGAAATTCTGTAGGGGGAGCTTTGAGCATATAGCACCTGAAACCTAAATAGGTGCCACAGAGAACGAAAAATATAAGTTGGTTTCGGCGGGTGGACGGGGGAAGAAGGGGGATATTAACCAACATTTTCTATTCACTTTATTCAATTTTTCTTTTTAATCGCAAATATAAGAAGTTTATTTATATATAACGAAAAAAACAAAAATAAAATGAACACACATATCCTATTTATAAAATCTTAAAAAGCGTAATGTCTTCATTTTAATGTGAAGAATGAGGCAGCCTTGATTTACACAGGTTAGTAATATCCGGTTAAATTTGGTATAACTGCAATCGAATGTCAGGTTCCCCATTTAGTCGAGATCTATATTTGGTTTTAGTGGCCACATAGGTAGAAATGCTGTTTTACAAGTATGTTGTTACAAAAAGGAGAAGAACAAATTTCGCTTTATCTTACAAAAATTTTAAATTCGTCTTTGATTAATACCAAAAATCTACTAGCGATGTACTTTCAAATGTTTTTCTTATCGCAGAATCCGATGTCAAATCTCTTAGGCCTTTATATTGCGGATATTTTAAGGAAGCTGGTTGCAACGATGGATCTGCAACCCAGAAGTTTTCTTTAATTTTTACGTGGACTTCCCGAGGAAAATAATTATGGAAGTTTTTAAGTAAATTTAGCAGATGAGTGTGAAACTCGTTAAAGAGAGCTTCAGGTATGTCCGATTCCAGTTCTTCTCTAAATTCTATGATTAGTGGAAAGCATTCCAGATTTTTATTTTTTACCGATTCTGCCCAAAAAAATAATTTTTTTCTATACGCTTGTATCATATTATTCAAGACAGTTATTGTCTTTCCCTTCATTGACCTTGTTAAAAATATCTGTTAAATATGCCAATTTAATTAACCAAGGCTTGTTACACAATCGATCACCCAAAGCCACCTTACTTCCGTATGAAGAAGTAAAGACGAATGTTTACTGCCTATGTCATCGCACATCACTCTAAACTGCCTTGTATTCAGTGGTCGTGATTTGATAAAATTAATTATCTTCACGGTTTTGTCCAAGACTACTTTTAAGGAAAGCGGCATTTTTTTTCACAGGGAACGCTAGTGGCAATCCTTGGCTTTTTCCTTTATTCTTGAAATGACGTCAGACGTTCTTCCAGTCATCGCCTTTGCGCCTTCTGAGCACACATCGATGCAGTTATCCCAGGGAATCCTATTCTCTGTGAAACAGCTTTCTATTAACTTGAAAATTTTGGCACCAGTTGTGTTAATTGCCAATTGTTTGTAAAAAAGTAGATCCTCTTGAAAAGACTCCAAGTACTGGTACCGCACAAATGCTATTAAAATTGCCAACCCAGCTATATCTGTTGACTCATCTATCTGTAGTGAAAACTATGGATAGAATTGCAAATAAAGGAGTACGGAAGAGGATTGGTAAAGAAACGGAGCTAATCACCATTATACAAATGAAAACTAAAATACCTATGCCACGTGATAAAAGAACCAAAATATGAAATTTTGAGACTTAGGGAAAGATTCATGGAAGAAGATCTGTTGGCCGATGGCGAAATTCTTGATTGAAGAATTTACGTTATTTGTATTAGTTTAGATCTATTAATTTGTTTAGAGCAGCAAGTAAAAATAGCCATTATGATTGTCATCTTCCGTAGGAAGACGGCACTCTACGAAGATGAATACCCTAAATTAAGCTGGATTTTACCAGACCAACATACATGGTCCCGAATAGACCATATAATGATTACAAAAATAATGCAAACATTGATAACAGACTGAGAACTTAAACAGGTGCACATACAGACTCAGACCATTTCATGGTTACTGCAACGTTAAGACAATAAAGTCAAAAGAACACTAAAAACAAGATAAGAAAAGATAAATCATACGTAGAAAAACTGTAGAAAACCGTAGAAAAACACATGCGGATAAAAGAAAGAACAAAAAATAAAAATGGTACGAAAAAGTCATAACATGTTAAAAAAAACATAGAAATAAGACAAAAAGGAATAAGGACAAATAGACAGCAATATAAGGAAGAATACAATAAATTAATATTGCTCTGAAGCTATTTTCTTGTGGCATTTAAAAGTAATTACTATTTAAATGGGAATCAGCCACAATTAAAGGGTAAAGTACGTTTATTGACGTTTCAATTTCCACTTCGGAAATCGTTCTCAAAATACAAACATTAGTGTTTGTATTTTGAGAATTACTATTAGAATATTAACTAATGTTTGTATTTTGAGAACGATTTCCGAAGTGGAAATTGAAACGTCAATAAACGTACTTTAACCTTTAATTGTGGCTTATTCCCATTTAAATAGTAATTACAACAAATTAAAGAAAACATGTAAGAAAAAATAAGAAAAATTAAACTAACCTAGCCAGATAATAAAATAAATGGAATAGAAAAAGAAAGCAGAAAACACAAAAGCATTATGAATAAAACTTTTAAATAAAAATTGAAAATTATCAAAATATGGCGAATAGAATTTTCGGAGAAAACTCAGATGTTCTCCTCGAACATCACGAAGAAGCAGAACTAATCTGTATTGACAATGGTAAGTGTCACCTTGCCGAAACTTCATCCAAACAATTGGTTTTTCTATAGTCCAAAATTATTCAACGCGGAGTCAAACATGATCACATATAGCTACCGCGGACAACTCAAATCTGATTCATATTTTACATTTGAGTTACGGTACACCTTAGCTCTTGGTTTGCGATTTAGCGTAAATGAATTATTTGAGTAGTAATAACCCACAGCCTATCCCTGCTCTTAAAGATGCTAGCTACAAATTTAATTTATGTAATTAGTTACTGTTTTATTTTTTATGTGTTAATATTAACTTGTTTTGTGAATTTATAAAGATATCATAACCCTAATCATAAATATTTTTATCAAAACTTTTGTCATAAATGGACTAAAATAGGCATTACTTTATATGTATTGCGAGTATAGAAATGTATTAAAACACATTTAATACTCTAATGTGGCCACTTCTGATACGTTTTATTAAGTTATATGCCTAGGGAATGAATTTCCAGATTAGTTTAGCGATAACGCTTAAAACGTGTATCTAAACGATGCTAGTTTTTATTACGCCTATTTTTAATCGGTTATTCCATTACGGCCACAGGCAACGATTGGTTACAGCAAAAGCAATCTATAAATTCATATCTTATTTTATAGTTTTATTTTATGTTTCCACAATGTTTTATTGTATGTACAATGATGTTAAGTGTTAACCGATATTTTTTTAAATTAGATTTATGATTTGAAATTATCAGGCTCACTGATCCGACAGAGACAAGACTAAATTTTTGAAGAAACATTTGAAAGACAAAAAACCGATTAGAATAGCAATGTATGATTACAAGTCTCTGTAATTTGACAAAACGATTTATTTGAAAATTTAAAAATGTATCAACAGTTAGAAAAATGCTTAAAAATAAAAAATTTTGAAAAAAAAAATCAATTAAATTTTGCTACGCGGTGGTATTTTAGGTCTCTGAACACGAATATGATAACGACGATGGTCCTGGAGCTACCTGGGGCCCAGGGTTGACTTGCACACGGCAGTGTACTGAGTAAGGATCTGTTGGTCCTCCTAGAAACTTCTCTTATTGATAGACTGGCTTCAGGCAACCCCTCTCAAAGTAACTTAGCCGAAACATAGGCGAATTTTACGTAATAGGTATTTTAAGCAATTAAAAAAGGCTTCTCAATCAGCTACACGAAATTTAAACTTTAACTGACACCGTAAATTCTACCTTCTACCTAATTCACCTAAAATTGAATGCTTCCTTATTACTTTATAAATTATCAACATAAAGATTCATCTCACAGTCGAATTAAATTAGATTTGGAGTCGTTAATTTACAAAAATGTTGACACTGATAGATCTTGCTAATGGTATAAGTGGAACCAAAAAGGCTAATTGTCAAAATGCTTTTAAGGAAGGTATTTAAGTTATGCAGAATATTTCTGGGACTATTCAAAAAGATTTAATGTTATCTTGAGCGAACGTCGTAAAAACTATAGCGTCGTCTAAATTAGGAATTAGAATAATTGACAAAAACACTGTTGAAACTGATCCTGACCTATTATTCCACAGAATATGTGTGGTAAAAAAAAATGATGAACGCAGAGTATGGGCTACTTAGAACAGGCGGTCAAAGTCCACTCTGACGTTACTGTCGGTAAACGTTAAATCTGCATTATCGACCAATGTTACAGAACGAAGCCACCACAAATGGCAACAAAGTCCCGTCCACAACAAAGTCCCGTCAACTGATGCCACAAACAATTATGGATGATAATAATAAATGTACAAGGTGTTAAAGAAGAAGGCCTTACAACATATGAAATATCAAATGAAACGACGCTGGAGATATGACACAAGCATGACAAATTAATTAAAATAGGAATTATCACCCTTCCCTTAAACTTCCCATTAAGTATGATCTGAACGTCCCGAAAGATAAACTACACATTCAAAAAATTTGAAAAAATTTGAGAAGGTATATGTGATAACTATAAGTATTTTAACAAAATGTTTCTGTGTCCAATTTGACTAGAATTCGTGGGTTAAAGAGCTGCAGTTTTTCCTGGATTTTGGTTCGGTAAGGGGTAAACGTTTAAAAACGACGAGCTTTTTTTGATATGAACGGACTGTTTTTGAAATATCACCCACCACTTAAAGACAAAAAACCAGCAAAAAAAAACAAAGACAGAAATATATAGAGAGCAATTAGACTGGTTATAGCATAGGAAAGCATAGGGAGCGGAAGTAATGTGTCTTACGGAAAAAGATAAAAAAATACTAAGAATTATTGAACGAAAAATTACGAGAATACAGAGCCAATAAAGACAGAACAAGGAGAATATAGAAGACTAATGAAGCATAAAATAAGAAAAAGAAATATAACTGAAGGGGAAGACATAGTAAAATTTATTATTGCACAAAGACTGGGATGGTGTGGACACATACAAAGAAGAGTAGAAGACACACTAATTAGGAAGATAACAAACTCAAAACCAGTAATTAACAGACCAAAAGAAAGAAATTCGCATGTTTTAAATATCATTTTTGACGATTGACCATTTACCTAAATGTAATTCCCAGTAAGATATTAAAAATTACCAGATTATTTAATTTTTAACTATCAACAAAAGTGTAATATTTGATAGTAATACGATATTTACAGATATCGCCGCCTAAGTACCTACATAATTTCTTTGTCGATAACAGTTTTTAGATAATGAACCAGTTTTTCAAAGGCGTCTTCTTCTTCTTTCAGTGCCTATTCGTTCCGAATATTGGCAATCATTCTGGCTATAATTATTTTATTGACTGATGCTTTAAATAGATTCGTTGTTGTTGTGGAGAACCATTTCCTCAGGTTCTTCAACCATGATATTCTCCCAATTCCTCGCTTTCCGAATACTTTACCCTGTAGGATTACCTTCAGTAATCTGTATTTAGTGCTGTTTCTCATTATATGTCCGAGATATTCCAACTTTCTCCTTTTAATGGTATACATCACCTCTCTTTCTTTGCCCACTCTTCGTAATACGGTCTCGTTGGTTATCTTGTCTGTCCATGATATCCTCAGAATTCGCCTGTATAGCCACATCTCGAAGGCTTCAAGTTTTTTCTCCATTGCTTCAGTTAGTGTCCAGGATTCAACTCCGTAATACAATATTAAGAAGATATAACATCGTACGAGCCTTACTTTTATCTCCAGATTAAGATTGTGGCTTTTAAAGAGTTTGGCCATGTTATTGAATGTACTCCTAGCCTTCTCTATTCTACATTTTATTTCCTGTGAGTGATCCCATTGTTCATTTACTGTTATTCCAAGATAGTTATACTGTTTTACTCGGTCCACTGGTGTATTATTGATAAGTAGTTGAGCGTCTCTTGAAGTCCAAATCTTTCACTTACTTCATTTACTTTGTTTATCAGTTGCTGTAAACTGTTCAAACTGTCTGTAAAAATAACGGTGTCGTCTGCATAACGGATGTTGTTTAGGCGTTTTCCATTTAGAAGTATTCCATGTTCGCATTTTTCCAAGGCTTCACTAAATATTTCCTCTGAATATAGAATAAATAATATAGGTGAAAGTATACAACCTTGTCTAACGCCTCGTAGAATCTGGATCATTTCCGTTGGTTCACCTCCAAAATTCGTTCTTATTGTGGCTGATTGGTTCCAGTATAAATTTTGTATTATAGGCCGATCTTTATCATCCATTTGGGCTTTTGTTAGAATATCCATCATTTTTTGGTGTTGAACTGTATCAAATGCTTTTTGGTAGTCCACAAAGCAGGTGTAAATATCGCAAGTCATATCTCTGCATCTTTGAAATAATACTTGTAGACTAAACAGTGCATCTCTTGTACCTACGCCCTTCATGAATCCAAACTGTGTGTCTTGTATTCTCTCTTCGCATAGCTTGTATATTCTACGATGTATAATTTTAAGAAAAAGTTTTAATGTATGGCTCATTAGACTTATTAGCCTATATTCTCCGCACTTTTTTGCTCCCTGTTTCTTTGGTAAGGTAATAAATTCTGAAAGTAACCAATCTCTTGGGATATTGCCTATGTCATAGATATTATTGAAGATTTTACATAGTACTCTTAAAGATTCATCATCAAGAAATTCAGATTGTACTCCGTCTGGTCCTGGAGCTCTACCTTCTTTTAGTGATATTATGGCTGCTCTTATTTCTGCCACTAGTATAGGTGGTCCTGTTTCCGTAGGTATTGGGGGCTGGTTCTCTCTCTCATCAAAAAATAAATTTCTTATGTAATTTTTCCAGGTATCATTGATACTCTCTTTGTCCACGATTATCTCTCCATTGTCATTAACAAGTTTACTTATTCTTCTGTTTTTACATTTACCTGTAATTTCTCTTACCTTCTTATGCACGTTGAAGTCGTCGTATTTACTTTGGAGAATTTCGATTTCTTGGCATTTTTTCTCCAGTTCTTTCTGTTTGGCTTCTCTGATCTTTCTCTGTATCTCTCGCTGTAATGTTTTATACATAGAGTTATCGTTCTTGTTTTTCCTTCTTTCTTCCATTAGTTGCAGAATCTCTGTCGTCATCCATGTCTTATTCTTACCTTCTTCGTTCTTCATAAAATTGTCTTTAATGTCGTCTATTGTTTTCTTAAGGGATTCTATCTTATCTTCTGTGCTTTCCGTTGTATTATCGATTTCTTTAAATTTTCTATTTAATGTTTTGCTGACTATTTCTTTTACTTCGCTACATTTCAGTTTTCTCATGTCATGTTTTTTTACAGTTTTTCCGCGTATTTTCTTTAACTAGTTCTATACACGCCCACTAAAGGATTGTGGTCAGATTGAATATCAGCTCCTGGGTACGTTTTAATACTGTTGAAACTATTTCGATATCTTTTGTTAACAAGCATATAGTCTATTTGATTTCTAATAATAACGTCTTCTCCGTTGTCTCTAGGTGATTTCCACGTATACAGGCGTCTAGGCGGTAGTTTGTAAAATGTGTTTAGCACGATTAAGTCATGCTCTTCAAAGGCGTAACTTTGTTTATTTGGTACATTATATTCCGATTGACACAGTAGAGTAGTAAAATATTAAACATAAAAATGTTGTAAAAGATATCTTTGCTTTCTTGGTCTTTTAGTACTAAAGTTATCAGCATTAAATGGTTAAAAGTATTTGATAAAATTACTATCTACACAATTTGGCAACTTAGCCAACGGATATAACAATAGAAAACTGTAATTTATGTCATGGCTTAAAAATATTACAGAGTCATCATGTAGCTGATATCATCATGCATCATGTCTGGATAGCTGATACCTTGGAGATCATCTCCGTCGCAATATTTGTATTTAGCAACCCTAAAAACTCCCCGAGTAATGACTTTTGACTGATTTCGAATGTAAATAACATAAAATTCTAGGGACGAGGTTCATCATGGGCACCAGGTAGCTCCAAAACCATAGTCTTTATCATATTTGTCTTCATCCACTCGAAAACTCCCTACTAATGACTGTGGACTGATTTAGAATGAAATTAACATGACATTTCAGGGGTCAGGGCCACCCTGGACACCAGCTAGCTCGAGGATCAACCTCGTTATCATATTCGTGTTCAGAGACCTCGAAAACCCCCTGAGTAACAAAATTGAACTAATTTCTGTCGATATTTTCTTAGTTGCAAATTTTTCATTTTCTGTATACTTTGGAAATGCATTTTCCTTATGTATAAATTGCAATTTTTATTTTACCACCATGAATTTTGTTCACAAAATTTCCTGATACTTTTCCGAATCGATGGCAAAAAAAAGCACACGTGCTCAAAGCTAATATTCATTATTTTAAGTTAAAATTAAAAAAATATTCACGTCTAGTTTATCAACAAAATGGAACACCATCAATTAATATGGTAAAACAAATATTGAAATAAAGATTTTTAAAATTTTATAGTTATTTATAAATTAGTATTTACAAATGGAAAGTTTTTATTCAAAATTAATAAACATACACTCCATTATTTATGATTATTCTTCTTTTTATCGGTTAAAGAAGTCTGCATCCATGCTTACAGGCACAACGAAGACGATGCATTTAGGCCAATCCCTTTATTTAAGCTATTAACAGTGAGTGGTAGGAATTTTTATGTTGTATCTTTCTAAAAATGACTCTGAAAATATTCGTGAACACAGTGAATCGACCATATATTGTAAGCTTTAGATAAAACCAATTGTGGTCTTTTTTGTTATTTATTTCGTGAACGAACTGCATTGCTAACAAATCTTACAGTTTAAGTTAAAACAACTTACAATAAAAATAAAATGCAGCACAGTAAAATTTTATAAATAAAATCCATTCAAATAGATATATATATCAGTCCACATAAACATGAATTAAAACAATAAAACTTTCATATTTCGTTTAGAGTTAACATAAGCTAATTCTATGTCATTGCATTCCCTTAACCCTTTAACTTAGGGTTAACTAAGTTTTCGTTTCCACAGATAAAAATTATTTCTTGGAAAATATATTAGTAAAATATGATACTTAACACCTTGAAATTGTTTTTTCAAAATTTGTCCCCGTAGTATATGAAAAAAATATTATCTACAATTGTAGATATTGGTAGTCAATGAAGTAAATTGTGGTATTTGTTGAAACGTGAGAATATAGTAAAAATTTAAATAAAATGTATTTATTTTTTATAGAAATTCACAAAACAGGTTTTTTTGAAGGCCCAGATGCACCTTACATTTTGAGAAACTCCACCTGGACTTGTCCTTGCAGCCAACATTCTTGTCTCGTTCAGGAAGGGACACCCCAGTATGGTCTAATTATATATCTTCAAGAGGACTTACTTCAGTTGTTCATCAATAAAATTATTTCCTCGATAATCATAGAACTCGTCTGGTTTTTCAAGTATATCCTCCATATCGACAGGTAAAGGATCTCCAATTTATCTTGGAATTATAATGTTTTCGTAGCTACAATTACTTTCAAGGTCTTATTTATCAGAAAGGCTCTAGCTGTTCAAGAAGGTCTTTTTCCGTTACAAATTTCCTAACAGACATGATTTTACCACACATAAATTTTGCTTTTTTTACTGTTGAAGATTATAACACATCAAACGATGGAGAGTGTCCGAATTGCGTAAAATTGAAAGAGATGTGTGCCTGGTTATTTGGATCATTCTTACTAGCATATAAACAAAAGAAAAATTACTACTACTACTACTTAAACTGCTAGAGCTAAAGTAGAAATATGGGAGAAATAAAACAAAGGAAACGAGTTATAAAAAAATTGCCAAAAAGGGCGCCACTTTAACTTTTCTTCGAGAGAAAAAGAAAACTCTGTAAATCCAACACTCATATACAAACAAAATAACAAGAAATAATCATACCTACCTTGTATGTACTTGTTATGTACCAGTCATATTTATTATTAGCAAAAACATATATTTACCTGAACATATTAATTTATATATAACAATCAAAAATATCTAGTACAATTTAATACCTTCTTACATCTTTATATAATGTTAAATATTAATTTCTCTTAATATACTTGTAACCTCGGAAACCTTTTTTGGATGGAGCTAGAAAGGTCACCAATGGAGACACTGCGGACGGCAGCCAGATGGTTGGTGGAGAGCGAGTCGTGGGTTCGAAACTAGCTTTTGGAACCAGGAATGGGTCTAACGGACGAAATAAGTAAAGATAATGTAATAGATATTGGAAAAGATACAGAAATAAACAAAAAGATAGATGGGTAAAATTACCAAAGATAAGATAAGATAGGGAACAGGGCGCCACTTAATTTTTACGGGTTTAAGGAGACAATTAAGAAACCTTAGAAAAGAAAAAAGATAAGGAAAGATATTTAGGTTCAGAGATCAAACCCAAGAAAAGATATCACAGTTAATTACTAAATAAATTTGGTCAACACTCTACATAAACAAAAAAAAATAAATATATCAGGTATTACACTTACTTACCTACGAAACTTAATCAGCCTGATCTTTCTACTGGTCAAAGGTATAGTTAAATTAAAGGTAAAAAGCAAATATTCAGAGTTATGGTTATATCAGGGAACTTTGTTAGGAGTCGACAAATAAAATACATACGTAAAACAATAACAATATATTCAACAACAAAATTATGACGCTGCTGAATGCAACACCAGTAATAAAAATACACCAACAACTATGAAATGGTGGTATACATATAAAAATAAGCAGAAATATAATTAGAAAATACCTTTACAAAGATATATAATATAATCATGCACAAATAAAGTTTAGGCGTATCTCGAGATATTACAGCAAAAAAATTGAATACAAATTATAACAACACAAAAGATAACAAAAATTAATAAAATCTAAATTTACAAAAATACAAAGAAGTTACAGAAATGAAAACATAAAAATTTAACCAAACCGCACTTGGTTAAGTCGATTATTTGGGTCGTAACAAAATACTGACTGTTCTTTAAATTTAATGCAAAATTCCGTAGTTATTCTGAACTACATTTAAAGACATGTATGATCGTTAGATACGTCCAAATAATGGAAGATGATATGATGCCATACCATGTTACTCGCCAAGATAAGTGGATATACTTAGGTTATAGTAACTTACGGTAATTCCTGACGACTGCTGCTTTAAGTCACTGAAGTTAATACTATACTGGTATTAAACACTGAATTTAATTACCCTTAAAGGTGCTTTAAAACTATACTTAATCTAATATAGTGTAAGATAAAAAAAAACTCTAATAAACAAGTGTATACACATTTATTAAGAAAATGCACAGAGACGGTAAGGTAGCAGATACGATAATGTGAGTTAAGCGTCTTAACTCGACGAATGCCCACCGGTAAGTGACTTGGTTCCTCTAAAATTTTACCAAGCTACCCAAGAAAAGGTGAGGGTATCTTCCACTCAAAAATCATAGGCCAGTTGTATGTATTTCTGAGAAGGTTAAAAGTTCTAACTAACATTGAACATAACGGTATACTTCTACCTACAAACGTGATGAAATATCAAATCTCCTAGATTAGGTTTTTCCCGAAAAACATTACAACGGGCGTTCGACGACAATTACCGCATTTATGAAAAAAGAACCCGGAAAAGGATTAACTAAGGATTCGCCAAACCGGCGTCTGTAAATAAATACTTAGTTAGATTCTTCAGTCATATTTCGGTAGTTTCCCAATAAAAATTTCTGATCGTAAAAACGACCATCAACGTATCATCCACATGGGTAAAAGGAATTAAAATTAATTTAATATATTAATTTAAAAAATGTTACATACTAGCAGAAACATTTAAAAATGATCTTAACATTGAACATTACTTAAAAAATTAAAAAAATTAGAGTTTAACATTTACGCGGGTCATATTTATATCATACAGTTTTTTTCGGTTCTTAAAATCTACATACAAATTTAGTGTATATAAAAAAAACAATGTAAGAAAACATGTAAGACAAATTACGGGATGTGTCCCTTTAAAAAACACCAACACTGCACTGGGTACGTATAGAAGAAAAATAAAAATGATAACAGGAATTTTTGCCCCTGCATAGATCATGATGCTTGAAATATTCAGCATTATAATTTAATCTGGTGTTGCAAGATACATAAAATAGGTAAAAACTTACATTGACTTGTGGGCTTGTTTAAAGATACCGACTGTAATTAAAGATGAGCAATTCGACACTAAATTATTGTTTACTTTTGATTTACCTCTTACTATTTTATTGACGGCATACTGTCAGTAACACTACTGCCCAAAGATACAATTGAGCTCAAAAGATAAAGATGTTTTCAAACACTAAAACAAAATAATCGCCCATACGGTGAAAAACCGGTACCGCTTCAAGAACTTAAGCGGGAATAATTTCAATAAAATTCGTTTCCGCTATCTAATTCACACAGCCTTGGATCTCAAGCCACTTCGGTTTTTTAGATCTAAATATTATTTCATTCGACGAACTTAAGACGCAGTTATTGCAGACAAAGGGCTATTCGATGTATTCGCTAAAATTGTATAAACAAATACTCATAGTACGAGTATATCTTTCGTTCGGAATTCAAGTGCTTCTTTATGATCTAAGATTTATTATAAGTAGATTCAGACTGTATACATAATGGAATTTAAAATACGTGAATTAAAACAAAAATTATATAAAATGGAATTTAAAAATGCTACAAGATTCATGTACATCTAGCTGAGCGTGTCTTCAGATATATTTTCCTTTAGACCTTTTTTTCCAACTTCCTATATTATTGTAATAATTCTTAGTAAATACGCATAGGTTATAATGCTTGATTATTTAGTTATGTATGACAACTACGATAATAAAAGCTTAACAATAGATATGAAAAACAGTGGAAAATGAGAGTGTCTGGTTTCTATTTTTTCAACTTTAAATCGCAGTTTTGATCTGGTGTCGATTGTGCATCTCCTAAACACAATAGTGTTACACCTCGAGATTAGGGATTGCAGTAGTGGCAGGTGTAAACATCACGATCTGATGAGTGAAGTTATGAATTTTGCTTAAGTTCTCGTTTAACAAATATATTAAAAACAACAAGAGCCAAAAAGAATAAGCACTTAGACAGTGGGATATACAACGTATATGTGGTGACTGCCCAAAAACTTACATTGGTCAAACGGGTATAACCTTTAACAAATGGATGGCAGAACAAAAAAGGGCTTTAATTAATAGAAAAACAGATTCTACTTATATGGCCAACTTAAATAAACACTTCTCCCCTCCTCAAATTATTTAGATAAAGACTATAACGTGTTGGAAGTATAACAAAGATAGCTCACTTGAGCTCACTCTGCCGAAACAGGTGTAGTGATATTTATTTATAATAAGAATTTGTGGAAGTGTTGAAAATAAAAGTTTTCAAGTTCAAGTTTCTTTGATAAAGCAAAATGGCGAGGTAAAAACTTTATCGCATATACATTTTTAAATAAGACTTTTGATCCAAATAAATAACCGAAAACAAAGTGTTGCATTTTTTTAGCCATCAGCATATATATATATATATATATATATATATATATATATATATATATATATATATATATATATATATATACCTAACCCTCTACTGCATGAATTATTGCAAACAGGAAATAAAATATATTTTTATTTATTATGATTTTTATTAAGGCATATAAAAGGCATTAGTACATTTAAAATAACTGTTTAGTCCTATATATAGAAGTTTTCTTGTAAATCCATACAAGGTTTCATATGCAATGACTACAAACTGGAAGATTTTTTGAAAATCCATAATATGTGGTTTCGCATGCATTATACGAACATATTTTAATAAAATGTTGACATACAAAAATACATTAGTTATGAAATTGTGATAGACAATTTCTTTTTTCATTATAACATAAAAATACTTTACACTCTGTACATTTTTTGTAAGTTTTTTTTGTACATATTTGACACTGTTGGCGATATTTTTGCCATTCTGGCATGTGTCCAATGTGTTGTCCGTACGCACAGAATTTAACGATATCTCTAGATGTCTTGTAGGAGTTTTTCTTGTTCTTTATTTGGTGTTGGGATTATTTCATTGATTAACATAGGTGGAGTTCCTTGATGACTAGACGCTGGAGTCCCATTTTATCCTACTGGACGACCACTCTTTCTTGATAGTAACTTCCCAGATTTACATAAATGTTCAGAAATGGCTTGTTTGAAGTGAAATGATGGCATGGAGTCTCCATGCGTTCACAACACATAGATCCAACATATAAAAAAATCGTTTATACCATTTTCTTGATCTTAGATGGATTCTATAAAGACCCAGCATTGAGTCTAATAAGTCCACTCCTCCCATTAGCTGATTATAAACTTTAACAGCTCGAGGACATGGAATCTCTTCGTACGTTTTCTCTTTTCGGAAGTACCTACGTTTTGTGGTTCTAGGTTCACTACCAACGTAAGTTGATAACATGTTTACTGGCTTATTATCGAACCAAGTTATTAGACTTATGCTTACGTCTTTAACAAGGGAACTTTTTCTACAATTAGACCACTTTCTTTTTTTTAGTTCTTTTTCGAATGGGATTCCTGAATTTGGAACACGGTTTAATCAAATCAAAGACAACAATCAATTTTTTGTAAGATAAATGTGTAATTTTGGAATATTAAATAAAAAATAATCCTGGTAAACACTGAATTTATATTTTTTAATACATTGTGTTTTCCTATTTTTGTTAATTTGAGGAAAAACTGTGTGACTGTTACCGGAGGTATTTTATTGTCTATGTTATAAATAATTTCTTAGTTTTCGCTACTCGATTTGAATTTGATTGCGGTAGACGTCGTAGCAATAGCCTAGTCATATGTGATAACTAATTAAAGACGAAGACTGGAATTCCCTTTCCTCACAATGAGTAGCACAGATTGGGAATCCAATAGTAGATACATTTCTATTTGCTAAATTCTGAAGAAAATATAAAAAATTTTCTCTATAAAGTTGTATTAGTTTTCGCTGTTATTATTTTTAAATCTTTATCTTGTATTAGATCCATTTTAGTTAAACAAGATCAAGTTGGCTGGTAATGTTGCAACTTGCAAGAGTCGATAATAAAAAAAAAAAATTTATTTACTTTTACAAAATATTATCTTTTGCAATGTACTATACATTAGCTGTACCACCTTGCGAACAACTATCAATAAAAATTAAGGTCGGACAGTATAGTTAGAATGTGATTTTTCTGCTCACTCTGAGGGAAACGAACTAGCCAATTGCCTCTAAGCGCTCATGTAGTGCAGATATATTTGTAAAAACAATATTCTCTCCAGTAAGTTTCCCATAACATTAGTATCCATATTATTTGAATAGTTTTTATGGATTTAGTTTCAAGAGTAATAATAAAGTTAAGTTTTTTAGCACCAAAATTATGTGAAACTTAACCCTTTCGCTACTGGTGTACACAATTGTGTACATGGATTTCAAACCTTAAGAAATAAGAGAACTTCTCGTCCATGGGGAATGAAACTGTTTTTACTCTGTGGAGAAAATGGACTGATATATGATTTTATATTGTATCAGGTAAAAAAGACCGAAATTGACCAAACTTTACAAAACAAATTTGGACATGGTGCTGCAGTTGTAATTCATCTTAGTAAAAGAATTCAAACACTTTATACACAATTATACTTTGACAACTTTTTTTCATCCTATGCGTTATTGCAGTATCTAAAACAGAATACCATTTATGGTGCCGGAACTGCCAGACTGAATAGATTTGGAAAACCACCTTTTCTCAGTGAAAAAGAATTTTCCAAGAAACCCAGTGGTTACATGGAACAGCTCTGTAGTAAAGACGGTGAAATTATTTTAGTCAAATGATTTGATAACAGAATAGTCAATATGGCATCTAACTTTGTTGGTATTGGAGATAAAGATATCGTTAAAAGATGGGACAAAATAAAAAAAAAAACATTTGTAGATGTTGAAAGACCAGAGGTAATCAAGCGTTATAATTCTTCTATGGGCGGTGTAGATAAAATGGATTTTTTACTAGGCTTATATCGCATATTTATCAGATCGAAGAAATGGACCCTTCGTCTTTTCGTCCACGCAATAGATATGGCAATCTGCAACAGTTGGTTGGAGTACAAAGAAGAGTACGAAGAAGCGCAAAGGGGTCGACCAAGTTTACAAGACGTAACTTTAGAAACAAATTCAAACAACACTAAAAGGTGTAGATTTCAAACTCGTCTCATTGACACAGTTCGATTAGATAATGTAGATCATTTGCCTATTCAACGTGGTGAGAAAGGGATTGGGCACTGCAAACAAAACAACTGTAAAGGGCGTTCACATTTCCGGTGCCGCAAGTTTAATGTTTATTTGTGTCTAGGAAAGGAGAGGAACTGCTTTTTGACCTTCCACTAGAAATGACTTTGTATTTGTGTTAGATTTTTTTTGCGATTCATAAATTTTCATGTATTTTAATCTTAGATATAAGCTAAATATAAAACAAATAATTATTACTTGTTTCGGTTTATTTTTAAAGCTTTTACATAAAAAATACACATTTTTACCATTTGGCCCAACTATTCTTTGGTACTAATGTACACAAACGTGTACAACAAATTTTTTACATCTGATGGGGGATTTTTTTTTATTTTTTTGTATAATCCCATTTATTTATACCTATTTAACTAAAATTCCTCAAAAATTTTTTTTTTCTCTGTCTAATAATATTTTAGTAGCGAAAGGGTTAATAATAAAAATAAAAAAAAATAAAAACGTTTCATGCTCCTCATTCCTTGAGCCCCTCTCTGGACGTGGTGATACTAAACGCTTGTTGTCCTAATAATATGTACATGTCAAGCAGTATTTACAATATATTGCAGTCTACTCTTCTTTTACCAACGTTCTGCTTATGCACTGCTTACTTTATGGGTCCGCATCCTCTTCGGATACCTGATTATCTGTGTTGTTAAGCTCATGGACGTCTGTTTCGGTAGGAATTACTTTTTAGCAGCGTACCTGCTTGACTGTCTTCGGCAACCATCTAACTAGAACCTGATTAGATGGTCAATCAGTTGATGGTTTTACGATGTATCATCCGTACTCTGTTTCTGGCGAGAATATTTCTGGTGTTAAGGAATCTTGTTGTGCCCTGATAGAATTTTCTGGTCTTATTTACGACAAGCTCCGTCAGTGGTGTGTATTGCAGTGTAGTGCTACTATGTAGTGAACCAGCCTAATTGCAAATTAAGCAGGGTCTAGAAAAAAGTCTTGCTACTGGTATAACGCTTGCCATTAATCTTACTTGGGTTGGAAAGTCTGGTGTGATGGTTCCACGAGAGAATTAATTGAAAAAGACACGTTACAAGAGATTAAACGTAATATAAACCTTACTCATTTTATATATTATAAGACTCGCAACCACCAATTAATTAAATACTACACGCCAAAATTGTTTCTGAGTGTAAAAAGAGAACAAACAATAAATAAATTGTTCTGTAATGTACATTTAATTGAGCTCCTTTAAACAGTAAGTTGGTGTAATGAGTTAACTAAACAACAAAAAGATTGATTTAACTCAAGCTGGTCGTTTATTTTTAATATGCTGATTAAGTTCCCAAACTACTACGTTTTATCCACGACGTTTAATTTATAACGAAGAGCACATCCTTAAAGAGTAATCAGGGATCTGACAGATTGAATTAATTCAAAACAAACTCCAACTACAGTGTGATTCTTAGAATCTTGATATATTTACATTTATGGTGGTGTAAAAACTTTCGTTATCTACGAAATTAGGATTATAATTTCTTTGTACATACACAAACAAAACTCAAGACAAAAAAATTATTTAATCGGAAATAGTTTGTTTTAATTAGGTATATAGTAAAATCGTAAATAATAAATTTCTTACTGGAAGTGTAAATACAATGAACATTGTTTTCTAGGGCCTACAGTACTTTGTTTGGAATTATTTCTTTCTGACGTTTAGTGTTACCGACTGTGGTTAGCCTTGTCAAAGGTAAAACAAAAGACTGACTAAGCAAAATTATTAGTGAAACATATTCATGTCCATCTTAAAACAACGAAGACGATTTGCAAAGTCAAAGAGTTGCAAAAGATCTATAAGCGAACCGTTATTCACTCCAGGAATTTCCTTGTAGTTGTAGTTTAGTTTCCATGTCCACCTTATGAAAACGTAGTAGATATACTCGTATCACTAAAAATAAGAGAAACTTTTTGCTTGATCACTGCAAAGATTAGTTGTAACACAACCAATCTATATTATTATTACCAGATATTATTTGAAGAAAGATAGTAGAATATTAAAGTATTACCCAGGGATTTTGAGAAAAACATAGATTTATAAAGAAAGTGGGTCATTCCAATCCAAAACCATTTAATTTTTGTACTAATAAAGAGTTACCATTTCACATTCGTAGAATTCAGCCCTAATTAGGAGGACACTCCTATTATTGTCGCGCTGTCTTTGATAATTTTTTTGATATTACAGCCCATTACTTATAATCTCTGAAAAAATGTGTAAATTATAATTTGTTGATATGTCAATAAAATGCAATACCTCATCTTCAGTTGGACAATTTTAACTCCTATATATAAACCCAAGACTTTGTTTCCATTTACATGGGACTATTCATTATAAGCATTTTAGTACAAAAGTTCAGTAATTAAATAGATGAAGTTCTCATCAACACTTTTCAATAAAAGTAATTTATTAACAAGCCCAGCTGATTATAGAAACTATCTTTTATTTTTTCTTAGGTGATTTAGGTGGGTGCTTGTACACATATTCCGTCATTGATGGCTTTAAGCACAATTAAATTTTTTATTCTACTTTTAATCTTTATATTACTTTTTAATAAAAGGAACTTAAAATAGAGAAAATCACCAGGAGAGGACAGAATACTAAACGAACTCACAAAGCACGGAGGACCAGATCCGACCAAACCACTATTATAACTAATCCAAAATATAATAGAACAAAACAGAATTCCTCAAGAATGGAGATCTTTCTTTCTTTCTTTCCTTCCTTTTACAGTAATAGGGTGTTGAATTTGAGCTAGCTATTTTAATTTTCATTTACCCATCTCTTGCATTCTTTTCTATTTCCTGCTATTATTTTCAATTCCTCGAGTGATTTTTGTTTAAATTTTTTCGCCTCCACGACTTACCGTATCCATTTTTTCTTGGTCTGTCTCTATTTCTTTTTACGATATTGTTGGTTTCGTGGACTTTTCTTGAAATTCTGTTGGGTTGCATCCTCATCAGATGCCCATACCAGTTCATCTGTCTTTTTTGGTATTTTATTTATTATTGGTTTTTGGTTGGCTATTCTTCTAAAGTCGGTATCACTATTGTCTTATATAATCTAATCCTTTTCTATCGTATCAGTTCTCCGTTTACCAGTATTAGGGCTAAGTAATTACGGCTGGAAGCTTTTGAGATGTGTCTTTTTAGGAGAATTTTGAAGATACCATGGACCGATCATATTACGAACGAAATGGTGTTGCACAGAATGGGAAGAGACAGAGAACTTTTTACCACCATTAAAAGGCGAAAGACAACATATTTGGGGCACATACTTAGAAATGATACATACGAGTTCTTCTCTTCTTTAGGTGCCGTCTTTTTAGCGAAGGTTGGCTATGACCCCTGCAAAGTCTTCCCTATTTTGGGCTTTCCTTATTAAACTTTAAAAGTCTAATCCTGTCCAATCTTTGATGTTGCGCAGCCAGGTCATTTGTCGTCTACCCGGGCCGCGTCTGCCTTCTATTTTCCCTTCTATAATAAGCTGAAGGAAGTTATACCTGCCATGTCTAAATATGTGTCCAAGATAAGACGTTTTAAGCTTCTTGACAATTTCTGTGAGTTCACGTTCTCTATTCATACGCCTTAAAACTTCTTCATTTCTAACGCGGTCGGTCCATGGAATTTTCAGCGTACGAAATACCCACATCTCAAAGCTCTCTAAACGTCGTAATGAGCTGACTGTTAACGTCTAAGCTTCCACGCCGTATATAGTACACTATATACATAACACTTTATCATGCGGTATCGTAGGGACAAATCAAGATTACGGGTAGTGAGTAACTGTCGCATCTTTAAGAAGGTGTTTCTTGCTTGTTCTATTCTAGATTTAACCTCTTGTTCTTGGTCTAAGGTTTTATGTATCCAACAGCCTAGATACTTAAACTTTTTCACTTGTTCAACTAGATTGTTGTTGACTAGTATGTTTATAACTGGTGTGTTTTTTTTTAAATTACCATTGTTTTGGTTTTTTTTTACATTCACCTTAAGGCCGTATAGTTCTCCTTCTCGCACTACTTTGGTTAACAGAATTTGTAGTTCTTCTTCACTGCCAGCAATCAGTACTGTATCATCGGCATACCTGATATTGTTCATGATTTTTCCATTGACTTTTATTTCTTCTTGTGCTTCATCTAGAGCATGTGCAAAGATGTCCTCTGAGTACAAGTTAAATAATAATGGTGATAATATACAACCTTGTCTGACTCCTCTTTGGAGTTAGACTCCGAAGTACGAGTTGTTGCAGCTAATAATGAAGGGTAAAATCGAAGGAAAAAGGGGTCCTGGTAGACGACAAATATCCTTGCTGAAAAACATTCGCTCTTAAGAAAATCAGAAGATAGAGACGAATTTTCAATGGTTATAGCCAACCTTCATTAGTGGAGATGGCACTAGAAGAAGAAAGGCTAACGCATATTATGACTTGTTTGATTTCTTTGCTCTATTTGTTATTTCCCAGTCAATTTTTTGGTCGTTAGTAATTATACTTCACAGGTACTCGTAAGTTGTAACTATTTTCAATTCTTAGTTTTTTTCTGGTAGTTACATTTTATCTCTTTATTTCATTATCTTTTCAAAGAACTGAAAAATTTCATTTTGTTCTTTTATTTGTTTTACCCATATATCCATTAGTTTCTGCATTTTATTCTTGGAATTTGCTATTAGTACTATGTGGTCCGCATACATTAAGGACTCTGTTGTTACCGGTTATAATCAGTGGTATTCTATTAATGTCTGTAGCTGATTGTTTCTTACTCTAGTATTTCTTATCAATTCGTTCATTACGATTATAAATAGCAAAGGGTTGAGACTATCTCCTTGTTTAATACCTCACTTTTATCAGAAAGAGAAAATTTATTCGGAAATTCTTTCGATCTTTCCCCTGTTATTTGTACTGTTTCTTTTACCTCTTTGCAAGTACTTTCTATATAATTTTTTTCAATGTATTTGTTACATTTATTTTCTGCAAGCATTTCCTATAATTTGTCTTTGTATTGTGTCAAATTTTGCTCTTAGATCTATGAATTCTAATACTAATTTTCCCCTTGTGTCTATTTTTCTTTATTTTAGGTTCCTAATGATAAATATATTTATGTAATGTCATTTGTCTTCCAGATCTGAATGCCGCTTGTTCTTCTCCCAGTTCCTTTTCCACTCCTTGTCTTAATCTCTTCTCTATTATTTTCGTAAATATTTTATGAATAGAGATCAAGCTTCCTAATACCAATCTTCAAAAAGGTAGACAAATCGGACTCGAAATTACAGAGGAATTAATTTATTAGACACAACATTACAATTAACAACGAAAGTGATAATAAATAAACTGAATGAAATTATAATACTATCAGAAGAACAACAAGGTTTTGGGTCGGGAAGATCATTCACCGACGCTATATTTATAATAAGGCAAATAAAAGAGAAATCATAAGAATACTAACCGACATATTTATGTTTCGTGAACCTTGAGAAGACATTTGACCGATTTAAACTAAAAGACGTTATTCACTTATTGTACCAATAGAAATACCTCTAGGAATAATAAAAATAATCGAAAATATTTACCAAAACAACACAATAAAAGTAAAAGTAGAAAAAAAACTAACTAACTCTGAAGCTGGCAATAGGATAAGACAGGGAGATTCCCTGAATCCCCTATTGTTAAACTTGGGTGTGTGTGTGGGTAGAAGAGATAGGATGGCATTAGAACATGTCTATTTGCCACAAAATATGTTTTTTTTTATTATTAAGGATAAGATTAGGATAAAAACATGGCCACTCGTTACTTGTCTAGGGACTCATCAAGACATTTTTATTAAGACAAACTAGACTAGGTCACGGGCAAGAGGTATTAACAAATGGGGTAAAATGGAGATTTGGATTTTAATTACATATTGTTTGTAAATACACATATATTCAGCCATATAAGGCAGCATATCTGTATGTCCAGTATATTTTTGACACTAAGAAAATGTGATTTATATCGGCTAAAGGTTTTTCTGTACAGTGAGGACGACACGGAGAATCCAAGATACCAATCCGAAACAAATATGCTGGAAAGTGACCATGATTAAGTTTTAAACGTGATATAATTGATGACTTATATCTATTAAAATCCCACGAATTGATGTGAGGAATGTTTGTCGGTAAAACCGGATGAAGTTTAAAATAGAGACTCTCTGATGTAGTTGAAAATTTACTGTACTGAGCTTCCCATCTAACCCTAATATTAGCCTTATATAAATTAATAAGATTTGATGAATTGTTGAATTGTTAATCTTATTATGGATGAAATAATAAGAAAAGCAATATGGTCCATTTGTAATATCAATTTCTCTGAAAATAAAAATATTTTTGTGTGTTCACCTGCCAGTCTCTCAATTGTACATATATTGAATAGCAAAATGCGTAATAAAGTTCGTAAACTTTTCTACCTTCTAATACGCAAAGTAATAATTATAATCTGACCACCCTATAGAAATGCGCCGTCTGTAACTCCCATTTCAAAACAAAAAAGTATCAATTATAGGTTGAACGTTTGATGCATTAGACAGCAACGAGAAAACATTTTAAGCTTTATATAATTATCTTGCCAAATAAATCTAGACAAATTATAGAGTGAAACTAAAACGTTAAAAACGTTAGGTAAATTGTTTTAGTTGCCCAACGACCCAGAATATCTTACCGTTTATTACCTTAAAAATATACTTTCTCAAGTGAATTATCGGTTTTGCGATTACTTAACTAGTTTCGTACCGGCATATATTGTACGCCAAGTTTATCTTTGCTTTGTTTTTTTCTTTTTTGCTTTTGGTATTTTAAAGTGTAAGTTTTTTGGATGAAGAGCAGGCCATACCTTTTTAAAAACTAAAGTTAGTTTACTTTAAGTAATAAATATTGAGAAATATTGATGATCGACTTTAGAGATGGACTTTTAAAAGAAATTTCTAGAAAGAAAAACAAATCTCGGACAATATTCAGATAATATAAAAATTTTAATTTAAGAAAAATTAAAATAACAAGAATACAAACTAACGGTTAACCCGCTAATAACCCTAGGGGTTGATGCGGTAAAAAAAAAAAAAACTAACTGTTAATAAAAAGAAAGTTATAATTTTGGGTTTTGTACGGGGTTAACGTACAAATAGTACAAAATTACTTCAAATATAAAAAGGTGCAGCAGCAGTATTTGAAACAAAATGCAGCATACAGTAAAAGTTTTTCTTACAATTTTCTCTTTTGAAATTTTAATTTTATTTACATTTGTACTAGTTAGTTAAATAAAGTCATATGTGATATAGTTTCTTTGATTTACTTATATAAGATATATGCATATGACTCAATTCTAAATGTACTATTATAAACTCTAAACCAAACATTCAGATACATCCAAATCTATGTCACTGTCATAACGTTCGATAATGGTGACTGTAAACCTCGATTACGATGACAGCTGTAAACATCACCCTATTAAATATTTTTTATTTCGTGGCCCTTTTCGTTTAACTTCAATTTCTATTAGACCCCGTGCATTTTCACTTAGCCTAAGGTCTGGTAAAGTCGAGGTCAGTATTCTTGCATCCAAGCCTGAGTATAGGCAGAACCATGCATCTAGCGTTATCCCGCTAAAAAGGCCAACTTTTTAGGTATCAATATTGAGCCGTTGTAAGAAGAAAAGTATTTAGAATGTTTTAATACATTGCTTATAATTGGTATCATCACCTACATAGAGAAGTGTAGCATTCGGTTGACATATTGTTGACTAAACCTTTATTTAGTGATAAGTTGGGAATTTGGGTAGTAAGATTTTTCTTTGAATTTTTTAGGTGATTTGCAAGATGGGAATAACTTTTGAATCTTTAGTTCTGTTTCACCTTTTCAGTGACATATAGTTTCTGGATACAATTTTAGTCTGTTATTCTGTTATTTTGTTTTCATTCTAAGGCTAGTGGCCTTAACCATTTAAACTGTTTCCGCTAATATGTAGTTGTGTGAATTAATAATCGAAAAATTTAAAAAAAATTTATAAATTAATTTGAAATAGCCACCAAAAGTTACCTTTAGTAACGATAATAAGAAAGTATTATTACGACTTTTAAAAAAATACATCTGCTGCACTCTACCGGCTTTTCAAAAACGAAAAAAACAGAAGCCTGGTCCTGGTGGTCCTGGCGATCCTGGCTTGATCGTAAGTAATCTACGTAGTACGTACATTAGTTTGCAATTAGTCAAATTGAACAGTTTTGTGGTTTTCGGTCATCGTGTCATAAAATATGAGTTCTTCAAAGATGTGTTATACTAGGCAATGCATTAAGTGTTTGTTAATTGGTGTTCCCGCAGATTTTAAAGGTAAGGTATTTCTTTCGAAAACTGATGTTTTACAGGGTTATTTATAAACCAGGTATAATTTAAAATCTCCAAACTCAGGGAAGGAACCAACGGTTTTTAAAATATATAACATACTATCTGACAAAATTTTAAGTGTGTGGCAAAAAGCTTCGTTTAAAACACGTTGAAAAACCTCTAACCTGATAAATAAGGTTAGAAAAATGGAAAAAGAGATGCAAAGAAAAGACCTACAACAATCCGTTTAACATGAAAGCAACATTAATTTATTAAGAAAGCGTTAGCTAGAAAGTGATATAGAAATAGATCATTCTTCATCACCTTCCACTTCACATGATAGTATTAATATAGAAATTGCAGTGTACACAAAATTATTTCAAACTTCCTACTTTGGCCAAAATCTGTCACAGTTATGGACAGATCTTTAGCCGCTGTGATAACGGCAGTGCTACGCGACCTTGGGATTATTATTACCGCTAACACAAAAAACGTAATAGACAGAAGTAAACTAAGAAGAGCAAGAGAGCAACCAAGTAAAGGTTTTATGCGAAACGCTCCAGAACGATTAAAGTCTATATACTTTGACGAAAGGTAAAATAAAACCTTCTTTATCGAAAATATTGAAGGCAACCCTCACAGAAGAACCGTACTCGAAGAGCATATTTCATTAGTTTAAGAGCCAGGCTCTATATTTTTAGGTCACACAGTATCCCTTTCTGGATCGGCTCTAAACATTTGTCAATGTATTGTCATTTTTTTTAAAAAGTTATAAATATAATCTAGAAGAATTAGTACTAATCGGCTGTGACGAAACCGTGGTAAATACGGGAAGTTCAAAAAATTGTGCAATTTATTAACTACAATTAAAATTAGCACGTCCTTTACAAAGATTTGCCTGCAGCTTCACGCCAATGAATTACTTTTAAGGCATCTTTTTCAAAAGCTTGACGGTCAAACTCTGGGTCCAGGAGTGTTTGAGGGAAATATAGAAATTTAAATAAAGCAGTGCGAAAATATGCCAGTTGTAAACTATAATTGACTGTGAGTTACCAGAAGTAGATTTCATTAACTTAGGTGCCAATCAGAAATATTTCTTTCAAATTTGTGTCGCAGTTTCTACAGGGGAATTTTCTGTATATGTATTAAACCGAAGCACTGGAAAGTTGAGTAATTCTCGATGGCTCACTTTGATCAATCGCATTCTATGTCTTTATGTGAGTACTGAAAATCCAACCTCAGAATTAAAGGAACTGACCAAATTGATTGCCACTGATTTATGCTCCTTTATGGTTTCAGATTAAATGCAACTTATCATGTATCAAACGTGCAAAGCACGTTTTGCAAACAATAAAACGTAAGCGGTACCTAGAGCAAGATTTAAAAAGTAAAGCCAATAATGATTAATCTAATATCCGACCTTTTATTATTCTGCAAATTATTTTTGATGCAGATGACTATATTGATCTAATTGATTGGCAAAACAATAAAATAACTTGCCCTCCATTGCTTCAAAGTTTGAAAGTAGAGGATTTGAAAAATATTATTTCCGCTACATCGCTACATTTCCTGTCATACTCAACCCGTAGAGAGATTCGTGAAGCTCGTAACCCAAGCGTCTTCATGTGTTGTTGGGTCACACAAAAGAGTCTATTTTATCAAGGCAAAAGAGTATATTTGATTCGTGCAAACTTATGCCAAAATAGCTTAGTTTTGTAATACCAATTGGCAACTTTTGTGCACTTTTCCACAACAGTTTTCGAAACTTCGATTTTTCGCAGTAGTCTTCTAAAAACCGGTTTATACCTCACATTAATTCCATTTTCTATGCTCTTAATTGTGTCAGATGGATGCATTTTTACCGAGTCCAATAAATTTCATTATTTTTTTTTTTAACTTTTTAACGCCTTTTCAGTGCGTAAATATTCCAACTGTTTTCTTTTTTCCACTTTTTTCATAAATCTTGCCTATTTTCAATAAAGAATATTTAACAGACGCTGTGTGACTAACAGTTGTGTACATTATTTAAAAATTAGAAAAAATTAGAGTGCCGAACATGTTTCCTTTCCACACCTGAAAGTTGACGGGTCAAATATAGTGTTTATTTTGAGTTAAAGTGTGAAATATAGTGTAACAAAAACTCTAGGAATTTATTTACTTCTCGAAATACTTCTTTAAAAAAGCTACATATAAAAAACAAATACTCATAATCTATTGTATTTTACGACGTATAACAAATATGGAATATATATCAATGTATAAAGAATATCAATAGGTATTATTAACGTCCAAATATATAAACTGTGTTCTAAAAATATCCCATACAAATCAACAAAAGGATCGTCCACCATATTTTAAAAAGTTAATTACTGTCATTATGGATAATTCATCACCGACCCCTCGTAGAACATATTTTACCTTAATAGATTATGGTTCTTAGTTATTTACTAAAGCTACTAGAAACATTAAGTGTTATTAAAATCCCATAAATAATATTTTTTTATTATTAATGATTGATGGAGTGTTTATTTTTAAAAAACTATTTTTCGCGCATTTTAATGTTGTTTTAATTGACAATTAAATAAAAAGCGTTTCTTACGCTCTAATTGGAAGCACTACAGTTAGGATAGAATACTATTTTTGGACAGCTTTTAGAGGTAATTTATAATGTGATATGTAGAGTTATGCAAATATGAAAATACGAAAGTAAGAAATATATTATATTGATAATGACATATTGTTAAAAAAAATGTCTTTCTATAATATATTATGTAGTTTATTTTGTTACTAGATAAACAATGTAATATTAAATTAATAAACAACTAAATAACCGTAATTGACTAATTAAGTATTTAAGATATTAAATAATAGTAGGTCATAATGAAAGTGAAATACGGCGATTCAGTGTAATTTTCGGTTTTCACTCCGAATTGCATGAAAATTTGAATTTAGGTTCTGCTTACCGTCCACTTCACTTGTGGACTTGTGGCAGTGGTTGCTTTTTATTTTTTAGGGGTGAAAACTACCCTTATTGGAAAAAAATCATATAATTGTAAATTAAAGCTTGTAATTAATTCAAAGCTTCTTTTGTTAAAGTAAATGAAAGTCAATTAACACTAAACAACATAATTTAAGATTTTATCACAGTTTAGCCTCCAAATCTCGCCCCCTAGAATAGTTATGAATAAAACAATGTCATTGAATAACTTGTCTTTGGTGATTTGCATGGAAATTTGGATTTAGGTTATGTTTACCCTTCACTTCAAAATTAGATTTGCGACTAGGGGTGAAAACTACCTCTATTAGAAAAAAATCAAATAACTGTAAATTCAGGCAATTTGAAATTATTTAATTTATACAGTGCAATTTAATTTAGATTCCTTTACTGTTTAAATTTTTCATCACCTAATTCCTACCCTTATAAAAACCACCCCTTACGAAGAAATTCGAATAGTTGTTAGCTTTTAAGCAATGAAGTGCTTAAAAATAAACATTTTGTAGGTTTTTTAAGGGCAATAGGATGGAAAAGGATTTTTGTGTAGAGTGTAAGTGTATAAAAGATTTTAATTCCTAGCTGAGTGCTTTCGGCTTACAAAGCCATCTTCAGAGCTATGGTCAAATATTAAGTGCCCTTTAGAAGAAATCATGTGGTAAGCAGAAAATTACGGTTCTATTTTTTATTCTTTCTTTTCTTTCTTTAAACAATGAAAAGCACAAGACAATACACTCTATCTTTCAATTTCAGTAAAAATGGTCGGGTTCTGACACCCAAAAATGTACCGTAACCAAAAATTTTTTAATGTGTTTTTGTGGAGTCCTGTGTACAGATTTTTGTGTTTTTTTCATTGTTTAAAGACAGAAAAGAAAAAATATAGAACCAGCATTTTTCTGCTTACCATATATGATCTCCCCTAGTAGGATACTTAATATTTGACCAAAGCTCCGGATATGGCTTTGTAAGCGGAAAGCGCTCAGCTAGGAATTAAAATCTGTTACACACTTCAAAAATACTTCCCCTTTTCCATCTTTTGACTTATTATTGTTATATATTACAAAAAAATTAATATCTCTCTTTTAAGCCTAAGTGAAATCTTGAAGTAAAAGTATCTTTTAAGAAAAATAGGAATAAGTGTTTTTTTGCTGTTAAGTAAAAAAATATTTTTTTCATTTGTAACACTAGAGTCGGTGTCCCACAATTATCATATATCAAATGTCACTATGATTGTTATAAAACTAAGTGTAATCAGCATGATTAGAAACCAAAAGTTAAATGTGTTCAAGTCACAGTTAAAAAAAACTAAATTGACTGTCAATGTAATTGATCAGATAAAAAAATCAGACTCTTTCATTACATTTAATATTGGCTCTGACGAGACTACAGATTTAGCTATGTTGTGTGGTGCAACTCGCTGTTTTTTTGCTGTGTATGGAGATATCAACGTTTATGAATAATTACTGAAATTAATACCATTGCATGATACGACAACTAGAGTCAATAGGAAGTACCTAGGGAAGGATTTGAAAGCACCAATAAGTGTGAACAATTATTTTCTTTGATGAAAGGGAACAAACCATTTGCAAGGTTGCGATTTACGAACGCACTCTTGGATTTACTTTTAAAAGCCAATTTCCCTTTTCCTTTAAGATAAACTTCGTTTGAATAGTTTTCAACATTAAAAATCTAAATAATTATGTTGTTGCTTTTCATTTCATAATAAAAGAGGATATTTTTCACATCCATTACAATGTCAAGTTTTCTTTCAACAATGCCTACTATCCAAATCGACGACGTAGTTTTCAACTAGAAATACCAGTTCTGTCTTGAATGAATTGTATCAATCTATTATATTATATAAATTTATTATATTATATAAATTAGTGCAAAGGATTTCTTCAAATTTTCATATCTTCCTATAAATATTTTTACCAATTTCAAGTCTGTCCGACAGTTTAATCATATATTTTGAATGGGTTTGACATTAATCAATAAAAGTATACTATGATGTGCTGTTGATGCAATAGTCACTAGATCAGATATAAAAACAGCAATTATATATCCCAAATAAATTTACAAACTGTTTTTAATTAACGAGATGGACATTATATGATTGAATGGGTTCGTTATTACTTAATAGCATGCTAGTATAAATTGTCAGAGATTATTTCATTTAGGTTAATTTTATTACCGCGAAATTATATATTATCCTCCAACAAAGTCGTCCGGTCCCAAAAATACACCTTACTAACTGACATTATCGTGCATAATCAACAACATTTTATATTTTAATGTGTATAAGGATATATCCAAATTGTCAATACAAACGAGAAGGATACGATTCATTTATGAGAAAAGTGGGTGTATATTATCACCAAATCGACTCAGAAATTTTTCTATACAAAAAGGTAGATTATAAATTAAATCACGTATTCTGGGACCAAAAGTAGTTCGATTGAACCTAACTTATCTTAGTATAAATGTGCACATAAAAAAAGTTACTTGAAGTTACAAAATGAAAATCGATTTTTTCCAATAAATCGAAAACTGTTAAGAGATTTTATATTGAAAATGAACAATGGACAGTAGCTTTCTTATGGTAGGTATCTTAAAAAAAATAACAGTAAAATTTTTAAACCCCATAAAAATTTTATGGAGGTTTTGTTCCCTGAAACCCCCCCAAATGTTTGTATAATTTAAATTAAATTATTAATGTGGTACCATTAGTTAAACACAATGTTTTTAAAACTTTTTTGCCTCCTGGTACTTTTTTGATGTCAGTTTTTATCGAGATAATGTTACTTTTTTATTATGTTTTAAAAATTCTCTAGTCGGCTGTATAACACTTGTTGCTATGGTTACTATGTAAATAGTAGCATTAACAATACATATTGTCGGTACTAAATATTACAATTATTGTGCATTTAAGATTTTTAAAAGAAACTAAATTTTCTATTACCTACACTTTTTCAGAAATGTCAGATATGCATTTAATTCTTGTTTGCTTCTAAGTTTGAACAGGATAAATTAGGGGTTTAGATAATTATTTGTAATTTGGTAATTACAGACAAATGCCAAGGGAATAGTGCAGCAGCTACAAGGTGTTGTGCAGAAAAATATCTTAATCGAAATTCACCAGGCAGATGATTTTTTCTTTCCATTGATCGTCGTTTACGAAACTCAGGCACATTGCAACCGCAACTTGTTGCTAATAATGATCGACCAAAAGTAAATACATAGGATGAAGAGATTTTGGAAGCAATTAAAGAAATCCCTGGAAGCAGTACAAGAGTAGTATCGGCTCAATTAGATGTTGTTCACATGATGATTTGAAGAAGATTCAAGGAACAGCAGTTTCATCCTTATTACTAAACAGATGTTCACGAATTACTAGATAAAGATTATCTTAGAAGAATGCGGTTTTGTGATTGGTTTTTAACAGAAAACAAACAACATGTCAATTTTATTAATCATGTTTTGTTTACCGACGAAGCTACCTTTAACAGAAATGGCATTACGAACCATCATAAGACGCATACCTGGACCGAAGAAAACCCCACGGAAAAAAAGTCTCTTATCACCAAAGAAATTTTTAGGTCAATGTTTGGGCAGAAATTGTGGATAATAACCTAATAGGGCCAGTGGTTCTTCCAAACAATTTAAACGGTCAAAATTATATATTAACACTTTTTACAAAACATGTTACCAGAGTACTTAGACGAGGTCAATCTCAGTCAGGAAAAATATATGGTTTTTACAGGATAGCCCTCGAGCCCATTACCATAATGCAATAAGAGAGTATCTTTTCGATCAGTATCCTGGACTCTGGATTGGAAGTGGCCCTGATGCGCCTATTGGCCTGCTCTTGACCACTCAGAGGTGCAGATCTTAACCTAATTGACTTTTGTTTCTGGGGTTTCATGAAAGGGTACGTATATTCCTTACCAATTATGAACGAACAACAACTAAGAAACAAAAGCATGGAAGCTGCAAATCAATTTCGTCAGAAACTCATGACTTCAACAAAACCAAACCCAGAATCCGATGATCCCCTACACAAAAAGGATCTTTAAATGAAAACAGCTTCAGTTTCTTCGGGAGCGCAAAGCTTGTATATATATATATATATATATATATATATATATATATATATATATATATTTATAAAGACCTAGTAATATTATGAAAATTTATTTATATTTTACATTTTGTTAGGTACTCGGAAATTTTGAAACATATTAAAAAAGAAGCCGCATCTCGATAAAAACTGGCTTATTGAAAAAGTACTAGGAAGCAAAAAGTTTTAAAAAATCGTATTGAACCAATGGTACCATAATAATAATTTAATTGGAACGTATACAAATATGGCTTAATGAAACAAAACCCTTATAAAATTTTTATGGGGTGTACAAATTTCACTGTTATTTTTTTTAGATATTCCTGCCATAAGAAAGCCACATGTCCACTTTCAATATAAAATCTCTAATAGGTTTCGATATATTGGAAAAAATCAATTTTCATTTTCTAACTTCAAAGGGCTGTAACTTTTTTTATGTGCAGTGCATATTTGTACTAAGGTAATTTAGATTCAATCGAACTATTTTTGGTCCCAAAATACGCGATTTAATTTATGACCTACCTTTTTGTTACACCCTGTATAATGAAACTGTAGTTTATTTAATTTTTCTTTCCGAAGGCCGTAGCGTCCAAAAAAGTGTTATCTAATTTAATAAATTGCTGTTTATTAAAACATGAAAATATTAAATAAAACTAATTTATTTTATTTGTGTTGTTCTTATATACCTACTATTTTAAATTGACATTATAATGCCACATACTTTTAACGAAACTAACAGAGCTTCACTGATAATTAGAATGTAAATTGCTGGAATATCATTTATGTATTGTTTGCGGTTAATACGTTTTAATTTTTTTATTGCAGGAACTTTTAGTGAAATACAAGAAGCACTATAGTTTTTACTATATATCAACTTATCTTCCAATAAAAAAAAACAGTGCCCTGATGGCAAAGACTTAAGTAACATTATCCCGCCACTAATCACTTCCATTATGTTTTTCTTTCGAGTTTGCGAACAGGAAATGATTGGTGGCATTCACATCTGGAGTACAAGGTGTGTTATTGAGATGGTTGTAAGCGGCAGCGGTTTTGTGAGGTCTGTTTATCTATGGACGATATAGTGTGTATGTAATACCCCATGCTAGGCAATGAACTTGATTTGCCTCATTTATAAACTGAACAATTAGTTTGTAGTAGAAGTTAATTAGCCTCATTAAAAAGAACTTCACAGCATGCGAGTGACTGTCAGAATATAAAAACCTATTAAGTGCCCACTGATAAGAAGATTATTTGGTTAGAAATGAAAGATTTAAAAAGTTGATAATATATTAAATATTAATGAGTTAAATGTTCTTAAAGAGATATGATCGTAAAAAAGTATGTAAGAATCATTAAATAAATGATATATTATAAATTATTCTTCTTCCTTCTCTAATAATAAGTAAGCTGTCTATCTTATTATCAAAGAAAATATTATTTATATATTTTATCATTATCATTTAGCTCTTGTGTATCCTGCTATTTTTCTTATTATTATTTCTAATTAATTATATATACTGGCGCTGTATTAATTTTTTTCTATAGTAAAATGCTGAGGCGATCGTCACTAAATTAGCAAAACAAAATAGTTGGAAGAGTACATTATACAACATGTAAACTTTTTTAATTTTATTAAAATCTATAACAATGGTATTAACTGACAGTGGTGTTATGTACTTTCGAATGTTCAAAAAATTGTTAAAATTAATAAATGAACTATGTATGATGATTGAAAAAAAATCGTTAAATAAAAAAAATAATAAATAAATAATAACATTACGTTACTCATTATTTTAAAAATATTATTTAAAATTTAAAAATACAGAAAACATAGTGCGCAGCTTCTCGCTAGTATACAGTAGGTACCTCCTACTGTACCACTTTTTTATGTTGTTTTTGTTTATGATGTTTAGAACTAGATCGACAATTGCATCATCTGTCAGTTCCCTTTTTTCATCTCCATTGATCCAATCCTATGACGTCTTGGATGCCGATTGACTAGGTTAACTAAGTGGAGTTGGAGTTGGCTAACTAGGTGGAAGAAACACAGCTCTTATGTCACCACTAATCAATTCACTTGCGTCTGGGTGGGATCGGGCGTTGTCCAGCAACAACAATGCTTTTAGAGGCAGATTTTTTTTTAGATAAGCATCAATGACTGATACAAAGTCATTAAAAAATCACGTCTTAAAAATGTTACAGTCCATCCATGCATTGCGTTGGTTTTTATAAGTTGTAGGTTCACTTCACAGGTTGCAATTTACTTGGAAATTTTTGAATCACCTTGGACTTTTTGATTTTCCTATTAAATTTTAATAAATCAGAAGCGTTGTTGCAGATCATGATTGTGACTCTTTTTGCCTTTCTTGTAACCTGATACAGTTCCTTCGTTTTTAACAGCTAGTGTTTTTGAACAAAGCATTTTAAAATTAAGGCCTGTCTCATCACAGTTAAATATTTGGCCTGAAGTCAGTCCATTTTTAAGGATAATGTCTTGTAATTTTAAATAAAATGTTCTTATTTCAGTTAAGTCAGCAGAAAGTTCTTTGCCACAGAGATTCAATTGTCGGATATCATATTTCTTCTTCCATGAGTCAATCCATCCTTTACTAACACTAAAGTTTTCTCCTCCATCCATAAACTTCTTGTGGAATACAATAACTCTTTCTTGGAGTATTGGACAACTTATCGGGCTACCCAATCCTCTCATTTGTGAAAACTATAAGAACAATGCCTTAGAAGTTTGTTCATGGTCTCCTTTCTTTATTGTCTTCCGCGCCAATCCACTCTCACCACTTCGCTTGACACACTGTTCGATTACGTTCCGTTTACGCTTCCAATCTCCAACAGTTACTTTTCCAACACCTAAATCTGAAACCACCTTCCTTATTGATTTACCCTTGTCCAACTTACACTGATTAACATAGAAATAATAATTGTAGACAAAACGCGACATATAAATTTCTGGAAATAAGGAGGTGAACAATTTCTAAAAATTTCGGCTCGACCTAACAGCGCATACCTGTTCGCCATTGTTACTCACCAGCTATGACTTAAGCCTCAATTAACCAAGTGGCTCGGATAACCTAGGCTCGGATAATCGCGAGTCTACTATATAGGAAACAATCTCACATAACGTAGAAAACCTAGTGTTAAAAATTTAAAAAGAGAAAAAAAAACAATTATTTAATTTAATTGGAAACATGTAAAACATAACCCTATGATCTTTATAATACGAATAAAATAGAGATAAGAAAATTAAAAAACTAAAAGGCACCTGGAACGGAAAACGCACCTAATTTATTAATGAATCGTGGCTGCCCTCACTACTAATTATATTTAATAAAATACTAAAAAACCCAGATTTACTGCCAGGTTGGCACACAGGGATAACAATATCTATCTTGAAAAGGGGACAAAACGCTGATCAGAAAACTTCAATGAATATCGCTCCTAAATTAAATACATGCAACCAAGAAGTTATTATCCGTTATATTAAAGAACAAACTTGAAAAGCAAAGTAAGTAAAAAGAAAGAAGAAAGAAGGAAGTAAAAAGAAAAAAAGTAAGCAATTAAGGAAGATCAACAAGGATTCAGAAAGAGCCTATGTATGTACAACAAATACACGAATATAGATCTGCTGTGTTTTGAAAAAAAAAAGAACAAAGAAAATCACCGAATGCAGTACTCACCAGGTATGTACTTGGTAAATATAGTCAATTCATTCGTGAATATGCAACTGCACGATAAAATAGACAAATAGTTCAAGCGAAGAAAAACTTTTATTTTTTTAATATGTACCAGAAGTCTTGTCTAACCGACAAGACGAATCCCCAAGCTGAGTCTCAATAGACCGTAGCGTGGAAACTGCTAACTGCTCAGATATGTAAGTTTTCTACAGAAAATTTTAATTACAGAGTTCCAATAATCCAATGATAATCTCAACTGAAATAAGGGCTTGTGCGACAATCGTATCGAACTGCGATTGCCTAGGGAACTCATATTGTTTTAAGCCTTTCCTCTCTAGGAACTCCAAGAGATGTCGTTGCCAGCTTGGACTAGAAAGGATACGGCCTTAGAGGCGTTTATGCATAATCCCACGGATGATAGCGGTGCACCCTGTTTGAGTAAATGCTTTAACCAAATGTTCGAACCTGCGGTTCCCCTTGTACTAAGCAGGAATACCTTCGCAACAACGAGTCATCAGGTAGAGCAGGTTTAACTAACAGTATGTCACGACGGTCTACACCCACCTCACGTAGCTCTCTACGAGTAAACAATCCAACGCTTGGCAAAGCAAAGCTTTGATTGTGTTCCATTAAAGGATCAAAAATTTAAAAATAATGCCACAAACGTAAAGGAAGTACTAAAAGTACCAAAGATTTGTAATCAGAGAGACAACTTTAGTTTACTTATTTTCAATTTATTAGTATGTATAGTAATAAAAGACGCAACTTTAAAATAGGACACAGAAATAATAATAAACGAGCTAGCATGATCTGCTTTGTAGATGACGTGGTTAAAAAAGCGGCAACTTTATAAATTTCATCAAATAAGTAGCGAACTTAATTTGAACTTATTAATCGAGAAGACAAAGTGTATGACTATAGCTAGAATACCAATAATAAGCAAACCTCTGATCACCGACAAAAGTATAAAACATATAAATTACAGTTCATATATCTAAGAATTGACCTCTGCAGGTACATGATCATGAAAATTATAAATTTAAAAATTTTTGTTAATAAATGGATAAGTAATATATTCATTACGATAACAGAAGAAGATATTAACAGTGATCATATTAGGAAATACATCATTCGTAGAAAAAACTACAAAAGAAACGCAGACATATTATCAGAAACGACGTCACTGATATGGCCACGTAAAAATTTTTGCTAATCTGCCTCCCAAGAAACACTGTCTTCTAAATTAATTCGTTAGTTAAGAGCTTTAATTTAACATATACCTTGACATTGAGTGACGATAGTTTATTTACTTTATTGATTTATTGTCCTATTTCTTTCACTTTTCTACCCAAGTCTTTTCCATTACTTGTGATGCATTTTTGATATATTATCAAACAGTGGTGATATTTTCTTCTTAGTAACTTCTCCATCGTTAAGAAAATCCTACTTGTGCCAAATTCTACTGACATATTTTTTACGTAGTTAATAATATACTTTGTGAATAGAGACACATTTGTTGGAATAAAATTTCAAGACTATGAAATGTTATAATAAGTGAACATCAATCTTACATAAAAATACAGATTTTAAGAATTCGAACAGATCTCAAAGTCGTATTGGAAGGTAAAGTGCAGGGCAAAAGATCAGTTGGAAGACGCCAGAACCCGTGGCTGAAAGACCTGAGGAGATGATTTGACTGCTCATTCACAGATATCTTTCATGCAGCAGTTTCCAAAGCTACAATTGCCATTTGGATCGCCAACCTTCGAAAGGAGATAGCGCAATCAGAAGAAACAGATCTTATATATGTAAAAACACATGGAACAATAACCATGGAAAGGAGTAAAATGGAATTATTCGTTTCTAGTCCTTAAGAAAATAGATGATACAAAGAAAAAATCTAAGAACCTGTTGTCATTTTGTTAAAATGCATATAACAAATGACAATAGGTAGGTACAAAAAAAAAACAAACTCGAAAGTCTTTATGTCGAAGCAAATGAATCTCCACTCCCTATTAGAAGATTACGTCTCAGTTTACAATGGCCTATGGGCTGCTTAAGCATAAGCATAATCCCCTTTGCTTTCTCCACACATTATCATTCTAATTACAATCAACATCCTAATCTTCGACCATCATTTAGCAAAAGAATTAGGAACTTGATTATTGATTATGCTCCCCCTTGGACTATACAAATTCCATATTGTAACACAGATCTGTCAACTTATACTAAGGACAATACCCTTTCATCTCTTTTTCTCCAATACTTCTACAATTTTAAAAATAAAAATTCATCCTGTCAACTAGTTTATACCGATGTATCAAAAACACCCGAAATAGAAACAGTAGGATCCGCCATTGTCACAGAGGATTCTGTGCTCAAGTTTCCACTACCTAAGGACTACTCAATATATTCTGCTAAACTTTTTGCGATATTCAAGGCAGTACAACAAACCCTTAATCGACCTGAAGACATGAAAGTAATATTCACAGATTCCTTAAGTGCAATCCAGGGAATTCAGAAAATATATCCGAATTATCCGATTTTAAAACAAATTAAAAAAGACCTTGTGACTCTACAAAATAATCATAAACAACTACTTATTGTGCGGATACCATCTTATGTGGGGATACCAGGAAATGAGATAGCTGATCAAATGGCCAAAGAAGCTTGTAAAATGGAGAGATCCGATGATAGAACTAACCAAATTCCTCACTCAGATATGAAAAAATGCATCAATGAGTACACTAAAACTTATGGTTACGAAGATGGCAACTCTTACCAAATAATAAATTGCTGCAAGCAAACCCAGATCTATCAGCGAATACACCAAATTTAGTAAAGCGAAGGGAGCAGGTTGTACTACATCGTATCCGAATAGGACATACCAGACTGACGCACGAACACCTACTAAGGAAGGAACCTCCTAGAATATGCTACGCCTGTAACACCAATATAACTGTAGACCGCATTGTTATAGACTGTCCATTATATCAAATGGAAAGACAAGCTACTGGACTACCAAGTGATATAAAGTGCGATTTAGACAGTGCGGATTGTGACAAAATCATTAGGTTTCTAAAGAAAACGAAATTGTATAATCAAATATAAGTGATACTTCAAGAAAAATTCTAAATTATAATCAACTTTGTATACGTTATAGTTTATATTTTATATTAATTATTATAATATATTATAGTCTATAGGTCTATAACCTTCTATGGTTGATGCGGGTTATTCCCAATTAAAAAAAAACGGGTGTGGCAGTCCAGTGGGACTGCCGGTGGAAGTTACACTTTTATACACGCATTCGCCGTTACACATTTATTTGGGAGTCAATCTGCACAATCATTACATATGTAATTCTATAGGTAAGACATAGCAGAAAGAGAAACAGAATTAATAACAACTTACTAACAATGAAGGATTGAATCAATATTTTGATGAAAATGTATATTTTTATTTTCATATATGTGTGAAAGAAGTTGAATGCAAAATTTTTTTACACATACTCTGAAGTAAAATTCATTGTTTATTTTGTTATTAATATAATAATACAATACAAATTAAACTGCAATATTCATAAGTATTTAAAAATGACAATAATATACATAAAAAAATACACTACAATACAGTGCAACATAATTCCATATATAATAATACAATACAAATTAAAATGCAATATCCATAAGTAATTAAAAATGACAATAATGTAATAATATTAATAAAAAAGTCCTCCCCGACTGGGAATCGAACCCCGGTCTCCCGCGTGGCAGGCGGGGATACTGACTACTACACTACCGAGGACATAACACAAATGTATTTCAAAATTGACAGTTCTGGATCATACAGTGATTTATTGAGATTATTATTTTGAAATACAAAAGAATAATATAATTATAAACATTTAATAAATAATACAAAACATATCACATAAATAATAATATTAATAAATATTTTATTATATGTATAATATTATATGTATATGTATCTTTATATAATATATATAATATTAAATTATATATACAAAAGGAACATTTTTATATTCGAGAGAGGAAGAGAGAGAAAATATATCTTCTGTCTCTCTCTTACTCATTATCTTACATATGTAATGGTTTCACAGATTCACTCCCATACAAATTTCCAACGTGGAGCGCGCGTATAGAAGTATAATTTCAAAAATTCCATAAAATATTCCTTAGTCATTTGTAATAGGATTTTGTTATCAGTATTAAAAATAAAGTCCCTAAACTGGGGACACCATCATTAATATCATGTCCTGTATACATCATTTAAAGTTTAAAACAAACTGAACTACTATCGTGGGAGTACCATGAGTTTTTTCTAGTTGCTTCTCCTGAATTACAATAAATTTAAAAATAAAGGAATTTGACCGTCATGATTGTATGTGATTGTATTTTTACAGAGCAATCACATACTATTATTACTTTTCTGACAGTCCGTACATTTCATATTTCATATTAAATACTAATTTCATATTAAATATAAAATATAAAAATTGCAAAACAACATTGTAAATTATCCAAATTCATTCAATATCAATTCTTAACAGCTTCTGGAGGATAACTAACTTTGCGCTAAAATGATCTTTTAGCCAAGAAAAGCGTCATTATGACCAACTTCTCCTATCGGTTATTTAAATATTATTTTTTAGAGTTAGAATTATCGACACATTTAAATTTAATTATACCTTCAGTCAATTTATTTCTTGTCTCCCTGACATTCTATAAATTTTTTAAAAACCTTTCGTTGTATAAGTTACTTGTATGCAAAACATCTGCCGCATTGATTTGCAAGAAATTATATATATATATATATATATATATATATATATATATATATATATATATATATATATATCTACGGCATAAAGTGGACTCCGCCCATGTTAAAATTCAGGTTCAAGTGAGCTCCGTGGTCAAGTGGCCACCGATATACGGAGCTCACTTGACCATTCCATAATATTGGCTCTGTCGATTCGTCAACATGTATAGTTTCACAATTTTTAAAAATTTTGTGGAGCCCCTAAGTACCCCTGTATCATGAATGTATATCGCTTAGTTCACGTGTATATATTATAGGGGTCGTTCAGATCTTGTTCCGTGTATATTGGAACCATACGTATATCGATTTAAGTAAGCTCTGATAGTTTGGCAACTATGGGATTAAGCCGTTTATTTCCAGCGTATATTCTAAACGGTTAATATAGACTCCTTACTTTTGTTATCATTCATACGGATTACAGTATGTAACAGATATGTGTACTACCAAATACCTGTTTTTGGTAGGTACGTGCTTTTCTAAAAATAGATTTATAGATACAAAAGGATTTCATTACCAAGTTGGATGTGTTTTTTCATATGCGAAAATTTCCTAATGTATTTTGTTAACGTGAGTATGTCTTTATACGTTTTATTTAAGAATCCGGTTAATAAGAACTTCTTTTATTTCATTCATTGTTTCATGATATCTTATATATAGCTTTTTTATTATTTTATTTCTTCTATTTTATTATTTTATATTTTTCTGGATTCTATTTCTTATTATTCTATTTTTTAATTCTGGATACAAGGTTATCTCAAAATAAATATTTAAGTGCTAAAATACAAGTAGATATTTTTTTGTTAAAATGGGTAGTAGTGCACAAAAAAGGGAAGAATGATTAATTTTTCTAACATGAATTATACCACTTCACCAATATTACATATTTCTGAATGTTTTATCTCGTATTTAGGGGTAATATGTAATCAATATAAGTGGAGTTTGTGTCAAATTTGCAATGATCTTTATAAGTAATAGCTTACTGACTGTACTTTACGTGTTCAGTTCACATAAATAAACCTTGTCCCTTCAAAAACAGCGATTTGAACGGTAAAGTTAACTAAGAAAGTGTGATAAGTCTTGTACCACCCCACATGCACACAAGTTAACCGGTGTTTGCAGGCAAGAGTCCTCCTGGCAGATTTAAGGAAGATAACTACCATAAGGAAGTTCCGTTCGAGGGATCAGATGGCGAGGAGCAGCTTATTTTTGTTTGTATATCTGGCAGATGTGTTGATATAGCCAGTTTTTCCTTGATTCTAGTCATAAAATGGGCTGGTATTCGTGGAGTGGATTTCACGAATCTGGACTTTGTTTTTTTTGCTCTCTAACTACTTATCTTCGGATATTAGGTGGATTGATAGCTACGATATTGTAGAGCTTATGTATGGGTGCGAATCTTAATATTCCCTGAATTTGGCTGACTAATTTATAACTAAATATTTTATAAGTTATTTAAATAACTATTTATAAGCGGCATTTAGATTAACAAATACCACTCCTCATACCTGATATTTTTCGTACTTCTTTTCGCTGTGTTGGGCAAGATTTAGTATTTGTGACATATATGATCTAACCTGTCATATATAGCCACTTTTGTCTTTTAATTTGAGTTTTTCTTCTATTATCGGTTTATATTAAGGATCATGTACAGAAGTATTCTGTATAGCTGACAAAATAAATAGATATATTGGCCGATAGCTTTTGTGGTCGTTGGAGTTTTTGTCAGGTTTAAGCAAGGCAACAACTTTGTCTTTGCTTTGCTTGTCTAAAGACTTTGGATATTAACCATTGTTGTATTTTTAGTTCAAATTTTATAGTTAGTTTTGTGCTCAGATCCTCAGCCAGGAGCCGTTATATTGTTCATTATATACGTGGATAGCGGATCCAAGCTCAACATCGTTGAAAGGTTCTCTCAGCTGACTGGTTTTATTTTCTCTCATTATAAGTTTTTCTTTGCTTCTTTGCCTGAATTTAATATGTAATTTTCAGCGATAAGCTTAATACCAAATACCATAGGATTGGCCATCTATGTGCTTCCTGCATTTTGTTAAGCGCATATGTAAAGTAAAGTGTCTTTATCTCTAGATATACTCTTAATATTTTTACACATAATTAGAATAGTTGGTCCTAAAAAGGACCGATTTGACAAAAACATATTGAACGGGTGATTTAAGAATTAACGATTACTTAATTATTCATTACCCAGGGTACGCCCGATTGCGGTGGTCTTATTAGTACTTCAATTTTCGTGAACGCTTCTACTTTAAACTTCATAAAAAATGACTAATCTTTCACTTTTCTGTTACTGTTATTTTAAGACGATATTTCGAGTCAGATTTGTATAGTAATAACTATAGTCAATATATAGTCTCTATAAGTAAATGAGTTTGTGGTATCGGTTACAACTCATATATATTGATAATGAGGAAATAAACAGGTTAAAATAGGTGTAGAAAATTTTACCTACATATATCGTCACCATTGTTCAGGAGATGGGTTTATCCCAGAGATCAAAGGTTACATACTTTTACAGGCGTATTCTAGGTTCTATTTATATATTTTTATTACTAAAAAAGTGTATGTAAGCTTAAGCTATCTGTAGATTCCATGAATATTAGAATCTATGGAAATTAGCAAATTATAAAATACAGACATAATTCTGAATGACTTGAGACAAACAGTTATCCCCTCCTCAACTTATTCAGTTACAAAATATGACATGTAAACGCATACCTGTTTAATTGTTAGATAGAATGAATTTCCATCAAGTAACGGTCGAATCTATCACTTACTAAAAGAGTACGAAAAAACCTGCTTATGCTTTAGAGTATGGGTACTTTAGTACAAAGTACTCTTTGCTTTTGCCAATTCCTTTGTCACTTTCTCAGCGATGGGTCTCCCTTTTGCTCATCAATAATGTTCCCGCTCGATATAGTTATTCTAAGATATTCAGATTTCACTATATGCTCTACATTTGGTTTTATCTCCTATTAATTTACAACCACGACGAAATCTTTATAATATATCTGATGCATTGATATTAAAGTGGAGTAGAATACTTGGTAGATAATATTTATTTGTTTTCAGTATACTTATTTTACGACCTAGTACATAAAAAAATAAATACTTGTGTGCTCAGTGCTTTCTAAGTCTGTAAAACATAAACATGCTTTCATATGAGATTATACATTTATTAAGAATGTCCACTCTCTGAATTGAAGTTTTTATCTTAAAATATGACTGTGTCCCACAATCTTTCACAAAAGTTATTCTTTTCTGAAATTTTCTGAATAAGGTTCAATAGGTTTTTATATTTTGTTTTACGTTTTAATCTTTAAATCGGAGTTCATTTTTTGAAAAACTATAAACATGTGACAACAAATTGCTATATGAACGGCGTTATGCATCACTAGACCCAGCCCCAATTTCTTAAATTGTGGATTATGGCGCTTTCTGGTGAAAAAGAGGAACAACAGGATAACATCAGATGTAGACCAAACAAAAGAAATTAGGACACGCATTGAAATAGCACGTGCATTATTTTTTAAACTTAAAAAGTTTCTTTGTTTTCGGGATATAAAGTTAGAGCCTGATAATGCTTCGATGTTACGTGTTCTCTACTTTTCTTTATGGCTTGGAAGCGTGAATACTAAAACAAGTCCATCTGAATAAGTTGGCCGCCTTTGAATTTTGGTGTTACAGAAGAATCCTACGAATATCATGGATTCAAAGAATGTCAAACGTGGAAGTAACTAGAATGATAGGAAATGGGGCGGAAATATTATTAACTATCAAAAGACGAAAACTTGAGTACTTAGGACATGTGATGAGAGGGCAAAAATACGCATTATTACAACTTATTATGCAAGGCAAAATCCGAGGAAAGCGAAATGTAGGAAGACGAAGAATATTCCGGCTTAAAAACTTAAGGGAATGGTTTGAATGCAGTAGTGCAAAACTTTATAGAGCGGCAGTCAACAGAGTCCGTATAGCCATGATGATTTCCAACCTTCGATAGAAGATGGAACTTAAAGAAGAAGATAGAAAAAAGCATAAACTATCTACGTAATAAATCCCATTAACCTGTTAGTAACGGATAACCAGATATATTTAAAAAGATTAAGTACCTTTCTTTTTAATTTGGATTTTGAATTTTGCATAACTAGAGCAAGCGACTAATTTTTGTGTATTAGTTTTGGACCAAGCGCCTCTTGCGAGCGTTTTAATGATTGTAAATCGAATATTTGGCAACATATGTACATAAACGTGGTTAACAATGGTGACGTTGGCAACTTGTTGAGGCGTTTAGGTTAAGAAGTGTTTCAGTTATTGCTTAAATTTTTCTATAATAGTCACATTACAGAAGAGCTAACACAGAAAGAGAATACTTAACAAAAGACATAACATTAAGTAAAATGTATGAATTGTATATTGAAGAAGCAGACAATGACCTTGTTAAATTTTCGTTTTACAAAAAAATATTTTTAACACGATTTAATCTTCAAAGAAAAAAGTTGAAAAAAGATACTTGTAGTAGATGTGATTGTTTCGAATTAGAAATTAAAAATTGCGCAGATAACGAACAATTAAGCGTTAAAAAAAGAAAAAATGTGCACTTAGAAGAAAGAAAGCTAGACATGAAGATAAGCAACGATCAACCATTAGTGGAAACCTTTTGTTTTGATTTAAAGAAAAACTCTTCCCCTTTCGAGAATTCTAATAAATATTGTATATTATAAGCGTCAATTATGTATTTACAACCTTGGTATCCATAGCGCCAAGGATAAAAAAGGTCATTGTTATATTTGGATAGAAGGTGAAGCTGGTCGGGGAGCCCAGGACGTAGGCACTTGTCTTAAGAAACACATTGAAGAAAATGTTACTTCTGCAAAACATGTAATTTTGTGGTCAGACTCTTGTGGCGGCCAAAACCGCAGCATTAAAATAGTTTTGATTCTGAAAATGATTTTGGAAACGGTAGTGATTTTGGAGATTTTGAAAATGCCCTAAAATTTCAACAACGTTTATATACCGTTGATGATTATCTAAACGTGATGAAAAAATTCCGTAAAAAGAACCCACTAGTAGTTCACAGAATGAAAAAAGAAGAATTCGTCAAGCTAAGAAGAAATACAAGCGAATCAACAGAAGAGACCAATTTAATAGATCTTGATAAAATATTAAAGTTAACAACTACAATTTCGTAAATATGGAACACTTTAAATATCTTAGATAAATAATCACGGTTAATAATAATGCCACTAAAGAAATACAGATCATAATTTAAACTTTTTACCTATTTTAATACATAGATGCTAATCATGGACAGAGACTAAAACGGATAAGGAAGAAATTACATGTAATTGATTTGATAGTCCCCAACAGATGAGTATTGACCATAGGTAGGATAGCAGGTAGTTGAACAGGCATGTGTTGATAAATATGATGGGTCGGTAGATAGTCTCATTATTCCTAAATCTGACCTCATGTTACCTTCCCCCTTCATTTGTGGAAGTCCTAAAGGCATTTTTTCTCTTGGGTCATCCTCCCAATTTAACTTGGCAATGTAGTTATTATAGAGCCTTTTGATATAGCCAGCGCAACTTTAGCATTGAGATTTAGCTTCTTACACGACGTTGTTGTCTTTATATATGTGTTTGGCCTTGGCATTAGTTCCGTTCGGTATTGGTTAGCAATTGCTTTTCTAGCAATCCTAATCTAATTAATATCTGAGTTTTACGTACATTGTTTTGTTAGCATTCTGGCCACATATCCACACATTAGCACTGGTTTAATCACTGTTTTATATATCCTGATTTAAGAAAGTCGTATTAGACCTCTGAATTTAAAAGTATTATAAGAGTTATATATACATCAGTTAGCTACCTGAATATTCCCTTTTATTTCTTATGTTACAACGTTATCTACGATATCTAAAATGTTGCAATCCTTTAAAATTATATGGGTCTATTGTTACGTTATGCCCTACTCTACGTCATCTCTTTTGTATGTTAAAGAACATTTATATGCTTTATTACTGACTATTAGACCGTTTTTTTTATGCTAATATCATTATTTTATAGCATTCTAATAATTTATGGATTAAGTCCGGATAGCAAATAGATATTCTTCACTTTCTCGGAGAAATAATATTCTCACACACAACACACAAAATCCTATTAAATTGTCAAAACCTTCCTTGCATATTCTATTCACTTATGAGGAGCAGCAGCAATATCAGTACCATAATAAGGCGTATAGTTCTGGACTGGCTAATTGTTGGATAATGAGAAGCATGAGTGTAGCAGTTTTAATGTTTTCGGGACTGCTACCTGGTATCGGGGAGCAGAATTATCATTACCGAGTTAATGCATATAGGAATTGTTGCTTGAACTTTATTATTATTAAACAACACTATATTTCCTAGTAAAATAATCATAAATTTACAGTAAGAAAAATTTTTGAACGTTGGTTATGAAAACATCATGTACATACCACCGGCTTCACTATGTCCATATCCAGCAAAATCCTTGTAATAATGATACTGGAAACCAAAGATGAAAATATGCTCCAAGAAACTCTGTGTTATAAAACAGTCGAATAAAATACAGATTCTCGATTCCAATAATCAAAAAATTAATGAACAGCTTACTAAAATAGAAATAACGCCTATTTAAGATGTAATCCATTAACGGCCCAACGGACAAAGCACTCCTAGCATATGCTAATGATATAGAACTCATAACTCTAATGAGAAACTCTTCCGTCCACATACTTCAATAAAGTGAAGAGAGCACAAAAAATGTTTGACTTAAAATCAACGAAATGAAAACCAAATACAAGCGAATCAACAGAAAACCAATCAACCAATTCAATAAATTTAGAAAAAACATTTAAGTCAACAACTACAATTTCGAAAGTTTGGAACACTTTAAATATCTTAGATCACTAATCACGGTTAATAATAATGCCACTAAAGAAATACAGAGCATAATTCAAACTTCAGACCTATTTAATACATGGATGTGAGTCATGGAGAATGACTAAAAGAATTAAGGAAGCACTCCGAATATTTGAAAGGAAAATAATCAGAAATTTTTATTTAACCCCATTATCATAACTACTATTTAAATGGGAATAAGCAACAATTAGAGGTTAAAGTTAGTTTATTGACGTTTCAATTTCCACTTCGGAAATCATTCTCACTAATGTTTGTATTTTGAGAACGATTTCCGAAGTGGAAATTGAAACGTCAATAAACTAACTTTAAGCTTTAATTGTGGCTTATTCCCATTTAAATAGTAATTACTTTAAAATGCCATAAGAAAATAGCTTCAGAACTTATTATCATATCGCTACAAATCCGTATAGAATAAGAAAACATACTGAATAAAGAAAGCTCGCATAACGATATTGTTCAGGAAAATAAATCCCTTAAGGTATATCGGACACGTGCATAGACGCCAAGATGTCAAACTTGTAGAACTGGTGTGAAAGGAACTTAGCACAGAAGAATGCGAGTTGGGCATGTCAGTATACAATGGAGAGAAAACATCCAATCATATCTCAAAAAATGGATATTTCATTTGATTGCAGATTCGTGGAAAATCGATCAACTTGGAGATAAGTTTTAATCAGCGAAGACCTACCCAGTGTTGTAGCGCTACGTATTGATAACGATAAAGAGAAAGGAGAAACAGTGACAAAAAGCAACAAAAATGGACTATGGAGCAAAGCTGCTTCAAAATCTTTGATTGGAGAGGATTTAAATGAAAGTATAAGAAATACAATGGATGATTGATGGATTCAAGAAACTTGAGACTTGAGAAAGGCACTCTCCGAAACAGCTGTAGTGATAAGATAGAAATAATTTTGTAGAAGTTTTGCTGTTTTATTGTTAAACAAAATGGAATTAACATACGACATTATATACGCTAAAATAACTCGACAACTTATATGATACGGACATATAAGGAGAAAGTTTAATGATACAATAATCTACCCAATATTTGTTATGAGTAAAAACGATATGAATAAACAAAATAAAGAAATCCATGGCAAAAGGCAAAAAGAGTAATGATTTAAAAATGAGAGAGGTATCCTGTGGATAACATGTGCTTAATTAGGAACGCATGGAGATGAAGATCAGAAGACGACAATGAACGTTTTAAATTGATAAATGTATACAATATTTAACAATGTATATTTATAGGTCATTATTAGGGTCAACGTGCTAATTTTATGTAAAATAACACTTTTCAAGTTGGATCGGTTACAGTACAGCACGGTGGAATCAAATACACCCAAAGTTAAAAACTATCGATGTTTATATGAAAGATGAAACCTAATGGCACATGACCATGCAATCTTGACACCTAGACATTATCACATAATTGTGAACGGTATATTATACCTAATTACTAAGAAGTTTGTTATTTTATTCTAAGAATAAGTTTAATAATTTACGGGAGATGTAATGTATTTAAAATTTTACAGGATCTTGTATCGTAAGAAGGAGTCAAATTTTACTACAACTCCATTAAAACGTGTTAAATTTTACTTTGGATATTCTTTTTGTGAATATAATAAGTAAAAATACAGTAAGTTTCATCTTCTTATTGTGCCGTATTCTAATTAAGGTTAGCGATTACTTCTTTAAACGCTTCCCATAAATTATTATAGTTTAAATTTAACTACTTTATGAAACAAATATTTCACGTCATAAATTGCAGGAAATAAAAAATTACAAAGATCTCCTGTTTACAGAGTTTCTTTTAATTTTATGTAGTTTATTATAATCCTACCGAAGGGCTTCTATTTTCTTAAACTGTCACACGACTACTCTACTCGATGTTAGTACATTTAGAGACTAAATATTTAAGTGCATATACATTTTAACAAAAAATAATAATAAATAAAACGAAAACTAGCCATTTCCAAGTTTATAATAAATACTTTTTAAGTTTGAAAATAATTAAAGCAAGTAATATAAATAACCACCATAAAATATTTAACTACATTAACCAAGTACCTATTTGTGAAATTTCTCGATGACTAAATTGATTGATATTTAAATAAATTTGAAGTTCCAAAACGTACCTGCTGTAAAATTTAAAAATCTACGACTAATCAAATTATTGGCAACATCGGAGGAGTTTAGTTGTGCACGAAAAGAAATGTATACGGATCCCAAAAGTGTTTTAACCTATTACGGAGTCCACTTAATCCGACGTGTTGGTCGGAGTCCACATAAAGCGCTACCCAGATAATAATATACACGGTGTATATTCTCCTGGAGTTAGTATAATACCGTTTTAGTACGGGGCCCACATTAACCGCTAGATCTATATATATATATATATATATATATATATATATATATATATATATTATATATATTTATAATTATTATAACTATAATTTTTTTAATAATAACTTTTTCTTATTTAAAATATAATCCGTATAATTGCCAATGAATACACATCGGACGTAAAAACTGCAAAAATGAATCTAATAAGAATTACATGACATGAATTCCATCTGCTACCGTGTAAAAAATGGATCGATTATTATGATTATGGAGGTTCTTGAAATCGAAATTCTGGTGAAATCAGTAACAAGAACTGCAAAAAGAAATAAACGGTCCGAAACCGCAACGATTATGGTTCATAATTAAATTTAAGAATCTAATTCAGTTCGTTACACCCAAGCAGAGACGGACTTGGACAAGGAAATGACACTTCTTTTATTGAAGATTATTAGTAAAGTTTATTTATCAAGTGGCTTAAAAGTCTTCTAAATAGGCGCAATTATTTTATGTATATAGTGACTAGTGACCGGATCATATGTTTTTTGTGTATTTTGCGTACTTATAAAGTCAAAGAATATCAAATACTTTGGCTTTTTGATAATTACTTCTTTACACACTACACTTCTTCTTTTTCCGAGTTTGCAATAAAGTATTTGTTAGTTTTAGTCGACTTTCGTCCATTATGTTTAGAAGTTTCTAGTTTGTTCTTTATTTTGTAAGAATTCTCTAAATTCTTAGGCGTATATACTAAAACCTTTCTACAAGGAGTTTATCTGTTCTAGTATTGCTAATTACTGTGTCGTGTTTACACTAAACAAGGCTTCTCGTACCTAGGCATGTTCAACTACGAAACCCTGCCAAAAACCAAAGATATATAATAAAAGATAGACTGACTGCTTATAGACCACGTGGCTTTCTCATTGGTCATTTAGGTCATGTCGTCGATAAACCTGGCCAAATAGAAAGAGATGCAGCTCCTGCTTTGTGCCAGTTTTCTCTGTCGCATTGGGGAACGGGCTGGTATTGCAAGGATCAGTATATCTTGTATTATATGTCTATGCCAGAAACCTATTCTAACCGAACCTAACCTAACCTCACTGTAGGCGTTCCATATTTTCTAGGCATAATACATATGTTTTTTCATGAAATGTTTTGCTGAGTTATCAATATGGATTTCAGCGATCGATTTGGTATATTTTCGCAAGTATAAATTTGAATAAAGATCTTAATTATACATTCGATTCTCTTCGTCTATTAACTTCATGAAATCGACATGTACAATGTCTAGTCTTGGCACTTTTCAAACCCGGAAATCTTTTTCAATTTTTTTTAAAACGCTTTCTGCATTGGAAACCGCTAGGTCAAAACAAATGGAAAAATCAAATTCCCATTACAATTAACTTTGCTTAAATCCCATATACCATAATATTTTAAATAATCAATAACAATATATCTTGTTCCGACCCTGTACTAAAGATAAAAGTTGGTCGAAAAAATGACATATCCACAAGGTCGCTTGTAAGTGATTCACCGACTCGCGTGTAATTACCGGAAAATAATATAAATTAAATATTTGGCAAAAACCAGAGAACTCTTGAAAGAATCTTGCTCTTAAACAATAAACACTTTGCTTTGGCTAACCAAGCATGGATTTACATACGTAAAAACCAGGCCAAAATCAGTTTATAGATACACTTTATTTGAGTAAATTAAATGTGTCTGTACTTTCTTTTTTTCGCGTACTTTTAACAAATCATAATTATATTCGCTCCGTGCGTGACTGACGCGACACCTACCGCCTTCATGTGACAGTTTTGCACCTACCAATTTTCAGGTTAAACATATAACATATGTTTGACATTTTTAAATACATGCGAAATTGACAATTATTACTAATTAAATTTTTAATTATATTTTTTCAGTTTATGTACAAAATAAATGTAGTATTAAAAACTGGGTTTCTCAAAATTCATCATAATACATATATCTTTTCAACTATAAAAGGAAAAGAAAGGGAAAAATCTAGTACTGGCAAATCAAGTTTTTCACGTGAAAGAGCATATATTTAAAAACAGTAATAGTAAAAGTTATGATATAAAAGCTTAAGTCATCAGGCACTCTGCAGTTAGCTTGAAGCCTTATAAAATATCATTTAAGGTAAATTGTTTAAATTTTTCCCATTTAAATTGCATAAAAATGAAGTTATGTGATATTTACTTTTTCATATTAATAGCACGGATCCATCTTTTTCTTTTCTCTAATTTATATGTAATCTTTGGGAACATATAAAAACTACACTTAGTATTTTTGCTATTATTAGCACAATTAAATACGCAATATGTATTTGCACACATTTTTGATAAAATTTATGCGTAAAAAGGTAGGTCCAATTTTGTCATATTTCGCCGCTAAGCACGCTGGCATCGTTTCAAAGTACCCCTACCATGGTCACGCACGGAGCGAATACACTTTAAAAAATAAAATAAACTAGAAAAACTAAGATTTTTTTTTTGTCATATTACGCTGTTTTAATCGTAATTTTTGTGGTAGAATTTAAGTTATGAATTACCAATGTCCTTGTAAGTTCTAGGCCTTAATATTGTTCTGAAGCTATTTTTGTTGGCCATCTTAATGCAATTCACTTTTTTTATTGGAAATAATCTACAATTTTACTTTAAATTTTATTTTGACCTTAATAAGGGCGTTAATATAGTGTCAAAAGGGCCTTAGTCAAGTATCTTTGGTCCTATTAGTCCAATCGTGATGTACAGTACCTCAAATGATAGGATTTAACCAATAGAATACAATGAAATAGAAAAACCAAATGAAGCAGCATGTCAAAAAGGCCTTAGTTATATATCTTAGTTTATATAAATCCAATCGTGACGTACAGTACTTCAAATAATAGGATTTAACCAACAGAATACAATAAAACAGAAAAATCAAATACAGCAACAATGCAGAAGGGCCTTAGTCACGTTTCTTCGGCCCTAATCGTCCAATTGTGACGTACAGTACCTCAAATGATAGAATTCAACCAATAGAATACAATGAGACAGAAAAATTAATTACATCAGTATGTCAAAATGGCCTTAGTTATGTATTTTTGGTCCTATTAGTCTAATCGTGACGTACAGTACCTAAAATGATTGACATTGACAGCAACATGACAAATGGACCTTATTTATGTATATGAATCTTTGGTCCTATTAGTCCAATGACCTAGAAATCAGTTACTGCTACCGACAATATCCAAAATCGAAAGACTACCACTATATTTTGCTGAATAACCTTCAATTTGCAGTAATTTATAAATGTCAATAACTTCGTTTTTACATAATGACATTTAATATAACCAATCAAAGTTGTGGCAATTAATGAGTTATTAAAGTGTGGTATATTTTACATAGATACACCAAATAGTGTATAAGTTATTCAATTTGTTTCACCCAAAGAGCGATTATTTAAACGAGTGTACTTGCCCAGAAAGTGTCTCTGTATATTGTATACATACTTGTATTCTGTAAATCGAACTCGCTTTTATAAGAATACATTTGTAAGGTACCTGTATTAAAAAATTGCAACATTTTATTAAATTTGTTATTTAAAATGAGTATAAAAAAGGGCTGACTTTTTAGCTTATATACATTCATAATAACTTTGATATTTTTCATGTCACATGCTCAATGAAAAGCTGGTGAAAAAACAAAATTAAAAAAAAACAACAAAACCTGTGACTAATAGGAACCAAGATAACATTTGTTTTTCTTAAAATCATATTTCCATTGTTTATAACCGTTTATAACCAAGAGCTGAAAATTGAATAGATTATCAACTAAGATCTACATCTTATCAAAAAAGTGGTACACTTGTATACCGAGAAGGAGTAAAAAGTTATGTCTTTAAAGTGATGGACTTGTAAAATCCCGTCACGGAAAAGTGGAGGGGTGAATTACAAAAATATTTTTAGACTTATAAGGTATTTTATTAATTTGTAATAATTATTATATTTTTTACGATATAATAGTAAAATTCAATAACTTTTTTACGGAAAAATTTACTAAGATAGGTCAAAATAGCACAATTCTTATTATTTGGTTGAGCTACACCAGTAAAGTGTGGCATAAAAAATATCAAAGTTAATATAAACGTTTAGAAGCTAAAAAGTTCCCTATTCAAACTGGTTTTTAATAAAAAAATTAATAATATGTTGAAGTTTTTTTAATATACCCTAAAACTGAAGGCGCAAACATCGATTGCGAGTTACTGTTTGGACAAGTACAGTTGTTTAAATAATCGCTCTCTGGGATAAACAAATTGAATAAATTGTAAACTATTTTTTCGATTTTCTTGATATTTAGCACACTTTAATAACTCATTAATTGCCATAATTTCAAGTAGCTATATTACCTGTCATTGGGCAAAAAACAAAGTTTACAAATCAAAGTTTAAACAAAAAACAAACATTTATAAATTACTACAAACATAATATTTTAGAGTTTAGGGTTTTTTGCAATTATCTCGGTTAATTATTTATGTATTTTAATTTGGCATCCCTCAACATAAAAACTTTTTATGAGCTACAACTTTTATTTGAATCATTTTTCTTTAGAATGTATAAAAAAACGTTTTATAAGTAAAAAATTATTTTTTTGCTTTAAAAAAAACAAAGCAAAATCAACTGTACGTCTTCACACGAATTTTTCATCAGCTACCCCTCAAACTATTTACTATTTAATTATCTCTATAAGATTTTTTTAAACTATGTAGCGAGGTTCTGTGGACTACTTTCTTGTGATGATTAAGGTAAATATTATTTTTTTATGTTATTAAGCCACGATTATTGGTCGTTATTGAGATGAAAATTATATTTTTAATTAACTAATATTTAACGTTTCGATTTCCATTATTTAACCTTGTTTATTGAACAAATTATGTAAAAATGTGTATACATTTTGTACGAAAAACATTTTTTGAGAAAGATTTCCGGAATGAAAATCAAAACGTCAAACATTAATTAATTAAATATTATTCTCATCACAATCACAACAAATAATTGTGGTTTAAGCTCATAAAAAAATAATATTTATTTCAAAGTGTTCACTGGGTAGCTTCAATTAAACAGATTGCAAGTTGAAATATTTATGTAAAATATTCCCCTACACAATTTTCTGGGAAAAAATATCTAGGTTAAATAAATGTAACAACTGAACGAAGATAAAAAACCTGTTGACTCCAACTACTAGCCGGCGCGGCAGGTAGTTTCAATGTCGTTATTTGAACTTGCTCAAACCGATCGATATTTATGTATTAAAATATTATTTTAAGTATTAACATCGGCAACATGTATAGGCTCTAAAAGGATACCAAATACAGTGATTTTATCTCCTGAGGTTAAAATGTATGTTTGATGTAAAAAATTTAGTATATAAAAAATCGGAATATTGAAAAACCGTGCCAAGCCTACAAAGGTGCACTAAACGAACATACACGACTCATAGAGAATGATAGCATTTCTTGGTGATGCTAAATTACTACTGCATCGTGAGAAGAGTTCAAATATATATATATATATATATATATATATATATATATATATATATATATATATATATATATATATAAGAAAAAAGTTAATGCGAGTTGATGGTAAAATAAAGATAAAAGATATCGGAATAGCTCGCAACAAAGGAAAAAACATATAATAAAATATGTGGATAAGATGGGAGGCAACCGTATATACGTATTTCTGACTATTGGTCGTCTTCAGTACGGTGCAGCCAAGTTAGGTAAGGATCATATTAACTTGGGAAAGGATCACTACAGGAGTTAATATGCTCCTTTTCTAACTTGGCTGCACCGCACTGAAGACGGCCAATAGTCAGAAATACGTATATACGGTTGCCTTTCATCTTATACACATATTTTATTATATTTTACAGAACTACAAATAAAATATAACAATTTGAGATCCTCTCACCAGAGTTCTCCCACAAAACTCAAAGAAACCACAGAAGTAAGATAAAAAAAGACGTCGACCATAAATAAGAAAGACATTAAAAAGGGGTAACTTCTAGGAGTTATAGAACATCCTTTAAACAATGCATTATAACATTTAGAACTAAATAAATTGACAATTGAAATAAGAATATTAAGAAAAATAATTGTGAAACAACTATTTATCAAGAAAATAAACACAAACACCAGAACATGACAAGTCAATGCAGAAATGAATAAGAAATTTGCAAGAAAAACAATGGAATTGTTTTTTGGAAAACAATTGAAAAGTAAAAGTATTTGATGTCGACAAAAAATATAGAGAAATGATATTAACTAATAGTGAAAAAGAATCAATTTGAATAACATAAAGATAAAAAAAAAGGACGCATTATAATTTGTTCATTATAAACTTATCGATACATCATACATCCAGCCTATACAATATCTCATTCATCTTTATAATAGTTTTCAATACTAATTTCTCCACACTTCGTTTCACAATATAAAATACAGACTAATAAACCACTTGACTTTAAATACACTATAAATCAATGAAAGTACATATACCCCACATCATTAATTGTATTGAAATGAAACATTTAAACAACAATCTTACAATACTCTCTCTCTCATTTCATAGTAATATCTTCTACTTACTTATTTATATTACATGCTAGAAAGCTAAAGATATAAATTCACATTGATAGTACCATAAATCACGCCTAGTCCGATTGCGAATGTCATAGTCAGCCCACAGTTCTTTTATCAATGATTTATTTGTTTAGTAATAATACTCTCCATTGCAATGAAATGCATAAGCGACCCAGAAGATGTATCCTTCTTTAACTTAATAAGGATACGACCACGCCGACTGTGCTGCACAGCAATTTATTTATATACATCCAAAAAATAGGATGCGTTGTTTCCAATTGTTAATTTTAATTGGATTATTAAACTGATATCATTACAGATTTAGTTAACAATCTAAAAACTATTTTATTTTTGAGGATAGATCTGTCAAATAAACGTCAAAGTGTAAATACGAACTTAAAAGTTCTCTGCATTTTAAAGTTTAATTTCAGATAGTTTTAGGTATAAAATCAAGTTAAATTACACATTTTAAAGTTCTCTGCGATTTAGGAAGTCCTAAACACAGTTACATTCTATTACTATAGTTTAATACATATACATTAGTACTAATTTAGTCGTCGAAGCGATCGTCGAAGGCTCCATTTATGGCGAGCCCCCCGATAAATTACCAAGGGATCAGGATGCGATGGATGATTGCAGTTATGGTTCCCATGGATTTTTATCCCATCAGCTAGAAAACTCGATAAGTAGTCTTAATAATATTAATCATTTAAAAACCGATAAACAAATTAACTCATTAACTTCTAATGAGCCAGAAAAAAAGCAGACCTGTATATGTATATGATAAAACTGATTTAGGGCCATTTCACATTTTTATTGAAAACAATGATAAAAATTTTACAGGCAAATTAAATGCAGTTAAGATATGTGAAATATTATTTACCGTACACCCAGGAATAATTGATAATTATATTAAAAAAATTGATTCAATTGGACGCAATCGGATTAGGATAACATTTAAAAACTATGCTAGTGCAAATACCTTAATTACTTCTAAATTGCTTATTCAAAAAAATCTAATTGCATATATTCTGAAATTTCAATTATTTAAATTAGGTGTAGTTAGGGATATAGAATCAGATATATCAGAAGAATATCTCAAAGATAAAATAAGAGAATTTGATCACCATTGTAAATTCTCGGTGGATTATGTAAAAAGAATAAAGAGAAAAATAGTAACAGATGATAAAGTAGTTTTTAAACCTACAAAATCGGTAATTGTATCATTCAAATGTCAAAGTTTACCAAAATATATCGTAATTAACCATGTTTTACATAATGTAGAAAAATACCAACAAAAAGTAATTATTTGCTACAACTGTTATAGGTATGGACACATGAGTAAGCAGTGTAAAAGCAACCCTAGATGTCTTAAATGTCATGAGTCTCACCCTTCCGATTCTTGTTCTTTATCATCCTTTAATAAAAAATGTCTCTCCTGTGAAGGTGAACACTTCACTAATGAATGGAAGATATGTCCAGAATTCGACCGTCAAAAAAAAATAAAACATTACATGTCTGAAAACAGCTTGTCTTTCAAAGAAACGCTTAAATTATTTCCTAAAGTAACCTATGCATCGATAACAGCTAATAATTCCTCAATAAATTCCAATTATGAACTCTCCATCCTTTTCATATTCCTCTACTCAATTGTCCACACCCCCCTCGCCCCCCAATCAGCTCGCCCTCCCTACAGTTTCAAACAGATATACAATAATAAAACCTCCAAAATCCAAACGACCCCTCCCTTCCTCACAAGACCCAATAGCAATAGAACATCAAAAAATAATAAAGTTAAACCCCATGTCCACCAGACCTGGCGGCATTTTCAATTCATCTTCTTATCAATCTACATTTAATACAGAACAAGGATCCAAAGTACATGAATCTCCTAAAGAATTAACAGAACTAATATCAAATATAGTTATAAGTATTATTTCTAATATGAATCACAAAAATTTTGAAATCCCAGAAAAATCAGTTTTAATAAATTTAATTCAAACAGTTTTAAGTTCTCTCTCATATAATAATGAATAGTTTGGTAATTTGTCAATAGAATTGTAGATAGGCTAACTCTAATAGAGAAAATCTTCTCCATCTACTAGAAGACCAGAAAGTTGATATCGCATTATTATCAGAAACTAGATTTAAACCAGAAAAGTATATTAACTTTCATGGATATAATATTGTCAGAGATGACCGCTTTTCAGCAACTGTCGGTGGTGGCTCGGCAATTTTAATAAACTCAAATCTGTATTATGAGGAAGTCACCATGAAAGTCGAATTATTAAACATCAATAAAGTAGCAATTAAAATTAAGTTTAAATCATTCACTGTCACATTTATATCGATGTATGTTCCCCCAGGAGAAAAGCTATCGTTACAACAGTGGAACAATTTCATAACATCTATAGAAAGACCGTTCATAATAGGAGGCGACTTTAATGCTCATCACATTGCCTGGGGCTTGGACAATCATACAGATATAAAAGGCAAAATCTTAATGGACTGTATAGATGATAATAATTTAATATACAAAAATGATGGCTCTCCTACTTTCTTTAGGAACTTTTCGAAATCGGCAATAGATCTGACCATTTCTACTCCTGACTTAAGTCATCTGATCACTTGGAAAACACTTCAAGACCTATTCGGTTCAGACCATGCACCTATAAGGATCGAATTAGAGGATCAACCAACTCATATATAATCCGTATTCACAAAAGTGGAATTTAAAGAAAGCCGACTGGAAATTATATGAACAATTTTCCGAAGATATCTTCTCTCAATCTGAAGATATAAATTTATATGAAAATTTTTTGCACAATATAAATACAACTGCATCCTACTGCATCCCCAAATTTAAAATAAAAAAACCAACTTCCAGAGGAAAATACTGGTGGGATTTAGAATGTGAGGAAGCAGTCACAAGAAGACGGGAAAGTTTTTGTATATTCAAAGATCATCCAAACCAAGAAAACCTACTTAAGTATAAAAAAGATGATGCCCACGTGAAGAAGATCACTAAACAAGCTAAAAGAAATAGCTGGAGAGATTATGTCAGGTCCTTAAATAGGTCGGTCCCTATTAAAGATGTATGGTCAAAAGTTAATAGACTAAAAAATAGAAAAACTAAGAACAAAGTCCCTATAATACTATCGGAAGCTTCATGGATAGAAGAGTTCCACCAAAATATCACTCCACTGTCTGCCGAATTAGTAATTCCTGACCTACAAGTGAATGCGCAATACGACTATCCAGAACAAATCCGCTTCTTAATCAAACCATTTTCTGGCACTGAACTTTACTTTTCGTTAAAGAAAAATTCAAATTCAGCACCAGGTGCTGATGAAATCCATTACTCGATGCTATCAAATCTTTCAAAAATTGGTAAGACTGTGCTTCTGAATATATATAATGAAATTTGGTCACGCCGCATAAAGATTCCTGACGATTGGCACGTTTATACTATTCTCCCGATCTTAAAACCCGGAAAATCGTTAAATAATTGTGATTCTTAACGTCCAATAGGACTGGCTTCATGTATACTTAAAACATATGAGAGACTAATTAAAAACCGTTTGGAATTTTGGTTAGAAAAGAACGACCTATTACCAAAAACTCAGTTTGGTTTTAGAAAAGGTAAATCCACACAAGAAAGCCTGAGTCACTTATTGATAGACATTTATGGTTCCTTTACTGATAAGAAAGCAGTTAGTGCTTTGTTTTTAGATATAAAAGGGGCTTATGACAATGTTAATCTCCACATTCTATATGCGAAAATGTTGGAAATAGGAATACCTGAAACTGTAACATGGAATATCATTAATTTGGATGTTAATCGATCAGTACACGTTAGATTAAATGGGGATAAGTCTAACACACGGTACACATCTTTGGGACTACCATAAGGTAGCATCTTGAGTCCTCTATTATATATTCTGTATACTGCTGATTTAGAAAATAAACTTCCTCAACATATAAAAATCTTACAGTATGCTGATGATGTTGCAATTTATGTAGAAAATAAGTCAATAGATAAATGTAATGAGTACCTTAAATCGGGATTGAATATTATAAAAAAATGGGCGACGGATAAGAATTTAACAATCTCGGAGAGTAAATCAACCATTGTTACTTTTACCAGAAAACGATATTCTCCTCCAAACCACCTACAATTTGATAATTATAAAATTCATTATAAAACTTCAATAAAATTTCTTGGCGTATTCTTAGACTCAAAATTAAATTGGAAAGAACACACAAATTATATATTGCGAAGCAATACGGAAAACGCAATGAATATCATCAAGACTGTAAGTGTCAGTAACTGGGGAGCTGACCCAAACATCTCAATATTACTATACAGAAATTTAATGAGATCGATCCTAGATTACGGATCTATATTCTATGGCTCAGCATCAAACGCTGTACTCCAAAAAATCGAAAGTATAAAAAATAAAGCACTTAGGTTAAGCACTGGTTATCTTCGTAGTACTCCCATATTGGTCATGGAATGTGAACTTAATGAACCTCCACTTTCATTACGCAGAGAATTCTTAAGTGAGAAATTTATAGTTAAAGTGGCAGTTAACAATAAACTGTTGTTGAGTAAAATTGTACAACTAACCACTACATACCTAACTCATCATTACTGGGAAAAAAAGAAGCAGCTTTTAGTTGTGGAAAGCTTTCTCAACGTTTCTAGTTACATTGATGACATACACCAAAGGGAACAAACCTCATGTCGAAAATTAAACTATGAAGATTATTTATCTCCATTTAACTGTCATTTAAGTAATATTCTTGCCACAGATTTTCTTACTAAAATAGATCACCTTCAGTATGTACAACATCATTGGGGGAGTTATCAAAAATTATATACAGATGGTTCAAAAATGGACGGCAAAGTTGGATATGCTATATTCTACCCCCAAAAAAGTATAAAGATAAACAACAGATTACCTGACAAAATGACAACTTTCAGAGCAGAACTCGTAGCAGTCAAAGAAGCCTACAAAATATGTATGAATCGAAAAGAACTAAACTATGTTATATTTACAGACTGCCAAAGCATTGTACATAAACTGAAATATAATTTACATAATTTTGAAGAAAATTATATCATCAGTGACATCATAGCACTGAATAGTGAAGCTTTGAAATCGGGCAAAAATATCATATTGTGCTGGATAAAAGCACATATTGGTATAAAAAACAACGAAATAGTAGATGATCTGGCTAAAAAAGCAACAATGAAAGAATCCACTCTGCAAACCTATCAACTTCCTATGGGTGATTTAATATCTGTAATCAGATCTCTTAAACGTACAAAATGGCAGGGACACTACAACAATTCAGACAAAGGCAAATTTTATAAAAGAATCCAACCGAAAATTTCCGTCAAGACATGGTTTAAACAAGTTTCCAACAGAGGCTTCATCAAAACTATTTGTAGAATAAGAAGCAATCATTGTATGACTCCAGTATACAAAAGAAAAATAGGACTGACAAATAATAATGAATGTATATGTGGAGAGCTAGCTGATCTACAACATATATTGTTAGAATGTCCTTTACATTTTATTGAAATATCAATTTTTTTTACCAAGCTTGTTTAAGTTAATGTTCAATTACCTTCTAATCTAACACATCTTTTAGAGTCAAAGAATCTAGATGTATATAAAATTTTATATGGTCATATTAATTGTTTAAAATTAAAGCTCTGACAAAAAAAAACAATAAAAAAAATAATAAAGAATAAAAAAAATGGAGAACAAAATTTAAAAAAAAAATAAAATAAAAAAAAAAGTTACTAAGAAGATGTAAACCTCCGAGGTGTCGAATCGGGTTTAGATCTTAGCGTAGTAATAAAAAAAAATAAAACAAAATAAAAAAAAAGTAAAAAAAAGTAAAAAAAAAATTAAAAAAAAAAATAAAAAAAAAAGATACAAAAAATAAAACAGCAAAAACAGAGTAAACTAGTAAGTAAGTTTCTAACATTCCATGTCTTAACTGTCAATACAATAGTTTTAAATTTAAATACTAACAATATCTTGTATAAAGAGAGAACTCAAAACAAATTGACTGGCCAGTTGGTTGTCAAAACCAGTGCCAATAAAACAAACACACACACACACACACATTTTTGAGGATAATTTAGTCAAATTAACATGTGCGTAGTATGCATCTTATTTGACGTTACAACTAGTAATATACTGTATTGTTAACTTATGTACCTTTAATTGATCTTATGGCTTTTCAAACACCTCAAAATTCTAATATATACAAAAATTAAGAAATAAAATTCACAAATAACCAAACAAAAATTTAACTTATTTAGATATTTAATAGCTTCTTTCGTATCGAACAGGAAATCTTCGCAAATGCCTTCATAGGCTCTGATTTGCCTAGCTTGCGGCTAGGCAAATCAGAGCCTATGAAGTGCGAGCACTTATTTAGGAAATCCGCATGCTTGTCAAGGTCTACATGGACCCTATTTGGACGTGTCCATGTTTGCCTTGACAACTCAAAGCCATGTGGTTTTTGTGTGATACATGCAATGTTCTGCGCTTGTAGAGATGATTTCTAAGACAATTCCATCTACTATGATGGTGCTGTTAATAATCCGCATGGTATTGTTTAATTTTACTTTAATGTTTTTTGGTGTGCACGCTGTTTGAACAAACAGAGCGGCATACTCAGCTGCTGAAAAGACCAGACCCAATGTAGATATTCGCAGAGTCACGGCTGAAGCTCCCCAAGTGGATCAACATAACCTATGTAGAATATTGTATCTAGTTTCAATTTTAGCAGAAATTTGTGCTAGATGTTCTTTAAAAGTTTTGTCTAATGTGATACCCAGGTACCTCGGGATTTTGTTTAATCAACACGTTGGTTTTCGAGAATCACATTGAGGAGTTCTTTTCTTACTGTTTTGTTAGGCAAATTAAAAAAGCATGCTTCTGTCTTACTTGCATTTGCCTGCAGTCTTCATTTACCAAAGTAACTGCCAAGTGTTTTGAGGTCAGCTCTTAAGAGTTTGTTCGGCCTCTTGAAAGTTTTAGTGTTGGGTGGATATTGCCCAGCCATCTGCGTATCCAAACTTTTTCGATCGGGTTTATGACATCTCAGCAAAGTATAAACTAAACAAAATTGGTGCCAATATTGAGCTGGCCAGTACTGCAATAGAGCTGTCCAGAAGTTCAATACTCAATTTCTTCAGTCTGGACATTTAGAATTTTACATAATTACTTGGAACGTTCTGTTTGAGAGCATGCTGTGTATTAGAAACTCAGCTATGTGTGTTGTAATTTTAAAGACTTGGTCGATACAGCTGCCGTTGGGGCAGAATTTTGTCTGTTATATGAGGATTCTTTTAAGTAGATGAGAAATAACTCTGTTTATAGCAGTATCTCAAGAAGTTTATATTGTATGTATTGACCTTAAAAAAGCATCTGATAGGTACCTCGATAGTTTCTGTCTTCTTAGAGTGTCGTAGACAATAATACTGGCTATATTTATTTGTGAATTTGCTGCTCTAAATAAGTTAATCGATCTGCATTGATACCAATCACGTAGATTCTTCAACTAAGAATAACGCCTTTCGCCAACAGATCCTTGATTCTTTTCCTGTTTTATGAGTCTCAAAATTTCATATTTTCTTCCACTCACCACGTGGACTAAGTATGCCAGTTTTCTCGTGTGTATAGTGGTGATAAGTTTAGTTTCTTTAACAACCCTCTCCAGTACTTCTTTATTTGTAATTCTATCAGTCCATGATATTTATAATACTTTGCGGTTAATAACCAGAATTCGAAAGCCTCATTTTTTTTAAATTGCATTATTTTATAATAATGCAATAATAATAATAATAATATAGAGCTGCCAAGTCTCAGCTCTATATTATAATAATACTAAAGCTGTATAATATCGAATGGTACATAGTCTGATTTCCAAATTAAGATTTCCGTACGTTAGGAGTGGCTTCATTCGTATAAATGCTGACCTGGCAATCTCTATTCGCCTGTTTATTTCGACAATATGATCATTAATTTTATTTATCGAAGTTCCCAAGTACTGATCTGCTCGTTTTATTAGGTTACCATGTGGTGTATATTTTGTAGTTTTTTGTAATTCGCATGTTTCGTTTTTTTATTGTTTATAGTAATTCCCATCTCAGCACTATTCATACTTAAGATTTCGATTAGATGTTGTAGATCTATGCTCGTTGCAATGATAACAGTGTCATCTGCAGATCGTAAGTTGTTAATTAATTTTCCGTTAACGGTAACTCCCGTTTTTATATTATTGAGCGTATTTTTGAAAATTTCTTCAGAATACAAGTTAGACAAAAGTGGCGATAAAACGTATCCCTGTCGAACTCCTCTATAGATCTTCATTTCTTTTGACTATTGTTTATCAATTTAATCTATGGCACTTTGGTTCCAATATAAAGCTGATTCTGAGTTTATGTAGTCCACATTAAATAAGAAAGGAGTTTCTGGTAATTATGTGAACATTGTGGAATATTAAAATCGACTAACAACTTATGTCAGGACACGTATGGGAGATACTGGTAATTGTTAAGTGAAAGTAGTATAAATTGGTCTGTAGTGCAACTAAATATCTAAAGAGCCTTATCAATATTCTTGTAAAACAATAAATAGTTCATCTTTAGTGCTAGTTATAAAGTGGTTGTTAATAATTTATAATCTTTCGTTAAACAAAAAGTACTAATTAAATGGGAAAATAAAAAACCACTCATAATCAGCTCGACATGCTGTTAAAGCTACAACAAATTTATATTGCGAAATTAACAGTGATGGCTAGTTAATCGTTAAAATAGTTTATTTGCATTTAAAACACAACAGTCTAGTCATAGTTACCTTATCTCTAAATAAATTGCCCTGTGACTGTGGTATATCCATAGGAAAGATCCAATTGATAATAAAAAGTACCCAGACAAAACCTGTTATTCTTTCTACTACTGGAATTATATCGGAGAACCTTCTATGCAGAACATAAAACAGCTGGGTCTAATGAACATCTCTATAACACCATGCAGAAAGCGGTATTGCCGGCACTTTATTATATGTTTCTTTATATTATTATCCTTTTTATGTCGCCTTGTTTTAATAAGAGATTTTATAGATTGGCTTATTTTTTTATTTTTTCCATTCTTTAGACTGTAACATATCAAACGATGAAAAGTGTTTGAGGTACACAAAATGAACTACGCCGCGTTGCTCAGAACCATAGAAATGAAGATGTGGTTTTTTATCATTCTTACTAGTACATACACTAAAGAAAAATGAAAAGAAGAACAATTTGGAGATAAGAGCTACTAGAGTATAATCAGAAATACTAAATAAACAATAAAAAGAAAATCATAAATAATTTGCCAAAAAAGACGCCACTTTGTATTTTTTCGTGAGACAAACAAAACTTAAAACCAAAATACTTATATAGCAAATAACAAGAAATAATCATACTTACCTTGTGCGCTTGTTCAGCAAACCTGCTAGCATGAATTTAGTTGTGGTCCAAGAGAAAAGAAAATTGTTAGAGAAATCAAAAATACCATGTTTTTTTATACAGACTATATTTTTTATATGTAAGCGGCAACTAGATTTAATTGGACATACTAATTTAGATCTTACAGACAGACATGTCCAAGACATTTTGCTAGTTTCTTACATCTTTATATAATATTAAATATTAATTTTTCTCCATGACCTGGTAAAAACATTATTTAAAAATGATCTCAATATGGAATGTTACTTAAAAAAAATTCACCTGAGTCATAATTTTATCATGGCATGTAGTTTTCCGGTTCCTTAAATCTACATATAAATTGAAATCTACATATAAAGAAAACAAGCCAAAAATTACGGGACATATCCCTTCAAAAAACACTATCACTGCACTAAACTGGATACATGTGGGAGAAGAATAAATATATTAGATATTTTATTTTTCATATTGACTACCAAACGGAAATATTCAGCATAGTTCAAATAGTTCCTGGTGTTGCAGGATACATAAATAAGGTAAAAACTTACACTTACTTGTGAGCTTTTTTATCGATACGCACTGCAAATAAAGATGGCCCATTTTGCACTAAATTAATGTTTACTTTTGATTTATTTCGTACTATTTCATTGACTGCATACTGTCACTAACACTACTGTCCAAAGATACAATTGATCTCCAAAGATAAAAATGTTTTCAAACACTCACACAAAACAATAGCTCATACGGCGAAAAGTCGGTAACGATCAGCGGACAGCTGACCTCTCTCTTCGTTGATTATATGAAAAGTCACTTTTCTCGGAAGAAATATTTTTTCTCACGATATGTAAACAAATTTATAAATTATATAGAGAAACGATTTCCCAAGGCTATTTGGGCTGAATCAAATGACGATTTAAACTTTTTTTATTCCATTCTAAGAGACACTAAGTATTTTTCATTGAAGATATTTTAAAACACATATATTTTAACCTTATACATGATGGCATAAAAAATACTGCTTTATAAATTAAACAGAATTAAAAAAAAATAAAAGATTTTTGAATCGTTACAAGACAATATTTCGTTTTGAGCCTATCGCAAACCTCTTATAATAAATTATTTTATCATTGATAGAGTGTATCTCAATATCGTTATTTATTGTATACCTTTATTCTTTTATGTTATTAATTCTAGTTAAAGAACAAACATGTGCTTGTTTTACCCTTTCTAATTATATGGTCACCTATACATTTTCTCCCTTTATGTATGCCATAATTGAAAATACCCAATACATTTCAAGAATTCGTTGAAAAATGAGGAGTAATTTTGATATCCGGTTACAGACGTTGGTAACCAAGACACGGGCATTCGATGCCGAGGGCAGCGAAAGATAAAAGAAAATCAAATTGTTGGAATAGAGACCAGACTGGAAATCGATAAATAAAGGAAATAATGACCATCGCCTGAAAGTCAGAGGAAGAAACTAAAAAAGTCGTCGATTCAATGTCTCATAAAATATATTAAGACACGTGTGCACCGATTTATTAGTTTTTGATTCTTATGATATTACCAGTTGCAAAACCATCTGGAGTAGAGAAAAGATACATCAAAATGAAAACTTTAACTAGGTTACAAAAAAACATTTAAAGATTTAAGCAAATAATATATTGATATTATGTATATTGCTATTATGTTGATTGCTAACATTTTGATTATATGGAGACATATTTAGGTCCAACACAATAATTTTGAAACGCTTTATACATTATTAAAATTATGAAAAAGAGACTATATTAATTACAAATTTTTGAGCGACAAGAAGAGGTAGATATATTACTATTTTATTTATTTATTTATTTAAAAATATACCATTTTTACAAAAATATAACGTCAACCTGTACAAAGCATAAGTTGCGTTAAAAAAAAGTTAAAATTAAACTAAATTCAATTACGAACTTAACTTATTAGGTAATCATACCTACTCAAAACCTTAACTGATTTTTTAGACGTTGTTATAGGTAGGTATTCCAAATAACTCCAAACTATTGCTGTACTTATTTACAATTTTTAGAATTCGTGTACTGGGTTCATTTTGACCATAGTTTGTGGTATGAAACGGAATATTGAAAATCTTAGTATTACGAGTTCTTCTAGTATCAACATTAAAACTTATTAAACTTAGTAACTCTCGATCTTTAACATATCCATTTATAATCTTTTGAGAAGACTAAAAGATAAGGAAACAAAGGAGACCGTCGCACGAATCCTTTCAGAAAAGTTAAGTAACATGGAGCAAATAATATGATCCAGAAGAATCACTACAGAATATATGTGAAACCTTTAACAAGATCAGAGAACAACGTCTAATAGATGATAAAAAGAGAAGAGGAAAAGTTGGACAAATGACAGTATATTGTAACTCATGGAAGAAAGAAGAAAATCAAATAATAACAAAAGAATGTATACAAATTTTCAAAGAACCGAAATATGAAAGGCCAAAGAAAATTGGTTAAAAACACAGTGTGAAGAGATAGAGTTGTTAGAACAAAAACACGATACATTTAATATGCATAAAAAGGTAAAACAAGCAGCTGGTCTTCAAAAATCCAACACAGCTAGCAAACTGCAAGATCAACAGGGGAACATCATCACAGATAAAAATCAAGAAAAATGCATATGGGCCAAATACATACAGGAACTCTTTGATGATAATAGGTCCGAACAACCTCCGTCCTACATATGTAATGACCACTTACCAATCAAATCAAATAAAATAGAAAAAGCAATGTCACAACTGAAAGATGGCAAAGATCCTGGACCTAACAATGCATTTGCTGAACTCATAAAGCTATTTAACACAGAGATTACTCAACGACTAACAAAGATATTCAATGACATTTATATTAAAACGGAGTAATATCAAGATCATGGCTGAAGTAAACGTTTATTGCTCTACCAAAGAAAACAAAATCCGTATTCTGCAATAATTTTCAGACCATCAGCTTAATGAGTCACATTTTAAAGTTTTTTTTTTAATCATACATCAAATGATGTATAGACTATGCGAAGAAAAAATCAGACGTACACAATTTGGTTTTCGGAATGCAGTGGGTACGAGAGAGGCTCTCTTTAGCATACAAGTGCTATTTCAACGATGTAGAGACGTAAATTGCGATATTTATGCATAATCATCATCATCACGTAGCGCTACAACCCTAGGTGGGTCTTGGCTGACTGTACAACTTTTTTCCAATTTGTTCGGTCTTCCATCAACCTAGAGTCAAATGAAATGTTCATTTTCCGGAGATCTGCTTGGATGTTATCTCTCCATCGCATTCTGGGACGTCCGAGTGGTCTTTTGCCTGTGGGAATCTCTTCCCATACCAGTTTTACCAGTCTATCGTTATGTAGTCTGTGCACGTGGCCTGCCCATTTTAGTCGCTGTGATTTAATTTCTTATTTGTCAACAACATCGTTGTCAGCTGTGATTACGGCCCCCAGATACTTAAAACGTTGTACTCTCTCAAAATTGAAGGTTTTGATCGTCATATTTTGTCCTATTCTGTCTCTTCGTGTCGTTCTATTTATACACATATATTTCATCTTCTCTTCATTAATCTTCAGCCCTACTTCACTTGTTGCTCCTTCCACCTTGTTGAAGATGTCTTTCGTGGACAGGATGGAGTCTCCAACGATATTTATGCATGCTTAATTGATTACCATAAAGAATTTTATACAGTAAAACACGACAAGCTGATGGAGATATTAACAAATATTGGAATAAACACCTGTGAAACACCGATGATATCAAAATTAAACGTGGGGTCCAACAAGGATGTATACTATTATCCTTGCTGTTTAACATATACTCTGAAGAAATCTTTCAAGAAGCAGTAGAAGATGTTGAAGCCGGAATTCGAATTAACGGAAAATGTATTAATAACATCAGACACGCAGAGGACCCGGTGGTATTCACTGACAGTTATGAAGTCCTCCAGGAGTTAATCAATAGAATCAAAGAAGTGAGTCAGAGATATGGACATTCACTGATTATTAAGAAAACAAAATGTATGATGATCTCTTAGAAGGAACAGCAAATTGAAAGAATCAGTGAAAATGGTCAACCAATAGAAAGAGTAAAAACATACACCTACCTTGGTACGAACGTCAATGAAAATTGGGACCATTCCCTAAAAATAAAATCTAGGATAACAAAGCAAGATCTGCATTTCAAAAAATGGCTAAGCTATTCAAATGCCACGATTATCAGTACCCATAAAAATCAGGATATTACGGTGTTATATCTTTCCTACACTGTTGTACAGAGTTGAGTCGTGGACTCTCACAGACGCTATGTGTATGAAAATTGAGGCTTTCGAAATGTGGCTTTATCGTAGAATCCTAAAGATATGCTATACCGACCACGTTACTAACCAGGACGTTTTATTAAGAATGCAAAAAGGAAAAGAGTTGTTAACCACAATAAAAACAGCCAAAATTGAATACCTCAAGGAAAAGTAGAAGAAAAACGAGGATCAGGAAGGTAAAGAATTTCCTGGCTGAAAAATCTACGTACGTGGTTCAACACAACAACCATAAATATTTTCAGAGCCGCAGTTTTCACAATACAAATTGCCATGATGGTCCAGCATCCGAAACGGATAGGCACTACAAGTAGAAGAATCTTATGAAGGAAACGTAAATCTGCTTCAAACCTTCGATAATGTAGGGACGAGATATTGAACTTATATTATCATATATGTGTATTGTTGTCTAATAAAATCAATCTTATCAGCACATACCCCATACACTATTATATGAAGGAGACCAAAGGAGAGAACCATACTCCAAAACCGATCGTACTACACTAAAGTATAACGTTTTTAAAGTTTATACTGAAAACTGATTACAATTTCTAAGAATAAATGCCAGTATATTTAAAGCTTTAGTTAAAGTTTCATTAATAAGATATTTAAAAGTTAATTTAGAATCAAAGTTTATACCCAAATCTTTGATAATATTACGTGCCTTTAATAGTTATTTAACCAACAAGTGTATTAATAAGGGCTATTAACAATTGAGATATTTTAACGCGTGAGCGAAGCGAGCGCGTTAATGTTCGAAATTGTTAATCGCCATTTTAATTCACGAGTTCGTTACAAAACTTTTCCGTCGACCGAACTTTTCAGAAATAAAAATATCTTAGTTTAAATTTTTATTTACTTAACGATAAATAATGACATACAATGACAGACAGTACTCACAGCGGCTATGTCATTTTAAATAATTTTTTAGTGGGAATATAAATAGATACCTATATGTTTGGTTGCCTACACCACAGGTCACTGCCAATCACAGAGCGTTAAATGTGGTTAAATTAATTTATACAAGTAATGTATGTTGTGTTGCATATAATAAAATCGTTCATTAATAGAAAATCATTCATTAATAGGGGTCATTAATCAATGATTTTGAGGGTGTTAAAATTAATCATAAATGGATGGTCGACGGAAAAGGTACATTACTTATACAATAACAATAATTGACCTTTGATCAAATAAAAGGCAGATATCGAGCACAGTTTATTAATTAAATCTTGTCCAAGTACTTTCGCTCATTTTTACATTCGACATTTTTAAAATAGGCGAAGCTACATTATGGTTGGCATCAGGAGAGAGAATGGCTCCTGGTCTTACCGGAAATGTTAAGGTGACATGTGACATATGACAACTTAGATGGGCAGTCACAATATTGGAGATGTGATCTTCACATTTTAAAATTCTATGTAACTAATGGTCAATGAAACCATTGACTAAGGCATTGACCAAAGGGCCAACTGACACTACTATGGGAAATCAACTAATGAATCAATGCTTGTGTTAAAAAATGTTTGAATTTTTGAATTTGTTTGTAAAAATTTCTTTAAAATATTTTATATTAATGAACCAATCAATCAATAATGCCTTTATTCGTGATAAAAAATATTCGTTATAATATAGTGATGTCTTTTCTCTTAATAAAAAAATTCATTATAGCCATATTTTATCCATAAAAATCATTTTTTTAACATCTCACAGAGCAAAATAAAAACAAATTACTAATTTGCAACGCAAGAGGCAGTTTTAAAATTTATTACAACTTGTTTAACACTATTGCCAGAATTACGTGCACTTATTCATAAATGTATTAAATATTAAAAGCTAGTCGTTTACGACTAATGGGGAAATTACTATCGCTTTTAACTCTCAGTTAAATTCTCACTGCAGTGCAACGTTGAAATTTTCCTCAAACGGCCGTCTTAAAATTTCATCATGACTTTCTTTCTCTCATATCGTGAAGTTTTGATGAGGCATTGTTACGAGGCCGTTGACTGATGCTTACTTGAAAATTCCATTTCTTTTATTGTTGTTTTTCTTTCAAGATAAAATCATGCACACGTATAATCATGATATGAATTACAAACTGTTTGATTAGGTATGCCTTTCTGACGAAAAAACTAACAGGCATTCTCGGCCTTCGTTAGGAACAAGTTTATTGGGGGAGAGAGACACAGACGTTGCCAAAACTTGTCGCAATGCGAAATCACAATTCATTTAATATTTTAGGTTTTCGATTTACAGGCACTCTGATATAAAATCGAGAGAACTGTTAAAAACATCTGAAGAGCTCAGGGCTAAAAGGATGAGGATAAAAAAACAAGTCTTGAGAAATTAGGTTTTTAAGTTTTAAAACCAGATATAAAAATAATTAATAGAAAGGATACTTCATTTTGATTACTAATTCATAAAGTAACTTACAGGGAACGTATAAGTTTTGTTTTCGGGTTATCAATTTACAAACTACTATAAATATAAATATATTTATCTTTTGATGTCATGAAATCTCAGCCTAAATGGATGAGTGTCCACTAATATGTCTTAAAATGAAACTAAAAATACAGATAAGGTAGTCTATATTTTCAAAAGTAATATCATACAGATCTGCTCCTCTTGATTATACAAAGCTACAAATACAGTAGAAGATTGTTAGTAATGGATACAATGAAAAGCTTTAAGCATGTGACAGTGCGTCAAAATATGCTTGAGACTTTACAGAGCAAAATTTTTTCAAATGCTGAATATCGTCGTATTTTGCTTTATTTAAAGGTAAAAGTCCACGATACGTTAGCTCTGGTAGGTAAAAAGAGCCTTCTGGTAGTACAATTTTGTTCCCTCTTAGGCTTAGTAACAATACTTTCTTCATTTAGGTCATCGACAGTCTGACGACGTAACATCATTCGAGGTTGATGAGAAAGATGTTTAATTGCTATACAGGTCGTGTTTTGAAAGGACAACTTTTTGTATACAAAGGAGAAAGAAACTTAGTCCATGACTTAAATATTTCCTGGTTCTCGCAAGAAATAACTCTAAATGGTGTTTGGATCTGGAGTTTTCAATAATTTCGTTCTACTCGGAAGGAGTTTTACCCACATATTTTTGATGGATTAAACCCGTGTTTCTGTCACACTCAAGGTACAAGTTGCCTCTGATTGGAAAAAACATTGTTATTTTATCAAGTCTCTTAGTTTAGTGTACAATGTAGTGAATCATATGGAAAACAGCGTAATTTTGTTCTGACCTGCTCAGGAATCGCAGAAAATTTTAAGCTATTTTACTTCCAAGTCTAGGTGCTTCAAAATAAAATTCCAAAGCAAGGAACAAATCTCATATCTTTCTTTCTTGCCATAGATTTCTGAATAGGTATAAAAAAAAGTTCTGAGTCTGAAAGTTTATGTATGTTGAACATGTAAAATTATAGTTGTCTACGATAATAAACATCGTTAGTATTAATGTTTGGGACAGGCAGATTCTTTTGTCTTTTTTTCCATCAAGCCTAGCTCTTTTCTTAATTTTGTAAAGAGAAGCAGCTTTCCTTAAATGCGATTCTTTTTTTTTTTTTGGAAAAGCGTTTTTAGTTCACAGTTTAGTTTTGTAAGATCATAGTGATTATCGGCTGTAGCCAATAGTTTGTATTGCGTAAATATTTACTGTAAGTTTATCACAGGTGCTGCAGGTATCAGGTAAAAGAAAGACCGAATGATATTGTTTCGATTGTGGACAAATGATTAATAATTGAAGTTTTAAACAAATTAAAAAAATCATTTTTAAATTTACATTTAAAAAAACATTAAACTGTTTCTCTAATTTCACTCTCCCCTACGTGACCTATGCTCTCATTAGCCACGATTCACATGTGGATTGGTATGCAAAATGAAGAATGCCAACGCACCCGTGAGTCCTGCCGGACGACGCCGACGTTTGGTCAGCTCTTTCGGGTGGTCCGTCACTAATTAAATCGTGATATGAAACTTATTAGCAATTATTATCTGACGAGAGAATCACTGATAGTCATCGGGAAGACCAAATTAGAGAAGTAGACGATGGTATCGTTATGTATGTTGTGTTGCAGTTTATTTTTTGTTATGTCGTACGATGACATGTTTGAGAAATTATGACATCGAAACTGAATCCTAATAAAGTAATATAAAGAAATATATGATTGCATCTAAAAAAGTCGAATCTTTAAGTAAAGTGAATTTTTATTACTATAAAAACATAAGTCAAGAAATATTAAATTTTAAATATTACAATTTATGAGTAGGTATAATATATTAGAGTTTAAATTATACTCGATAATACATTTTTTATGGCAGAAGGTTACAATGATCATTATACAAAACTGTTCAAAGCATAATAATGATAAATATCGACATCTTCTTGTCTCAGTTTTGTACAAGAATTTTTAAAAATATTATGATTGCTTCGGCAAACTTGGAATACAATATAACATAAAATGCAAATAAACAAGCCACGGTTAAGCCAGAATGTCATGCTTCAGGAGCGGATAACATGAGTTTACTATACCGTAAAAAAATACACACACACACATACACACTTATACCACATGCACACACTCACTCACACACAATCCCCTAATTGGATGAGACTTGCATACTCGTTGGAATATTTATTCATATAATTCAATGGGGTAAGGAGGATTGGTCCAGGTATATCAAGGACAAATAATTTGAGCCCCAATGTTTTCCAGGCACTCTTCTATAACCCCAGACTCTCACTTGACGTCTTCTCCGCGTAAAGTCCAGGATAGCGTGAGGCGTTTTAGTCCCGTCTTCGGCTTGGGTCTTCTGTGTTTCCATTGGTGGTAAACATCATACCCTATGATCTCTCGCAGGATGTGGTTGGGATGGTCCATTAGTTCGGAGAATTTTGTGCTTACTTTGTCGTCCATCTGCGTATATTAGGATGAGCAGAATGATGCTATTGATGAGCCTCGTCTTTGTTCTGAATGTTAATTTGCTTCTTTCCCCAGTTAGGCTTCTGATATTGGCTTGTATCATTTTTGTCTTTTGTCCTGTTCTTGTAACATGGGTTGCGAACAGAAGCCTTTGTCCATGGTCACCTCGAGGTACTTTGCTTCCTTTGACTATCCGATGTGATGTGGAACATCTCTAGTTATTCGCCTAATACGCTGCGTCTCTTTTCAAACATCACTATTTGGGTCTTCTCCGAATTTACTGCAATTTTTTACTGTATACATAATTCTGTTAGAGCGACTTAGTGCTGTTTGAAGGTTTCTAGGTACAATATATTGCTTTATGCGCTTGGCCACTATTGACGTGTCGTCTTCATAAAGGCTAAACGTAGTGGCTAATATTCTGTGGTCATCAGTTGTGTATATGCAATATAGCAGGAGAGACGAGACAGTTCCCGTTTTGTACGGTACTCCTTTTTTCGGATTTCGGATCTATGTAAATTCTGAATTTTCGGTTTGCGAAGTACGAGGAGAGCAGCTTTGTCATGGTATTGCTGTATCTATGGTTCTTCATTTTGTACATCAGCTCTTTATGTCAAACTTAGTCGAATGCTTTAATTATATCTAGGAAGGCTGCTACGATGTACTCTCTATTGTTGAAGCCTACTGCGGTGTACGTTGTGAGCCTAAGTACCTGGTGTTCGCTTGATTATCTGATTTTAAATCCGAATTGGGCTTCTGGTAAGACCTGTAGTTTTTCTGTTTCCTTTTCGAGCTTTGAGAGTATCACTCTTTCAGCAATTTTGCTGACTGCTCACAGTAAGCTTATTAGCCTGCAGTTGTGTCGAAAAATGCTGTTTTTTATAGTTTTGTGGACTGTGGTCACATGAGCTTCTATCGATCGATAAGTTAATCTTCTGACTCTCATCACTGCGTTTATTATGTTGGTCGACGACTGCTTTCGCTGGGAGATATTTTAAAACCCTGTTGGTTATGTCGTCAAGTATAGGTGTTTTCTTTGACGAGGTTTTCCGAATCAGATCACTCACTTCTTTTGGGGATGTGTGTTTCAGTTGTGGATTTTCGACTTTTGCCGATTTTCTGTAGTAGTCTTCTTTGACTTCTGCTAGTTTGCCAACTATGATTGTTATTTCTCCTGTGCTAAAGAATTCGTTGAGATCTTTGTCGAATAGGAGACGACTTGTGCTGACGTAATCCTCATTGTGGTTTGTCTCATTTAGACTGAGATCGAAGTTGTTACCATGGTGGTTAGTCCCGCTGGTATGGGAAGTTGTGTGTGTTTTATACCTTTCTTCACCAGGATTGCTGTTCCCCCTGAGTTTGCTCTGTAATTATGTCAATACACATAGCATCTAGGAAATGTTACGTTCATGCCCTTGTTAAGATTTGTTTCTTAAATTGCAACTATGTCAATTGCAACTATGTCGACCTGTGTTTCATCAGCATATCTTCAGATATTCCCTAATTTCGTTGGTGCTCATTTTTGCAAATACATCGTGAAGGTTTCTTGCATGAAGGTTTGCATAAAAGCCTACATGAAGGCGTGTAATTTTGCCTGTCTGACCTCTGGGATGCCTAGGATTTTGGATGGATGTTAAATCTGTGAAGTGAATAAAATAGGCAAACACAGATTTGTCTAGTATTATTGTGTTTGTAACATTTTTGTTTAGAAGTTAAAACTATTTAGAAATCGACACCAATTAAATGAAATCGGTAAATATTATTATCTGTTAATCCTGTTACTGGCAAAATTATGATGGTTGACATAATTATGCGGAAGTACAAATTGTCAGTTTCCATGTCCCATTATTTCTAATGTATTGTCCAAGTAAACTCCCTATACAATCTTGAAAGGTAAACAGCCTGCTTTATATAAATTTCAGTAAGTAGAACAAATTGATGTATAGGACCTTATGTATTATTTTCTATTTTTGTTGATATACATTTTACGTTTGTGCTATAAATAATTCCGTACGGGTGTTCCGCATTGATTATTTTCTAATCCGTATAGAGTGGGAAACTCTCGGTGCAGACGAAGTTTCCAGAAGGGTGATTAACGGCTAAAAGTAAGCTCTAAAAATGATGGTCAAGTGCACAACCAATGGACACTACAAGTAACACAGTTTACTCCCTTCATCAGGAACGGAGAGCAGTATATCGATCTGAACCACTTGATATTAACTACCGACATGGTTTTTATAGCGCCAGGGTGTACGGAAATTGATGTAGATCAAATAAGTAGACGGTGATTGGTATCTTGGGGATTGGACTTGGAAGCGTCTAAAAATAGGTTACAATTGTACAGGGTCTGTCTAGGGGCACTAGAAAGACCGATACAATTTATCCGAAATAAGATGGAAATATTTATAAATATTTAATATTTTATTTTGTGATACGAGTAGTCATTTGAATTAAACAAATGAAATATTTTTTGATGTGATAAAACGTCAACAGTAGCTTCTAAAATAATATTAAAACTCAAATTTGGTTTTAATAATATTATTTTTATTTGTTAAACCTCTAGGAATGTACCATATATGACCATACCCACTTTTTACATATTGTGTAAGGGAATTCTGCGATCACATTTATCATCCGATAATACTTGTACTAACATTATTTGTTAGGTCATTATCATCAATTGGCGCTACATCCTTTGGTGAGCCCTGGCCTGCCTCAAACATTCTTTCATCCTTCCCCGTTGAGTGTCTGTCTTCTCCATTTCCTTATTCCAATCTTCCTTCTTCTTCCTCAGACCGGCCTATTTAGCATGATTATTTGAGAAAAATTACTTTCATCCATCCGCATGACGCAGCCCACCCATCTTCGGCGGTTTATTTTGATGGTTTTCACGACATCTGCATTATCAAAAATTCTATAGAGTTTAAAATTATATCGCCTTCTCCACAGTTCCTGTTCGTTAACTCCGCCATATATGGTTCTCAATACTTTTCTTTCGAAGATTCGTAGTAACTCTTCATTTTGGATCGTCATTGCCCATGTTTTCGATCCGTAAGTGAACACTAGGCACATAATTGTTTAATAAAGTTTGCACTTTGTTGCTCTTCACATATTTCTCGCTCTTAGTTGAGAGCCTAGGCCAAAATAACAGCGGCTTCTTCTTCTTCTGCTAGTGCCTATCCTCTATGGATGTTGGCTACCACAATAGCCCATCGTATTTTATTAGCAGCTGTTCGAAATAGGTTTGTGGTGGTTATACCTGTCCACTATCTCAAATTCCTAAGCCAGGATATTCAGCGGCGTCCTGGTCCTCTATTTCCTTCTGCGGCTAGCCACGCATATTCTTTTTCTTATTTCTTTGGATGTATTGTTTTTGTCGTCAACCAGTAGCAGAACTCTTTTACCGTTTCTGTAGTTTTTTGTTGCTCTCTTTTTTGTCGTTTCCCCATTACTAAGGATCGTGATTTCTTCCAATATTTTGGAACAATTTTTCTCCATTAGTCTCTTCAGCTGCTCTGAGAGTTTCGTAGAATTAGTTTTCGGCTGAATTCTTAATTCGGTCGGACCATCTAGTTGGTGATCGTCCTCTTGATCTTCTTCCCGGAACGTTTCCAGAAACAATTAATATCTCCAAACTATCTGCGAACCACGTGACCGAAAAATTGCAGACATTGCAGACATATTGTGGACAGCCTTTTTTAAATCTCGAGTTGGTTTAGAGTGGAAACGTTTGTCTTATGAGCTCTCCACGGTATGCTGCGCATACCGTGGGCAGCTCATCATCAAGGCATCAATTTTTTGTCGCTCGCATCCGCGAAGAATCCAAGTCTCTGCCCCGTATAGAAATATTCAGAATACAAGCGCATTCACCTGTCTCATCTTTATTGATTGATTTTCAGACCAACTTTATTGCTTTCGTACTCAACTCTTTGCAGGAGAAGTAACATTTCTTGCTCATTTGCTGCTATAAAAATCTTAAATTGAAGATTTTTCTACCAGCCACTGTTACTCCACCGGCCCATCCATCTAAAGCCATCCTTATGACATGTTCACCATAAATGTTGAATAAGTCAGGCGACAACACGCATCCTTGTCTAACACCTCTCTCGGTCTTGAATTGGTTTGAGAACTTCTGATGTAGTCATACTATAGCGATATATTGGACTGACACAGATTTTTATTAGGTGTCACCAGGTGCATTGGTGTGCCCATTTCTATTAAAATGGACCACAAATTTATCCAGCTTACACAATCAAATGCCTTCTGGTAGTAAACGAAGCATATAATATAGGTACTATATGAAATTCAACTTTCATTAATAATTAAATAATTGGCATTTTTGTTTGGAGAAAGTGAGTTTTGAAGCAAAGTTTTGGAGAAAGCAAGTTTTGAAACAAACTCGTTAGGAGAAAGCAAGTTTTGAAACAATTCCCTTTATGGAGATAAGATTTTACAACTTTTGTTTTTTGACGATTTCAACAGAATAAAAGTAATTAGCTTGATAGTGGTACAACACATATTATCGATTCCAATGACGGTATAGTTCTTGGAAGATCATGCCTTTAATCCGTAATTAGCTTGGTACAAAAAATGCATAGAAAATGTAAATACTTATTTTAATAAAACAGTAAGACGTATTAGTATAAAAAATATTGTTGAAACATTAGAAAACCTTAACTTTGTTAAAAAGTACATTGGTAATTAAATTCTAAACATATCAACTTATTAGGAGGGTTCACAGACTTCAGTATCCTCCTCATTAGCATTTGCTCCATTTCCATTGTCAATAATATAAAGATAAAACTGCAGTTCTTCAATACTTCTCCAGTTATTTCCATGATGCTTTTTAGTAGTGTGTCCACATTGTCGTTTTTTCGTACTTTACTAAATTTGATTAAGGAATAATCACTAGTTCGAAATTGAAAGAATTTAGAGGTTTTGTTTGTTTCGTAATGGAATTCGGCACATACATTTTACTTCTGTAGATGTTTTCTCCTTGTACCAACATTGATGTTTTATTTTTTATTTTTTCTAAGGTATACTCGTTTACAAGATTTAATGCCAAAAGGCCACCATGGTGATGATTTGATAATTTGGTCAACTGCTGCTTTCCAGTCAAAGACATCTAAAACCTCACCAATTTTTTTTATTGTGGCAAACTGTGCTATTAGGTCTATGTATTCATTGGGTGATATTATAGTCTCCCGCTTTTTTTATTATTTTTTCTATATTTACAAACACTGTATCAGTAGGTAAATAACTGTGCCCTGTCAGTGGAAATACTAGCTTAACTTCCTTGATGTTATTGCAGTCTACCTTATAAAACCAGTATCCGACCATACTAATTAAAATGGAATTCTTGTTCTGCCCACCACAACCATCACACATGAGTCTTATAGTGGTGTACTTGGAAGAGACCAAATCTAGTGAATTTGAATAATGTAATACACAAGACGAAATTTCATTCGCACCTTTGCAATACTCATTTTCTGTCCAAGTATAAGCAGTTACATTGTTTTTAGTTAAGGTGGATTTCGAGTGCTCTGCAACTATAGTGAAATTATTGTTTAGATATATCTGGCGACTGTACTATGTAGCCTGATCTGTTAACTTTGGCAAATGCTGATTTTTCTGGCAATCAAATGATAATATAAGAATACCGTCGCTTTTCTCTTTCAGTAAGTCATAAAAAGCGCGAGACTGCAACTTCAACTACTTGCAACTACAGGCAAACGTGTACCCGTTTCTGGGTCATGAGTGTAGCATATGTCTTTGCACATCTTTATTTTTTCTCCAATTTCTAGGCACGTTGAATATACGTCAACTATAGGTTTACCAAAATCTAAATTTTAGTTACGATTGAACAAATTTCTAAAATTGCACTCACATACATGCAAGACTTTATCTTCCATTTCCGACAAGTACATTTTCCATAACTTTTTTATATTAAGTTCAGATGGAAGATATTTTCTACCACTCGCATTGGAGCAATAGTGTGCTTTTCCTTAAGTTTATTTATGAATTGCATTACATTTTCTTTCTTTGAAAGAAATTTATTACGTTTTTTAAATCTACCCCTTCTCTCAGGCATTACTGCTCCATCAGACTCATATTACTGACCAATTCGGGTTACTCGACATTTACATTTACGTGGTATTTTTACCTGTAACCGGTTAGTGATAAAGTACTTAGCACGTGCTTTTTACTCATTTTTAATATTGTTTTTAGGTAGTCTTTTTTTAATACTGTGCATTTCTATGTGCGTCACGATAAAGTTATCTTGCTCAATTTTTGTTTTGTGTTGATATAATCTGGTGGAATCTTCTGATATCCTGAATCGTTAACGTCTCACATTTTAAGGCACCAGAGTTGGGTTCACAAGTCGGAAATTCCGGTAGATCTTTAGAAGCATATCTGAAATAAAATAAACGTATTATAGTATTTTACTTTAATAAAAAACAAGCTGCAAATCAATATCTATATCACTAACTACAACTGAAATTACAACTTAATTTTCTCAACTTATAGGTATTTTTTCTTCTTTGTTCTTGCCCATTCATTTTGCATCGGTGTTCTTTTTCTTGCCTTTTTACCAGGTTCTACAGAAGTCATTTAAACATCCATTACGAATAAAAGAAAAATATTACCATAATACTACTTATTTTAAAAGAAAAAAACTATGCAAATGGTTAGTATTAAAACTTTATAGCTAATAAGGGTAGTAATCAAACACTGACTTTGCATCAGATAAATAGAGTGATTAAATCTATGTGAGTCTCCTCCACTCACTTTACATGCCTCCTATTGGTCGGTTGGAGAAAGACGGGTTTCACGGAGAACTGTCGTAGGAGAAAGATAGGTTTGATTCAAAAGCTTTCTTTTAACATTGAATTTATATTGGATAAAGCTAATTTTATACTAGTATACTTTAGTATACTATCACCATTATTATTCAACTTGTACTCAGAGGACATCTTTGCACATGCTCTAGATGAAGCACAAGAAGGAATAAAAGTCAATGGAAAAATCGTGAACAATATCAGGTATGCCGATGATACAGTACTGATTGCTGGCAGTGAAGAAGAACTACAAGTTCTGTTAACCAAAGTAGTGCGAGAAGGAGAACTATACGGCCTTAAGGTGAATGTAAAAAAACCAAAACAATGGTAATTTCAAAAAAACACAAACCAGTTATAAACATACTAGTCAACAACAATCTAGTTGAACAAGCGAAAAAGTTTAAGTGTCTAGGATACATGAAACCTTAGACCAAGAACAAGAGGTTAAATGTAGAATAGAACAGGCAAGAAACACCTTCTTAAAGATGCGACAGTTACTTACTACCCGTAATCTTGATTTGTCCCTACGATACCACATGATAAAGTGTTATGTATATAGTGCACTATTACACGGCGTGGAAGCTTGTACGTGAACAGTCAGCTCGTTACGATGTTTAGAGAGCTTTGAGATGTGTGTATTTCGTCGTATGCTGAAAATTCTATGGACCGACCGCGTTAGAAATGAAGAAGTTTTAAGGCATATGAATAGAGAACGTGAACTCACAGAAATTGTCAAGAAGCGTAAAACGTCTTATCTTGGACACATATTTAGACACGACAAGTGTAACTTCCTTCAGCTTATTATAGAAGGGAAAATAGAAGGCAGAAGCGGTATGGGTAGACGACAAATGACCTGGCTGCGCAACATCAAAGATTGGACAGGATTAGATATTCAAAGTTTAATAAGGAAAGCCCAAAATAGGGAAGACTTTGCAGAGGTCATCGCCAACTTTTAAGAAGACGGCACCTAAAGAAGAAGAAAGCAAATTTTAAGTCAAACTAGTTCTGGATTCATGTAGAGTTCAACAAACAGATTCAGAAAATATAAACAACTCAATTTCGGCCATGGATGGAGAAAGCGAGTTTTGATTCTATACCCTTTTGGCTAATGCCTATAAGATTGAGGTAAAGTAAGTCAACTGACAAATTGGTATTACCACTCAGCGGCAATTATAAACATTTACAGGTTAAGATCATTTATGATTTTTATTTCCGAATTTTTTGAAAACGATTACAGATTGGAAACTGACAGGTCAAAACAAATATATTTAATGTAATTTAATTATAATCAATGGGTGTTCTAATCCCCTAAAAAAAAGATCTAACTTGTCAAATGTGGTTTACTCCGTTTTGTTATTTTATTTCCTTCTTGACTTTTATTTTTTGTCATATTTCATACCAAGTGTTCCAAAAATTAGTTTTCTATTTGACATAAATTCTAATAAAATTTGAAATATATATTTTACATTCTCGCAATTTCTTATAAGAGCCGCATTCATTAAAACTCTGTCTCGAGTTACTTTCCGTATTTGGACCTCCGGCGACCTATATACGTTACCACCAAATGATATTTCACGTTTTCCAACCCCAGTAGCTTGTGTGAAACCGGATACCAAAGTAACTTCTCATTTTTCATCTTGAAAATCTCGGGTTGGATGAAAAAACAAAGATTGCCCACATCCTCTCCGCCTGAAGAAATACAGGCGAGCTAGTGAATAAAGAAAATTTAATTTTAATTTGAAAGAAAAACGTAGCGACATTAGCATTAAATTTACATAGATATCAAGCTTCAAGGAACGGTGTTCGCGCTTTTCGCCAACTTTTCAATGGAAATAAAAGTTTTAAGTATACTCTTGTGTAATAAAAACATTAGTAAATGCCGAGCGCTGTTGACTCTAGACCTTAATCTAACAGGTCTAGGCTTTTTATAAGTTTATTTACAATTGGCTAGTAATATCTCTATTTTTTTATTAGTGCAGCTAGATATAAATAATATAGATAATTGTCGAGACAGACATGATATATACTTAAATTTATTTGTATACTAGTCAAATTATATAAGACTTATCACAAAGGTCCTAATATATTCTTTACCAGTACAGTATAGACAATAAACAGACATTATAAGGTACGGTGGCATCAAAATTCCTGCATATTATTTAAAATCAGTTTAAACAAAACCAAATTAAGGGAAGGTAAATAAAAATGAATGGTACTTACAATAAATAGTATCGAGAATTATTTTGGCAATTTATTATTGGCAAAAATATCGAAAGCGTAGCTATTTAATATGCAACTATTGAAAACATACTTCTCGGTAGTAGCGTCGTCACCAGTATAGTGGCACTACAATCATCATCGCTATTCGGCCTTAGAGACAGCTGATCTGAAGAATTCATTATATACTTCCGTACCACTCTCTCAGATTGAGTAGCCATTATATTCTAGGTCTGCTTACGCTTTTCTTATCTTGGATCTTTCCCTGCTTGGAGCAAGGTGTATCTATCTATACGCTTAATGTCCATTTCCCAATTCATCCTTAAATGAATATAGTTGAAAAACGTTGTGAACGAGTTTTTAACTCAATAGAGGGCCAATAAATTAAACGTAGACAAATTGTATTTAGATTTTCAAAGAATTTTCAGAGATACACAAAGAACTGGTCAAAAAAATTTTACAGTGGAAAAAGTAGTAAAATATTGGTGGGTACCATTTCTTTGATGCCAAACTTATTGCTGTATAATATTACAATGAGATACCTAATTCATTCGTGAATTAACTTAATGATGAGAAATTGCAAAATGGGTGTTACTAATTATGGTTTTATGGTCAACGAGAGAAATGATTTAATCTCTTTGAGTTTTTTAATAATAGAATGATAGGTAGGAATACTAAATTTCCATCCCATTTTCAATTTAATTTAATTTAATTTAATTTAATGTCATATTTAATAAAATATTGCAATTAACTTTAAGGCAATGTTAAATAGAAAAAATCAAATTGGCGAGGATTAAATGCATACAGTTATTATTAAATGATTTAGTTAAATTACATTAACGATTCTAGCTACATATATTAGGGTTAACACATTGAAAAAGAATAGTGGTTAAATATTAAATATAAAGGAATATCAACTTACTGCAGAGTAATCATCCAAGTTTTAACGATATAAATTAATTTCTAGAACTCTAGAGTAGTTCACTGACAAATAACGTTTGTAGTGACCTCATGATCATGGACATATATATATATATATATATATATATATATATATATATATATATATATATATATATATATATATATATATATGAGTAGGAAAAAAGAAGTACTTGTTGACTCGTTTGGAAAAAATATATAAATATGTTTGGATGGGTTGGAGTGGACGTGTACGAACTTATTAATTTATAGCCCCCCAGAAAATTATTAGAACCTCCAACTTATAGTAAGCTAATCACCGGCATCCTTTAAATATAAGTAAACTCATCACCGCAGATAGGTAAACTCATCACCAGCATTTTTACTTCAAGATGCTGGTTTCTCATGCGGAAGATTGCCTGTTACAAAAAGAGGTTTAATTTTTTGTAAGTAGGTATATTTAAAAAACCCTTAGAAGGGCTACATTAAAATAACAAACGTTTTCGGAATAACCATTCCATCATCAGGTTACAAGCAGGTTAACATGCCTGAGCCACCAAAATATTAGGGTAAAACCCTTTACAGAAGTTAAAGTTGCCAAAAAATGTACATATTGTTGTTAAAAATGAAGGATGTTAGAAGATTTTATTAGATTTAACTTCAGGCAACATATAACCATGCATCGAGTGAGTACCAGCGTTCGGAGGGTAGACCTATTCAAACGGACTTCAGCTGAGTTGCCAGCTTCTAGAGTAGCCCTTCTAAGGGTTTTTTAAATATACCTACTTACAAAGAATTAAACCTCTTTTCGTGATACATGGTATACAGCCAGCTGCAGGAATTTATTTTCCTTGTGGATATTGCCTATTACCTGTTATTTACAATTTTCGTTTATGTGGTAATTTATTAAATTCAGAAATTATTTAAAACAAATTGCTTTAAAATAGTTATTAATATCGGGTTTCTTAAGGTGTGGCCTATTAGATGTATTTGCTAATCAAAAGGATTTGTTCGATAGTGAACTTAATAATGAAAATATTTATGAGCATGTGCTGTTTCCGTTTATATCGGAAATAGTCCTCAACAATAACTAATTAGAAATCTATTTATTATGACAGAATGAATCAAAGTGCTTAAGTACAGTTTCCTGGTCTTTATAAACGGTCAAAACCTACTTGATGAATCATTATCCTGTAAAAACAGAAAAATTAAAAAATTAAAATGTCATAAAAACTTGAAACATGGAACTAAATTTAAAATTGTTCGCCAATCTAAATATGAAGAAACCTATGAAAATTTGAAAAATCAGGAAATCTATGTAAAAACAATTGGAACAATGGGAATGAAAGGATTCGCATGGACTTGTGGTAGAGGAAAAATAGACTGATTACTTATGTAGTTCTCGCCATTTTCATAGATGAAGGCAAGTTAGGGACATCCGCATGAAATGGTTGACAAAACAATCGCCGACTCGTTCTGGGTCCAAAAATTTCAAGCCAAATAAGTGGTGCAGCGACTTGCCGTTGTAATCTTCCCTCTTGTAAGTGGGTCAAGTGAAATAAACACCTAATTCGCTTCGCAGATGGCCGAACGGTAATTATATCCTTGTGAATCGAAATTTCAAAATCAGCCACAAGTCTTGACGGACCCAAAACGACACCAACTTCTTCGGAGTAACGAATTAATTGAGTAAAAACCGTGACGTAGGTTTCTATGCATTTGTCGGGAAGAACATAAAATATAAGAGACACGTAATGCCCATTTAATAAGCTATGGGTGGTCGATAATTACAAGAAAAATTTTAGAGCATATATGGAACATCAATGTAATTATGGTTAAACACAATTAGGTCAGAATGCAGAAAATAGAATATAAAAAGTGAAAAATTAAATAGGAAATTTGGCTGATCGAAGAGTTGAGCGCCAACTATTTTTAGAAGAAAAATATTAAGAGAAAAGTGAAACAAATAAATAAAACCAGAATAAATTAAAATAAAATAATGATTAAAAAAAAACAACAAACATGTGAAGTTTATAACGTTACGAGACTATTTTATTTTCTTGAAAATAGATCTAATTAAACGCACACTGAAACAACATGTCAGAGCATGTGAGTAAGTTAAGTAAGTAGATAAAACAGGCTTTTTTTTAAAAATAAAGAAAGTATTTAGAGATGTGATACAAATAAAAATTCTATTCTATGTGCGCTATTTCGATGTTGTTTTTCCTACTATACTTTACGATGTAATACTTCACTTATACAGTATTTAGGAAAGCAACTGATGAAATGTAAAAGAAAAAAAACTTTCGAAATGTGAAACAAAGTAAAAACAAATATGTATATATGTTAAGAAAAGTAATAAACGAAGGGAATATTGTTCTGTAGCTATTTTTTTGTGGCATCTTAATACAATAATTTTGACGTTTGATAAAACGTCAAAAAAAACTTATTATAAAGTAAAATTGTGGCTTATTCTCATAAAAAATAGTAAATTGTAAAAGAATTGAAGTTATCAACATCATCAAGAATAGAAAAGTAGAACATTTAGGTCGTATTGACACATAAAAATAAGAAAAATATTGTGACTAAAAAATTTACATTAATGGTTTTTTATTAACATCAAATCACTGTTCATGAATTTCAACCGATTCTCTGTTTTTTTACGGAAATATTTTTAAAAACTAAGTACTCCGTTTTTTTTTTAATAATTCATATTATTTCTTATAGCTGACTATTAATTAGGGGTTACACCCCTGTCTGTCTTAATACCATTTTGTTTGTGTGTTATTTGATATCGTATACTTACCTTATGGATTGAAATTGCCCATAGCGAAGAGGGATAAAAAAATAAGGACGGTATATGTCCATGTCTTAGAGTATTATCATCTTACAATGTTACTTACATACTTATTTTAATCTTTGTTTCAGGTAAAGGAATTCATAAATTAGAGCTACTATGCTGAAAATACGTAAGTGTTTATTTTAAAAATATAACATATCACTATTGTAAGTATAAATCCTGTTTCAATGGTAAAAAAGTGACAATTTCATTTTTTTATGAAACATTCTAGGTTGACAGACAATAGTCAAGTACAGAGTCATCCTGATATTTCAATAGGCACACCAGAAAACGACTCCCACAGCGTTCCTTCCTCCCATATACGTTACTAGTCTCTTCCTTATTTCCCTCATTTGACTGAGAAGCACGCAAAACTTCTAACATTAGCACCAGTGAAAATTGGAGTTAAAAATGTCAGATCAGTTGGTAAACTATTTTCTAAAACCAAAACTCCTCTAAACCCGTTGGAAAAGATCAATGTGGTTTACAACATCCCCTGCATGGATTGCAACCTATGTTACATTGGCCAGACTTGTAGATCCCTTAAAGGTCGACTAACTTCTCACAAGAGTGATATTAGATGCCATAAACATTCTTGTGCCTTAGCACAACACATTTCTACTTCTGACCACCGACCAGATTATGAACAGGTCAAAATTCTTTGTACAGAAAGCAACCATTTCAAGAGAAGTTTCCTAGAAATGTGCCACATTTTCCTTAATCCTGCTTGCATAAACAAACGTACTGACATCGACAACCTCAGTTTATTATACCATTCTCTTCTTTCCAACATCAAATGAGGAATTTCTCGAAGTTCTTTTGCTTCCAGACGGTATCATCTCCGTTCCCTTTGACCATTTATCATCACATCTTAGTTACCTATTAACCTTCTTTCATTTCCCATTAGTACTTCCTTATATCCAACCTTTTACATTTAAACTGACTCATTCCTAATTTACATAAAGCTTTATCTATTTCACATTCCATATTCTCATTCCTCATTCCTTGACTTAATAGCCATAATAAATTCCAGATTTCAACCTTCCTTCACTACAAATTGGTTTTGTAGACATTCCAATCTAATAATTTTATTTTCTTCAAAATCCTTCAACGTCCTCTGCGTTGCTGGTTTGCGCTCTTGTTGTACTGCGCCTACTCATCTCGTACTTCCAATAAGTTGTCCCGACGCACAACTATGAAATGACACACAATTACTTCAACGAAAATACCGGTAACTTGACTTTGTTTTCCGGGCTGGAATTTTTGAATTTGAGATGCGCCAAATGAAGTATAAGATGTGTTTTAAACGTTAACTTTGTTAGAATAACAGCTCTGTGCCAGTGTATTTTGTAAAATCTTTTGTTTTTATCTTTACACTTTACTGTTAATAAGTTTTTTTACGTACAATGTGACGGGTTTTTCTAGTGCAGTAGTTTTTATCCAATTTTTTTTTCACCTTTAAAGTAATCTTTTTCTTATGGTTATACATGAATTCGACTACATGTGAACATTTAAGCTAATATTTCAACTTTAATATTGTGACCACGGATACTAAGAGAATGGTGTGTTTGTTTTACACCTTAACTTTCTACACTCACCATTCGTAAGTTATTTTTCCATGTTTTTTTATATTCTTACCTTCCACCTTTGTATTCTTTTAGATTAAACTCATGAAGCTTGTAAATAAAATAAGCGAAACGTCTTCAAATATAGGAATGGAACTGTGATTTCCTTTTATTATTTCTCCTTTGACCGATATCCTCGTGACCAAATGATTTATTTTTTTGGAACTTACTTATTGAATAATGTTTGACGGTCGTACTCCTTTATATATATATATATATATATATATATATATATATATATATATATATATATATATATATATATATACATTTCGCATAGCGCAGAGGATACAGAAAACGATATTATCTTATCGTTTTCGTTCACGGCCGCCAAAGCAGGTGGCGCCTTTGTAAGCTAACTACTGTTGTAGTGAAGATTTGGGAGACATTCGTTGGACTTTCCCAGTTTGAATTTGTATCAGCCTAAGTGTCTGATGAGGCTGGGATAGGCCGAAATGATCATTACACTTTATTGATACCGATTCGAGCACGGGAAGTGTTACGAATTTGTCCTCCTAAGCCATATATTTGGCCATTTAATTCAATAAAGCGATAGCAGCTTTCGCTAAAAGATTTAATCTTTTACATATATATATATATATATATATATATATATATATATATATATATATATATATATATAAACATAACAGTTTTCACCTAGCTAAACGTTGATAGACATCCCCACATATTATAGTAACATGAAAAAAGTCAAATGATTTTGTTTCATTTTTACTGTAAATAATTTAAAATAAATAAATATAAACGAGATTGGTCGTGTTTGAACTTTTTCGCATAACAGTATAATATACATCGATTAAAGGATGGGACACTCCTAGAGAAAAAAATGCAGGTTGGAAGGTACCGAGGTGGAATTCCAGCATCCGACTGACCGAGATATAGATTTTGTACTGGAGAAGTTACAAATATTTAAAAGTATCAAATTAAAAGGCCGGACAGAAAATGGAAAATGGAAAAATAGGCAAGAAAATGATAAACGGGATATATTAAGGATCTTCTTCTTATTTGCTAACCTAATACAGATATTATCATAATTTGGTCTTAGTTTCAATATGAATGGGCACTTAACGACCCTTTTACTTGACTTAAGAGATCTATTGTGGCTCATCTTCCCTATTGTGGTTGTCCTTTTAGCCCAGCCTTTTTAACAAAGTCCATTATGGTCTTTGGTGACACTTCTAGGAAGTCGTAGAGCTCAAGTTGATACAGCTAAAATATATTAAGCCTTATCCTATCTAAATCTGGACAGTTGCACAGAAATTATTCTGCCGTCTCGTCTTCTTCCTAACAAAATCTGCGATCCGCACCTTTGGCCAGTGCGATTTTATTTATGTACCTCTTGAGGTAACAGTGTCCTGTTAGGAGACCTACGATAACTTACAGATCATTCCTATTCATACTTAGGTAATCTTTGGATCTCTTCTTTAAATATTTATGTATAAAAACCTTCGAATGTTTGAGAGTACCAGTGTTAATACCAATGGTTACGTTTCATTCCTTTCATCCAGTCCGATGTAGTTCTTTTGGATGTGCCAATGACAAGTTCTGGGCCTATAAATTTTTCTTTAGCCCCTTCCCAGACAAGAAGGTAAATTTTTCATTTTATTTAATACCAGTATCTGTAGGCACTCAGAGTAAGCTTGATTTCTTACTTTTTCGATGCAAATTAGATTCTGAAGACAGTTACAAACTAATTCGAGTCAATTTGATTCGATTTCAGTGCCTTTAATTCCACCTGGCTATCCGATATAATTTTTTTAGATCTATACCTGCAGTTCTTTTTTATTAGTTCCTGCAAGTCCATATCTACTCGTATAGCATAAATTTCAAAATAACGTAAATATATTACAAAAAAATTCCTATAAAGTAACTTACACGAAATCTATATCTGGCTATTTTTCCTTCCACGCCACCCGCCTACTGTGAACTTGTGGAGACCATTTTTTTGAAAGACCTGTATAAAATAAGATGTTACTCGTATTTGCTATTTTATGAGAAATTTGGGAGGGTCAAATAACCAAAAATCTTGTGTTAGCTGACTTCTTCTTCTTTTTCTTCGTCTAGCCATTTACGTCCACATCTGAACATAAGCCTTTTCAAGTCTTCCTTTCCATTGTTTTTTATTGTACGCTACTTGTAGCCAATTTTTCCCGGCAGTCCTTTTCAGATCTTCTGTCCATCTCATAGGAGCCTCTGGGTCTTTTGTGTTGGTATGGTCTCCAGGTTAAAATTGATCTGTGCCATTTGTTTAGATTGCTCCTAGCTACATGTCCAGCGTATTCCCATTTCAACTTTAATGATTTTTGCACCACATCGGTGACTTTGGTTTTCTGTCTTATCCATGTGTTTGTTTTCTTGTCCTTAAGTGATATACCTAGCATTGCTCTTTCCATCGCGTGTTGAGTGACTAAGTATATTCATATTCTTTTTTGTGATAATAAATTAGCTGACTGCATAAGGTTAAATGCATGCCTTGCCATCAGTTTCCAAAAAATTTAATTATTAAAACAAATTTAAAGTAAAGTTAAAAATAAATTAACCAAAATATTTTCCATATATATTCTTTTAAAGTTTGAAGAAAATAAGTATGTTAGCCTAAAAAAGATTTAAATAAAATCGACAACTGGGAATATAGACCAATGAATATTATTGTAAATTTTTAAAATTTACTTCAAGAAGAAGATAGACGAATAAAAATGTCTTTCTGAACTACAATTCTACTTTAATTAGAAATACTTAGACACAACTCTACTTCAATTAGGTGATTTGAAAGTGATATTTGACACTGACGAGCACAATTATTACCAACACACAAATAAGTTTTGGAGTTAGATGTAACTAGATCGTAGTTAGTATACGAGCTAAATAAAGATTATAGAGTGGTTTACAAAGAGTAAATGAGAATAGAACTAAAGTAATCGAAAATTTAAATTGAAGAGTAGTGATCAAACAGAGCCTTTAATTAATAGAAAAGTTTACCGCATACTATTTTTAGAAAAAAAAAAATAGTACAAAAACAGAAAGTGAACATGAATAAAATTAAAGAAATTGGAATAATATAATTATTTGAAGAAAAGTAACAAATATGTAACGTTTATAACTATACAAGCTTTTTTATATTATCCATTCAGCATAGATGTTAGCGAAGCTTATCCAATGTTTTAGCTATAATCGGTTCACAATTTGTCGATAGCTCACTACAAGTTTAACCCTAATTAGAGAACAGAAATAGAGAGAGAATAGGTAATACGATATATTAGTAAAAACCAACCTGAAACTGACGGTTTAAGATGTTTTCGACTAACCCACCTTGTATCTGATGGAGTACAATACAGCAGTCAACCTTATAATCCGATTACGAAGGTATTTTGGTTACAGATGACCGACCAGTGTCGTAGAGTATATTATTGAAACATTTATTTGAACTAAATAAATATATTTTTTAAATTGTACTTATGTAAATTGTATTTTTGTTTTAATAAAACTTCTTTATTTTATTCAAAAATAAAAAGTTTCTTGCCATTTGTAAAAGATACATTTATTTAATTAAGGGGAAAGGCGCCAAATGTCGTCTGGCAAAATTTGCAATGTGTTTTAAATGTATCCGTTATTTTCGAATCCTGAGAAAACTAATAAATATTTTTGAAAAATTTAAACGCATAATGAAAGATTACATTATTACTGAGGGCAGAAAGTCCCTGAAAACTTCTACAATGTTTATTTTAATATGTTATGTAACAGGGGCGAAAATAAAAGAGAAAATATAGTATAATTTTTAATTAAAAATATTGCATTTAAAAGAAACTTTTTATTTATTCTAATAAATATTTCATTCTGACTCTAAATTTTTCAAAAATGCTTTTTAGTTTTCTCAGGATTTGAAAAAAAGGATACATTTAAAACACATTGAACATTTTGACAGGCGACATTTTGCGCCTTTCCCCTTTAATACCTTACTATTACAACTTCTATTACTTACCTTATATAATTACGATTAGAAAACTATTCAAATTCAAAATAAATAGGATCAACTTCGGAATCCGAGTCGTCTTGAGGGTTAATAATTAGCGGTTGTGTCTCTACGGTCGCATCAATTATGTTATTAAGATCACACATTTTTTATTCTTCTTCTATTACATGTCTTATCGCATCTTTCCAGTTTTGTTCTGTATTATGTTGTAAAGACTCGTATAACAATTCACGTACAGCTTGTATTTTATATGACGTATTTTTTCTAGCCACATAACTTTTCATTTGTGCCCAAATGAGTTCAATTGGATTTATTTCGCAGTGGTAGGGTGGAAGTCTAAGGACTGTCATGTTTCGCCTTTCCGCCATTTTGTTAACTACGTATTTCTTGAACTTAGATTTGTGTTGCCGGGCAATTTTTAAAAGTTCTGCTTCTACCATTCCATCTTCGTAAGGCAGATACTTATTCCGCAGCCAGTCAAGAATAACCTGTTTCTTCCACGCAGTCATTGGAAGTCTTTCTACTATTCGTGAATTATAAGATGCATGATCTAATGCTATAATTAAATTTGGTGGTATGTGTTCAATCATCTGCTCAAAATACTCTTCGAAAACATCAGCTGTCATCTCTTCGTGATAGTCTTTTGTGCTTTTGGACTGAAATTCCAACAAACCGTGCTTAACAAATTCTTTTTCACTGCCAATGTGAGAAATTATTAATCTACTGCCTTTACCAGAAGGTGGGGAGATACCAGTAGACCAACCTTCCATAAAGGCTTGCCTGGAGCTTAATATATTTTTCTCTGACCAAATTTTTTTTAGTATGACCTGAGTTTACCCACGTTTTATCCTGGTAGAAGATTGGCGTTCCTTCAGCCCGGAATTTTTGTATGGATCTTAGATAATTTCTTCTCCAACATATTATCTCCCCCCGGTCAATCAAAAGTGATTTTCGGTCTGATTTCTCCCCACCGGAAATTTAATTCTTTTAAAACTGGCCACAATTTAGTTCGTCCGATATGAGCCAAATCCGGGTCGTCTCTAACTTCTTGTAAAATTTTGTTTAGGTTTGGTATTTGTTTTAAAAAAAAATCCATGAATTTTCCTTCGAATACCATTTTTGGCAAATTCATCAATTTTAATAGGCTTTTTCCCTCTAGTGTTCGTTTGTGTTTGGGTTGGCTATACCGTATTTTTTTCTTTCTGATAGGAAGCTATATATAGTTCACTCCCCTACGCCAGTCATGTTGGCACAACTCTCGACTATGTCGCGAACAGTGTTTGTGGGATTCTGAGAAACCAGAGCATCGTGAACATTCAGGAAAATAGTCTTCTCTCTTGGTGAATAGACAGACTTACTGACTGTACGCAACAGTACGGGTGTAAAACTTGATGATGTTGATGATGAAGCCATCACAAACAATCCAACAAAACGAGCACGAGCGAAAGATACGTATATGTTCGTAGGTATATGGAATAAAAAATAATTCACGCGCTGTATATAATTCGCAAAAGAAATATTCGAGACGCTAATTACTGCAGTAGACGCGGAAACACCGACGAGCCGTAAATTACATGCGATCAAAAACATACTAAACAAAAAAATTGTTTTCGTTCGTAATAACTTCACCCTTTCAAGTTAAGTTTCGAATATAAACTGAACAGACGAGGCACGTGGCCACAGCCGGCACCTTTATACCCATTATATTATTAAAAATCTGGGGAATTACATCTAATTATCTTGCAACAATTAGTACCTTCGGATATGAATTCCAGGTTTTCTAGTAAAGTGTTTAAACACGAAGATTAGTATTGAAATATCCAAATAGATAAGGTATTCTTATTTACAAAATTGTTAATGGTTAAATTCTTATTTTTATTAATATAATATAATAACCAACATTAGCCGTTAAAGTTTTAATTGTTTTTAGCTAAATATATTAGTATTAAAACATTATTAATATTGATAAACATTTTGGAAAGGAAAATAAATGTAAAACGCATTAATTTTAATGAATTAACAACTCAGGAACGCCTATGATCATACAAATTTTACGACCGTTTTATGACTTTGAGGCACATTTCGTGCTCTCAACAATTTGTGAACGGATTATAGACGACAAAACAAACATTTGCAGGTATGTGCTACTCCTCCGGTTTTATAATTATTTGGCTAAATTTTCTGGAAATATCTCTATCAACAACAGTTTTTGTTATATAAATGGTGGAGACATTTTACAATACTCAGCATAGATGCAAGCGAAATCTATCATATGTTTTAGCTAAACTACAAAACAAATATTTGCAGGTATATGCTACTATTCAAGTTCTGTCTTCTTCTTCTTTTTCATCAACTATTTTTCATCCACTCCTGAATGTAGGTCTCTTCCAATTGCTTCCATCTATTGCCGGTACTTGCTTGTTCTATGTAATTCTACAAACCAGATTTCTTATAACATTTAATATGTTGCGAGTTATTATACAGTACAGATTATTTTATTTAGAAGCTATTATCTTAGAAATTCACCAAATTGATTTAGATTTATTTAGATAAATTCATAAAGCCGCTTTATTTTTGCACCTATTAACTCATATTATTAAGATTCTTGTTCCAGTACATAACGAAAAGAATTTTAGATTTTCTTTTTTGTATTATTCGTTAATATAATTCTACAATCTGCCGTAAAATCAATTAGGATACACACGAAAACGTATGTGTGTATTAATTTACCTGAACTAATGACCACTAACTACTACCATCTTTCATATATTGTGGAAAAATCTAACTGACAAAATATAAATCGCCTCCGATTTGTCGGTATCGATTAATAGTTGTCATTAAACAGATGGCGTGAATTATATATAGGCTTACGAACTTCCCCTATTTCATAGTGAACACAGGGACGTCGATGAAGGAAACATTAGAGATTTAAATAATAAAAATAGCATATTTTTATATATGAATTTTATATGTATATTTGTATTTAGTAACGTTAATAGTTAATAATTAACATCTATGACATGTGGCTATAAGTGAAGATTTTCAAGTGATAAAATCTACCACAAGATTTTAGTATTAAAATAATACTTGTTGTAAGAAATGGTGATTACCAAGGAGTATAATATTCCACAGTTGTTGTTTTGTAAGGATGCGTTGTTTTCCGAGTCTATACTTCGTAGTTCTGCAATTATTTCTTTGACACGTTTCGTCTGCCATTACGACAGACATTACCAAAGACGATGCAACAACGCCCGTATTTGAATTTTCGAATACAGGTCTTCTACCTAGGATCGTTGAGTTTTGGATCCTGTTTACATGCAGAATCTTTCCTTTACGTTAAGGACAGTTAGAACAGTTTTGTATTTCTACAATCTGAACATCCATGAATATTAGTTTGATGTTCTACTAAGTACCTGTGTTTTTCAAATAATTTATTTCCTATCGTTTTAAGTTTTGCTGATAATCCTTTTATGTATGGTAGTGTTATTTTCCTCGTGTTATTCCTTGAGTCTGGCATTATCCATTACTATGACAGAATTCGTAGTTGTATGTTATTAACCATCTAAAAGAAATATTCCTCAAATACGACTGCAGTCATTTCCTCATGATAATCTTTGGCGGTTCTTAAGGTAAATTCTAATAAACCACCGTATACAAAGCCAGTTTCAAATTCAATATGAGTAATTATTAGTCTACGACCTTTTGCAATAGGTGGGTTCAATCCAGAGGAATAACCTTCCATCAAAGCCTGTCGCAAATCGGTTATATTTTTATCAACCCAACATTTTGAAACAGTGTGCCGTTCGTTTAATCAAGTTTCATCTGAATAATAAATTGTTTTCCACCCTGTTCGGAACGTTTTAATTGTTTATACAGAAGTAAAACGCTTAACATTTGTATTTAGGTATAAAACATATAATTAAAACTTTTTTAAAAAGTGTCGTCAAAATTTTGAAACTTTTTAAGATTTTTTAAAAAAATTTGACCGCACTTTTTAAATAAGTTTTAATTATATGTGTTTTATACCTAAATAGAAATGTGAAGGGTTTTACTTCTGTATAAGTTTTTTAAACGATGGTATAAAGCCAACTACTGGGATTTCCCATTAATTTTTATTTTTCTTTTTTGTTCTTAGATATTCCTTTCTCCAACAAACAATATAATCTTGGTCAAGAAGTAAAGCTCTTTTGCTCTATATAAATTAAAAAATAAAAAAGTGATTTTTTAGATTCATAATTTTAAAATAAATCTTTTTTAAAAACGGTTTACGTAATGGAAATCAATACATCAAATATAAATAATAAAATAACATTTTCATTACAGTCAATTGTAGCTAAATTACATATAAACATAATATTAATTCAGATTTAATTAACCTTTTTGTTCAGTTATTTAAAGAAGGCTCCCCATTCGTTTTTAAATTTGTGTTACCCTAATAAATACTTATGTTATTTATAAGCATATTTTTATCAGAATTTCCTAATTTTGTCTTATTGTCCTTAAAAATCTCAACCCGCCACTGATCCGAACCACCCTCCTTCCATCGATATCTAACATGAAACCTTAGAAAAATATTATTACGGTGTTAGTGAAATTTTCTGGATCTTATTTCTTTTGTTTTTGATAACGTAGTGAAGAAAAGGGAAATTGTTGCTTTTTAAGTAACTGCCGGTTATAAATTGTTGCCGGTTTCTCAAGTCACGATACTGATACTGAATTTAAATTATGCAACCGTTTATGATATTGGCCGTAAGAAGTAAAGTGCTTTAAATATTACTTTGGTTTTTTAAGAACTACTAAATATACGCGTTAAGAATTACGAATATGAAAGAATATTAATCAGATCAGCGACGTATTTCCCGAAATATCGGATAAATTAGTCGGGTATATAAAAATATAAGGTCACGATCTCATAAAACATCGCATTTACATTAAATTTTTAAAACACTTTTTCAACTGTTTCTTGTTTTTTGTCTTACTTGTAATTTTGTCTTTTTGAAATCTATTCGCATAATCTAACAGTGTTAGGTGATTCGTTTGCTATATAGCATCTACCCATCTATTAATTAATTGAATATTTTACTAAGCATTTAGCTTTTGCATATTTCTACTATCGAATGGCAACAAAAGAAACTGCTTGCGCTAGAAATTAAAGTAAGAATCGAAATGGGACGAAATTATCTAAAAGAAAAAACAAAAAATTAAATATCGGATGTTAAATGGTGAGTAATCTCTTTAAAATGGGTATATCTATAGGTGATAACAAACTTTTTACTTGGAACTTTACTTATAATGTAAGAAATATGATCAGAAATAGATAGAGAGTGTAAGGCACGAGGTTTGACGATTAATATGGAAAATACCGAAAATCTAGTTGTTGGAAAATCTCATTCCCCATCCAATATCGCAGGTAAAGACTGCGCGCCAATAATGCTGATAAAGAGCCGTTCCAACCACTTGGCTGGTAACCCTTGAAGTACCTAAACTGGCATGCTAGGCAGTTTCCACTTCCTCTTGTGCGTTTCTAGATCTTCTTAGATCGTCCAAACAATATAGCCACTTTCAGCTTTCCCCCTGCTCCTTAGTAGTCCACTACTTTTTTACAACAACTTCACGTAATTGCCGTTTACCACACCCCCACTACTCCGAGAAAAAAAAGGAGTACCCCATTCCTTGAAGAGGCCCAGGCCTAAACAAGGTAAAAACGTCCATGTCATGTCATGTTGGAAAATCAGATCGAAATAATCTAGGGCTAGATCACTGTAAAAGTAGCATTGTTGAGTCATATAAGTAACTTAAAGTTAAAATATTAATAGTGAAAACTCTAGTGACACTGAAATTACACTAAACAAATTGAACAAGGTAAGCATGTAACAAAACAACTGAATTGCTTGCTGTAGAACACAAAAATCAGATAAGATACAAAATCACAATCTACAACACCGTAGTCGAAACCATTGCAACTTCGGAGTTGAGGTCTGGCAAGTGACAGAATTAAAAAAAAAACTACTGTCAATAGAAATGGGATTTTGAAGACGTTGCTACAGACTAATACTTCACAACAAAATAAGAAATGACGAAAGCCAGGTGGCCAAAGAAAGTGACAGAGTGAAGACTAGTACAGAGGAGAAGCAGAGAATGTCCAAGAAAGACATAGTAGGAGGTCATTAGACAAGCTGTGACCGAAAGGAATTTACAAAATGGTGACTGGCGAGATAGAAATCGCTGGAAAGTAGGACGTGAACAACGACAATGATATAGACAGAATACTTATTAAATAATTTTAGAATTATCAAAATATTAAAGCAATAAACAAAGATCACAAAAGAAAAGTATCAAAAACAAATTAAACTCGAGTTTTAAGGTTCAAAACCAATACTAAATTTATTAGAACAGCAATACTTTATTAACATGAATCAACAGCCCCCATCTTATTCTATTTTATTAAATTATACAAACCTGATCTTGTCGGTAAAGTTAGCATAATCATTTTATAATGCCGCATTCAGACCAACACTATAATTTATTGCTGATTTATTACGCAAAGAACAAATGTATTGCTGTAGCCGTTTCCGAGAAACAGTGGATATGCTAACTTTACAATAAAGCTAGAATAGCCATAGCTATATGTCGGCAAGAAAAAGAGGTACAAACTAAATCCTGACAAAATCGAGATATCGACCAAAAACGTTGAAACCAGAAAAGTGAACCGCTAGGAATTAATTGCTAATTTATTGCTGAAATTTTATGCCATGTCCCAAACTTAATGATGACTGAACCTATCTTAGCGTCATACATTGCTAATTAAATTTTCTTGAATAATGTTCAACTTACTTGCTAAATTGTTCCCATCACGAAGCCGAAGGCTGAGTGCTGTTACCAAGCAACGAGCTTGAGAAATTTGTCATGAAATTATGAGGCATTCATCAATGTCCGATTGATATTCGGCGGATAATTTTTCCCATATCCAATTCCCAGGTACTAAATCGGCATATCCTTCGTTTCCTTGTCTTTTTATAGCTCCTTCCCCTATCGGTGGTTGGCTATCATCACAGCTATCCGTACCTTATTGGAGGCTGCTCTGAAAAAATCTACTAAGCTGCAACTATACAACTCTCTAGGTTTCTTAGCCAGAAAATTCGTCATCTTCGTATGGATCTTTTACTTTTGATTTTACCTTGCAAAATCAGCCTTAATATCTTCTATTTTGCACCTCTGGTAATGTATCCTAAATATTCCCGCTTTCATGTTTTGATGTGCTTTATGACCTCGCCGTCCTATTGTAGCCTTCTTAACACTTCTGCATTTGTAACTCGTTGGTATTTTCAAAATCCTTTTATAGCACCACATCTCACATGATTCCAACTTTTTTATATGATCCACTTTTAGTGTCCAGCTATCCATTCCATACAACAAAGTCGAGAACACATAGCATCTTAAGGCTCTTATCCTTAGCTCCAGAGGAAGGTTTCGATTAACAAACATTGTTTTTATTTTTATAAATGCTTGTCTTGCAATTTCAATTTTGTTTCTTTGATTATGCTTCCTTAAAAAAAGCTTCGCTGTACATATCGAATAACAATGGGGACAGCACGCAACCTTGTCTAACAATTCTATTGATTTCTATAGTTTCTGTATCGACATTTTCGATTCTAACGTTTGCTTTTTGATTCCAGTACAGATTGACAATAACCCGTATATCTCGACTATTCACATTCTTTTCTTTTAACAGTTTTACAAGTTTCTGATGTCGTACTCTACCAAAAGCCTTTGATAATTTATAAAGCAGACAAAGAGATCCTGGTTTATATCTATTCGTCTTTGTGCGAGAACGTTAAAAGCGAACAGAGCCTCTCTCGTTCCTAGTCCTCCTCTGAATCCAAACTAGGTGTCATCTATATCTTCTTCTATTTTTTTGTATAGTCTTGCATGTATTATTTTGAGAAATATTTTAAGTGTGCGGCTTATTAAGGGAACTGTTCTGTACTGGAAGCATTCTGTCCCATTTACTGACTTTTGTAGTGTTACAAACGTGGACAGCAACCAATCTTCGGGTATTACTTCTGTTGTATATACTTTGTTGAACAGATCGTAAAGTATATACAGTGTTTCTTCGTCAATGCATTTAATTAGCTCAGTGGGTATCTGATCTGGGTCTACTGATTTTGATTTTGTGGTCTTTGCATTTCAATTGCCTGTTTTAATTCGCCCATTATTATTTTCGGTCCTGTTTGTTCCTGTGATTCTTATTTCATCATTCTATCATCGTCGAATAGTTTCATTATGTATTCTTGCCAAAATCTTTGTTTATCTTTGATGTCTGCAATGAGTTTACCATTATATCTTTGAGTATCCCATAGTGTGCTCGCTTTTTGGTATTTGTTAGTTCTTTTATTTTTTTATGCATATTAAAGCTGTCGTATTTTCTGTCATACTCTTCTATTTCTATGCATTGATCTGTTAACTACTTTTCCTTGGCCTTTTTTATCTTCACTTTAATTCTACTTTGTAGTTCTTGATATTTTGGTACATTTCTTCCTTTGGCTTTTCCCCTCTCTTCCATTATTGCTAGAATTTGTGAAGTCATCCACTTCTGTTTTTTATTTATCTTTTCAGGCTTTAAATATTCTTCTGCAACCTTTAGTAATGCCTTCTGAATATTGCTCCACTTTTCATTGACATCTTCTGATGTTAAAATGTCTTCCCCTACTTGTGTTAGATGTTGATTTGAGAAGTTGATTTGTTGGATCACGTTTTGATGTATTTCTCTTTTTCTTAATTTTGTATAATCAAACGTTGGTTTTTTTTATCTATTACAATCTTTTTGAATTTCACGTACATTATAGCTATCAGCGGGTTATGGTCTGAGTTGACATCTGCTTCGGGGTATGCTTTTACTGCTTTAATTGAGTTTTTGTATCTATTTTTGACTAATATAATATAGTCTATTTGGTTTCTGAGTATGCGGTCTTTTTTGTCTGCAGGAGATCTCCAAGTGTATAATCTTCTATCGGGTAGTTGGAACATTGTGTTCATTATTGCAAAATGTTCATTTTGACAGAAATCCATAAGTCTATCCCCTCTTTCGTCCCCTCTGTTACCTAGTCCAAATTCTCCAACATATTCGTCAACCTAACCTCTCCCGACTTTAGCATTAAAGTCCCTCATTACTATTGTAATGTCTTCTTTTTTAATAGATCTTAAAATTGTATCGTAGATATTTATTGTAGATTTATTTCGCACGGCAATCATTCGGTCCCTATCTGCGTTCAACATTGATGTTGCCCACCTTCTACTAAGTGGAGGTGCAGATTCGGATTTTTCCTTCATCGAGATTAAGACCTTTCGGCATTTCTTAAACTCTCCAGAGCTTTAGAAAGTAACCCTCGAACCTACTATATCAGCTACCTGAATCTCATAAATAGAGAAAGTGGATACAACGAAAGATAGCGGGTAAAGACACATTTCTAACGAAAAAATGCTTATGAGTCGCTTTAATTGTTTGAAGGACCCTCTAGTATTTCGAACACATTTTTTATTTTATAATAAGGTGCTGTGCTACCAAGCTATATATGTATATATATATATATATATATATATATATATATATATATATATATATATATATATATAATATATCTATCTATCTAATTAGCCTTCTTCGGTCCATCTTTGGACATAGGCCTCCCCAATTATTTTATTTTTCTGTCTGTCGCTATAGTCATCCACCTAGAGCCCACGTGCTTCTTGATATCATCTGTCCATCTCATTTGGGGCCTTCCTCTGCTTCGTTTATATTCCCACGGTCTCCAACTTATAAGAATTTTGTTCCATCGGTCTTCATTTTGTCTTATGTTGTGTCCTGCAAATCTCCATTTCAATTTTGCAACTTCTTGTCTAACATCCCTCACTTTTGTTTTCTCTCTTATCCACTTGTTTTTTTATCCATTAATCTTATGTGCAACATTTGTCTTTCCATTGCTCTTAGGGTTTTTATGATTTTGTCCATGTTTGCTTTTGTAAATGTCCACGTTTGGGAACCATAAGTGAGAACAGGGAGTACGCATTGATTGTATAGTTTGGTCTTAAGATGCTGTGGATATCTTTTGTTTTTAAGAATGTAGCTTAGTTTGCCAAATGCCGCCCATGCCAGTCTAACTTAAGTTTTATAATTTGACCCAGATATAAATAATCCTAAACTTCTTCTATTTTATCTTGTCCGATCCTCATTGTGATGTCTTCATCTGTATTTGTTATGATTTTGGTCTTGCTGTAATTCATATTAAGGCCTATCTTTAAAGCTTTTACGTCCAGTTTTTTCATCATTTCAAATAATTCTTCTTTTTTATCGGTTATCAATGCAATGTCATCAGCGTACTTTAGATGGTTCAAGCGTTGTCCACAAATTTTTATACCTTTTTTTCCCAATCTAATCTTTTAAAAATATCTTTCAGAGCCTGATTGAAAAGTTTCGGTGATATTGTGTCACCCTGTCTCACGCCTCTATTTATTTGTATTGATTTTGTTGCTTCATATACTTTAATTGTTGTTTTGGCTTCCTTATATATATATTGGCTATTAGTTCCGTATATCTGTGGTCAATTCTGCTGTTAATCAAAGAACTTTTCACTGTCCAATGTTCGACACTGTCGAAAGCCTTTTCGAAATCTATGAACACTATATATAGAGGAATGTGGTATTCATTTGCTCGTTCTATAAGTATTTTCATACTTAGTAAATGGTCACTTGTGCTGAATCCCTTTTTAAAACCAGCTTGTTCCGTCGACTGGTATCCATCGAATTTTGTCGTCAATCTATTAGTTAAAATTTTTTTTAGGAGTTTATACATTACATTGAGGAGTGTTATAGGACGGTAGTTTTGTATATCTGCTTTATCCCCTTTCTTGTGTAAGATAATGGTTACGGATTCCTTCCAGTTGTTTGGGATTCTTTTTTCTTTTAATATCTTGTTAAAAAGGGAATGTAGAGTATTAATTACCACTTTTTCACCATATTTCAGCATCTCTGCAGTTATTCCATCTTTTCCAGGCGATTTGTTGTTTTTCATTTCTTTCAATGCCTTCTTTATTTCTGATTTGCTTATTTCTGGCTGTAGCTTTGAGTTGACATTTTTTATTTTAGCCTTAAGTTGGTTTTTAATTTCTTCTGGTGGTTCCTTTTTTGTTTTATATAATTCTGAGTAGAAATAGTGGATACTATTTATAATGTCATCTTTAATGTTTGTTTCTACTCCGTTTACATCTTTTATTTTGTTTATTTCACACTTACCTATAATTTCGGTCTTAAGCATTTCATATTTTTGTTATTCTATTACTTCTTCTATTTTTATTTCTTGTTCTTTTCTCTTATTTTCTTTTATCATTCTGCTTATTGTTTTATTGATTTCTACATATTCTATAGATTTCCTTTTGCCTTCTTCGTTCAGCTTCCTTCTTTTATCCATAAGCTTCTTTGTTTTTGTTGATATATAGTTGTTCTTTTTTAGATCCTTTTTTACTATTTTTTTTCCTGATGTAATCATCGTTTATGTAGGTATGTTGTCTATTTCGTCTATATCTTTATCATCACTGTCTAATTTTTGGGTAAGTTGTTCTTTTAATAAGTCTTTGTATATCTCTTTATATTGCCCTAGTTTGTTTCTATCTACTAGATCCCAGTTTCTAATTATTTTTCTTTTCATTCCATAGTTACCGTCAACACTAATTTTTGCTCTGACCATCCTGTGATCGCTACCTGTTGTGAATCTGTTAAGAACTGTTACATCTTTAATGATATATCGTTCTGTGGACAGTATGTAGTCGATCTCATTTTTTGTGGATCCATTAGGGCTGGTCCAAGTCCATTTTCGTTGGGGCTTCTTTTTGTAAAAGGAGTTCATTGCATACGTATGCTTTTCTTCTAGATAGTTCATTAAAGTAGCACCTCTATCATTTCTCTGACCATACCCGAAATCTCCTATTTTAGTTTCTTCTTTGTTTAGTTTTTTACCCAGTTATATATATATACAGTAGACTCCCTCTATAACGAGAACTAAAATGACAGACTAATTACCTCGTTATAAGCCGATCTCGTTATATCAGACAATCATAATACTGTGCATACATATGAATCTGTAGTTTTCTAAACCATTAACTTCCTATAGTGAAGCAATTCGGAGCAATATAAGATGCTAATAAATATTGTTTGAATGGCGTTTTTGAAAATTTACTTTTATTGTCAATGAAATATATTAAAACATAAAAGAGTTGTTTACTTTTATTATCAATGATATACGTTAGAACAAAAAAGCTGTACTTAAATTTTTTTCCAACTACATAATGTATAAATCGTATTTTCAAGGATAACATAAACTATTGCTTCTGCAATTTTAAGAACTCTGTTATTTTTAACTGCTTTAAATGGTCCAGTATCATTCTATCATATATTTTCTAAAGATGTGAAACAGTTGTATTTATTCATTGTAAAGAAGTTTATTGCGGGCTGCAGTTAAGTTTATTGAGGGGTTGTTTGAAAAGGTATTTATTTATAGCCACGACCGGACTAAAAACGTAAAAAACACGTTTTTGGATCTTATTTATAATATATCTCTCGTTATAACCAAATTTGCCTCGCTATAGACGGTTATAGTTCAATAGAAATTTCACGGGACATCTAATGTATCTCGTTATAAGCGAAACCTCGTAATAACCGTGTTCGTTATAGAGGGAGTATACTGTATATATATATATATATATATATATATATATATATATATATATATATATATATATATATATATATATATATATATATATATATATATATATATATATATATATATAAAAGAGCTTATTATTTTAAAGTAACATAATCCAGGCGGTCCAGATCTGTCCCCCAAAAAAGGATGTACATATATTACGTACAATGAATAAATAACACCCACAAAACACGCTAGACAAGAATTTTAAAAGTAAATCAATAATTTATTGAATATTTAGTTTGATGATATGTTTTAGTTGATTTTATATGCTAATAATTTAATGGTGAGTACGGTCAAGGCCTAAATAATCCCTTTACAAACGACTAATGGATGTTCACGTTAATCCAACTGAGCAAAAAATAAAAATAAATTGTTCGAAAATATATTCGAAAGGGCCGCTTCATGCGATTCTCTCTTTCATTCAGTTTAAATTTCAAATTAAGCGGATAAATATTGGTCGAAAACCTTTATTAAGGGGAAAAACAAAGCAGACTCTCTATTTCCACGAAAGAGGGAAAGGCATATAAGCCGATAATGAACTACCATATCATTTTCTTTCGTAGAATTATTATATTGGCATTTTAGACAATGCGATCTTCGTTAAAATTTGTTTTAAATTTACTCTTATACGATAAGTAAGGCTTTAGTTTGTTTTTATATAATTTTCAATGCTCGTCAGAGTAATAAAAGACATGATAATTTTTATTAAAATTAAGGTTTACTATTTAGTTAAAAGGTAACTAAAAAAATTTTTGTCAAATAATTATCTCTATTACTTAGATTACTAATACTATGAGTATACAGGATGATCATCTTATTAAATAGTTCTTAGTAGTTTAATATCTTCGTTTTCAATTGAAGATACAGAAAAGGCTTTAATAGAAAATAAATTTACATCGACCTCGAACAATAGTTTGATAAAGAACTTTTGAAAGAGTTAGACAGGCAGCTAATTTCTTTTTCGGTGGTTTTTAAGCATTTATATTTACCTAGGAAACTTGTTTGTTAAATGCAAATTCGTGAGTTACGGAAAACTATTAAAATAAGGAAAATTTCATACCTAGGTCATGTTCGTTGAGGAGACCGGTACAGAATCCTTCAGCTTATCATGGAAGGTAAAATATCATGGCTTGAGAACATTGGACAGAAACAGTGCCGAACAACTATTCCGATTATGTGAAGACCGTTAACAACTCGCTCATGTAATTTTTAACGTTAGGGAGGAGTAATATGGCACAGAAAGAAGACAAGGAAACTTCTATCACACCTTTCCCATCATTACCACCTAGCAGTTCTGCAAAATAATTTTTCCATCCATTTAATATCTGCTCTTTGTTACTAGTTATAGAGACATCGTTATCTTTATAGGCTATTATTCTAGGTTTGAATTATGTTTTATCGCTATTGGTAGAATTTTTGGTTTTTTTTTCTTTATAATCGTTTAACTATCTCTTTAAAGGAATTTGCATACCTAAAAGTCCCTTGTATGCTTTGTTTTTCTACTGATTTATAAGCCTACACTCCTCATGAAACCAGTCTTTATTTCTGCAAGTCTGATTAGGTCTCAAAATACGTTTAAAAGTTGTGTGCATGACCTCTTTGTAATAATTAGCTTTTTGTTCTACCATACGTTTTTATTCATCCTAATAAGTTTTTCATTGCATATGCCACAAATATAATTGGTTTTATAAACGTTGTAGTAAAGAGTGCAGTTGGTTTTTTTAGGCTACCACTAGTTGTCCATGTAATTTCTTTGAATGCTATGATGTTTCTTTTTTGAGGTTACTGCACATTAGCCAAGATATTCCAATTTTAGAACTCTAAAGATCCGTTTTCACTTATCCCATCGTGAGAAGAATTTATGTCTTTATCGCAATATAGCATTGTTGAGTCATCCGCATAAACTGATACAAATGCATTATATGGTAGTTCATTAATATGCAAAATAAATAATATCGGTCCCAATATGGTACTCTCTGTGGTACTCCATTCTTATTAACAATCGGACCAGACATTGAAATCTTGAAGTTATTTTTTACTCCAACTATTTGGTGCCGGTCTTTCAAATACGAATCAAACCAACTATGGGCAACTTCCCTAACACCATATCTGTACAATCTATCGAGGAGTACATCGTATTACAGCCAATTAAAAGTACGGCTAAGGTCACAAAAAATGGAAGTTGGATTTTCACTGTTTTTAATTGAGATATAAACTTCCTTATAGAAACTGTTAATGACTGTGGAAGCAGAAAATCTATTTCGAAATCCCTGTTGATGCTTTGTGATAATTTGGTTGATATCTAAAATGATAAAGGTTGTTTTAGCATTGCATATTCAATAATCTTAGATATCACAGAGGGAACAGACAATGATCGAAAATTTGACATTAATTCAGGATCACCTTGTTTTAATACCGGTGAAATGATAGAAGTTTTCAGCATATTGGGAAAAATACCAGTATTGAAAGAAGCATTTATAATGTGAGCAAGTGGTGTCAAAATCTGAGACGCAATTTTCTTAATTACTATACCCAATTTGCCATCAAAACCAAACGATGCTTTGTTTTTAATTTTATATTTTATTATGTCTAAGATATCTGTTATATAAGATAGGAACAAACTATTTTGAACAAAATCGTTGGAATGCTGAAAATTTAAATTTGGTTTAATTATTTTACTAATTATATCTACTGGTGCATCTATAAAATAAGTATTAAATTTGTTTGATATTATATCTGCATCTGTAATCCTAGTGTCATCTATTTTTAGACAGACATTTTTGAGTTTTTTTTTGTTTTCCATTAAGTTCATTCATAACAGCCCATGTGGTTTTGTTTTTGTTAGAGGATTCAGATATTTTGTTAAAATAAAACTGACCTTTGTGGTCTCAATAAGAACTTTGTGCTGATATTTTTTTTGTCTATATAGAGTTTTTAGCTCAGGGTATGCCTTACTTAAAATATACAAATCCTTTTGACTATCTGAAGAATATTTTACTTCTTGTGTGACCATGTTTTTTTTGGTTTTGGTAATGTTTGGTTTTTCTAATAGGACAACTAATATTGAAATAGAACTGTAATTTATCATAAAAGGCAATATCTTCCTCTCAATATCAGTTGCATAATAAACATCTTGCCATGTTTCTTTACACAAGAGATTGTTGAATGCATTTATAGCGCCTTCATGTGTTACTCTAAAAGTATTTCGAACTGATGTCATAGTTAGATTAATAAAATTCAACCTCAAAATCAATATATTGTGATCCGATTCAGTATTTACATTTACAATCTATACAATCATCAAAAATTGTGTATACCTGATCTAAAATATTTCCGCATGTGGAAGTCGACCTTGTAGGTGTAAAGTTCCTGGGTGACAATCCATAAGATGCTAGAAGACCAGAAAATCTGTGTAAATTAAGTGAAGATTAAGTTTTTCTTACATGGCAACGTAAGATCACTGAGGGTTGCTGCTGACCCTCAGACGATGTCTGAATAGGTTCTAGTGGGCAATTAATTAAAATGGCAGTTTTTGAAAGGATGTATGAACGAAGTCGACAATGTAACTTATAGGATAAGTCGTAATGTGACACTATCCAATAACGAGTTAGATGAATATGTTAGAAATTTAAAAATTTTATAGTTACAACAATAGCAAATATCATTATGCTGGGGTTATAGTGTAATATACTATAAAAATTATGTTTATAATATACCATGATAGAGATGTAACTGTAATGTTATTCTTAATGGAAATTGGATGTTTTAGTGTGGTTTAACCTTAGACGAATTATTTATTAAACTGTGGGAATATAGATTATAAAATTGAATATAATGAAAGTTTTAGTATAAAGTTGTTGTTAACTAGTAAAAGATGGGGGGTAGATAGTTGTGATAAAGGATAAATAGGTTTTCGGAGCGATTAAGAAATTGACCTATATGCTTTAGGTTGTATTGGGGGTTGGCTTTAAGACTGATTAGGTGGATTAGAAGATTTGTAAAAAGACAAAGAAGAAATGGTAAAGAAGAGATAAAAAAGAGAGGTTGTATAGATGTGGGTTATGAGAATAGTTGACGGTGTAGAGGAAGAAAATCTCGACGGAATGATACATGATGGTTGGTGCAGTTGGGATTTCTTTGTTTTTGTTTTATTATTTCCATGTATTGACTTCTTAAAGGTGCAGTAAAAGTCCAATCTTAGGAAAATTTTATGTGGGATATTGTGTATAAGAGATACATCTTCTGGGATATTGAGAGTGTGTTAAGATTGTTTTAGATGTTAAGAGAAAGTTTAAGTATTTTCTCTTTTGGTATGCTTTAAAGAGCGGGACGAAAGTGATCTACAGGTTCTAACTATTTATGTAGCATCACAGTTGAAGCCTTTCAGTTTGTAGACACCACTTCGATTCATGTAGTTGATAGGGTCTTTGATGTTAGTGAGACACTGACTTAAGTTGTTTTTAACTTTGAAAGAGATTTGGATGTTTTTAACAGATCGATTGATGAGATTACTAATATTATCACAAAGACTCTCATTATGGTAAGGTATAGAAGTATAAATGGGTGCAGTGGTAAGATCTCTGGGGAACGCAGTTTCTTGTAAGGCTCCGACTTGTTTTTTATAAATGAGGATTTTTTAAGGATTTTGAGTTCATTGTTATAGTTATAGTGGGATAGAGGGGTGGTCTCTAAACGATGAATGTAACTATGACATGCTGCATATTTGTGTGATATTAGGTGATTTGATGAAAAGGGTTTGACATGATCAGTCTGTGTAGGATTTTTATAATACTGAAGTCGAATTGGTCATTTAGCCTGGTAATGGTAAGGTTAAGGAAGTTAATTAATTGGGATGATTCAAGTTCAATGATGAAATTATATTGGGATGGATGTGGTTGATTTTAGAAAGTAATTAATCAGCTGATTTGGGATTACCTGATATGAAGACTAGACAGTCATCAATATAGCAATACCAGTTGAGTATTTTAGTATTTTTCATAATGTCTGTAGATTCTAAATGATCCATAAACAAATCTGCTAGAAAAGGAGAGAGACAACTATCCATGGCTAAGCCATCAGGTTGTCTGTAGTATTTATCATTGAATATAAAGAATTCCTGAGCTAGGCAAGTTTGTAACAATTGGATAATGAAGTTGTTAGTAGATGAGGTAATAAAATTGGAACTTAGAAGAGGTTGAACCAGATTAACCGTTTCTTGTTTGGGGGCAGAAGAAAAAAAAATTCCCTTGTTTGGGGGATAACATCAAAAGAAAGCATAGTAATGTTGGGGTGAAGATGTCCTTGTTGTAGGTTGTTGACTAAATTACTGGTGTTTTTGACTAAGAAAAAAGGGATAAAATTCGTCATGTTGTTAATGAGGTTCAGTATAAATTTTGATGGTATGGAAACAGAAGTGTTGATGAAACTAACAACTGGACAAATGGGAATGCCCTCCTTATGTATCTTAGGTAAACCATACAGTCTACGTAGGTATCAATGGGTTATTAGGTAGTTTATAGTATAAGGCAAAGTGTTTGAAGAAAAATTCTGTAAATTAATTTAATATTGTCTTTGAGTTTGGTTATGAACTTTTTTGAGGGATCTTCTGGATGTAGGGTAAAGTTATTATTGAAAAGAAAAGTAGTAACCTTTTCATTATATGAACTTTGTTCTAGATTCACTAGACAGTTACCTTTGTCTGCTTTACTGATGATTAGATTGTGGGTTTTAATTTTGTTTTGGATTGATTTAAGAGTAATAAGTTGATCATTTTGTTTTTTATATGACAATTGTAGAAAAGAAGGTGTGGATAGTGTATTTTGTGAAGTAGAAGTTAGATTAAAGAACGATGAATTAGTATTATTAAGTGACAAATAAGTAGGAGAAGGAATAGTTTTGTTTTTAAGTTTATTGATGGTATTGGAACAAGAATTCAGAATGAAATTTTTTTGGTTTAATGGAACAGAAAGATTTTGGATGATGATATGTAGCTCAATGGGGAGACTCTAAAGGTCCTTTTCAAAAACCTTCTTCGAGATGGAGTATTTGAGACCTAGATTAAGTAGATCCAGTTCCTTTTTGTCAAAAACAGCTAAGGATAGCTTTTAAGTCTAGGGTGAAATAAAAAAATTAGAGAATTGGTATTGTTACTGGTATAATTCAACGAATTTGATTTGTATTAAATAAGATTATTAAGTTTAGATTTAAGTTTATTAACTTAAGTCGAGGTTTCAGTCTTCTCTACTGCCAATTTTAGATCGTTTTCTCTCTATGTGGTGCATGCGAACCCTCCCGCTGGCCACATATATATGAATAACCACTGACAAGATACCAAGATCTATGGTGGAGTTTTTTCTTACCGCGTTTTCGTTAGTATTGTATTATAAATGGTATTCTCTGTAGTTGTTTTTACAAATTTATATTTTTTTTGATCTGTCCTTATATAAATTAACTAATAAATATTTCCTAAGAGATCCCACTAGTTATATGTAATAAGAAATTTTATCCAAATTAATGCGCTTACATGTACGTGTTTCAGTGTAGTGGAATAAACCAGTACTTCAAAGTATAAATTGCTGGACGTCTTCTCGACACCGAGAAGGCCGACAAGAATATAAAGTCATCTTCGACGTTTGATTAAGATCTTGAAAAAACGACTAGGATTATAAATAATTGAGGTTGTTATTTATTTACTTCTTCTGTTACATGACAATTATATGACGGGCAGTTAAGTCGTTTAATTATTCTATTAAGGAATTTATTGCTTTATTTATCTATTGCACTTCTAGAATTTAAAACCTAATTGTTATTATGTCTAGTCTAGCTTAATGATGTTTTTATTTAATGATACTTGAAACTATTTTGACTGTTTAAACATAGGAAAACTATTATTTTTTAAGTATGTTTTTCAGAATAAACCACAAACTGTAAAGTATATTAATAACACAGGCCTACAAAAAAATTTTGGTTGAAAACTTTTTTGACTTTAACCCTGTGTTAGTCTTGTACTTAATTCATGCGACCTACGCCTGCTAGGGCGAAAATTGTTTGGTTTCTTTAATAAAACAATACACTATGACAAAACGTTATATTTCTAAATATACCAATGAATAACAAGATCAAATTAATCAGTAGCAATATCTGCGGCTTGTCCGTTTTTGCAATCTTTACATAACATAACGGAATGCGGGATACATATTGTTTTTTTACATTCAACAGAAAAATTATTGCGATTTTCTATCCGATCTTCGTAAGCACATTTGGCATCGTTTTTTCTTAGGTTTTATTTTTCTTAACGAGGTTATCTTTCGTTTTGTCTTATTTCTATATATTTCTATATATATATATATATATATATATATATATATATATATATATATATATATATATATATATATATATATAACTGTTTTGGGTGGGTTGGAGTCAATAAAAGGGCTATTGGTTAACTATTTTTTTAATCTCGAGCTTTCAATTGTGTTTACAATTATTATCAAGAGCTAAAAAAGACAAAATATCTTACAAGGTTGAACTAAAAAGAAAAAACAATTTTTGTTAACTTACCAAATAAAAATTAGTTTAGTAAGTAAAAATTACTGCTAATACATCTTCAAAATATTTAATATAAAAATGTTTTCATCTAATAAATGTTTCTCCGAAAATTTTTATAATTTTGAAAACATTTTTTTTTATTTTAATACAAAAATAATTGAATTTATATTATTTATATAATTTTTGTATTAAAATAAAAAAAAATGTTTTCAAAATTATAAAAATTTTCGGAGAAACATTTATTAGATTAAAACATTTTTATATTAAATATTTTGAAGATGTATTAGCAGTAATTTTTACTTACTAAACTAATTTTTATTTGGTAAGTTAACAAAAATTGTTTTTTCTTTTTAGTTCAACCTTGTAAGATATTTTGTCTTTTTTAGCTCTTGATAATAATTGTAAACACAATTGAAAGCTCAAGATTAAAAAAATAGTTAACCAATAGCCCTTTTATTGACTCCAACCCATCCAAAACAGTTATATATTTGTTCCAAACGAGTCACAAGTACTTCTTTTTTCTTATTCTTATATATATATATATATATATATATATATATATATATATATATATATATATATTACATATATATATATATATATATATATATATATATTACATATATATATATATATTACATATATATATATAGGGTGTCCCAGACTAATTTACCAACGCTATATCTCTTAAACGAATAGAGATTTTCGAATGGGACAAAAAGTGATCTATTCTACTTGTAATACACTTTAATATGGAGTAGAAAAAAATCATCCCCTAAATATTCATCCCTTAGTTACAACCCATAACTTTTATTTTTTTAATAGCACCCTGTACATTTTTTATAGTTTTGGATGTGGTCTTCTATCGTCTATTTAACCGATTTTTTTTTAATAAAATGAGTTTGTAACGTATCAAGAAAATATCAGTTTATTTTTTATTTTTATTAAATTAATCAAGATAGCCTTAAAAAATAGAATAGAAAAGAAATATGCTTTATTGTCACTGAAATTAGATAAATCGTCAATATTACAAAATAAAAGAATAAAAGTAAAACAAAAACAATTTATTGCAAACTTTAAATAAATTGCAAATTGAACATACTACTCGTACAAATAAAATACAACCTTAGGAACAATAAAACTTAAAGGAACAATAAAAATAAATGCAATAAAAATTACATGAAAAAATAAATCAAAACACCAACTAACTAGCTAATATTATTTACATTAAATGATCGAATTGTAACCCACCTGCTGCAACACACATTTCGAATCGTTCCAGAAGATTTCTGGTACATGTGGCTCGAATCATTTCGGGAGTAATTTGGCGACATGCTTGTCTTATTTTTTCTTTTAATTCCTCTAAATTTTGCGGTTTTGATTGATAAACAATATCTTTTATCGCTCCCCAAAAGAAAGAGTCAAGAGGTGACAAATCACATGAACGTGCGGCCCACGTAATTTCAGGAGAGTTGTTTGCTATCCAGTGGTTATCAAAACGGTTTTGTAGGTGGTCGCTAACGATTCTCGCATTATGTGGAGAAGCTCCATCTTGTTGCCACCACATTTCTTGACGCTCATGAAGAGGAATATCTTCTATCAAATCGGGTAGAATGTTTTCTAAAAAGTCTAAATATCGGAACACCTGTTAGAGTGCCGTTAAAAAAGTAAGTACCTATAACACGGCCATTAAATAAACCGCACCACACATTTATACCCCAAATATTCTGAAATCTTGTTTCCATCATCCAATGTGGGTTCACAGGAGACCAATAATTGGAATTGTGACGGTTGACAACATTATTATTGTGAAATCTAGCCTCATCACTCCACAATATTTTTGATAAAAAAAGTGGATTATCACTGATTTTTAACATCATTTTTGCAATAAACTCAAGACGTTTTTGGTCATCACCAGGCTGTAATCCTTAAACTAGGTGCACTTTAAAAGGATGGTACTTAAAATCTTTGAGAATTCTATGCACAGAACTTTTTGGATTGCCACATTCACTGGCGAGGGTTCTAACAGACACTTTGGGATTCAAATTAACATATGCTAGTACATTAATAAGGTTTTGGTTACATCTTACTGTGCGTTCAATTGTACCTCTTTGTCCTGTCTTAGTGAGCGCTCCAAATTCTTAAAGGTTTTTTCGCTTGGAATGTTTCGATTTGGAAACCTTTCTTGATATAATTGTCGGGAAATTCTCCTATTTTTTAGGCATTCTAGATAAATCAAAATGATATCAACGTACTCGTCAGGCGAAAATAAATAAGGCATATTGAAATGTTATAAATACACAATTACAACAAATATAATTATTACTAGTCTAATACCAAACGTCAAAAATAATAATTGCTGATTTGACAGATCAAATCATGGCAACCTGAATTAAGGGTAATATCCAAGACGTAAAATACATGATACTATGAATAACAAAATAACCTTAAAAGTTTTTCAAATATTGTGACTCTTTTATAAGAGATTTTTTTGTTAATTTTTGCACACTTAATTTTGCACACTGAAAGATAACGTATGCTCCTACAAAGACCAAATTTTGAAAAATTAAAAATAATGTTTAAATAAAAAGAGTGTGTACTTCGTACGTGCGTACGAAACTATACTACGTAGTTATAATAGTCAAATTTTAAGTGATAATAAAGCATAATATTTCTTTTCTATTCTATTTTTTAAGGCTATCTTGATTAATTTAACAAAAATAACAAATAAACTGATATTTTGTTATATATATATTATATATATATATATATATATATATATATATATATATATATATATATATATATATATATATATATATATATATATTAACAAGTTCTAAAAATTTTTTTCAAATTTGGTAGAAAATATATGATCTTTAAATAAAGAATACCAACTAAATATTAATCAACAATATGTTCCTCTTATTTTAAAATTTTCGTTCACACACATTTTAAAGGCCTCAAGGCAGTTCATGGCCTAAGCTTGTAGTGTCCAAATCTCTACCCCATTCATCAGCAGTAAATGTATCATTTTACAAAACGGTATCGTACTATTAAATTAAGACTTTTGTTGCTAAACAGAGTTCTCATATTTACAAATGTTGCTCTTGCCTGTTCAATTCAGCTATGCATATCTGGTTCTGGGCCAAGGTCCTCAGTTATCCAGCTTCCGAGATATACTTGGATATAAACTTAAAGACTTGATGAATATTATGACCGTTAACCTTTATACTCAAATGTATATTTTTTATTCTGCTAACCTTCATTACTTTTGTTTTATCTGTGTTAATTTTTAAACCAAATAGTTCTCCTTCTGTATTCAATCTGTCGATAAGAAGTTATAGTACTTCTTGACTGTCTGGTATTAACAACTTGTCCATTATACTCATGCTTTCCTAAGTATATTTCTTCCAGTGTATCCACATTTTCGTCATTTAGAAGTTTTATTACTTCGAGGTATATTTCATCTGATCCTGCTGTCTTTCCTTGCTTACTGTTCGACCTTATATTCGTCTACAAGATTTTTCTGGTTATTATCTGCACATAGTATTGTTGGTTAGTTATAAGTTTTTCAGAAATCGAGAAATGTCTTAGGGTCAGAGATAAGATTATTGTCCTTTACTATTTTGTTCAGGCTGCAAGATTTTATTTGGCCTGTTACTTCGTTTACGAGATTGTGTATGTTGAAGTGGTGATGTTTTTCTTTAAGCCTTTCTTGTGCACTCACCTGAAAACAAAACATAATTAAAAAACTCTTCATCGGATGCCATTTTATCCATAACCCATAAACAAAAATCGATTGATTGTCGAAAATCCGTTTGATCTTTTATATTCTACAATTCCGCTACCTCTTCGTTGTTGTAATTTTTCAAAAGTTCGTTTATCAAGCTTCTCTCAATTTGGGTATATTTATCCATAAACTCTAGATATCAATAAACAGTTTTTATTGCACTAAACAAGAACAACAATCATATTCATTTTATCTTTTTTAAGGGATTGAATTTTAGATTTCCAGGCGATCATGGAAATTCAATACTCGTATAAATCCAACGATATGCAAATTCTTGTAGATAGTTTTGCAGTTCTAAAATATAACGTGATTTTGCCACATTCTGCACCCACCCTATATTTCCTTTTTGATTAAATGGAAACTTCTTCAGCTCGCCTAAAAATGTGGTTCTTAAGTAACAAATTAAATTAGCTTTAAACTTACAAATCATCAAATTTTAATATAGACTAAATTGCCAAACGGATAGTATAAAAAATATTTATAAAAACAAGTTCTTTACTCTTCTCTGTGATTAATTTATGGTTTAGAAAAAGAATACATAAATCTTCTTCAGTGAATATAATTACTATGTTGGGTGCGATCTTAATAGAAACAGTGGAAAGTAAACAAAGTGTTCTTACATTTAAATATTCAAATCTTTTACCTTTTGTAGCGTATAATTTAGAAAATATATCGTATTTTAACGACTGCAGTAACATCTTAGTCGACGATGGAGAAAATTCCCACAAGAAATGGAATGTCGGCTATTGTTTGTTGAATATGTTTGTGGAATTGAAATGAGGCTTATTCTTAAGGCAAGCAAGCATTGCGCTGAATAGTTTTGAATAATTAAGTGACAATAAAAGAATGAAATTGAGAATGAAATGTTTGTTTAATTTTTCTATAAACGCTTTTATGAGAAACACTTTTTCCATGATCTGTCATATACAAATACATTAATTATTATTTCCGAATTTGTAAAATCCGTTAAAAATGCAGAAAAACAACATTGCAAATAAAATAACGTAAATCGACAGAAACTCACCCAGAATACGAAAAATATGGTATTTTTATTTAGAATTAATTAAGAATTAAAATAGAATGACCGAAACTCTAAAGAGCTAAAACAGCTAAACAAAAGAATACCTTAAGAAATCAGGAACGACGTAAAAAAATTCTATGCAGAAAATATAAGACAAGTTATAGAAGAGAATAAAAATATGAAGGTGTTGCGGAGGAAGCTGTCAAACAGAAAAAGGGAGAGTTTTAAACTAAACGACAATCAATTTTTTATAACAAGAAATAAAGTAAAAGTTCTGAAAATAACAAAAAACTTCTACACTAGACTATATTCAAATAGTTAATATATACGAGAATTTAACAGCATCAGCAAAAATAATAATCAGCCAAGAATCAAAGTTTATGCCGGATATAACTCAAGAAGAAATCAGAAATCAGAAATCAGAAATTAAAATTTTATTTAATCTTTTTCTTGAAAATTGAATAATCCTATTTCAGACAAATAACGCAATAACAATACTTCTGCATAAAAAAGTATATCTCATAGGCTATTCACCAAAATCATTATCCAATGATTGGAAGGCATACTGTACTTTTTTCAATCACAAGAACCAGCGGGATTTAGGAAAACTTACGTAACAAATTATCATCAAGCAATTTAAGTCCTGATAGAACAATCTATGGAATATGATAGACCCTTAGTCTTGGTGTTTATTGATTTTCATAAATCATAAAGCATTTGACACCATAGAACAAACATTAATAATAGCAGCGCTACTTTTTATAACTGTCTTCAAATGCGCAATGAAATCACTCTCTTGATGGGACAGACTGCATAGAAGCCATTAGAATACAATAAATGATCAATTTGATCGACTTTAAAAAGGCATTTGACAGAGTAAGACAAGATATTATAAAAACAATTGAAGAGCGTTACGCCAAAACTTACTCCAAAAATCCAAAAGACCAAAAAATCATAAATTAAGATTTTAACTGCATCATATAACCAAGAATCGCTTTTAACGATATTAGAATTCATATTTTACAAAATATTTCTAAGTTCAAGTCAAAATTAATGCATGCTTTTAAGTTTCTTTCCAAAATGCAATTTATTTCAAAATTTACTTAGTCCTCTGGGCATGCATTGATGCAACTGATCTTGAATTGACAGCAAATTATAACCTCTCTTTTAAGAAAAACGAGTAGTTATTGTGCTTTAAATATTTTATCATAAGTAAGAATTATAAAGAGACTCTTTCACTTTCTTCAAGGGGACGACGCAAAAAAAATAAAGATAATTGGAAGAAAACCATTAAGTCTACGTTGTGTAATAGTGCAGTGGTTAAAACTCCAAATTTCTTGCAAAGAAATTTCTTTCACTAAAATGTGTAAAGCAAATGAACTGACTCAAGAAGATATCCAAAGTTAGTGTTCTATTTTATTTTCTGTTTATTTTAATTTTCTTCAATAAGGTATACGAATATAATTCGACCGCGTTGCAAAACAACTTTCTCACAAAATTTATACAACCACAGACTTCATAAGGATCGTTCTAATCGTCCTAAAACAAGATAATCATAAGAAACGACAGCGCAATGATTATTTTATACGAAAAATCGATGGTGATCTACTACGTGTATGTGTTACTATTTTTCAGTCAGTTACTCAGATGTTGCATTCTAGAATAAAATCCATTGTTGCTTATTTTTTCAATGTAGGTACATCCAGACCAGAAAGAAGAGGGGGTTCTAGTTTTCTCGAAACAAAAGTATTCGAGGTTATTTACCACCTGAATTGTCAGTGAAAAAGTATATAATATGTGGTATAACATTAAAAATACAATGAAAGCTTCAATAACTTCGTACTCCAAGTATTATTAAATATTTGCCAAACATTTTAACTTTGGTTTTAGTCATCCACGGACAGACGTATGTTTTTTTTTGTGAATTAAAAGAGATAAAACCAACAGCTGTAACAAACATGGATGGCAGTTGTGGTTATATAATCTTAGTTTTGGGATACTAGAAAGAAATCCGAACAAGGAAAATTGTTTTGCTTATACTTAATACTAGGACTAAAAACGAAAGTATCAAAATTTCAAATGAAGTAAGTTCCGTAAAAAGCATTTTCTTCATTCACTAGAAGCAAAGTACCTTTCTTTAAACTCAGATAAAAGATCACCAATCTTAAAACTGGATTCTGATTCTTATCCTGGTTAGAATAAAATTTCTGCAGTTATATTTACGCTATTATGTTATGTACAAAATAGCATATTTAAGGAAATTCAGCACATATTTCCAATAAGAGGCCACAGTTTTATTCCGGCTGATCGCATCTTTGGACAATCTAAAAGGTTATCTATCAGTTCTTAGGGTTATTACAATATTTTTGCTAAAAATTCCAAAGTACTGCAACATGGTCAACAATGTTTTATTAAAAGCTACAAAGCTTTGCCTGCAAAATGTTAAAAAAAAAGTTTGCGTTCAAATTAACTGAGCAACGAATCTTTACTTATTATGAAGAAAAAAAAAATAGTTAAAAACACTTAAACCGGCAATGAATGTTCACACAGTGTCTTGAAAAGTAACAGTCTTACTATTTCACATGCTTTAGAAATAGTCACATTGTTAACAAAATTAGTACTCCCAAAAAGGTAGATGTCAGACATCTTTTTAAATTTGTTGAGTTTACTGACGAGGAAAAGATGTTCTACGAACATGCACTGCAAAAAGCTAGTAATGTCAATCACGACGTTGCGGAAGAAGACGTGGACAATAAGGAAGCGTTTCTATAGTTTAATTCATATTGTATTCGATTTTTTGTTGCTTTAGTTTATTGAATCTTTTAATAATGTTTCAAATGTACCTTAAGTCCACGGACTTAGTTTGACTTTGGATTTTTTATAATCTTTTTTTATTTTATTGTAAAGACAAAAACAAATAAAACCTAAATTTGATTAAACGTGTTTAATTAGAAAGTTATGATTAATAAATCTGCAAAAAAACTTCTCTGCCAGTAGCAGCAGAAAATCGATTGTACTAAAAAATTACCAATTTGGACTTGGTGAGTTTTGGAATAACGCGATTCAAGAAGTCAATGAAGTTAGCATTGAATAAGAAATAAAAACAAAGTACCTACCTTCACTTCCTAGCTATGGAGATGTTAAAAAAGAAGTCAGATATTAAGTACAAAGAGTATTACAAAGAGTAAATAGGTAAGCAGGATGCCTTGTAAGTATTTACAGCGTTAATGGGCCTTTTAGGCTCGTTGCTGAATGGATAATTTCCATCGTTTTCTCAGCTTTTAAACTCTGATTCCCATCTCTCTGACATCTTCCATCACTACATCTCTCCATTTCTTTCTTGGTCTTCCTCCCTTTTTTTTGCTCTCAGGTACTCTCCAAACAATATCCTTGACTAGTCTACTACCTTGCATTCTTGCTAGATATCCGAGCGATTCTAGTCTACGTTTTTTCCCCACTTTTGTTATTATATAGTTAGCATATAATTTGTAGACTTCTGCATTAGTTTGTCTTCTCCATTCTCTTTCTACTATTTTCCACCAAATATTCGGCGAAATATCTTTATTTTCCATGCTTCCAATCCGTTCTGTATGGTTTTAATCATAGTCCATGTTTCGGCAGCGTATAGCATTGTGGGTCTAATTATAGTTTTGTATACTCTTATTTTTGTATAACGAGATATATCTTTGGCCTTAATTATTTTTCTCATGGCCTCAGCACATCTGTTGCTTTCGGTCACTCTCAGGTTGACTTCAGTTTATTCCTTACATGTCTGAGCCCCTGGTGTTTATTCCTTTTTTGCTCGAGATTTCCATGTACTTGGATTTATTAATATTAACTTTCAGTACCATTTTAGAGCCTTCCCGAATCAGTCGTTTTGCTATGCTGCCAGTTCTTTTCCACTTCTTGCAATGAGAAACACATCATCAGCGTATGCTAAGCATTGGTGCTCTTTGTTAAAAATAGTGCCGGACCTATTTATCACACTAACCCTTACAATTTTTTTTAAATAATATTGAATAGCAAGGTAGACAGCGGGTCTCCTTGGCGAACACCTTTTTTCACTTCGAATTCTTCTGAGACTGTACCGTTGCAGTTCACAGCAAAATGGTTTGTCTAATTGTCATTTTTATCAATATTACCATTTATTGTATAGTAGGCGGCTTTGTAATCAACGAAAAGTACTTGTGCTGAAATGTTGTATTCATAGCAATTGATCAGGATTTGTTTTAGCATAAAAATTTAATCGATTGTTGATTTTCCCTTTCAAAAACTTTTGTTGTATGTTACTCACAGTCATTTTCTTTTTTGCGTAGATTTCTTGTATATCCTTTTGATAATCCTGCACTACCTCAAATTTTGCTACTAAGCAGGATGCCTTAATGACACTATATGGCATAACACCGACACATTAACTGTGAGATGAAATCAAAAATCTGTAAGGCCAGTATAAGACCAATAATAAAGTATGGATCAGAAACAAGACTCGACATAGACTGAACACAGAGAATGTTAGAAATAACAGAAATGAGAAGACTCAGCAGAATCACAAGAAACACACTGAGAGGAACGACATCAGAACAAAATGTTATGTACAGGATATAAACCAGTGGACACTAAATAGAAAAAAAAAAAAAGAATGGAACAATTACATCAGTAGAATGGTGGTCACAAGAGTCGTTAAAATAACAAGCGACAAATCACCAAATGGTAAAAGAAGTTTTGACCGATCGCGCCAGAGATAAAGTGACAATCTTTCATGGATGCAACAACCCGCTAATGAACTAGCAAAATTGCTTGTACAAAGAAAGAAGAACAAGTTTAACAGAGATATGAAATAATTTAGGAATGTCTTAATATTTCATTGTTTAGTCTATCTAGTGATAGTATCTAAGTAGAATTCTGCTTTCGAGTTTTTGAGATTTTAATAAGGTTTATATAAAATTATTACCAGTTATAGCCAGTCACACAGTTACTCAATTTTTTTTGTTCAGGCCTGTAACTGTTGCTTTTAATCAATAACTACTGGCCCTATTAGATATACTTGGATATATTGGATGTACCCTATTGGACCTCCCATAATACTGTTCCCGTTACCTTCTGTTATGAAATTAATTAAATCTAATTTTTGTAAGAAGTTGGTAAAATTTAAGAGCAGAGAAAATAAAAAAAATTATGTTTTCAGTATTTAAAAAATATACATTTTCTAATTTCGGTATCTTTTCCGCGTTACATCACGACTAAACACAGTTGAAGCCGGCATATACTCATGCATAATATGTATTATTATGTGCATAATTCTCTCTAAACTTTTTTCTTTTTATCTTGCGGCCGATATTCATGTTCGTTGGCACATTTAGATGCTAATTTCTTTAGAAAACTTCCATTGTAGCCCCGAGCCTAAAAGTAATTTGTAAGACACTGATGTAGATAATGATTAAATTTAATTTACACGACATAGAATTTACGGTAATGGACTTAATGATCATTTCAGACTGAGATCAGATAATAATCTTCTTCGAATATCAAAAAAGAAGCCTTTTTATAATAAAATGAATGTACACAACGATTTATATTTTTTACATTTTTAACAGGTACGCTAAAAACTGGCTTTTAAAATTAAAAAATTCTTGAAATCTAAATGAACTAAAAACTTTATTCTTAAGCTTTTAAGATAAAGAAGTTCATTTTAGCTCTTCTATATACGACAAGAAATACGCCATGGAATAAGCAAAACAAATATAAACATAACCAAACTTGTAGACCTACTTATTTAATTTTTTCAGAACACAAATTTAAATAAAACAAATGTTTTAAAGGAGGTTTCAGTTCTTTTTGTTACTTTTGTAAAATATGCAGGAGACCTATTTTTTCGGGAGTTTCATAAAACTCATAAACAAGACCATTCAAAGTTAAACCTTATTTACCTCTGTGGCGTGGCAACTATTTTCTCAAATTTTTAAATATGTAGTATCTGTTAGAAACTCCAAACAATAATATTTTTTAGATGTGTTTTTATTTAATCTAAACGGTACCGTAAATAAACAAAACTGTTAATACTGGGCACGAACAAATCACGAAAGCACTAGATGACGAAGGCCAAACCCAATTCTCTTAAAATATTAGTTTATGGGCAGGAATTGTTGGCATAACAATTATCGAACAACATTTATGACAAATTAAAACAAGTAGAAGATCAAGTCATCACAGATGCGATGGTCAGATGACTTGAAGAAACACGCAGGCCCGAAGTGGATACAAACTGCCTACAAAGTAAGAACCGTTTTGCGATTCCGCCGCCGCAGCGCTACGGTCGGCGTTCCGCGCATGAGCGCTGGTTACCTACATCTCTTGTCTACACACTGACGCCATTACAGTCTGATTCTTCATTGTATACTTGTTTACTCCAGTGTTTAAGATGCCTCCAACAATCGTGAGTCACGCTGATTGTGAAGTACGGGCTGTTATACGATTTCTTAATGCTAAAGGCGTAAAACCGATCGATATTCATCGTGAGATCGTTGAAGTTTACGGACAAAATATTATGAGTGATGGAATGGTAAGGAAATGGGTGAGAGCATTTAAAGATGGCCGCATAAATGTGCATGATGAAGTACGGAGTGGGCGTCCTTCGGTCATTAATGAAAATTTGGTTCAGAAAGTGGACGAAAAGGTGAGGGAAAACAGACGCTTTACAATTTCATCATTGTCCGACTGCTTTCCTCAGTATTCTCGTAGTGTTTTGTATCGCATTGTTACCGAGAACTTGAATTACCGGAAATTGTGTTCATGTTGGGTTCCAAAAATGTTGACGGATTTGTACAAAACCCAACGTTTAGGCAGTGCATTGACTTTCCTTGAGCGGTACCACAGTGAAGGTGAAGATTTTTTAGACCAAATTGTTACTGGTGACGAAACGTGGGTGGCCTACGTCACACCAGAATCGAAACAACAATCCATGGAATGGCGACATTCATCATCACCCAAAAGAGTGAAGTTTAAGCAAACAATTTGTGCGGAAAATCATGTGCACAGTTTTTTGGGACAGAAAAGGAGTATTGCTAGTGGAGTTTCTGCCTCGTAATGAGACAATCAATGCAGCGTCTTATTGTGAGACATTGAAAAATCTGCGTCGTGCAATCCAGAACAAAAGAGGGTATCGTTTTGCTGCATGACAATGCCCGTCCACATGTGGCTAATCAGACCAAAAATCTCATCAAATCATTTAAATGGGAAACTCTAGATCATCCTCCATACAGCCCTGATCTGGCGCCCAGCGACTACCATTTGTTCCAGCACTTAAAGAAACACCTGGGCGATCAGCGGCTTCAAGACGATAACGAAGTCAAAACATTTGTGATGCAGTGGTTAACAAGTCAGGCGGCAGAATTTTATCAGGAGGGTATTCAAAAACTGGTGCCACGTTATAACAAGTGCCTCAATATTCACGAAAATTATGTAGAAAAGTAGATTAAGGTACAGGCTTTCATGTAAAAATAAAATTATTGCCATATCTTTGCACGTCTTTTTTTAATTCCAAAACGGTACTTACTTAAAAAACACGCCTCTAGATAGAAGATCAAGTAGGGAAAATGATAATATTGAGGGATTTTAATGCCCAAATAACTAAAAAAAATAATAGAACAAAACAGAATTCCGTAAGAATAAAGATCACGCATCCTAATACCACTCTTCAAAAGGGGAGATAAATCAGACCCGGAAAATTACAGAGGAATTAACTTGTTAAACACATTTTCTTAATATTGTTCTGAAGCTATTTTCTTGTGGCATTTTAAATTAATTACTATTTAACTGGGAATAAGCCACAATTAAAGGTTAAAATACGTTTATTGACGTTTCAATTTCCACTTCGGAAATCGTTCTCAAAATACAAACATTAGTAAATTAAACAAATTTTGTTTTTGTTACTTAGTGAAAAATTCTTCTATTAATTTAATTTTATCTGACTCATCTATATTGACAATTCAGACATACATTATACATTTTAAAGTAGACGACTTTAAAATGATATTGCCAATATTGTTGAGTTGCGTTCCTGGGACGACTTTACTTATAAGATAGTTCATTCGATTACATGAAATCAACTTTAACTTGAGAATATCCGTCAGAAAAGATCATAACATGTAATTCGTCTTTAAAAAGACAAATACATGCCATGATGACAGTAAAATTCTCCTGTTAGTGATTCCATAGTAAATTATGAGGGAAAAACCAGGAAAAAAACCTCATAATACTATCCCGACATGGTAAGTATTTGATCTTGCATTTGTTTTACCTTCAATAAATACCAAATTCCGATTTTATATGTTTGTTATTTAAAAAATATAAATGATGTATTCTCTATATGTTACTGACTTACCAATACTGGTATTTTCTTTTTAATAACTTCCTCTTTCAATATGGGTAACCAGATCCTACTACATTCTGCCCAGGAATTCGCGACACAATTGGTCTCATTTAGCATAATTAGAGCTGCTTCTTTGATTTTTCTCTTTTTTTCATAATTTCATGTAATCGAATGAACTATCTTATAAGTAAAGTCGTCCCAGGAACGCAACTCAACAATATTGGCAATATCATTTTAAAGTCGTCTACTTTAAAATGTATAATGTATGTCTGAATTGTCAATATAGATGAGTTAGATAAAATTAAATTAATAGAAGAATTTTTCACTAAGTAACAAAAACAAAATTTGTTTAATTTACTAATGTTTGTATTTTGAGAACGATTTCCGAAGTGGAAATTGAAACGTCAATAAATGTATTTTAACCTTTAATTGTGGCTTATTCCCAGTTAAATAGTAATTAATTGTTAAACACAATTCTAAAATTAACAACCAAAGTGAGAACAAATAAACTGAATCTAATTATAACACTAGCAGAAGAACAATAAGGTTTTAGGTCGGAAAGATCATGCACCGACGCTATATTTATAATGAGGCAAGTACAAGAGAAATCATTACAATACAACAAACCAGCATATCTGTGTTTCGTGGACCTTAAGTCCTAAAATATCTACCAAAACAACACAATAAATGTAAAAGTCGAAGAAGAACTAACTGACCCTATTATAGCTGGCAATGGGAAAAGACAGGGAGATTCCCTGGGTCCTCTATTATTGAAGCTCATTATAGATAAAATAATAAAAACAGTAAGAACTAAAAAAGGATGCCAAAAGGGACTAAAAAAAATTAAAATAATCTGCTATGCAGACGAAGCAACATTACTCTCTCAAAGAAAAGATAATTTACAACGTATGTTGCACCAATTTCGCCATATATAACCGCCAGAAAATTTAACATGTTCATTTTCCCAAAAAAGATAAGATGCATGGCTATAACAGCAAATTTACTAAGATGTAAATTGGAGCTGGAAGGTCAGATAGAACAAGTGATGGAGTTTAAATATGTAGGCATTACATTATCTAGCTACGGAAAGCTCGAAACTGAAGAGGAAGATTAAAACAATATGGAAAAATAAAAACATAGGGAAAGAAATGAAAGACAAAATTTACAAATCAGTCATCAGACCAATAATTACATACGCGTCAGAAACACCACCTGATACATAGAGGATGAAAAGGATGTTATAAACATCAGAGATGAAAATTTGATGGTAAGACACATTTGATCAGACAGAGCTAGAAGTACAGTAGTAGTAAAGACGGCGAGACATGGTTCCTCAATAGGAAGATAATCAGTAGGAAGACCACGAAACCGATGGAACGACAACTTACTGGAACTTCACTGAAAAACAGACAAAGGCATGTCTACATACAAGAAAGAAGAAAAAGGAAATTATCGGCCCAATTTTCGAATTTTCGTAGACGGAAATCTCACTTGTTAAAAACATTTACACTTGTTGATACCAGAATTAATCGCACTACTTCCAAATGATAACAACTCGAATATCCCAAATGAATCTTTGTGGTATCAACAAGGCAGAGCTATCCAATATCCCAAGTGAAGCTTTGTGGTTTCAACAAGATGGAGCTACTCTCCATTATGATGCTACCGTTAGGAATTATTTGAACGAAATATATTCAAATCAATCGTTTGGGAGTATGGGTTTTATAACATTTCATGCAATATTGCAATAATGCAATTCATGCTCTTCAACCTGACACTCTTAAAAACGGACTGTGTGATTTTAAACAAAGCTTGGCTTATTGCTTAGAAGTGAGGAGATCTTAATTTAAGCATCTTATTTAAAGTGATTTTTATTTAAATAACCAATGCTATACTTCTGCCCTTAAACATTAAATATAGTTGCTTGAAACTGTCCAACTAATTTGTTGAATGTTATTACTTTGTATATCAAGACCTACCTACTAACTTTTGGGGCAATAGCAATACATATTGCCGTTTTTATAATTTCATTGCCTATTTTATTTTTGACAGAAGAAAAATATAGGTTTCCATTTAAAAACAAATGGATGGCGTCTACACGACGCTGTAATGACGTCATCATAGTTACAGTTATCCAAAATGAAAGCAGAACTAAACTTAAAAATCGACCTGTATCGTCGTTTTTTTCTCAAACGGCAATATTTTGTGGTTTCCCCTAAAACAAAAGGTTCGTCTCGTATTTTGGACATCTTTATAAGCTTTTCTACCTCACCGTACCACGCTTCTAGCTCTACCATCATCTTGTCAGCCGTACGAGCATAAGTCTAAATGATGTTAATATTCACTGGATTTCTGGGTAGTTCAGTAAGTAGACGTCTGTCAGAAAATGGCCAAAGTGTTTGATAGCATTGTTATATTGGTCTTCTATAATTATTCCAACCTTGTTATGATAAACTGAATCATTATTATTATAGTTTAATACAAATTTGTTCCGTTTTTCCTTTATCTGAACCAGACCATTTAGCTTTGTTCAAACCCAAATTCTGTATTCCTATACGTTTTATCTCGTGTCACGGGTTTGCGAGTTTTCATGTTTCAAACAGACTTCTAACGTTACATGTTCGTATTTAAAATATTTAGAGTATTCCTCTCAGGGATTATTCGCATTCCTTTACCATCTAAGATCTGCTGAGCACTAGGGGTAGTTTTTGTTTCTGCTTCGATTGCAGTTTTTTGGAAAATATTAACCAAAATGGTTCCCGTCGCCTTGTCTGGTTTGCATTTTAGCTGATTCTCTGAACACAGATGCCCACTTTAAGTCAGATGACATCTGCTAGTTTTGATCCAGTCGGTACCACCCAAATCTGGGAGGCGTTCCCGTATCCGTTACCTTCAAAGCCGCTCGATGGAGGACTAGCAACCCCGCACATGGATGCTTTATTATAATTAGTGTCCTTAAAATCAAAACAAAAAGCCATTGGTCCAGACAATGTTAACAATAGAAGGTCCAGCATTTGTCCATACCTAGAAGCACCACCGGCGGTCAAAATGACGGATATTAGAATTTTCTATTGCCAGCCGTTTTTGTATTCTTTTTTATTTGATAAAAACCTATATTTAGTTAATAACTAATAATAAAAGACATATTTAATATATTTAAATAAATTATTTAATTATTTAAGTACAATTTATGCAGTAGCAAAATTTTTCAATTTTGCTTGTACATGACCCACACACAAATTTTTTACATATATGACAAATTTCAAATGTTTTATTTTTGTTGCAATTCCCTGTTTGACACTGCTTACGTTTATTATTTAGTGGTTTTTTTGTACCTCTTGGATTTGTATCCGTTGATGTTGTCCTGCCCTTAGTTATGTGATCTTCTCGCAATTCTTCTGCTAACTGAAGTAGGAAATCCTGCCTAGATATTTGACTGCCCGTAACTTTCTTATACAGAACCCAAAGATTTATTCCTGCCATATCTAAAATATTAAAAAAAACTTGCAACGGCCATCTTCTTGAAGCAGATTTGGTTGAATACAGTCTAACCATCTGATCTACAACGTCTACTCCGTATTTTGTCTGGTTGTAGAAGATGATGGTTTCCGGTTTTTTTTTTTTTATCTGTACCCATTTTAAGTCTTTTGAAAAAATTTTGGACCCCATGTAACAGACCACAGCATCTTTATGCTAACATTTCGTGCCATATAAGCTCCCCTAGCATACAGTAAGGATATAAATGCTTCGATTTCTTCAATAGAAATTTGCCAATTTCCATCTTTGTTCTTTCTTCTTTGTTCTTTTTTATGGTGTTGAATAGTTGACCTTAACGAAGATATATGCAGAAAATTGGAAGCATTCGAGCTGTGGCTAAATCAAAGAACACTTCAAATCCCGTGAACCACTATCAAATCTCGAAAGTTACAATATTTCGAAAACATTGTGCGAAATGAATCTAGATGCGCCCTTCTACAAGCCATCCTGCAAGGAAAAATATTTGGAAAACGGGGTCTAGGAAGAAGAACATCCTGCAGATAAGGTAAATATTGCCATGATTATCGCCAATATTCGTGACATCAAGAAGAATATGCTCAAAAATATTATACGCCTAAGTGAATACATAAATAGAAGCTACTAATAAAATATAGTTGCTTACCTGGTGTACTAGCATTGTTGTCAAGTAACTCTCATCCTATGGTATCGATGGAAGAGTTCTCTAAATTGCTTCTGCGAATTTCTCTTACCTGGTTGGTAATAATTTCTGAAGATGTATTGAAGTCTGCATTCGAAGTTGAAGCAGAAGTACTGGGCATCACCTCAATCTCAACTTCACCTTCAGAATCACTGTCCGATGAATGTCCTTGATCAACTGTCATACTCGTCAACTTCATTATCGGATACATCTTCATAAGATAACTCTGCTACAGATTCATCTTCTGACAAATTCTGTAGACACTCTAATAACTCCTGCTGAGTCAAATATCGGCGAGACATGATAACAGCAGAAATAATAAAAATCACAATGTAAAATTAATCAAAATACAGATTGAACATGCAATTGCAAAGAGTATACTCAAACTACATAATAACAAATATTTTCGATGTATTTTATACGTAAAATAAATAAAAACTTCCCAGAAAAGTAGAACAAAAATTAGACTACCTCGTCATTAGGACCGCATTTTTCTAGGTAGACATCAACATAAATATATTCAAAATGTAATTATACTAAGTACCTGTAAAAGAGAAATTATAATCCTCAAGTAAATACTAAGGTCCCAAATCATAAATTTTGTAAAATAAATATGAATGAGTAATACTCTAGACTAATAAGGGTCGAAAATAGAAAGCAGTCAAAATGACTGCTATATGGTAGTTCTAGTTATACGTTACCATATCTTAAAAAGTAATTACGCTAAGTACCTGTAAAAGAGAAATTATAATCTTCAAATAGATCTAGGAAAAGTCACAAATTATCAAGTTTCTAAAACATTTATGAATAGGTAATACAGAGTGTCAAAAATGAAAAGCAGTCAAAATGACCGCTCTGGTGCTTCTAGTGTTAATATCGAAGTACTTAAATTAATTGTAGACAACGAGGGTAAAATTCTAGACTTAATAACAGCACTATTTAATAAGACTAAAGTATGTGACAGAGGTAAAATATCATCAGACGACTAAAATCAACATTCGTAACATTAACAAAAAAAACCAATTCCTCACAGTGCGATGATTACCGAATATTAAGCTTGATGTCTCATATCCTTAAAAATTTTCTCAGCATCATTTTTAAGAAGAATTCACAAAAAGTGTGAGTCTCAGATGATTGATATTCAAAGCGAATTTTGAAACGGACTGGGAACACAAGAAGCTCTTTTTGCCGTAAATGTGTTAACATAACCATGCAAAGTCATGAATGTAGATGTATATGCATGTTTTATAGATTATTGAAAAGTATTTGACTGCATTAACTATCAAAATGTAATGGAAATTCTGAGAACAACTAGAGTTGACGAAGAAAACTTGCGGATTATTTCATAGCTATATTAGCACTAAAAGATAACAATCAAAATAGAGCTCACAACATCCAAAGATTTACGAATCAGCCAGAAAGTGCGACAGGGTTGCGTCCTATTACCGCTATTATTTAATCTGTATTCAGGGTCTATATTCAGGCAAGCATAGACAAGGTCCAAGGTATTATCAAGGTACGCTGATGATACAGTTCCAATAGCGAGCCACACGCAAAAACTGCAAAATATAATAAATTCGGCAGTTCCTTATAACGGAACATTTCATAATTCCTTAAGAGCAATTATTAACAGTCAATGTAACCCAAATACATACATAAATTCTTTTAAGAATCGAACAAGCGAGGAAAACATTCATGAACATAAAAACATTTTTTATGAGATCAGATCTTAGTCTGGAGCTCAAAATCCAAATAATCGTATTTTAAGTTTTCTCTGCCTTGCTGTATGGTTGTGAAATTTGGACAATGGAGTCTAAAGCAGAAAAAAGAATAGATGATTTTGAGAGGTATATATAAAGATAGTTGCTGAGAATTCTAGGGATACTTGGGTCATGTGTTAAGAGGTGAAATATATGAACTACTCCGAATCATATTAGAAGGCACAGTATGGGGCCAAATATCAGTAGGTAGATGCCAGAACTCATGGCTGAAGAGCCTGAGGAGATAGTTTGACCGCTCATCCGCGGAAGTCTTTCGTGTGGAAGTTTTCAAAGCTACAATTTCTATTTTTATTACCAACCTTCGAAAGAAGACGGTTCAGTAAGAAGTAGAACTTCCTGATATTTTCCAGTTGATTACGGTGAATATAATTGCCACCAACTTGCTTAATTTGTATTTTAAGAATGATTTCCAAAGTGGAAATCAACGTCAAAATAAACTTATTTTCAACTGAAATTGTCGTTATTTCCCACTAAAGATAATTAATAAATAACAATAAAATGCCACAAGAAAAGGCTTCCAAATAATATTCATAAACAGATATAAAGGGTTAATACAACATATCAAAACAGACAGTGCATATCGTAAGTAAATCAGGACATAAGGACTTTTTTTCATTTAATAAACATCTTTAACGTTAGTTCAAATATTTTATTTGTTTTTTTTAACAGTTACTATTTTATCTTTGTAACAGTAGTCGTAAATTTCAGATTCCCAAGTATACTCTAATAAAACACTTAAGACAATTTACTTCGTTTCTTTTATAATTCTACCATTTAGTTAATAAAAGTATTTCTAATTTTTATTTTTATTTCATACGTTCTTTGTTCAGCTAAAATAAAAGAACACACCGCCCGCAAGTTTAATTTCTCTTTCTTACTGAATTTGCAAACGGAAAAAATCTATTACATCCTTTTCAATTACGAGCAAACTCGTATGTAATATACCCTTTTAGTCGTTTTGCAGTTTTCAGTTTTAGCGAGTCGTGCCTTCATGCTATTGTCAGCAAATTACATACATACATTTTTCAAATTGCTTAGCTATCCGGAAGAATTTCTTGAATTTCTCTGCTATTTCCACTGTCTTTGCATGTTTTTTTTTATATTTTTTTATCTTTGCAGAAACGAATTCGCATCTTAATTGAAATAACGGTTTACTATAATAAACAACTTATAATTAGCGAATCATAATTGTTTATTAATTTTATTGTGTATCATTACCTAATACATTATTAAAATAATATATGTATATTAATAATATGGTGTATCTTTTTCCATTGCCTTCTATCCAATGCTATTGCTTTTGCTTTGTCCTTCTTTTTTCTTCTTCTTCTTGCATTGTGCTTTCCAAAACCGTCTTTCATATTCTAATTATGCCTTGACTTATTTATTTCTATAACCTATTCTTTACAGCTATACCTCTTGACCTCTTTATTTATAACCAATTATAACTGAAAAAGAATACATCGGAATAATTAGGAGGCATTGTCTACATAAAGACACAAGAAAACGGCAAATATCTTATTTATTTTGCAGCTAGGTAAACATGATCATGGATCATAGATCAAGTTTTACCATATTTCCTACAACATACACAAAGACACTTTATATCCCCTGAAGGGGATGTTATGAACCAAATAGACCATGTATTAAAAGAAAAGAGATCAGCAACAAGCATTCTGGACGTAAAAAGTAGACGAGGTACATGCTACGGCTCAGAACACCTACAATTTAGATGTAGGATCAGTCGACAGGCAAAAGAGAATTAATTAAGAAAGGAAATTCCAGATCCTGGAAAACTGAAAAGACCCGAAACTCAAAAGAAGTTTAAAGAAGAAAAAAATAGGAAGCTAACTAAATATGAACAAAGATCATTAGAAGAAAAGTGAAACCTAATAAGTAGAACCAGATTAACTGCAACGAAATTGATGCTAGGAACACAAAAAAGGAAAATGACCAATGATTTGATGATCAGTGTAAGGCGGTAATTGAAGAACGAAATGAATCACACAGAATAAATTTGACTAGATGAACTAGAGAAAGAAAAATGGTATTTGAAAACAAAAGACGAATAACTGATAACCTGTGTAGACAAAAAAAGAGAATACACATACACTAACAATTAATAGATATGGAAAAAAGCTTTAAAGAAGACAAAACACAAAATGCATATAAATTAATCAAACAGATAAAACCAGGATATAAATCAAAAGCTACGCTTTTAACAATTTATAATTTGCTTATTGATGGTTGAAAGGGGGCTAAACAATTACTAGGCTTAGAGACATGGTAAGAAAATAAATTGAAACGTTTGCAAATGGCGACTCGTGTTTTGGTTGGAGAGCTATGTCGTGGATAAGGATTCCTTTTTTGGGGAGAGCTGGAAGAACTAACTACAAAAAAGAAATCAAAAAATACTTACAGAGATGTCCTAGGCAACAGTACACAAGAAGATTCCTAAACTATTTAATATTAGGAGGCCGTTTAAAAGAATCCTCGTGTTGGTTACAAAGAAAGGTTTTTCTTTCCTAAAAAATAAAAAAAAATTTAAGGGTGAATATGAAATGAAATATCAAACTTTTCTGAATTAATAATTATTAATCAAGGCTCACTTTAAAAGAAAACTAAAATATGACAATTAAATGATCCATAAAACTTATATTATGTAAACTTTTTAATTTGTCATGAAAGCAAATCTTAATATATTAAGGAAAAATGTTTATTTAGAAAAAATTAACAAAACTGTTTTCTTCACTGGCTAATTATTTCCTTTTAAATTATTAAAAAAAGTTTGTTACCTTAGAATTGGATACAATAAACACTGTCCCATACAAACTTCAAACGATCTGGATTCGACCCATGGGAAACACAAAATGGAAGCTAGACAAATCTTGGGAGAGGACAAACATCGAACTGGGCTTCAGGTTATTCTGGATGATATGTAATCTTTAACAATATGTATTTTTCAAAACTCAGCTGCTTTATTTTCGCTTAAAACCATGTGGGCCTCACTCAGCCCTCAGAAACGCTGTTATCAAATCCCGTGATCCCGTGACAAGGAATGCAGCAACAAACCGGTGATTATTGATTATCTCACTTCACAAAGACTGCCACTTAGCATTTGAGCCTAATCACCTTCTTTTTAACCAAAACTCATTCGAATTAAGCCAACAATTTGCCGGTTTTAGAAATTGTAACCAAAAAGGATGTGTTCTCGTTCAGATCCCAATTAGTTCTTTTTGATTGCTCACTAACGAATTTCTGATGATAAAAACGAATAACGAATAAGGATAACAAATTTTCCGACGACAAAATTCTTCATGACTTCAACAATGAAATCTACTGCTTTCGAAGCCGGTTCATCGAGTAGTGATATCATCCTCAAAAATCGTTCTCTTTTCCGCATCAGCGGAAAAATTGTTGTTTTATTTCCAGTGTAAATATCTAGGCGGAATCAAGATCAATCCAAAGAGCAATTATACTTATTATAAACAGTCACATATTATAACACATTATAACATTATCAATCTCACGACGCAAAAATTTTAAGAATCTTTTTCAGTGTTTTATTATATACGGGTTTACACGAAAATGCTACACTCTGATCGAAAACTCTGATTTACATTAAAAATCTACTGATCGAAAACTCACACAATGATGATGTAGAATACACAGAACATTGCAGAAGCTATTGGAAGAGGTAGAAAATGAAGAGCACAATTGTTTAAGTTGGGAGAAAGAGATATATAAGAGAAAATATCAAGAGTGGAATAAGAGTATGGATCTGCCCAATCCATAAAAAGGGCGATAAGTTCCTCTGTCAAAACTATAGAGGAATCTCCTTGCTGTGTTGTGGATATAAAATATTTACCAGTATAATTAAAGATATTAACGAGGCAAGATTTAGACAGCTAAGATCAACCATCGAAACTATTTACGATTAAGCAGGTCTTAAACAAAGTCTATGAACATGACATCGATGTCTATAATATTTTCATTGACTTTAAAGAGGCATATGACTTAATAAACAGGGCACACTTATTTAAAATATTAAGTGAATTTGAAATTCCCCTTTATATTGGTTAAGCTTATCCGAATAATGACGTCGGATACAGTAACTAATATACAGATACAACATAAGATGACAGACCCAGCTCAAATAACACAATAAATAAAACAGGGTGATCGGCTGGCACCAACATTGTTTAATTTAACACTGAAAAACGTAGCAAAAATCATCAGAAGTTAGAAACAACACACTTATCAATAAATCAGTCCAACTGGCAGCTTATACAGATGACCTAAATAGTACCAACAGAACCAAAGCAACAGGCGAGAATACGTATACATAACTTAAATCACATGCTAAACAAATAGGTCTATGAATAAACGAAAAACGAATCCTAGTACAAAGTCGATCGGAAAGAGCAACACGACCCTACCTGACAGTTGACAACTTAGAAAAAGTTATCTATTTAGGAGTCAACATCACAAAGGACAACATTGACTATGCAGAGCTTAGCAAAAGATATTTAAATCACAAGGCGTACACCAAAGAACTAATATATGAATCTACACCATAATCCAATCGATAGTGAACCATGTATGTGAAACTTGGGTGTTGACTGAAGAATCTGTAAACCACATAGACATCTTTGAAAGAAAGGTACTGAGATGAATGCTAATCCATTTAAATGAGAACAACAGTATGTCCTTCTACAGCCTCTTTAATGGACAGGCGATGTATTTGGGATGGAAGAAAAGAGGCTTCCAAAATAACTGTTTAATACAACAAAGACGCCAGAAATTTATTTAGCTGTCGATCGTGGATAAGAATGGCTACAGACTGTAACGGATGGAGAGGTTTAATAAAGGAGACCAGGGCTAGAATAGCATGGATGGATGAATAACCTATTCTTTCCGTATTAACAACTGTTATAATTTTTGCGAATTATAAGTTGGGCTCCAATAAATATTTCTTTTTAATTTATGCTCCAATTACTACAGTTTTCCTCTTCAGTTTTATTGAATACGCAAGTGTTACATACATCTGTTCTTAATTATAAATTTAGTCTTCCTTGATATAAACAACATAGATTTAAATGATTTCTCGCAGATTTTAAATTTCAATGGATCGTTTTAAAAGATCTAGACTCATAAAAAAAGACTATTATTTGTTTCGAAGATACATTTTTTTACTCATCAGACTTTAAAAAGACCTGTTCCAGGTGTCTATTTCTCCGAATGTGTATCTTGTTCTCTTGTCTTGGCCATTTTACAGAGATCATATTTAAGTGAACGGTGTCCAGTGAGAAATATGTTATAACCTTGATTTTAATGACTTATTCACAATCAATAATTTATTCTACCTTGGATGACCGATTTCGCATACTACAATTTTCTATGTATTCTCAGGACTCCGGAAAGGAAATTAAATAATGCCGATACAAGAAATGTTGCTATATTTACGTGAAAACATATTTAAAGCTCCATTATGGTTGGCTGTTGTTTGATGGTCATTGGTTTTACTGCACTTTGACAAATATAGGAAAGTTCGTAAGGAGAAACTTTAGAGTAACAACCAAAAAGAAATGGAATACTATTGATATAGTATTTTGACGAAATAAGTATTTTGTGACGTTGTATTATTCAAAGTTGTTTTTATTTATTAAATATATATATTTACAAATATGTGTTATTTATTTAATTTGTTAGAAGTACTAAGAGAAGACAGTACTATAATAAGGTCGAATAAGAACGAAATTTATTCACCAGATATGCAAGTTATCCAAGATGTATATTATATAGGACACAAACAAAAAGTGGGGTTCCAAAATGAAGTTTTTAGAAACTAATTAACTCACGTATCAAGACAATACACACATTTAAAATATTTGCAGTTGTTGCACTACATTATATTATTGTAAGGAGGATGTGGCTTTAAAAAAATATATGAACCGTTTTACATTCGGACAATAAAACGGTTCATATAAACTGTCCAAGCGACTACTGTATACTTGGAAAGCCCTATTTGATGATGACAAGACCCTGGGTCTTCAAGAAAACAAATAGAGTCTTTACTTGTAAGTGAGTGTTTCCGAATAGCCGTCAAAAATGTCACTACATTTCCAGGAGCAGATATTGGATCTGACCACCAACCTCTTGTGACAGATATTAAACTAAAGTTCTTTAAACGAATCCAATGACAAAAACCAAAAACCAATATAAATAACTTTGACGATATAAGCCTAAAATATAACATTAAAAAAGAATTTAACGATAGAATAAAGAACATGGGAGAACAACTAGTAGATCTAGAGGAACTAACTAAAAATAAATGGATAACAGAATACATCTTGAAAATCATGGAACAACTTCGACTTATAAAATCGAATGAAACAGAATATATACATCTACAGAGAAGAATTAAAAAGGAGATAAAATTGGCCAAATAAAAATGGATGAGAGAAGAATGCGACGAAATGGAGGATGTGATATCTAGGCACGACTTTTTTAATGTGCACAAAATAGTAAAACAAATAAGCAACATATTAAAAAAACGAGTTGCGCCTGTACTAGTTGACACTAACAACAAAATTATTGTAAATGAGAACGAAATTAGAAGAGAATGGCAACTGTATAATAAATCAAATTGTTGTTTGAAGATATGACAGAAATAATATTACGGAATCCTAGCCAAATTGTACTCACGGTCCATAAATTATAAAATTAGAGGTAGAACACGCTTTAAAAAATGCTGAAATATGGGAAGCTTGTGGTTCATGATACACCGACTATTACAATATAACAACTGATACAAAACTTTTTAATGCAGTATATAACAGAATATTTAAAAAACATAATGCTAGAAAATGCATAGAATATCGATTAATTAGCCTAATGAGCCACACTCTTAAGAATTTCCTAAGGATACTCCACAACAAAATTAGACGCAAATCCGAAGATCTCGAAGATACCTAATTTGGATTTAGAAATGCTATTGTAACTACGGAGGCACTATTGCGGTAAATGTATTACAAAAATGACTCACATATGCAACCCATTCAACATTTAATAATATCCCTTTTACCTAGAATATTTTTTCAGTAGACTGCAGTAAATTTCATTTTGGAACACCTTCTACTATGTAGTATTTTGGAATATTGCAGTTACGGTTCCAGTTAATTAAGAGAAGTAACCGCTTCTTCTTTATCAAGTCTATCAATAATCTTGTTACCACCAATTCATTTATATTCTGGTACTAATAATAACTTTTGAAAAACGCAAACGACATAGTTTTGTTCTCGGACAACATCAAGGAGATATGTACAATGCTACATGAACTTCAGTTATTGTGTGTCAGTGTGGGTCTTAAAATAAACATCTCCAAAACAAAATTCATGACAAACCTAGTACCTAGCGGAAATATCAATATTGGAGATAACGAAGTAGAGCTTGTGGAAAAATACATTTGCCTTGGACACGAAATAAAGATCACAATAAATCAAACATGCGAACTACGAAGAAGAATAAACCTAGCATGGACAGCCTATGGAAAACTAAAAGACATCTTTAAAAGCGGTATACTCATCTCCTTAAAACGTAAAACATTTGACCAGTGTATGTTGCCTGTGATGACCTATAGTGCCGAAACTTTGACATTGACAGCTGCAACTTCTAAAACGCTGCAAATAGTTCAGAGGAAAATGGAAAGGTTAATGCTGAGTATATCGCTTCGTGACCGAGTTAGAAATTAAGACTTAAGACGAAGAACAGGAGTTACCGATGTAATTTCCCGAGTTGCCACACTGAAATGGAACTGGGCCCGAATCAGTAATGAAAGGTGGACGAAGAGATTGCTTGAGTGGAGGCCGAGGTTAGACAAAAGAAGTAGAGGAAGACCGCCTTCTCGCTGGACTGACGATCTCAAGAAAATGTCAAGAAATTGAAAGAAAAGTTCTCAAGATAGAGCACAATGAACAAAAATGAGGGAGGCCTATGTCCAGCAGTGGACGCAAAGGACTGGGTGATGATGATGACTAATAACAAAGTTACTTTATTATGTTTAATGAACTGTTTAAAGCTGCAACCTATAGACTTCAGACTTTTCAGCGCAGTTTCAGAGTATTCAGAGATCTATTAATTGTATGGTGTTAGAGTTATTAAATACTATTCTGAATCATTTCTTTATTGTTGACTTATCAGTACAAGTTAGAGCACTTCTTGTAATTTGTGCGATTTTATGTTAAGTTAACTCATATTGGGTTTGTGGTGTTATTTAGTGAAAGTTTAAAATATTTTGCAGCTATTACGGCTTTTTCATGGATTGCATCGTCAATTAACAAACAAAATCTCCAGACACCTATCAAGTTACCGATGTTTAGATGACCAACTCATATTAAACTAACGACACTTTCTGGAGATATTCTTAGATGTTGAAGATATTCTTATTCTATTCTTAAATGCACGAAGTAAGATCGTAATTATCTATAAGGCTGTGTTTAGAGATGATCTTATTATACTCGTGATTTTTGTTTTGTTTTTTCGTTTTGTTTCATTAAGCCTACTTGTCATATATAAGTATGGGGGTCTAATTTCTTACGTTTTACTACAAAACCTTTGATATGTCCATACAGCTCCTATGGCTTTAGTGCGCATTTGCGACGTGCTCATTGCACGTAAATTTCTTCTAAAAGATAGTTGCGAGATATTTAACCTCTTTCTACAACCATTCTTTATCGTAGATTGGATCGTTTATTTCCTTCTATTGGTGACTGAAACAAGTATCATTTTATTAGGATTTATTTATAGTTCTCCTTTTAAATACCAGGTTGTTATTAGGCTAAGGTACCTTGCATGCGATCATCAATAATATTGCGATACGCACCTATACTCAGAATAACTAGATTATCTTAATAGCTTAGAACAGGAAATACTTTTCTTCTGACTTTGTTAAAATAGCTTCGCCACTATTAAACACAGAGAGATAATAAAATACTTCCTGAAGGACATACTTTTACTGCTCATATAATTTTTAATTCACGTTCATAGTAGAATGGCTAAAGAGAGCTGCATATGAATCCTTGCGAAAAAAAGAGCGAACCTACAAACGAACAAATAAAAGCATATTATGAAGTGATGAACTAGAACAACAGAAATAGATAAAGCAACGAGCGTAACAAAAATGGCTTATCTCCCAAGAAGTAGACAAGAAAAACCAATACCGCAATAAAAAAAAAAGAAATTTAAAAAAAATGAAAGAATAATTCGAGAAAGTGGAATCATGTCTAGGGCGTCTAAGAACGATTGGCACCGTACTGAAGACGACCACTAGTCAGAAATACATATATACGGTTGCCTTCCATCTTATACACATATTTTATTATATTTTTTTTTTCCTTTGTTGCAAGCTATGCCGATATCTTTTACCTTTATTTTACTATTAACTCGCATTAACCTTTTTCTTGTTTGAAACGTTCTAAACGTTTTGCATTCCTTTTCTCAGGTAGCTTAGCTTTCTCCATGGATACGTTGGTTGTTGTTCTGGAAACCTCAGAGTCTTTCAACATTATTGCCACAAATAGGTAGCATTGCTCCTGTAGTGATCCTTTCCCAAGTTAATATGTTCCTTTGCTATGCCGATATATTTTACCTTTATTTTACTATCAACTGACATTAACCTTTTTCTTATATATATATATATATATATATATATATATATATATATATATATATATATATATAAATATATATATATATTTATATATATATTTGTTAATTACTAAACATACATTAAATGTGGTCCTGGTAAAGAAAAATAAATGGCTGTTTGAAGTCATGCGGCATGTATAAAGTCATTAAGTTCATTCCAGAAATTTCTTGTGATTACAGTTCCTCTCATTAGAAATCCTGCTTATAGCGAATATCGTTAAAATACCTACTCCATTTCCGTTTTAACCTTTCAAATAACAGCTTAAACTACGATAGATTTTCTGTGCAACAGGAATTCATTAAAAATTATTTTTATTTCAACTCGTTTTGGAATGAATTAACCTATCTACCGATAATAGAGTAAATTTTCTTATATAGCGTTATCTTACCAACCATTTGGAAACTAAAAAAACTAATATTCGACATAATAAACTAACAAAATAAATTCTTCATAGCATGTTTTGTGGAGAGACAATAATGATAGTTTTTTATTGAATATTTCTATTTCTTATATGTTTACGTTTGAAAGAATATTGAAAAACTACACAAAAAGCATAATTTTTAAAAATAAGTGTTACTAAAACAGATAGTCTTATACCCCTTGGAAAGTTTTAAATACTTATATATTGACAGTATATTACTCCAAACCATAAGTATCCAAGAAATATATAATAGTAGATAATACATTGCTCTATTTTATAACGATCCCAATTGGAAACACAAATATACAAGTTTACTCAAAATTTCCATAGTATCGCTCATTAACAGATTTGAAAAATAGTAATTGAACAACTCTGTAACGAAAATAATTGTTGAGGGAGTATGTAGTGTAACTCAAGTGTTAAAGAGAAACAAATAGACACTTGCGCTCTACATGTAACAAAAAAAGGAGGACAATCCCAATTAGGCGTATACATACTAATCTACAATGGAGTCGCAAAAGAAAACAGGACCAAAAAAGGTGTAGCCTTACTATTATAATACACCAAAGTTACCAAAATTAAATCAAAGAGTGTCAATACATATCAGAACGGATTGCAGCAGCAAAGATAAGAATAGAGAAAGAAGACCTGAATCATCGGAATATACGGCCGAAAAAATAACAAGCCTCAAACAATAAGAGAATATCTATGTTTTGTGGACTTTAAAAAGCCATTGGGTCGGATAAAATTAAAGGACGTTGTCCACTTATTGTACGCTAGAGAGATAACACATTAAAAGTAAAAGTAGAAGAAAAACTAACTGACCCAATTGAAGCTATCAATGAAATAAGACTAGGTGATTCGCTCAGCTTCCTATTGTTTAACCTAATCATGGATGAAATAGTAAAAAAGTAAGAACGAAAAAAGGATACCAGATGGGTGAAAAGCAACTTAAAATAATCTGCTATGTAGACGACGCAGTACTAACCTCTTAAAGAACCGCCAGAAAATTTAACATGTTAATTTCCCCAAAAAAAAAAAAGAAAATGCATGGTTATAACAGCAAATTTACTAAGATGTAAATTGGAGCTGAAAGGTCAGATAATAGAACAAGTTATGGAGTTTAAAGTCGGTCTATCTACGGAAATTTCGAAACAGAAGCAACCGGAGCCGCAAGTTGCCTGAATGAACCAATATGGAAAAATAAAAATATCGGAAAAGAAATGAAAGGCAGAACTTACAAGAAATTTATTTACAAATACATTCTATTCATTATATTATTCTATAGATTAAAGAAATTAATATTTCCTTCAGACATAAATTTAACATTATAGGATTTAGCTGTCCTTCTCTAATTACATTATGACATATTTCTGGAAATATATTTTGCTGTTGTGTAACCACTGTTCAACCAATTCAATTTTTTGCCACTCAATATATCAGTTTTTGTTGTTCTCGTTTATTTATAATCCATTAATTTTAGGATCGTAGGAATATGTTGAGTATTGTTAAAACTTTTCATGCCGTGAATCACTGTTAAGGTATTAATTTTGGATTAACAAAATGTCCAGTTCAAAGTTATTACAATGCAAGAATTGTGAGAAAATGACACCTAGAGAAGAACGAAGTTTTGTGAAGCGATTAGAATACAAGGACTAGAGCGGGATAAGATGGTAAAATCTGCACTCCGCTGGATTTTTATTTGGGGTTGGACACTTAAAAGTACATATTTTAGAAATCACTTTAGCCAAATTTTAAGCTCCCTAGGTGGCCCCTGGAGTGTCTTATGGCAAATAATTTGGTTTTAGTTAAAAATTGAGCTCAGGAAAAATAATTGTATTTTTAAAACAAAATTTAGGTATGTAGGTAATTTTTGGCAAACTTCTAATTAATTATTTTTCTTTTATTTATTTCTGGATTTTTTAATGACGGGGTTAGATTTTTTATTTTCGCCCCAAAAAAACCTCAAAATAACAAAATATCCTATTTTTTTTATATTTTTCCCATCTTTTAAGCACATACTCATTTACATGTGACAAATAACGTTTTTTCTTCCCCTTTTATTCGAGTGGTGATTATTATTTTAAAATTTTCATGTCAAAAACACATTCCCGTGGTAATGTTTTTTTTAGAGTTTGTGGATCAAAATTGAGCTCAGAAAAAATATTTGAATTTTTAATAATAAATTAACTTAACTTCATTTATAAATCCGAAAAAGGTAATGAGAAAATAGTAATTCTGACTGAGAAATCGAAAGACACAAGTAAGATAAAGAAATATCTTATAAAAAACTTATTTACCCATATGTAGTTAAGGTTATGCTAAAAATATGGGATAAATATAAAAAAATGGGTTTTTTCGAATTTTAAAAATTGTCTGTGGTGAAAATGAAAAATCTAACCTCGTCATTTAAAAAACCGAAAAAAAACAAACGAAAAATAATAGTTCAGTTTTCCAAGTTTGCCAAAAATTACCTACATACGTAATTTTTTTTTTAATTCAAAAATATTTTTCCTGGACCCAATTTTGATCCAAAACATCTGAAAAAAATCAATCAGTTTTTGGGCATTAAAATGTATGTTCGTGAATTTTTTAGATCTTTTAAACTTAAGGATCATACAGGAACATTTTTTTTAGATAAACACATTTTTTGTGATAGGGGAACCCAGGTAAAAGATCCCCAAGGTAAAAAGTGTATCTTGTCTTCTGACGACGCAACCTTTGTTTAAACTAAATCATTAATAAACAAAATACGATTTTGAAGTACGAAAAATTTACATTACGTTCCATATGTTAATAAGCAAGTGCCACAAAAGGTATTGTTTGGTCTGGGATTGTTAAAAATAGGAATAGGAATAGGCCCATATTCTGGATAATTTGAATGCAGATGTTCACTTTAACTTTTTACGTTTTGCCTTATCTCAATGTTAGAAGTCATCTAAGATTAGTTAAAATTACTACAATTTACTTTATAAATTACAGCTGATTAACTGTTTTGTCTTTATTGATAATAAAGTCTGAATTTTGAAAAATATTTATTGGATGTTTTTGGTGAAGAAGTGATCGGTGGTCCCTCACTGATCCAATTCATTCCCTCACAACTTAACAATTCATATTCAATTCTGAATATCTCATATAACGATATCGTAAAAGCTCAGAAAAAAAATTTAGTATTTTTTAAGCAATATCGAATATTTCATTTCGAATTCAATTTAAAAACATAGTTGAGCTCAAACCATTTATAAATTATTTTTTCTACGATAACTGTGCTTATTTTCAAATTAGTTATTGGAGTTCATCTCTTTTGTTTTATTTTTCAGTTTTTAAAATTCCCCAATGAATGGTATAAACAGCAAAAAGCACGCATTCAATGTTCTTCCCAATAGTGCAAATACAAATTGTTTCCCATGCACATGCCAACGAATAAACTGTTCCCGAGTTTTTGAATAAAAGCTGGATTAGCGTCGAAATAAAGCGGGGGGTGACGCACCACCATTTAGATGATTAAAGTGATAATACTTGAGAACCTGAGCGCAAGCAGTGTATATAACAAATATATCGAACAGGTTTTATTGCTTTGGGGTTCGAATTGAATCAATTCAGATTTCAATGGATATGTTTCCTATTCAATTAACTTATATGATGACTAAGTATGTGATTCGCAAAGCCATTGTAAACCATAGAAATATATTTTTTAATATTTTGTGCACAACGAAGAATCTATTCACAATATTTTTAGAATATTGAATATATTTCAAGTCAACAGGTCTTGAAAGTTAACTCCTAAACATTACAATATTAAATCATTGTAAAATCATGTGTAATTGTAATGTAATATCAATTATAATACATATTATATATCATATAAATATGTATATCATATAAATATGTATATCATTGAGGTTAGTTATCGTGGTGTTTAGAAAATGGAAGGAACTCATCTGACTCCTAAAAATAATGGCGAAAACTATAAAAAAATAGTTTTAAAACACGTTTTTCACAAAATACATATTTAAAAACACATTTAAATAAAATTATGTTATAAAGCAATTACAGAACATGTAGTCATAATATAAAATTTAAGTTAAACATTCTTATCAGAAACAAAACAATTAGCTCAGTGTGGTTAAAAAAAAAGGTCGAAAAATTTTTCGCAGATATTTGACATATTAATAGGTGGGAGTTACTAGATAACGAATAGATGAAAAAGTACTCGTATTTTTACCTTGCGTTTTTTTTAAACAATAATTTATGGTCACAATTTGTTTTTTTGTTTATAAGTTTTTTTCATTATATTTTACATAAACAATATTTATATCATTTTTTTACATTAAAAATATCTTTATTTTCCCGTTTTTTAAATTAAAATTGATAAATAATTTACAGAGATATTTGCAAAAAAGCAGTATTTTTGCACTAATTTATAAATTTTATTTTTTTTTTATTAACAAAATAAAATGTTATTAATACATTTGAACATCGAGGAATCTTTTAAATATGTGCGAAATTTCCCCCCGATCGGTCAAATAGTTTAATAGTTATTTAATTTTTTTATCCCTGAGACTAAATATTTAAACTATTGAACTTGCTCTATTAATGATGATAGACATATTTAGCAAATTTCATAGGATTCTTTAAGACTTAAACTATCTCAGAAGTTAAATGCATATTGCGTTTTCATCGAAATGATTTACAAAATAAACGTTTGAAGAAGTGGTATGTTTTTTACTTATAAATAATTGTAATAACTTCTATATTGTTCAAGCTACAGACTTGTACGTACAACCATTGGATAGCTGGTAAAAAAACTCAGATTAAAATAAAACCTTCTATGATCAATAGGAACGAAGTTAGGGACTATTTAAAAAAAAATCATATTTCCATTGTTTATACACATTAAGAAGTAAGATTTGCACAAATTTTGAATGAAAATCTAACCTTTATATTGAAACTTGCAGCTATTTATCCAATTTTTAGAAATTTAGTGAGGGGATAACTGTTTGAGCTCCGTCTTTTTTCCGAGATCGGAACTTCAAATTGAAATACGTATAAAAAATTTATATTATGTCGGCTTCCATTGCAACTAGAAGCCTTTCACTGGCCGGAAAATATGGGAAACTCGGAAAAATCGGAGTCCATTTGAAATTCACCGTAAAAACATACTTTTTTTTTATTTGGCTGGAATAGTCTGTCGCAGTATTATTAATGATGACATAATTTTCACCCCCTTGGAAATCTCGGAAAATCCCGGAAAATTATTTAATTTATTCAATTCTTTCTTGACTTCTCCAACTGCTGCCATGTTGCCAGTATATATATATATATATATATATATATATATATATATATATATATATATATACTGGCTATTGGAATGGAATATTTAACTTTCCTTTTCTACCTTGGCTGCACCGCACAGAAGACGATCAATAATCAGAAATACGTATATGCGGTTGCCTACCATGTTATACACATATTTTATTATATTTTTTTCCTTTGTTGCGAGCTTTCTTTAGCCGATACCTTTCCTTTATTTTACTATCACTATATATATATATATATATATATATATATATATATATATATATATATATATATATATATATATATATGCACTCATGGACAAAAATACTGAATATTTTGGAATTTTTTAATTTTTATTTTTTCAAAATTAATTCTGGTCAATCATGTCGTTTATTGTGAAATAGAGTTTATTTTAACAATGTTTAATGAACAATTTGAAGATTTTATGCGGAGAAAATTTCGAAAAAAATAAATTCTTAATATTAGGTAAATAACGTTATTTTACTTTAAACTTAAATGTTAATTTAAATTACTTAAACAAGTCTAAATTATTTTAACTAAAATAAGTGCATGAGCAGTAACGAGTATTCTCCTCTCTAGTTCTTATTACTGCTTGCATTCTTCTCGCTATGTCTGCAAGTCAATTTTGCAGATATCCTCGGGGAATTGCATTCCATTTATTCTGTAGCAAGCCAAAGCTGCTCTATCATATTTGGAATGGAATTTCATTGCCGTATGCGGCGTTTTTGGTAATCTCACATGTGCTCTATTGGAATTAAATCCAGGCTAAACGGTAGCCAATCCAATCTTCGAATTTGAACCTCATCAAGATACTTATTCATTATGGCAGCGGCATGTGGTCGAGCATTATCGCGCATTAATATGAAACTTTCTTATCTAATGTAACCAACATATGGCAAAACATTATCTTGCAGGATGTTTTAAACGTAAGAGTCACGAGTCATCCGTCCAATCGCTTCCACAAGTGAGGTAAGTACCTTCCAACTAATACCTTTCCAAAGAATTATGTCCCCACCTTCAAAACTAACGGTTTGGGCTATATTGCAGCTGGAAAATCGTTCTCCAACTCATGGTTGACGTGGTTTTGACTATCTAGCTTCCATAATAGGATTCTGGTCTCATCAGTGAGCATTTTTCCAGTTGTCCATATTCCTCTGAATATGAGTTCTTGCAAATTCTAAACGACGAGCTTTATGATTTTGTAGAAGACGTGGGACTTTGGCGGGGCGTCTGGGCTTTAAGTTTGCTTCTTTTAATCTTCGTCTAACTGTTTCTGAACTTACATTAACTTGTCTAACATTTGATAGCTTATTTATGAGGTGCATCGATGTCAATAAACGATTTAGCGTAAAAATAAAAACCAAAAACGGTCATCAAGTGCGGCTGTGCACCTTGGGCGTCGAGAACGCCTTCGTACGAAATTTCCTGTTTCGCGGTCGGTACCTTTTTAAAGTATTCAAAACTAGATTGTCTTCTCCTGAGACGTCGCGTCGTGCAATGCGATATCTTTTTGTGCATATCCTTCCTCATACAAAATTACCATCTGTGCTACTTGGGCTTCATCGCAGTATCGAATTGGTGGCATACTTGTTTTATGTAAACTTAGTTAAATCAAAACAATATTTAATTAAACACAATAAATTAAAGTAAAAATAACTGAATTAGTATGATTTTTTCTTTACGTAAAGAAGGTTTTTTATGATAAAACGTATGTAAAAACTAAACGCTGAATAAACGTCAAAATGAAGGTCAAAATATTTCAAACAAGTGTCATCAGTAATCTAAAATTGTTTTGAAATGTAGTGACTACAAAAAAAAATTGGAAAATTCCAAAATATTCGATATTTTTGTCCATGATTATTTATATATAATATATATATATATATATATATATATATATATATATATATATATATGTAGGTACACTTGGAATTTCCGAGGAAACTATGTGTGCTTTCTGAGGTTATCCGGGTTTCACTCTGAGTTTAATAATTATGATTTTGAGAAAAACTATTGTTTTGACAACGTTTCGGCAAGGTCGCACTTGCCATTATCATGTCAGGTAGTTCCGCTTCTCGCTAGTGCTTCAAGTAAACTGACTCCCTCAAGCAAGCAAGCAATTTAATTAAACCCAGCCTATGAGACATGTTCACCCCTTGGAATTACAATCGGGTGTAACAATTCATTGGAGCGAGGTGTATTAATTCGTGTAGAATAGGAATCACTCCACCGGGCTTAAATGCTCCAGGCCATCCCTTTCCCCACTATAGCACCCCTATAGCATTTTCCCCAACTTACCAACAGAGTTGGTCTGTGTCGTTTTACCTGACAAGAACCACGTGTTCAAGTCAAGTAAAGAAACATGTTGCTCTTTAAGTATTAAAATCTGTATCCATTGTCATCGACCTAGGGTCGCATTAAAATTAAAAAGTTTATTGTTAGCTTCAAGTACCAAAAGAAGGCAGTGAGGATGATCTGAGTTAGATCGAAAACGTTACGTTATGCACCTGTAAATTTTGGACGATACTTTTAACAAGTTTTAAATTAAATGTTTTTATACCAAGATAGTTTTTTACTTCTGTATAAGTTTTTTAACTATGGTATACAACCAACTACTGGGATTTTCCCATTAATTTTCATTTATATTTATTATTGATAAGTGTCTACCACAAGGCAGTAGGGGATCGCCTCTGGATAGGATCGTACTTTTATTTTTGCTTTGCATTACTTATTCGATTGTTAGGTGTGTTTAAAAGCCAGTCTTTATCATTGTCTACTAAAGTTATAATAGTTGCAAAAATATTTACATACACTACATTTACATATTTACAAACCTTATGATTTCTAAATAGAATACAATAAGAACAGAGGCAAAAATATTTTAGAAAATTATTTTCAAAATTGAGGTATGTCTAAAAGCTGGTTTTATACCGTTATCAACTTAATTTAAACATATTTACATAAATTACGTACACATAGAAAGTTTACCGTTTATAAATACAATTCAAAAGTACTTACATTTAAAAAAATTACATGGACAAGTCAGTTTCACTATCGCTGTCGTTATCTAGATCTAGATCTAGATCTAGATCTATAATTCAGTGCAATAAAAATGGACTAATGTTTGTAAAATGGCAGAACACCAAGAACGTCCTAATGCTGAGTAATTTTTATAATGACAGTGTTTCATCTTTCACATTTCAAATGTGTATCATTACGTCTTACAATTAAAGCAATCACAAGAAGACAATGTAAAAGGTGCACTGATAATAAAACGCAAACACGTACAAAAACCGTTTGCGAAGAGTTCGACATTCCTTTATTGTTGATAAAGCAGGGTATATTTGTGTATATAAAAATTAAAAACCATAAAAATATGTTTTTAAAACCCGTTAAAAAACCGTTTCAAAAATGTTAAATGTTTTCCTGAAACAAGCAGAAGAAATAAATTTCTTTTGAACGTAACTTAAACTGGGAAACCCACATCACCAATCTGCAACGTTCTTGCCAATCCAGAATTAATCTACTAAAGATTCTGTCAAATACCTCTTGGGGGGCAGATACAACAACCTTACTTACTCTATACAGATCACTAATACGAAGTAAACTAGACTACGGCTGTTTATGCTACGATACTGCTAACAAAACATCTTTAAAAAAACTTGACTACATTCAAAATATGTGCTTGAGATTAGTTTTAGGTGCCACAAGAACTAGTCCAGTAAGTAGCTTACAAGTTTTGGCTAATGAACTGTCCTTAAGCCAACGAAGGCAACTCCTATCACTAAATTAAGTTGCCAGAATTTCAGCAAACAACAGCAACGTAACCTACTCAACAATACTTTACAGAACAAATATAACGTCCGATCTTTACAGAAACATTGCAATAAAAAAACTACCATTTCCCGAACGAATAAAACGTATTGGTCTTAATTTAGAACAGTTCAGTCTTACTATGCCTATTCATGTAAATGTTTCTCCTTGGATGATTAAACCTCCAAAAATAGACACGTCTCTAAAAGAACTCCCGAAACATTCCACACATCGTTTCCTTATACAGCAAGCTTATAAAAATGTAATATCCAAATACCCAACAACCCATCAAATCTTCACTGATGCTTCCAAATGTCACGAAGGACATGCTGCAGCCTACATCTACGAAAACGTCAAGTCTACCATACGAATCCCAACAAATTGTTGTATATATACCGGAGAACTTACGGCAATTCACCAGGCCGTGAAAAAATGTTCTATCAATGAAAGCAAATTTGTTATCATCACCGATTCAATGAGTGCATTACTTGGAATAAAACAGCTATATACAACTCACGCCATACTTCTCAAGATCAAAGAAGAGTTATCTTATCTACAGACTCAACAAAAAGATATTTCCTTTATCTGGGTACCTTCCCATATGGGAATAAGTGGTAATGAGGAAGTGGACTCTCTGGCAAGCAATGCAACCACCGACCAAAGTATTGCTATCATAATTCAAATACCTTGGACTGACCACAAAGTAAATATCAAAGCCCACGTGTACAGAGCGTGGAAAACTACTTGGGATCACACTGCTAACAAACTCAAAGAATGTCTTAGTCAAGTAGGAACCAAACTCATCTTACCAAATAATAGAAAAGACCAAGTCATCATCAACCGACTCCGAATAGGACATACTTTCCTTACACACAAGCATATTTTTAACCAGGAGGCTGCTCCGATGTGTACCAAGTGCCATCGTGTGTGCCAGTGAGTGTCCAGTGTACCAGAACGAAAGAATCGCGTGTGCCCTTAGTGATAATTTAAAAAGTATACTAACGTTAAATTTACAGTCTTTATTAAGTTATCTTAAAATGACTAAACTATATACAAGATTGTAAAAAAAATATTTATTTTTATGTAACAATATGTATCTTACTGTTTGTGTATGTCCCCCCGCTAATAACCCTTAGTGGTTGATGCGGGTATATTTGTTTAAATAAAAAGAAAAAAAAATGTTAAATAATAAATATTTCCTACAATACCTCGTAAATTTGTTGGTAGAATAAAATTCTTCTGTTTTTGGTATAAACCAACATACTTTCTGGTTTTGTTTTTTTTTATTCTTAATTTACTTTCCAATTTTTGTTAGTCACTATTTTTTATTACGATAAAACCGGTATATTTTAATTACTAATATTTTTACAAATATAAGTGTCATTTATTGATATTGTTAAGTTTTGTATCCCGTATCGTTGTGCAATTATTCTCATTATAAACACATTGCTTACGGCACTATTAACTATTATTTTAAGCATTTTTAGACAGTCCTTTTTTATTAGTTTTGTCATAAAATGCATATTTAATGAATATGTAACATCCAAGAGGCAATACTCCAGTAATTCATTGACATCTACGGACATTTTAGACAAAAAATGGATAGTCGTGACTTCGATCAGCTTGCAAAATGCGTCATTTTGCATGTCTAATGCAAGGAATAAAAAACTGTAATTTAACCGGTTGCGTGGCATAAATTGTCTATTTCAAACCGTTTTGAACTTTCAGAAGTTGTGTAATTTTTCCCATTTTCTACTTATTTTCACAAACATTTTGATTAGTTTTGATTAGCAATAAAGACAGGTTTAAAAATTAAAATTGACAACTGAATGAAGCAATAATAGTTTTTTGTCGTTTTAGAAATAGCGTATTCTAATGTTTTGGAGTATTTCTAAGGATAGATATTTGTCATTATGAAAAATCCCTCCTAGCACATACCAGTATACATAACAATCACCATATTTTATTTAAAAAGACATACATATCATCATATTTTACATAAAAATAAAAGATTTTATTATAATATTAGACTTCTATCCACAAATATCATAAGAGGCCATAGAAATACAAAGTAAAATTTTTTTCCGAAAAGAAAATAATTAAGTAAAACAATAGCTTAAAAATATTAAAATAAAACGTTTTGGTAATATTTACCAAAATTTCGGTAATACAAACTTAAAGAATATAATTGACTATAGTTAGTTAATCAAAATTTGCAAGCAGGTAAAAAATATGTTGATTTTTTCATAAATTCTTTTTCAATACTTTTTCAACCTGCTATCCTTTCTAGATCTTAAATTTAAATTAAATTAAGCTTACTATATCAAGAAACATATTTTCATTATCTTAATATTGTTTTTTATTTCTATGTGAGGTTAGCTGTTTACTTTTATTTCTCCATAACTTTTTATTTTAGGTCATACTAAAACCTTTTTGTAAAGATGTCTTGGTCAAGCGTCTCCTACCCTCAGGTCTGCTTTATTTTTTATCTCCTACTACAACAGGAACTTCTAACTCAGCTATCCTTTATATTGGGTCAATTTTGTTTCAAGTTTGAACATGCCCTAATCATAGTGATCAATGTTTTGGTATTTCAGCATCAAATAATACCAAACCTAAACTTCCCAGAACAGCTTATGTATTTGAATTGTATGCTTTGTGATCATTGCACTCATCCATCTAATCCTTCTTATTTTCGTCACATTCGTTGTTCTTCTTTCTTTTGAAATGCTCTATATTTAGTGCCGTATATCATGGCTGGTCTTAGCTAAGTTTTATAGAATTTATCTTTTAGTTTCCTCAGAATCATTTTGTCACATCACATCACTAAAACTCATGTAATTCACTTCATTTATTCCGTGCATTAATTATACTGACTTTATCTTCATCTATGTTCCATAACTCTCTAATACAGATCCAAGATACTTAAAACTATTGCTATTTATAATAATTTTACCATTAAAAAATATTATCTTATTTATAGTAGTGACTGCGTCTTTAAATAAACAGTCTTTTTTTCCGTCTTTATAGAGGGGGGGTCTGGAATCTTCAAAAGACATCTCAGTCCAGGACGCTGCCTGACTTAGTGCAGGATTCGTTCTTCGTACTCCCGGCGATAATTCTCGAGGTACTTTAAAATGCCCTCTCGTCTACGCCGAGTTTACGCCGAACGCCTACCTGCTAAACCAGACCCTCCTCTGTCATCCAGCGATCCGGAAGCAGAATGGCCGCTCTAAGGCCGGCATCACTTCCGAAGCACTACCTTCATTTATTCATTCTCCATTCATACACATCCAGAGTTCATTCATTAGCAAGGAGTCTCCCTGTCTCGTTCCAAGTAGTGCGTAGAAGACCCTCATCGCTCCTAGTACGGCATTATTCCCAGACAGACATTTCCTCCTTCCCCACAGTCTGACTCACGCCTATATAACTCATACAGTGTGACCCTCTTCTCTAGCTTCAACTTCCAGCATCTATCACTCTTACCTTTGCCGTTGGTCTAGCTGTCTGTCTTCCTCTTCTTTTTTCTTGATCACTGCATGGATATAGCTGTGTATGTTAGTCCAACCTGATTTATTTTCAATCATTCTCTCAGTCATTGCTCTCACTGTAACAAAATTCACACCTGTCTCTTTCTCTCCATTCTGTTCCTTTCTACTATCCATCTGCTGCAATCTAACATCGTATGTGGCACAGTGTACGAGTATCCACAGTATAGGAAGTCATCTGTGTCAGCCTTTCCAAACCTATAGAGGTAGGCCCTAAAACACCCATGTCCTGTAAGCACCTCGTCAGGAACTAATCCAGTTGCCTGTGGCCACAGTCCACCTAATCTCTTATGTTCGGAATCAGCATTTTCGTCCGCTGTGCCACATCCTCCGTGTTGTTCCATTCTTCTTGCCATCTTTCAATTGACCTTTTCCTTTCCTGTCTTCTCTCGGCCACAGTAAGGTTTGGACCTCTTCTCTCATGGAGCTCTTTTCTTTCCACCGCCAAATCATGCAATGACCGTTACCTCTACCGCCTCGCTCCAGACTGGTGCCGCGTAGATGACGATCGATTGTACAATACCGTGTAAGACACTCTTCCTTTCGGATTTGGGTCTCCCAATGTTGGGCATCACCCTCTCCTACGCAGCCGCACTATTCGCAGCCTTCCGGACCACCTCCCGCACGTGCTCCCCCCATTTTCCATTCTGGTGCAATGTCACTCCTAGGTACTTTACTTGTTTCTTAGGTGTTGTTAAATAAACAGTCTAGATACTCTGTTTTTATTATACCAAGAATTAATCCTGCTTCATCAAGCGTTTGTCTTTAATGTTTTGCTTTAATTTATTTTCAGTATTTCCTACTATCACCACATAATTATCATATTATAATAAACGCTAAGAAATCTTACTCTGCATTTTCAAACGGTTGTCCTAAACGGGTACCCTAACAAACGGTTTCTTAAAATTAATTAATATTGTGAGAAAGTTTGTTATCTATTGTTGTTATCCGTCATTATTACTGAATCATCTACAAAACGCAAGTTATTCACAACTCCATTGATAGATATACCTTCTATTAAATATGACTCCTCTCTGGCAGTTTGATTCCAATATAGACTAGATATAATTTTCATATCACAACTGTCACTATGTTTGCTTTTTAATATTTCTACAAGCTTTTTATGTTAAACCTTATCAAATGCCTTTTCAAAATTTACAAAACATAAGTATATGTCCTGATTCATATCCATGTATCTCTGGGCCAGCACATTCAAGCCGAACAAAGCATCTCTTGGGCCCATACCTTTTTCTAAAGCCAAATTGTGTGTCACTTATTTCATATTAAACAGTTTTAACAATTCTGCTGCGTATTATTTTCAAACGTGTTTCAAACAAGTGTGTGACTCATTAAAGCTATTTTTTGTGATCTAAGCAGAATTTTGAAATTTACGTTTTAGGTATAATATTTCGACCAGTTTACTTTAAGTAAAAAATTTTCCTTTTTTCTTAGTATGTATAACCTAACTAACCTAACCTAACCAATTTTAAATCATCTTGTAAAAAAATATTATACTTTAGTACTTGTATCAAACCCCGCTAATATCTGCTGGCAGTTGATGCTGTTAGCTCAAAACTACTTTAATTAATATTTTTTATCTGTTTATTTTAAAAGAATCCAGTTATTTCAATACATCGCTTTAACAGTTAAACTGCAATTCATTGTTAAATACGTAGCATTATGTTCATCATTCATTGATATACATTTTTGTAATCTTTCAATTATCGTAGTGGTATCTGTTAAATTTAATAAGTAATCTGTTTTAACGTGCTGCTTCAAGGGTTTTCCGTGCAAAATTATGTTCGTTAATAATAACGGTACAACCCACAACACTTATTAGCCAAGTCCCATCGCATGTTGTTTGAAGTTAGGCACGAGTCGGTTACACAAAAAGCATAATCAAATAATTAGACAAAGAATCAAGTTTTCGTTTCCGGCATCTTAGGATACAGATACACTTATTGTAAGTCGGTGTCCTTCAAATATATTCGCGTTTTTTATATATTCATTTAATAATTTTAATTTTGAACTTAATTAATTAAAATCCATTTAAATTTTGAAAAAATGATTAACGGATAATACATTATTTATGAATAATGTATTAAAGTAGAATTTAGTAACTTTAGGAAGTAGATATTATTCATAGACACTTATTCATTACAGCAATTATATTGTTTAACAAAAGTTCAAACACGTTAATTATTTAAGAACTATAAATACGGTCTAGAAGTATTAAGCTTTGGCCCATATTTTTCATATATCTTGATTGGCCCAGTCAAAGGCTTTCTCGTACTTAATAAAAATACGAAGATCGGATATTGGATATCTTTACGTCTTTGAACTATTATAGCAAACCGAAGAATGATCCGCAAGTTTCAAGAATGTTGCAGAATTTAAATTGTGACTTCCCAGTTGATTTTTTTTGTAAATTCTCGATTGCATGAGAAAATTTTTAGTACTTATGTCCTTGGAGTGATGGGGCTATGGTGGCTGCATTTTTTCGCGTTTATATATTCCTCTATGTATGTCGAAGAGATTTGGAGGAGAATATTTACTTTTAATACATTTTTATAGTTCAATAGCTTGGTGATTTTACGGAAAATTTCATTTCATATAATTGTTTTTTAATCGTTACCGTTTTAAATTTTAAATTTACAAGAATACGATTAGCCCATTTTTTATGGTTTCGATTTGAGTTTTTACTCTTTTGTCTTTAAATACTTCTTTAATAAAATCTTCTGCATACACTTCTTAATAAACTTTCGATAGTAAGTACATAGCCCGAAAAAACTTCTCACTTAATGTTTGTCAGTCGGTTCTGGCCATTCCTTAATGGAATCGAGTTTTCCATTATCCATACCCACTTCTTCTTTACTAACTATATGATCCAGATAATTGACGGTACTTTGAAATAGCTGGCACTTCTTGGGGTTTAACATCCATTGGGCAGCTTTAAGTTGATTAAAAACGTTTTCTTAATTCTTCATATGGTCTTCAGAAGGCTTCCCCGAGATGAATATGTCATCTAAATACACCTGGCACATTTTCCAAGATAACTCTTTTTCCAAGAAATCTCTCTAAGATAATCGTTTCACTTCTCGCAGGCACAACTGTATCATTTTTAATGGCTGCTTGTACAGTGCTGGCATCATGTGGATGGAGAAATACCTCCTCGTTACCAACTTTGATTAACTTATTCTTAAAATCCAATTGAAATCCATGCATATTCATTACGTCCATCTTAATATAACATCCTCTTCGATGTCAGTAACTATGACAGCATGGATAAACTTTTCTGTTCCAATTCCTAATTGTATCTGGATTTCTCCGTGGATGTTAGCATTTTCACCTGTGGCCGTCCGCAGTGGAAACCTCGTTGTTAGAAGTTTCTTACGGCTGTTTATTAGTGTAGGGAGTACAATGGTCATGGTCGCTCCGGTATCCACCAACAATATACATATACACTATCTTCACGAAATTTCAAAGAAGCTATTAGCTAGTCCTAGATGGTCTTCTACACCTTCTTTCAAGGCGTCCTTTAGTCGTTGGACTAAATCAGCCTTTTTCCCAATAGAACTTAGATCCCGATCTTCCAGCTTTAACCGTAATTCTGAGATTTTTAGATGGCTCACTTTCTTAGCCATTTTCACTTAATTTGTTTAAATTTTCCACTCCAACACCAATTTACGATTTTACTATCTATAGTCTTTTAATTTATTATTTAAATGTTATAACACTTTCCTTTATTTAACATTTATATACACTTATTTATATGCAGTTTAACACTAATTTATTTTACACTAAGAATAAAATATTAATTTATTATACAACAATTTTTGTTTGACTTATAATAAAGAATTTATAACACCGACTGCCTAAATCTAAATTGTTTCTATATTTATATTTAGTTCCGTTGAACTAGATTACCCGCAATTTTTCTAGAAAAATGTGGACCGGTTTTTTTACCTTCGATAGTCGCTTCTCAATTCATCGGCACCAGTTTTGAAGCCTTTACCAGAGAACAACCGAACACAGGTTGCATATGGTCAGTTGCATATGAAAAAAATATGAGAACCAAAGCTGTTAAAAGTGAAGACAAGGAATGTGATGCATTGTTATACAGTTACGCAGTTACATTAAAAATTGACAGTTGATGATTAACATTGCTGATTAGCTTTGTGTCAGTGGTCTCAGCAGCTAATGTTTAGCGACCGACTTTTTTCCGTTATGTGGTTTTTGGAGATAGTTGCAGAGTTTCAGAGTTGTAGTGGAGTTTGCAGAGGTATCCTTTGAGATCTCGAGTAAAAGTACCAGAGGGGAAAAAATAACTAACTTAATTAATCCTTGATATCGGAAGAAAAGAAAAACAGCCCCAACTTAAATGTTTCCCCAATCCGGATGACTTCTGAAAGGGAGGTTTTCCACAAGTTAAATTATGTACTGGATGGCTAAAAAGAATAATATCTACGATTAGTTTTCCGTAATCTTTGTGTAGGCAAAAAGAGACGAAAAAAAGAATAATAAAAACAAAGTTTTTAAGTTTTTTAAACTCGCAGATGTGTAAAGGTTATTAAAAGTTGAATTAAGGCATAGAAAGTCTAATCTATTATGAGTTGGTCAAAAATGAGCTTGACCTTGGAAAATTTAGGCTTATTAAATATTTTGAATCAATCAATTAAGATAAAGTGCTTGAAAAAAACAAAAATATATTCTTAATATATTTAAAATATGCAAGATATTTTTCAATGACAAGATCGGAAATATGATACCAAGAATTATGTTAAAATTTAATGAGGAATATTACTTAAATAGAGGCGTATTAGTATCTCAAAAAAAATCTTACCGGTCTACCTATGGAACAAATCCTAGTAAAATAACAACAATTCTTCCCACATTCATTCAACAAAATAAAAACCATATTTGATCAAACTCAACTGATAATTGATAAATGAACGGTGTTCTTTAAAAAACCATAATTTCACTTAACTAGATCGTCCTGTCACCTCAAACACCACCCGAAAGTGAAGTCAGGGCCCGTCTCAGCTTATTAACTCATGATACGGCGCATGTGATTATTTCAGTCTTACCCTCCGTAGGACGTGAATGATACTATTACGGTAAGTAATAGGAATTGCCCACCTTTTAGTAAAAGGTGGGCAATTCCCAATAAATAGCAATAGGAATTGCTATTTATATAAAGATAAATTATAAATAAAATATTTTGGATCTATTACGTGACGAAATCGTTACAAGCTCACTCATTGGAATCACAAATATTCTAGGTGATAACTAATAGTAACTAATAATTAACAGGTTATAAAATGAAACATGTTTAAAAAATCTAAATCTTTTCATATATATAGTTTCAAAAACGCTTATATCACATAGTTGTGTAGGGTAATATTTTTAAAACCTTGCAAAAAAGGTAAAACTGCTAGGCAAACAAACATTTCCGCGTAAAATGTGCAGTGCATATGAATTATATCAAAAGGATTTACTGTAAATAAGTTCTTATTAATACTGTGAAAGAGATTATAAAAAAAAATATTTATGATATACAATAGAGTAGACAATTTGCTATCGAGCCATCATCATCATTCTGGCTTTACAACCCTGTACAGGTCCTAGCCTCCTCAAGAATGTATTCCCATATTTGGGAATACATGTCTTTATCGATATTATCAAGAAACATCGGTCTGGGTCTTTCTCTTCTTCTCCGACCAATGTGTCTATCAAGGAGCGTTTTTCTAGCTGGGTCATTTTGTTCCATTCGCATTACATGCTCTATCCAGCTCAGACGTCCCATCTTGATATGTTTTACGATATCAGGTTCTTGGTATATGCTATAAAGTTCGAAATTGTAACGTCTTCTACACACCATTGTCTTTCACTGCTCCATAGATTCACCTTTTTCCTTCAAAACATCCTAACATGTTTTCTTTACTTTTTGTTAGAGTCCAGGTATCTTAACCATATGTTAGGACTGGGTGTATTATTGTTTTGTAGAATTTTATTTTTGTATTTTTTGATATGAAATATTTATTTATGATATAAAATTGAGCCCAAAATAGCATCTGTTGGTAGTGCAAATTCTGCGGTTTATCTCTACGGTAGTATTATTTTCAGTGTTAAGGGCGCTCCCAGGTGTATAAATTCGTTGACTGCTTCGATGACGTCGTTTTATATAACAAACGGTCGTATGATTTGTGGTTGCGTGCTTATTTTCCTATACTTCGTTTTGTTGGTGTCTAATATGTGTGGTGTCTACAAATCACAACCACAAATGGTTGTTATTTGTGACATACGTATTACTTTTTCCAGAGCCCAATTGAACAGTATACAGGAGAGGGGGTCTTCCTGGCGTAGCCAGTTATTTGTTTTAAAAGGTTCAAACATTTGTCTCAAAATTTGTACTAGTTTTGTTAAATTGACCAACTGATTTGGTATTTCTAGCTCTTTCATTGCTTTGAACATTTCTCTTCTATTCATAGAGTCGTAGGCTGCTTAGTAGTCTATAAATATGTGATGAGTATCGATGGCATATTCCAGTTTGATTTTTCTAAAATTTGTTTCAGGGTTGCAATCTGATGCATTGTCGATTTACCGCCTTTGAAACCAGCTTGGCCGTTCTGCATATGGTGCCATACGGTGACATAGTACTGTCGGAAATATTTCATACGTTACTTTTATAAGCGTGATTCCACTGTGGTTGAAGCATTCAAAGATATCTCCTTTTTTGTGTATGGTGCAAAATATTCCAATCATTGGGGAGGGTTGTGTGTGTCCATATTTCTTTTATAAGCTGCTGTGATGCAATTATAGAATCGTGGCCACCTTCTTTATATAGTTCAGCTGGGATATTATCTATCACAAGTGATTTGATTTTGGTTAGTTTTTTAACAGCATCATTAACCTCAAGAATTGTTGGCGGTTCCTCTTCCCTCTCGTCTGGTTCTCCTACCTCATCTCTTTCGTCTTTTAGGTTTTGTTTTTCTTTCTCTATCTCTATATTAAGTACCTGGTTAAAGTATTCGAGCCATCTATTAAATACATTTTTCCTTGTTGTTAATAGGTCGCTGTTCTGTGTTCTGCATTGTCTGGTAGTTGCCTTGAATTATTTTCTCTTGATGTTAACTTTCTTATGGAATGCTCTGAATTATTTCTCCCTGTTGAGATTTTCTATATATCTAAGTTTCTTATTTAAGTGGCTTCGTTTTTTTCTCTTCTGTATCCTCTTTTCTTATCTTCTCTTTGTCTGGTAATTCTCTACAGTTGTTCTAGTTTTTCTGGTAAGCATTTTTCTGTAGGCTTCATTTTTTTTCTTTTGTTGCATTATGCATTCATCGTCAAACCAAACATTTTTGGAGGCACAAATTTCTGTTCCTATTTCATCTTTCGCTGCTAATTCAATGTCTTTCTTTGTTCTGGTCTAATAGGAGTCCATATCTGTCTGGCCTTCTTCATTTACATTTTGATTCTTTAGCCTGTTGGTGATGTTTTCCGAGTACCGTTCTGTAATTGTCACATCTCTCAACTTCTGCACATTCCATTTTTTTCTATCAGACGCAAATTCCTGAAATATACTTTTTTATAGTTCTGAAGATCGCGTAATTATTTATAATATAGCCCCATTTTATAAATGTAATATGGATCTTTATTTAAGCATTAATATTATATTATTATCTTATTATTATCTATTATTACGCTATTAATTGGTTTAAACCTCTGAATCCTGATCAATTATTACTACTGTATTTTAAGCGTAAATATATCAGTTTACTTAATATATTTTTACAAGGCATTATATTTTTTACTGGGTATAAATATAACATAATATAACATTTGGTGTGAAATAAGTCTCAAGACGATACTGACTTTTCCGTTACCTTGGATACGCAAAAATGTTACACCTTAACTAAAAAGTACAAAAACTTTTAAGATCGTTTCCCACTTTTAGACATTCCACTAACGCTAGCCTATTCTTGATTAAAATCTCTCACTACCTGTACATTATTTAGATTAAATAATCTGGGAGTATAATAGCAAGAACATGAAACGGGCGGAGTCAGCTAAGCTAAAATTGAGCTCATATGCAGAGACCGCCTGGCAAACCAACTAATCAGCTTAATTAACAATTTACCTACGATATTGCCTAGTACAGGTTTGTAGCGAACAAATGACACTTTTTTGTAATATTCTTTATATTCTTACAAATTTTTGTGTTCTATATGGAAAGCCGTTACTAAAAAAAATAATCAAAAATGTTTTTCAATGAAAATCTGTGATCTATTCTTTAGGAGCAGTTTTTTTAGAATCTTTACTTACCACTAACACAAAAGTTTCTATTGTCTGAGTAAAAATCCCTTCTACAATTGCATTGTAAAGCTTTTAAAATGCCAACAACAATTCATCATCGAAGTATCAAAGTTTGTAATCTATGTAGCTAGACTGAGATCTTCTTCTTCTCCTTCGCATATTCTTATACTCATTGCAGGTATCGAATTTATTTGCTTAAGCTCCTAATCGTCTTTCACAATATTTTATGATCTTTCTCCAATAGTTTCATTTCTACTATTTGTATGTTTTTGCTAATATTTCTCTTATTCTAATTTCTAAGCTTTTCATTAGTCTATCTTTTTGTCTTTTTCTTTTATCTTCTACCACTTTCTTGAGTATTTTATTTTCATGCGATATAAGTTAAATATTATGTTTATATGGGATTAAGTCCCAATTAATTTTAATAAAAATTACATTTTAATCTAATATTTCACGTTTCAATTTTCACTCAAAAAATATTATTTAAAAATTGTACGAAAAAAGTATAAACATAGACATTTAATACAGACTCAGACTAATTCACAGACCACTAATTGATCTGTGGACTAATTGTTGTAACATCAGCTCTTTCCCCCAGTACGACAGAGAAAACTAACGTAAAGCAGTGTCTGTATCTCTTTTTAATTTTCCAGGTTTATCGACCACGTGATCTAAATGGCCTATGAGAAGGTCACGTGGTAGATAACCCGTCCTATAGAAAGAGTTGCAGGGGCTGCTTTGTGTCAGTTTTCTCCGTCGTGTTGTATTATAGGTCTATCAGTATAACCAACAAGTTGTAAAGGGGGTTATGTTTTTTTTTAAACTGACGGTTGACTTACAATCAAGTTGACTTATATCAAATATTGATAATTTTGTGTATTTCTGTGTTATTTGTTTGTGCATTATGCGTTTATGTATTGTGTGTTTATGTATTGTATGGTTGTGTATTATGTGTTACATATGTATTATGTACAATTGTAGAGGATATGTCTCCAACTTTCTTAATACGCTATTGTTTGTATATTTTTGTTGTTGACAACCTAAGCCTGCTACATTCTGCTGATTAATTTGCTTTACATTTTTCTTCATTAAGTAGGATGAGATGGAGATTTCCAGGTATCCAGTTTCCTTGGGTGTAGCTTAAACCAGGTGTTCATTATTACTAATTGATTTTCTTCCGCAAAAAATCTCCAATGTATCTCCACCATCGTTCTTGTTTCCTAGACCAAATGTTCACTGTTCACTGTAGATGATGTTTTGCTGGCCCCAACTTTGGCGTTGAAGTCACCCATGACAATTGTTAGGTCTTGCTTTTTTAACCCTTTCACGACTTGAATAATACCATGGTATTAGTTCTTTTCCTATTCCTTCTGCTGTAGGTGCATACACTTGAATTATATTGATGTTGATTGGTCTTGCTTTTAGTTGTATGATCAGCACTCTTGCTGAGATTGGCATGAAGTTGTCAACAGATTTTGCCGCTTCTGATTTGAATGACAAATTGATGACAGTTGCTATCATCAAGTCCTCGTAGACACTTCGTCTCAGGACCAGCAACTTCATGTGAAGTCATACGTCGCCATGTTATCATATCCACTGATAACTTTAACATCTTAAAATATAATACCAAATAATGTAATCTAAATTGTAAAATATAACTTTTAACGGATTTTTACCCTGATATTTAGTGGCTCAAAACATGTACACCTAGTGAGTATTAACCACATTTTGTATTAACCTTGGTCAAAATTTTAACTTCATATTCTTTTTAACTTAAGTGGTCATATACTTTTTAGGACACTGATGATGAAACATGGTTTCCGAAAACGTTTTGTCTTCATGACATAGCCCGTTTGGGTTTTTCATTTATATACCTTTTATAAAGGATTTTTACTTAAAAATTTTTGTGATACATGGTATACAGCCAGTTACAGGAACTTAGTTTCCTTGTGGATTTTAAACACAAAATAAAATTAGCTAGAGACAGCTTTTAGGTGTCTGAGAAAAATAAATTAAGGCAAATAAATATTATTTAGGAGTCTAAGACTTAGTTAAAATAAAATTACACCTGCTATAAAAATTTATTAAGAGCTATATAAATTTTTACATTCCATATAAATATTTCCTTTTTAATACAAAAAGTTTATTATCTACTCAAGTGGATTACAACCGAAGTCGTCATTGTCTTCATTATCCGAAAATTACTTTCGTTGTCACATCCTCTCCTAAGTTTATAATTAAGTTTGACACTGTCTATAATATGATATTATCTTTCTACATATTCATTTTCTAGTTTTGTGACGTTAGCCCAAATTTTTTTCTGATTTTCTAAAGTAACTTTACTAAATTTTTTTTGTTAATTTACAAACATTACCCAATTTAATATCTATGTTGCAGGCAGCAGCTTCGTTTTTTACCAATGCAATATCATGCCATATCATGTTCCGCTAGCGTTTTATCGATTCATCATAATCATTATTGTTCAATCTTTGCTTGTCCACTGCTGGATGTAGATCTTCTTCATAATTTTCCATCTGTTTCGGTCTTGTACCTCTTGCATCCAAATCCTATGGCAACGTTTTAAATCGTCAGTCCAACGTGTTGGTGAACGATCTCTGCTTCGGTAGGCATCATCTCTTGGTCTTCATTCGAGTATCCGTTTTGTCCATCTCTTATCTGTCATCTGTCTCTGTATCTGTCTATTCTCTCTACAGCACCGTCTGATATTTGTCGTAGCTAGCAGTTTGGGATCTTGTCTCGTATTTAAAGGGCCAACATAACACGTTATCTCCCTTTAAGCCACATGGATCTTTATCACTGTTCTCTTTGACATAGTCAACGTGTCCGCTTTGGAAGTCAACACAAACAAAATACCCTAATTAAACGTTTTTTTTCCTCGTTAGTATATAAATAGTAATACATTTTTCTATAAGATTTTTTATTACCAATGGGTGATCGTTTGTTCTGTAGCCCTTTTGAAAACTCGCCAGTATGGGCTGATAAAATTCTAATTTATGTTCTAATCGTTTCGTGATTATTTTTGTAAATAGTTTATAAATGTGGGATAGTAGACTTATGGACCTGTAGTTTCTGAGGTCGGAGGCATCACCTTTTTTATGAAGTAAGATAATTTCTGCGTTATGTTACTGAGTTGGTGTTGCTGCTTCCTGCAGACCTCTAGTGAATAGTTTAACGAGGGCCTGCTATAAGCATATTGGTATGTTGGACGATTTTATAATGTTGTTCAACTTGCCGAAAGCTGCCCAAGTTAGTCTTATACGACGGAGAAGCTCAATGGTTTGATTATCTTTTTCTATGTAAATCTCGTGACCTGGATATTTATAGACTATTACCTGGTCTATGGATCTTATTCCTAATTTTATATTTTCGCTAACTATAAGATTTGTCGTCATATGGGTATTAGATATATTTATTTTCAATTCCACTTCTAGCGACGAAAGATAGAGCTGATTTAAAAGTTCTTTGGCCTCATCTATCCTATCAGCTATTAGCACAATATCATCTGCAAACCTCAGGTGGCTAAGCTTTTCTCTATTTATATTTATGCCTTTGTCAGTCAGTTTTGGCCTTTTACATAATATATATTCCAAAAGCGCAGTGAACAATTTCGGTCATATGGTGTTCCCCTGAAGTACTCCACGTTGTATCGTGAATTTGTGAGTTTTGATTACCCACTCTAACACTAGCTGTTGCTTTTTGGTATATGTGTTTAACTATATTTATATACCGATAGTCAATTCGGAATTCTGTTAAGGCTTCAAACATTTTTCTATAAGATTTTTTATTACCAATGGGTGATCGTTTGTTCTGTAGCCCTTTTGAAAACTCGCCAGTATGGGCTGATAAAATTCTAATTTATGTTCTAATCGTTTCGTGATTATTTTTGTAAATAGTTTATAAATGTGGGATAGTAGACTAGATGGACCTGTAGTTTCTGAGGTCGGAGGCATCGCCTTTTTTATGAAGTAAGATAATTTCTGCGTTATGTTACTGAGTTGGTGTTGCTGCTTCCTGCAGACCTCTAGTGAATAGTTTAACGAGGACCTGCTATAATCCTTTTCCAGCAACTTTCAAGGCATCTGCCACTGTTTCATCGCCTCCAGGGGACTTTTGTTGTTTTGTTTTTCATTTCTTGCATTGACCTTTGAACTTCATTGACTGTTATGTCCGGTAAAATTTCAAATCCTCGATTAATTATATCTTTGATAAGGTTCCACTCCGGATACATTGCTGTCCTTTGTAGAGTTGGCTATAAAAACTCTCTATAGTGGTAATCTTTATCCTCAATGATTTACCGACGTTCATTTCTTAATTTGATGATTTTTCTTCAAATTGACATGTTCCGTCTAAGTATTTTCAATCCTTTGTTTTCTTCTATTACTTTAGTTATTTCCGTCATATTGTATTGTCTCAGATACTTTCTAATCCTATTTTTAATTTTTTTATTCAAGATTCTTAGTTCATATTTGTTATGATCCTGATTTTCTTCTTTCTTTTAGAAGAAGAAAGAAAGAAGTTTTCTTCTTTCCTCTAGAAGATGTGTTGTGCTGAGGCTTAATTTTTGGTTTTTGTATTTTTTCAGCACGAGAACAGTATTTCTTTTCAACTTCTTCCAATGTTTGTATTATTGTTTATTTCATTGATGCTGATATTCTCCAAGTCATGTGTAGCCAAACTAGTATGAATGTTTTCTTCACAAAGTGAAATATTCCACTCTTCTTTTTGAGAATCATTTTTGTTCTTTCGACTTCAATGTTAAAAGTGGTTTTTACTCTAATTATTCTATGGTAACTCTATTGCTACTCTATTCTATGCTCAATTATTCTAGGTTGAAATTTTATTCAAAACTGTTACATTCTGAACTATAGCTTTCCGATTTGATATTAGGAAATCAATCTTATTTTTTGTTCTTTGATTCGGATTCTTTCATGTCCACTTACGTTTGGGTTTTTTCTGAAGAATGAGTTCATGACAAAGAAACTTTTCTGATGTAAAAAGTCTAGAAGTCTAGAGTCTGTTATCTCTCTCATTTTTCTCACTAAATCCAAAGTTTTCCATAGCAGATTCTGGCTCATCTTGTTTGAATTCAAATTTGGCGTTGAACTCTCCAATTATCATTGTATAATAGGTTGTTGAAGTTTGTATAGCTGCTCTGATATCTTCATAAAATTGATCAACTTCCTCATCCGAGTGGCTCATAGTTGGTGCATAAGACTGTATAATTTTAAGTTTGTATCTTGGATTAATAATAAGAGAAAGAAATCTGGTACATACACTTTTTATTATAATTATTCTTGGTGTCCATTTTTTATGGATTAAGAAACCAAACTCTTGACAGATGACTTTTCTGTCAAATTGAAAAAATTGAACATATTTTCTGACTTAAGTATTGCTTGCTCTTCTCCTCGATGTTTTATCTGTTTTAGTTCTTCCTCCAGTTCTATCATTGATGTCTCTGTTGATAGAGTTTGTACGTTATAGGCACATATATGCATTTGTCGTTTGTTATGGTGGCCTGATCTCTTCCGGTGATTCTTAGTACCCTTTGCTCCAACTCTGACAGACCGCTACCTTGAAACCACCAGGGACAGGATCGTACACTTAATGTATCCATCATAAGGGAAAATTTGGCCTTCAAACGCCGCGCTGGCCAAGCGTGTTGTCGAGTTTTAAAGTGTGAAGTAGAAGGAAATATAGTGTCCCGTCTGCCGTCAGAAACCTAATAGCCATTCGGGTTCGGAAGAAACAAGAGTTAGCCAAGAGTGGCTGATGGGAAAGATTAAAGATATTTATGATCCGCCAGGTGCGTTTCATAAGCGTATGAGTATCGATACACTTTGTGTTCCCGCTTATACCTCGGGGTGATGACTACCGACTGTATGGCTTGTCCAGTATGCCATAGCATGGAGGTACCCCCACTCCATGGACAGACTTATCAATTAATTATATTTTTAAAGTGGCTTATGCATTTTTATAATTCTAAATAATTTGGCCTTAGTTGCTTTTGCTAGATAAAAAATATTTTGTTTAGCAAGCCTCTTTAACTGTGCATCTTTCTTACAGAAAAAAATTGGCATGGATTCTAGAAGTACATTATGATAAGAGATATGCTCTATTACCAATATGGTTTTTACGGAGCATTAGGAATGAATTTTTCTTTCAACCGTTTTATAAAATTGTAGCTATTCATTTCGTTGTGGTAGTCTTCGCTTTTTGTCCCCGATTTAAAAATGGTAAATGCCCCACCCCCAGCATAAACAATAATAAGCCTTTGACCTTTGGATACAGATGATTTTAAAAATTTATTTTGACCATCGTCCCATGCTTTTAGTATGGTATGTGAACCATAAATATACGTTTTCATCACAATATATAATCGTTTTTGTAGTTTTTAAGTTATCTTAAATATTCAATTCTTTTTAATTTTCTGTTATCTACAGTTTTTCTTAATCTAAATCCTTTATTTTAACTGCTTTTCTAAACGAGTCTATTTTGCCACTAAAGTTTACTCCTTCTTCATTCTTTACTTTTTCAAAAATTATGTTCATTCTAGGTCTTCTTTTGTAGGTTGCAGTGTGAGTAAATAATTCTTTGAATTATTTGATTTGTTGAAGGTTTGATAATAGTTTTTTGAGGTGATTTAAAGTATTCACCAGGAGATTTTTTATATGATTCTTAAACAATACATTTCACCGTGTTGACAGACACATTACAAGCTTTGGATACTCTTTCCTGCAAATTCCTTATGGCCATAGGGATTCTTGTTCTTTTTCATAAACTAATAAACACTGGATATAATTTGTCGACCTTGTCTATGAATAACTTTTCTGGAACTACTCATGATTCCATATTTTTGCTTTAACAACAAAAATTAAAAATTAGTTAACAAAAAGACTTATTCAGTAAAGCTTTATTATTAAAGTTAACAAAATATGTACTATAAATTAAAACTTAATTTATTCAAAATGTATTAAAATAAATATATACCTTACTTTCGAATAAATTATTTCACTGCACAAAATATTTTCAAAAATGACTCTATAAAATCCACTTAATTAGCAATTAAAACTAAAAACTATAATAATTAATTAAAAAAGAAACACATTTTACTGCACTTTTAAATGCTTGTGATGTTTTCTGGTGTCCTTTCTTTAATCTTTTGAAATTCCTTATATATAATAAAAATGATAGAGCCCCAAACATCTGTTATAATGAAAATGCATTTCAGGATGAAAAAAAAGGTGCTACTATAAATTTTTGTACAAAAAATGATTACCTATTGTCATTTATAAATAAGGAATTTTACAATCCAGACAAGAAGGTGAAGGTCAAAGATGACAATAGTAGCATATATGTAAAAGGATTATCAGAAAAATTAAAAAGGATAGGAAACAAGTACATCAGAACAATATTCAAAACAACGAATGCACTGAGATCTATCCGGTCCAAAACCAAATCCACCAACTCACAAGAAAGATTAAAGAACAGCATCTATAAAATACCCTGTGAATGCAACAACTTCTATGGGATCCTAATTCGGACCTAGTCGCTTAACAAAGTTCAATCTGCCGCCTAAATAAAGTTGTACTAGCAAAAAAGTTGAATTGATAATCGTTTATTTGCCTTTTAATTTTGAAGGTTGTTAATATTGCAGTTTTTTACTCATAGGTTGGTAGGTTTTTAGAGAACCTTAGAGAATGGTTTAACTGTAGTTCACTACAACTTTTCAAAGCAGCAGCCAACAAAGTGACCATAGCCGTTATGATATCCAACCTCCGATAGGAGATGGAACTTTAAGAAGAAGAAGGTTGGTAGGATTTTCGTTGCAATGTCCTTTAACTTTATGTTGTAATAGTATAAAAATTTAATTTTTATTTACTTAAAGTTATAAATTTGTCAGGACCAATATTAAGATGTGTGAACTGTTCGGTATCGAGGCCGGCCGGACTCCTCCTTCAAAAAATGATTGTTCTCCACTGTAACGAGCTATTTTAACTTACTTTGACTTCTAGCGGATGTCAGTGTAATATATGGCTAACGTAATCTTGCGCTAAAAGACAATTGAATATTTAGATTGTAGCGATCGCTTAAGATAGGGAAAATAAGTGTCTACTATTTTCTTACATATTTTTTTATTCTCTTCTACAATTTGAACATTGTTTTTTCTTTGGAATGTAAATCTCTGAGCAGGAGTGCTTGGCTTAATGTTGTATATCTACAATATGTTAATAGAATTTTCTTAGAGTATAAATCACTGTTAACAGTTTTTAATAACGCAATCTTCAGCTAGGCTGCGCGGTAGTATACATCTCGAGGCCAGTAATCTACTACCGGGATCACTAGATCACTGACTTGTAAACTCTCAATTACGTAGTTATGTTTTTATGTGTTATTAGTATTATTACTCTCATTAAAATCAATGCAGCTTGAAAATTGTGCGAAAACCTATTTACCGGTATAAGAGTACATTGGGTACAGTATGAATCAGATACGTTTTTAAATTATAGATATATTGTTTTTTTTTTATATTGAGTAAAGCCTTAACCGAAAACCGAAGAAAACCGTTAACGAAACTGACCTTTATTTGAGCTTGTCATGTTAATCACACATTTGGAAATATGTTGGAAAAGAGCAATATACATATATATTGTTTTCAAAATACAGTATTCGCCAAAATAACAGTACCGAAATTTGGGCGGCTGTGAAATTGAGCACGCAATACGTATTTATTTCATTGGGCTGATTTGTCATTAGCTGTCTTATTAACAGTGGTCTATTATTAAAATCGTTGTGAAAATGGTTCTTACAACTAAAGAGAAAATAGTCCAAGTTTGAAACAAGTGTCTGAAAAATATCGACAAGTGTTTAACAGGGCGGTCCCCAGTAAAAGTGTTATATTAAGGGTCACATATATTATCAGTTTTTTGTTCAGTCGAACCGTATCAGTTCTAACGGATCAGTTCTGACTGATTGTTTCTGTGTCTACACATTTTTAGATTTATTGTTGCTTAACAATGGATGATGGAGATTATTATGTTATGTAGTATCTATCTGTCACTATCGAAAAGAAAAAAATTGTTAATGAAAAGGTCATGTTATTCACACAATAATTTGTTTAATGAACTAGATTTTATCCCAAAGATTGGCACAAATATTTAAGAATGGAAGAAGGTATATAGAGCATAGAACTTGTGAATTTACTTTGTGTCTAAACGGCTAAAACTTCGAAAATATATGCGCGTCCGCTTGTCCAAAATTACTAAAATAAAAAACGAAAACATTGCCTCAACTTATTTTATTAAAGAACTGTAATAGCCCAGTCAAAGTCACACTAGTCGGGTTGAATATTTTTCTAATAAAAAATATTAAATAGCCATTAATAACCATTATTTTGACGACGTTTTGGCAAAGTCGCACTTGTAATTGTCAAGTCAGGTAGTAACGCTCTTGCTGGCGCTTGAAGTAAACTAACTCTCCAAGCAAGCAAGCAATTTAATTGAACCCAGCCTATGAGAAATGTTCACCCAGGTAGTACGATCGGGTGTAACAATTCATTGGAGCAAGGTGTGTTAACTCGAGTAAAAACAGGAGTCACCCCACCGTGCTCCAATGCTCTAGACCATCCCTTTCCCCCCTATAGCACTCTGATGCGCTATAGAGGCACAACTATCAGCCAAATGCTCTTCATGTGGAGGTCCTGGGTAATAGAACCCCAACATGGTTTCCTAACCGAATGCAAAAAAAAAACTCAGGACAGCGCATGTCCGCTATATTCCTGCTATCTTAATGTGGCTTATCCGCGAACTAAAATTGCTTACTTGGGCCTCAAGTCTCCGCTCTGAGTCCCGGCTCAGTTCGGCGACTTGGTGCTCAAGGGGTTGGGCCCTACGTGCCCGGGTTTTGGGATTTTTGTTAATTTTTTTGGTGGCCGAAGCCGGTTTTTTGTGTTTTTTTTTTGTGGTTTTTTTTTGTAGGTGACCTGTGGACAAAAAATCATAATTAGTATATAGTCTATATTATAATAAAGAAAATGGACCGCATTATGTAATAGCGGATTAAGCGCCAAAATGTAGTTTTCAGATAAATGGGTTTAAAGATTTTAATTTTGTTTTTGGTGCTATTTCTAAAATATAGTATAGACTTTCACATGTTTTTTAAATTTTTTAAAAATAGTTTATATTTTAAAAGTTATTCGATCAAATGTCGCTTAATTCGTTAATGATTTTTTAAGATATGCATGAGTTAAGATCCGAATATCGGATTAAAAGACATATTTGGCGCTTAATCTGATATTTCAAAATAAGAAATGCTTGTTATAATAATGTTTTATTAATTTTTTTACGTTAATACATATAAAAAGTTACATCGTTTACATAGAAAATACACCAAAAACACTTCACTAAGATAAGTCATCAATATTGAAATCCAATGATCCATTAAAGCCGTCAATGTCATCTTGAATGTCTTCGTTCCCTACGATATTTTCATAGAATTGTTTAGCATCCAATGGGATAAGTTCCAATAATGACATGATGTCATTAAGTTTTGGGATAGAGACAGGTTTTCCATTAGGCCACAAAATTTGAAGTTTGGAGGAATACGAAAATTCTGTAGTTCTTGTTGCATGTCTTTTGACTCGTTTACTCATGTCTACTTCTTGAAAATTTCCGCCGTGATTTTTGCTAAAATATATTTTAAAAGGATTTTCTTTGGAGAGCAGTATTTCTTTAGTTTGAAGCCAGTTAATCGAGTTCCCATTTATATCTTTCTTTCTATTTACGATATTTTTTAAAATATTCCCAATTAATTTAAACTCTTCTTTTTGTACCATTTGAACCGTTAATTTGTTTCGTTTTCGGCAACTTTTCATAACGTTTATATAATCGTCTGGAGTGTACAACCGATTTTGGAACTTTAGTGCTGATTCTATGTCCCCAAATTCGGAGTCATTGGGCATAAAACTGTGTCCTGATACTAGAAAGCGCATCGTTATTTTTTTTTAAAGAAGGTATAAGCTCAACCACAGATTGAGTGCATCACAATTTTAATATTGCGGTTTTGTATTCCGCAACTGTCAGACCATAATATCAATTCAGTTATTTGAGGCGTTAAGTTCTCTTGCAAATATTTTAGTAAAACTGAACCTACTTCCTGTGCTCCTTTTCCTGCTGTGCCTTCGACCCAAACATAGCAATATCCTCGCCCAGTTTTTCCTGAATGTATACCGCAGTTATAAAGCCACAACAGCCTTTTGTAAAATACAATGTTCGTTGGAATGCGTGGTAGTGGTAGGGTTTTTACCAAATCAAATGTCACTACCTCCACATTTTCTTCATTTTTAGCTTTTTGGAGATCTGAATTCATGAGATTTCTAGCCGCTTTTGCTTCATCTTGATTAGTATCTCTCAGTCTCTCAAACTGTTTTTTCTCTTGCTCAGATGTACAACTTTGAATTTTAACTGCAAAATTATCGCATTTATTGCATGTGTCCTTTTTCAGTCGTTTTCTTTGCAAATTAAAATTGTCATAAAATATGCGTTTATAGGAAGAAAAAGAAACACTATCTTGATGTTCTTCTTTATACAAGTTAAACATTTTGTCTAATGTTACATCACTATTTAAAAAAAGGCGTTCACTTTGATTTCTACAATAATGTGACTTATACTTTGGAAATTTGCTTATGTGGTCAATAATTCTTTTTCTACGATCTTCAGGAATTTTTCGATGGATAGCTGTCTTTTCTCCTCTGCGATCTTTAATGACATTTGTTGAACTAACTTATTTTAAGTACCGGTATACTCTTGCCGAGGATATTCTCAAAGTTTGAATATACATTTTTGAGCATACTTCTCTACCAGCTAGGTGGTATATCCTTGTGTGGGTTCTTTTAGATGTTAGTTTAGCTCTTTTTCTTTTTATAGGCACAACAAAGACGGAAGAAGATATATAGAGGCATTTAGCTTGATAGTTATTAAGTGCCCAAAATTTGTTGAATTCTTGTTGCCTTTCTTCCAAACTTATTTTGTCGTAACATTTATCTTTGCAGAGATAATCTCTAAACTGTCTAGCTTCTACCGATTTGCCCTTTTGACTTACATACGGCTTATTGGTTTCGCATAAAACTTTTCGAGATTGCCGGGATTGATTTTCTACTCGTCTCTTGCGACCTTTTCTTGGTCTTCCTTGTTTATATGTCTCCATGATTTCTGTTTCTAATATATTTTCTTTATTTTCATTTCCTTGCTCTCTAGCAGCTTCTTTATGACTTCCATTAGATTCTTCGGAGGATTCTTCATTATTTGCGTGTGTTGTTAAATGATTGTCGTTTTCTAAGCCAAAGGCTTCCTCGTTTGTTTCTTGCACTTGTTGTGTACTACTTTTTACGTTTTGTTGGAAGTTTAGCTGAACATTTTCAGCTGTAACTTGCTCGGATCTAGTAACGTTTGTATTGTTTTCCATATCAACACGCAAACTTCTATTTCCATGCAATAAATCAAAAGAATGCGGACTCGTTGAATGGTTTGAGACATATAGGCTAGTGCAGGGAATACTCACATTAGAATAGGATATATCCAATAATACTGAGTCCTCAGGTAATTTCTCCTCTCCCATAGAACTGACTTCATTAGGGCAGGTACTTTCATTATTTAATGTCGAGTTTATTGATGCGTTCATTAGAAACTCACTTGCCTCGTATGCTTTTTGCACCTAAAAAAGTACCTAGTTAAGTAAAGTTACAGTAGTTTAAAACACAAGTCATGAGAAATCTTGTGTTAAGCGAAAAGATTTCAGTAAATGACATTCATATCGAAAAAAAAAACACTTCTTATAAGTACTTGGGGCATGAGATACGCATAGGAAGAGATAATCAAACGTGCGAAATAAGCCGCCGCATATGACTCAGTTGGGTGGCATTCGGCAAACTGAGATATGTCTTTAAGTCAGAACTGCATATTATGTGTCTCAAAATAGAAGCCTAAAATCAGTGCGTCTTGTCAGTACTTACATGTGGTTGATATAGTGCAGAAATTCTAACAGTAACCTATAAAAGTAGTAATAAAATTTGTGTTACACAAAGAGTCATGGAACTCTCGATGTTAGGCATTTCTCGTAGGGATCGGATTACGAACAAGGAAATAAGACGGAGAGCAGGAGTACAAGATGCCATAGAAATAATTATGACCCTTAAGTGAAACTGGATGGGGCACGTAGCTAGAATGTCGGATAACAGACGGATACAGCTAATCGTACATTGGAGACCAAGATGCGAAGCATATGGAAGTAGAGGTCGTCCGCCAACAAGATGGTCTGTTGACATAAAACGGATCGACAAAAATTGGATGCAAACACCACAAAACAGAAATACATGGAGAAGACTGAGGGAGACCTACATCCAGTAGTGGATAGACCGGGGTTGAAGGATGATGATGATAATGAAAGTTTAAAAGGTAGTAAAAAAGGTAGTTTAAATGGACTCACTGTACTTAAATGTAATTATATATAATACGTACCTCCGCCTCCGGTAATAAATTTTCATTCTTTTCCAAGGAAAAAGAGACTGCACTTTTTTCTAAAGCTCTACATATAAGTTTGTAACTTCTAGAACTTTTATTCATAAGGCTTGGATTATTCATTTTGATAGATTAAAAAAGTAGATCTAAGCTAATTATTTTATTATGCACGTCGTGTAACCTGATAAGAAATGACAACACTCTGATCACTTGTTGGTTAACGACTGAGGTACAATGATACAATGATTCAACAGAGCGCGCATTTTGTTTTAAAATAACGAATTACCTGACAAAGAATGTCTTTTAATTCGATATTTTGAACGTTAGACAATATGTTGTGTTTTGTAATAAAGAACTAACCGACTGTTCATGGCGCTTGATTCGTTATTACATTTAAAAGATGCGGATTTTTGTTTATGACAATGGATTATATACCATTATTGGCGCTTGATTTGATATTACAATTTTTGTTGTAAGGGTTTTTAATTCTGTAAAATCAACTTGGCGTTTAATTCGATATTACAAATCCTATTGTGTGATTTTTTTAAATAAAATAAAAAATGTCGCTTAATACAGGCGTTCAAAAACCGCTTTTTTTGAATTTTTTTTTCACCAAACCTATTTTTATACATAGATTTGCACCCTAGCTGGAAGATGGCACTATTATCTCGATTTGGAATTTTTGGCGGTTAATCCGTTATTACATAACGCGGTCCAAATATATAAAATATTATACGATACCACAATATAGACTGTATCCTTGTGTGAGCAGCTGGGCCCACTGTGTACGAGGCGGTATGCGATATTCTGGGTGATTTGAGCTACGAACTATCTTCCTTGTGTGAGTGTTATGATTTTGGAGTTTCTTTTCACTCTGGGGTTTTGTATGGTTACGTTTCCCTCTGGGGGGGGTTTTTTATTTCTCTCTCTGGTTTTCTTTTAGTCGACTATCTGTTGTTTAGGTCTTTTGTGCTTCCATCTGTGGAAAGCGTCATACCGCATTATCTCTCGTAGAATGTGACTGGGGTGGTTCTCTAATTCTGCGAACTTTATCCTGGCCTTTTCTTTCATTGTGTCAGTCACTCTGATTTGCTGTAATTCTCTCAAAAGGAATCTTTCAGCTACGTATCTTGGTACGTTTACCGCTTCTCTTAGGCTTTTGTTGTGTTGTGCCTGTATTTTCTTTTTGGTCGTGTTGCATATACGCAAGTGACGCGTAGGTCAGTATAGGAAGGACTATACTGTTTATTAATCTTATTTTGGTTTTGATGCGAAGTTTGCTTTTCCTTCCTACTAGGCCTCTTATTGCGGCTCTTGCCATATTGGATTTTTGTATTGTGGCTTCTACATGTTTGTTAAAAGTTAATCCTTTATCCATTATTACACCGAGGTATTTTGCTTCGCTTTTCCACTCGATGGGATTGTCTTGCACAGTTACCTGTTCTTCCGGTTGTTCTCGCCTCTTTTTAAAAAGTACGGCTTGCGTCTTGTCTGAGTTTATTGCAATTTTCCACTTTAGACTCTATTCTTCTATGTCGTCTAATGCTGTCTGTAGGTTAGTGACTGCTATGTCTACATTTCTGTGTTTGGCCGCTATCGCTGTGTCGTCGGCATAGAGACTTAATAGTGTACCTGGTATTCTAGGTATGTCTGCTGTGTATATCGTGTACAGCAAAGGTGACAGTACCGCTCCCTGTGGCACTCCGGCCTCCGGGTTCCCGAGTTCGGACAGGACTTGTCCTATCCGGACTCTGAAACTACGGTTGCCCAAGTACGAAGAGATTAGTCTTGTTATTGCTCTGCTGTACCCGTATCCTCTCATTTTGTATAATAGTCCCTTATGCCAGACTCTGTCGAATGCTTTGCTTACATCGAGGAATGCAGCTCCTGTGTATTGTTTATCGTTGAATCCAGCTGCTATGCACTCTGTTAGTCTGAGTACTTGTAGCTCGCTGGAGTGTTCTGATTTGAAGCCGAATCGGGCTTCAGGTATGATGTTCAGTCTGTCTGTTTCAGCTTGGAGTCTGCTGAGTATCACTCTTTCCACTATTTTGCTGATTGCTGGTAGTAAGCTTATTGGCCTGTAGTTTTGTGGGAATGTGCTGTCTTTTCCGGGCTTTGGTAGCATTATGACATGGGCCTCTTTCCATCTATTTGGGAATTTTTTAAACCTTAGCATTGCGTTTATGATGTTTGTTAGGTATACGATGGCTTTCGCTGGTACTGACTCTCCCGGTCGAAGCAGTTACTTATATAGTCAATCTTTACGTGCTTCTCTCGCATAATTCTTGACAACGCTTCTTGTAATTGATTCTGTCCGGGTATAGGTAGGAGGGGTCCTAACAGTTGCTCTTGTGGTCTGATTAGTTTTTGACTTTTTGAAGGTATACTTCTATACGCGCGTTCGACGTTGGAAATTTGTACGGGAGTGAATCGGCAAAATCATTACATATTATAAGATATAGGTAAGAGAGAGACAAAAGATATATTTGCTTTCTCTTTCTTTCTCAAGAATAAAAATGTTCCTTTTGTAAATATATTTAATATTTGTAATATTGTATTAGTATATTGAATTATGTTGCAGTGTATTGTATTGTACTTTTATAATAATATCAAAATATTGATTAAATCCTTCATTTACTATACTCCTATTACAGGTCAAATGTTGTTTATATACAGCAAACGATGCACCATATACCTATATACCTAATTATGTTTCTCTTTCTGCTCTCTTTTACCTATAGCATTACATATGTAATGATTGTGCAGATTGACTCCCATATAAAATTGTAATGGCGAACGCGTGTTTAGAAGTGTAACTTCTACCGGCAGTCCCACTGGATTGCCACTCCCGTTATTTTCTTTAATACAATTTTTCATGTTGTTGAAAGCCTCTGAGCATCATCCCTTTGGTTTAGAATGTTGAGATTTTTGAAGTGAATACTTCTTATCGCTCGGTATAATGTTTTGGACGGTCTCGTCCAAACGGTCTCTCGACTTTTGAAGTCCTATTTAGCGTGACTCGAAAAATCGAGACGGGTGTAGTAATATTGCGCTATACGGTGAAATACATACATACATGTAATATATATACATACAATTATTATTATTTTATAAAATAATATTTTTTTATAATAACTCTGGAACGACTGGATCGATTTTGATAATTTTTATTGTAAAATATTTTTATAACATAAAATAAAATAAAATAAAATAAATTTAATAAAACTAAATAAAGTTAAATAAAATTAAATAAAAATAAACAAAATTAAATAAAATTAAATAATATTAAATAAAATTAAATAAAACTAAATAAAATTAAATTAAATTAAATAAAATTGAATGAAATTAAATAAAATAAAAATTTAATTAAAGTAAACAAAATTTATTTTAGAAATTTTATAGTCGTTTGTTGATAAGTATTTAAAATGGAAAGTTTTTATTGAAAATTAATTATTAATTATTACTCCCATTATTAGTGATTATTTTTATAATATAATAATAATCAAAATGAAATAATTAAGCATAAATACAAGATAATAATCAAAATGTATATGATAAATAAATTCTGTAAGTATTATATTTAACAAGTTTTAAAAATTACTAAAACCATTCAACAAAATTTTTAAAGAAAAAAATGAAGATTTTTAAACATTCTAAAGGTTTTAAATGTGTAGTGTTATTATAAAAAATATTCATCATCCTCATGATCAACCTGTATGCGTTCACTGCTGGATATAGGTCTTCCTCAGCTCTTTCAGCAACACGCTTCAGGTTTTCAGTCCAACTAGTTGGTGGGCGTCCTCTACTCCCTATTGCTTCTTGCCTTGGTCTCCACTCTTAAATACCTTTTGTCCATCGGTTGTCTGATAATCTGGCAACGTGTCCTGCTCAATTCCATTTTAACGACGCGATTTTTTTTGTTCTACGACGTATTTGTTCGTTTGGGATTCGGTCTCTCAGAGAGACACCCAACATCTGGCGCTCCATAGCCATCTGAGTCACGCGAATCTTACTTAAAAAATATTAACAATTTAGTAATAAGCAGACATAAAATTTCATTAACCTCCATATAGTAATAATACGCTATAAAAAGTATCCACTTTTGTCGGCGCTCTAAGTGCCTGGCTCTTTTTTTTTCTATTTTTATTGATTCTTTGATTTCGTGTTTAGATATGTTGTGCAAGGGACGACGTTTTTTGTCTTCTTTAGATGTTCTTCTTGTCTAACATTCTTCGGTTGTTCTGTCCGGTGTACGATTTGTCACAGTTTCCACATAAAATCACATATACTTTTTGATTTTCTAACGATATTTTTGCTTGGCGGATGGTAGATTAGTGTTAAGATTTTTCTGTTGGTATTAAAAATATCGTATCTATTTTGTATTTTTTTAGCACTCTCCCTGTTTTCTTTGTTGTACCCTTTATATAAGGCTTTTGTAATCGGTTTTGCTGCAACAAAGACAGCATCGTGCTACCAGCTGACACAGAAAACGTTAAGGTAGTAATGAAAATTTAATACTAAGCAAAAATAAACGACATAATAAACGATACAACATATCAAAGAATCTCGTCGGACCCTACAACATATCTAGAAAAAGGAACAAAAGCGAAGATCAAAACCTCAGACATCAAGAAAGAACAGCAATTACGTCTCATACCTAGAGAGAAGTCGTCAAGATGTCCAAAACTTTACGGTCTACCCAAGGTACATTAGAGAGGATTACCATTGCGGCCAATAATAGTTAGTTCTAGTTTAAAAAATATTTTTTCTAAATATCTACCTTGTAGATAATGAACATAACTGACCAGTTCACTAAAAGTAAAAACTTTGAAATCAAATTAACTAAATTAAATCCAGAACACAGTTTTTTGTCACTAAAATAAGCTAATTAAAATTAGGTAGTTAGTATATGACAGTCGAAGCGTAAATTTGTAATTTTTGCATGCATGAGTCATAGCCTCAATAATAACTCCGATAATTGAGAGAAAGGATACAATTTTTAGGCCTGAAATATCTCCACATAAAAGACTTATTGCTACTTTACACTATTTAGCAACTGAACTAGACCTTTTGTACTGTTATAATATCACCTTAGACTTTAAGAATAATTCCCGATACTTGTGAAACAATTTTTAAAAGCTTTGCGAAATTCTGTAAGGTAATAAAACTATAACTAAAACTAAAACAATTATTTCAAGGTTTACTTTTTATTCAAATGTGGAAAAAATTCAGAAATACCATTTTGTCTCCCTACGGTTTTGTAATTGACGAAGCTTTTACCATGATCGAAACATTGTTAAAACCGATTTCATAAAAGTAATTATCAGGAAAAAGAAGAATTTTCAATTACCGATTGTTTCAAAAAAATAAACAAAAATAAATTTGGATCGTTTCAGAAAACAGTAGTATTTGCTTGCTGTACGCTTTACCATCATTTAGGAAAAGCATCCCAATAGACATATACTTCATCTGACTGCCTGGATAGGGAAAGTGTAGAAACTGACCAGGCAGCTATATGACTTCAAAGTGATTTGGTTGTTGGTCATTTCCGTTCCGAGCACACAGTTGGAACACAGTTGGAGCAGTATCATGGCAAAATAAAATATAAGTATTCAAATAAAATAAATACGTTTTCGATCATTTTTTCATCGATCCATCTCTAATTTATTGGTCTAAGAAAAGCATGCGATACAGTACCAGTAAAAAAAACGATGGCAGTCCTGGAAAATTATCCAATAAATGATACGACTATTGCAGCAATAAAGCAACTGTACAAAAAAGCCACATCAAAAATTAAAGTAGGAAATACCCTGTCGGAAAAATTCCTTTAAACTAAAGGACTGGGGCGGGGATACTGTTTTACTCCGGTTTTATTTAAAATACCTATATTTTAACGAAGCCCTGAGAAGGTTGAGAAGATTCTGCTCTAAATGGACGTACAATTTATTAGGGAGAATACTTTGTACACCCCTCATTTCACTGACGATCAATTGGTTATAGATCAGGACAAAGATAACCTAGAATTTATGGCTAAATCGTTACTTAAAGAATATGTAGAATGGGGTCAATGCGTATATCGTTCAGATACACAATATTTGTGCATTGGAAACCCAATAGAAAGTCTAATTGTAAAGGCCTAAAAAGAAAATATCTGAATGGATAATAAGAGGGAAAAAGATTATAGGAGGACTGCATTCAATAATGTGTTCTAACAATTTATCATGAGAAGGATAAAATTAAGTTTAAGTGGAGACACCTCCACTTAAACTTAATTTTTAAAAGTATGCTGCTCTATGGATGCAAAGCATTGCAGCTAAACAACTCCCTAGAACGTCGATTGTTGTCGTTAAAAATGTCTAGCAAAAAATACCCAACGACCCCATATGACAAAATATGAGAGCCTCAACAACACTATAATTGAAGAAATTGAACATAGGCAACTTATTTAGTATGTCTATGTGCAAAGACATAGGGGAGATTCCGGAGGAATGGCTTCGATCGACCTTTGTAGCCATACCTAAAACACCAAGTGCAAAACACTGTGATCAACACCGCTTAATAAGCTTGATAAATCACATTACCAAAGTTTTCACCAAAATCATACACAATAGAATATATAACAAATGCGAAGCAAATATATCGGAGTCACAGTTCGGATTTCGAAGCGCATTGGGCACAAGAGAGGCGATCTTCAGTCTGCAAGTTTTAATTCAAAGATGCAGAGACATGCACAAGGACGTCCACTTGTGCTTCATCGACTTCTCCAAGGCGTTTGACAAGGTCAAACATGATAAACTCATGGAAATGCTCAGGAAGATGCATATTGATGGCAAGGATCTGAGCATAATAACCAGTCTCTATTGGAACCAAAGTGCTGAGATAAAGATGGGCAACTTACACAGTGGGAAGATGGATATTAAAAAGGGTGTACGACAGGGATGCGTCCTCTCGCCGCTCCTGTTCAATATATACTCTGAAGAAATCTTCAGAGAAGCACTGGGAGAAGTTTCGGAGGGTATCAAAGTAAATGGAGAGGTAATCAATAATATTAGATATGCTGACGACACAGTTATTATCGCAAATGACTGCAACGAGGTTCAAAGACTCATGCAAAGCATACACACAGCAAGTCAAGAATATGGTTTAGAACTCAATACAACCAAAACTAAATGCATGCTCATCAGCAGAACACAACAACCTCCGATGCAATTGACATTAAACAACCGAAAAATAGAACAAGTGGAGACATACACAGGCCTTGGAACCACAGTCAACACAAAATGGGACCAGTCAACAGAAATAAGATCACGAATTGAAAAAGCGCGAAACGCATTTAACAATATGAAAAAGTGGTTCACAAGCAAAATCTCAATGGAACTAAAGTTAAGACTGGTCAAGTGTTATGTCTTCCCGGTCTTGTTCTATGGAGCAGAGGCATGGACCACAACGGAAGCCACCCTGAAGAAACTAGAATCCTTTGAGCTGTGGATATATCGCCGTATTCTTCGGATATCCTGGACAGACCACATCACTAACGTGGAAGTAATGCAGAGAATAGGCAAAAGCAAAGAAATAATCTTCACCGTAAAGAAACGGAAGCTTGAGTACTTCGGACATGTCATGAGGCATACTAAGTACCGGCTGCTACAGTTAATAGTCCAAGGAAGAATCGACAGTAGGAGGGGACCGGGAAGAAGACGACACTCATGGATGCATAACCTGCGACAATGGTTCGGACTAACATCGACCAAACTATTCAGAGGTGCCGTAAACAAAGTCAAAATAGCCTTGTTAATAGCCAACGTCCGAAACGGATAGGGCAAAGGAAGAAGAAGAAGAAGATGTGCAAAGAATGAATGGTAGAATAGATCATGGAAGATGAATAAAAAGGGTATCAATTGAAAGAAGGAATAGAGCAAGAATAAAAAACAGGATTAGGACGCGTTCAAAGAATATTCTCAGAGAGAAATCGTCAAAATGGAAATTTGAATAACAGGCGAGAATGGAAACTAGGAACCGGAAGCGTCAGATGCTATAAAAACCGGATGAAAAAGTATTTATTAAAAATTGACGTCCACTTGACTTTATTTACTACAATTATTTGATGTAAAAAGAAGTTTTCTTCAAGTATTATTTTCAACCATTTACAATTCCGAACGCCGCCAATGACGTCAATTACAGCGACCAAGAATTTTTGCATCAATTTCGAATTTTACGACCGCTTGTCTAAATCGAAGGAAGAAGAACATTTAATGGATCTATTTATGTGATTTATGTATAATTATTTTACGAATAGAAGTAGGTACATCACTATTACTGATAATTATGTTCTTATTTTACGATGATTCGTTTTATGGTCTTTGCAGTAATATTTACACGAATGAATTTCAAAGGTGTTTTCCGTTAACTAGTTAATGTGTAATTACTTTTGATATTTTATCGAGATACTAAATTATGCTCAGAAAGAAATATTACAGTCTTTGTTGTATTTTTCTTATTATTTTGAATTGGTAAGTCACTTTATGAAGAATTGATAAGACAACTATAAGTCACTTCTGATTTATTTCAAATAATAACTACTCATTTTGTAAAAGATTTAGTTTTAGTTTAAAATACGTTTATTTGTGGTTTGGATTTCCACTTCGGAAATGGTTCTCAAAATACAAGTTAAACAGATTACTTTCTCTTGCTACTTGGTAATATAAAAAATCTTCTTCTTCCTTTTCTGCTTCTTTTTATGTAGACATGACTCTGTCATCGTTTTCGTGGTATTCCTACTGATCTTCTTCCTATTGCGGAACCGTCCCTTGCCGTCTTCACTACTCTATTTGTTGTCATTCGTCTTATGTGATCGTTTCATTCTACTCTTCTATTTCTTACCCAGTTCTTGATGTTCTCCACCTTGCATCTAAGTCGTATATCTGTACTTCTAGCTCTGTCTCATATTGTCTTACCATCAATATTTCCCAAGTGTTTTCATCTCTGCTGTTTTTAACATCCTTTTTTGTCCTCTTTGTATCAGGTCGTGTTTCTGCCACGTAAGTGACTGTTTTGTAAAGTCTGCGTTTCATTTCTTACCCGATATTTTTATTTCTCCATATTGTTTCATTCAGATAACATGCGGCTCTATTTGCTCTATTCACTTGATTTTTCACTTCAGTTTCGAGCTTTTTGTAGCCAGATAATGTGATGCCTAGGTATTTAAAATCTATCACTTGATTCTGTTTTGTTCTATTATTTTTTGGATTTGTTTTAATAGATATTTGGTCAGATCTGATTCTCCATACTTTAGGAGTTCGTGTGGTATTCTGTCCTCATCTGGGCATTTTCTTTTTTCGAATTTCCTTAACGCTTCCTTTACCTCTTTCTCCTCAATATTTATTTCTTCGTTTGTCGTCACCTCTAGTGTTGGTGGTTCATTATCGTCAGCTTTAGCAAATAAGGATCGAAAGTAGTCTGCCCATGTTTTCTACTGAATGTGTTTCATTTTTGTCCTCTGATTATTCTCCACATTTCTTTTTGTGTTTCGTCTAATCTTCTAATAATTTAATTTTATCTGCCACATTATTGACAACTTAAATAAATATTATTATTTGAAAGTAGATGAGTTTGTGACATTTTCATTTTTAATTTTAATTCTTTCTTTTTATTATTTTTATAAATGTAATTCCCCAAAATACTGATACGCTACTGAATCCATTTTCGTTTTCAATTTGAGAAAGCATGACAGTTTAAAATCGCTTTACGGCTTTTCGTCTAACAAAACATAACATATTTCTATTGATAGTTACACGTATCCAATAAGTGGTGCCAGACACACTGGTATGACAGCGCTGGCATAGTAATGGCACCATGTAAAAACTTTTTTGCACCATTCCAGCGCTGTGTCCCAGCACTGTCTCGAATAGAGAGATAGTCCATTTTTCATGCCAGTGGCCTTAGACCTCTCCAATCCCACGCTAACTTTTGTAGACACATGTCTTCTTTGTCAACCATTTTCCATCCACTCCTGAATGTATTTCTCTCCCAATTGCTTCCATCTTTCTCTATCTTGCGCCAATCTAATCCACTGTTTGCCTGCCACTGTTCTTATGTCATCTACCCATCTTTTTTGAGGTCTTCCCATGCTTCTTGTTGTCGTCCTTGGTCTCCATTCTAGAATTGTCCGTGTCCACCTGTTGGCATTATATCGGGCTACGTGACCTGCCCAGCGCCATTTCATGTTTGCAATTTCTTCCACAATATGGATATCTCACACTGGATGAGAGAACAACATATACAACATTCTGAAAAGGTTAATGTAGGTGCAGAAATTGTTGGAGATCATAATCTTAGCTCCCTTTTTCATTGATCGTAATTTGAATAACGATAATTATTTAGCACTTCTCCAAAATATCATACCAACTTTGACAAACTTTACTCCATTACCTAATCAATGTTCGGCAATGTCCCAATATCCAAATCGCTGGATAGGGAAGTGAGAATGGGAAAAGACGTTAAGAAGATAAATAATGTTTTCAATTAGATCGGTTACACCTGAGATGTTGAGTAACGGTATTGAGATATTTCTATTTTGAAGAATAGAATCTTGCTAAAACGTTTGTGGTAAAAATCCGTAAACTAATTTTCGAAACCAAATTCAGATTTTTGCTTTAATCTGTGCCTTCTAAGAATTGTAAGGCAAAACAGACGTTGATAAAGATATTATTAGAGACATGGGGAATCTAAAAATTGCATTCCACAACATATCTCCTCAGCTAAGCAAAAATCCTTAACGAATTGGTTTCTAGTACTCGTACAGAGTATATCGGAATAAAAGGAAAAAGACAGTTAAGATTGGATTTCGCGTACAGTGCGTCTGTGTATCCTGTCTGTATAGCGTCTGTGTAACCGTCTCTAAGGAGCCTTATTAGGGCGAAATACGTATAAGGCGGATACACAGATGCAGTCTACGTGAAATCAAATCTTAACTGTCTTTCTCCTTCTTTTTGTGGTAAACTATTGAACATCTCTTATATTCACACTAATGTATTTTTTGTTTTTTTTTATATATATTATTAAGAAATAGACAGTGTCACTTAATAGTTTTTCAGAGTTTTGTAGCAAATTTCTGTACTCAGATTATGTTCGTTTTTTTTAATGTTTCTTTTTGCAGTAAATTTGAAAACACTTAGTATTTCCGAAACAGTTAAGGATACTTAGGTATAGGATATTGTACATAAATTATGTTTAAATTGTTCTGAGGAACTTAAAAATTGTATTTTATACAGAGTGTTGTATTTGAAATAAGAAAGTTGGTATTACCCACGGTTACATGACACTCCCTGCAGTTTTTATTGCAAAAAATGCATAATTAAAAATACTAATCCGAGCGTTTTTTTAAACACGTCTCCATATTTGGATGTTCCACTCTGTATATATATATATATATATATATATATATATATATATATATATTTATATATATATATATATATATATATATATATATTATATATATATATATATATATATATATATATATATATAGATCTAGCGGTTAATGTGGGCCCCGTACTAAAACGGTATTATACTAACTCCAGGAGAATATACACCGTGTATATTATTATCTGGGTAGCGCTTTATGTAGACTCCGACCAACACGTAGGATTAAATGAACTCCGTAATAGGGTAAAACACTTTTGGGATCCGTATGTATTCTTCCCCGTACACAACTAAACTCCTCCGATGTTGCCAATAATTTGATTAGTCGTAGATTTTTAAATTTTATAGCAGGTACGTTTTGGAACTTGAAATTTATTTAAATATCAATCAATTTATTTATTCTGAAATTTCACAAATACTTGGTTAATGTAGTTAAATATTTTATGGTGGTAATTTATATTACTTGCTTTAATTATTTTTAAACTTAAGTTAGTGTCTGTTATAAGCTTGGAAAAGGCAATTTTTATGTATTAGTATTTTTTTAATGCATTGACACTGAAACATTTATTATATAAATGTACGTTCCGATGTTTCGATTGCTACGTTTTATGATGTACAATATTTGTTTCATAAAGTAGTAAAATTTAAATTATAATAATTTGTAAATCAATCTTAAAATTACAATTTTTTACTGTCTAATTTCAATATTTCAATTTTTAAATGTAGGGAATTCAATATCTTACTATAATACTTTAGTATGTAACTTGTAACAGATACTAAAATAATAAGTAGGCATAACACCTAATTTCGCTTTAACTATAAATGTATCGTATAACGTAACGTAGCAATCAGTAGTGAATCATTACTCAGATAAAATATTTCGGTGACTTTATGGTAATTTGATTATAGCCAACATATCTATTACAATTATTACATATAATATGTTCGGTTGTTTTAAAAAATACTTTGTCGCTTGTAAATTTTGTATCTTTCGTGATCAGGCATACGAGTATTTTATTTTTAATTTAGAAGTAAATGTATATATAATATTCTTTTTTCTGTCACTTATTTTAAATATGGTTCACTTATATTCTTCTTGCTTATTTATTTTTATTCGTAATACTTATAACGTACGTAATAACGTACCCGTTGTTGCAAAAAGCAACAACGGGTGCGAAAGATATCAGGTATCAGGGGTGGTATTTGTCAATCTAAATGCCGCCTACGACACATTAAATTAGAGGACATTTCTCCAAAAACTGTATGACAAACTGTAAACATCGTTTTATCCGCGTATATCTACAGAACAGAAGATTTTTCGTATCATTCAATGGTAATATGGAGAACGCAGACAAACGGTCTCGCTTGGCGTAGCGTAATGGCACCTACACTGTATTACATTTACACAAATGATCAACAGATACTAGTAGATACTTAAGCCAAACCCCGAAAATCTTAGGAACGCTCCTTCAATTTTCCCAACACAGGCGCTTTCACAAAACTGAACATCCAATAGTGTGATGAAATCCTTGAACTCTGAATTTCCTATAAATACCTTGTAGATAGTTTATATCGCACGTTGTCAATCACAGAATCTTGTTTAAAACTAAAAGGCAAACTAAGGACCAGAAATAGTATGCTCCGCAAGCTTGTCAGCTAAAAATGGGGCGCACATCCTTTCACCCTTAAAACGTAAATGCTTGCACTTTTCTTCTTGCTTAACTGTCTTTTTCCTTTTATTCCGATATACTCTGTACGAGTACTAGAAACCAATTCGTTAAGGATTTTTGCTTAGTTGAGGAGATATGTTGTGGAATGCAATTTTTAGATTCCCCATGTCTCTAATAACAGTTTTATCAACGTCTGTTTTTCCTTGCAATTCTTAGAAGGCACAGATTAAAGCAAAATACTGAATTTGGTTTCAAAAATCAGTTTACGTTTTTTAACCAAATTTGACATCTTGGCGTCTATGCATGTGTCCGATCTACCTTAAGCGATTTATTTTCCTAAACAATATATTTATAAGAGCTTTCTTTATTTAGTATGTGTTCTTATTATATACGGATTTGTAGCAATATGATAATGAGGTTAAAAAAGTTTTCTTATTATTTTTCTTTCAAATATTCGGAGTTCTTCCTTATTTGTTTTAGTCATTGTCCATGATTCGCATTCATGTATTAAAATAGGTCTTAAGTGAATTATGCTCTGTATTGAATTGCTTTCTTCTGTTGATTCACTTGTATTTGGTTTTTATTTTGTTGATTTTAAGTAAAACATTTTTCGTGCTCTCTTCACTTTGTTGAAGATGTCGTTTGCGGAGAGAGTTTCTTATAAGATCAATATCATTAGCAGATGCTAGGACTGCTTTGTACCTTGAGCCATTAATGAATTGCATTTTAAATAGACGTTATTTCTATTTTGGTAAGCTCTTCATTAAATTTTTGAATATTTGAATCGAGAATCTGTATTTTATTCAACTGTTTTATAACACAGAGTTTCTTGGCGCCTATCTTCATCTCTGTTTTTTTTTTGTTTAGCGTATCATTATTTTTCTTCCTATGCCGTCCCCATTAACGGAGGTTGGCGACCACATTTCTAAAAGTATCTCTGTCTTTTGCAACGTGGAATAATTCGTCTACAGTCATCTTTGTCCAGTCACGAATATTTCGCAGCCATGACTTCCTCTTTCTACCTATTCCCTTTTTGCCATCGACTCTACCCTGCATGATGGTCTGCAGAAGACTTTATATTCCTTAGTATGTGTTCCAGGTATGCAGTCCTGCGTACTTTTATTGTTCTCAACAATTTTTTGTCTCGACCCATCCTTCTCAGCACTTCCTCATTGGTGACCCTGGCAGTCCATGGAATTCTCAACATTCTCCGGTATATCTAAAATTCAAAGGCTTGAAGCTTCCTAACTATTTGAGCTTTTACCGTCCATATTTCTACTCCGTACAATAGTTGAGACCAGACGTAACATTCAACAAACCTCAGTCTCAGCGCAGTATTAAGATTTTTGTCACAGAACAATTGCTTGAATTTTAAGAACGCTGCCCTTGCCATTTCTATTCGTACCCTGATTTCTTAGTCTGAATCTAATTCTTTGTTGATGTAAGCTCCCAGATATTTATATTTTTACTCCCGCATCATTATTAAAAGAATTTTGCTGAATGTCGATCTAGGGAATCCGGTGGTATGTACATGATGTTTCCATAACCAACGTTCGAAAATTTGTCTTACTGTAAAGTCATGAGGATTTTACTAGGAAATATAGTGCTGTTTAATAATAATAAAGTTCAAGCAACAATTCCTATATGCACTAACTTGGTACTGATATCTCTGCTCCCCGATACCAGGTAGCAGTCCTAAAAACATTATAACTGCTACACTCATGCTTTCAATTATCCAACGATTAGCCAGTCCAGGACTATACTCCTTATTATGGTACTGATATTGCTGCTGTCCCTCATAAGTAAATATAATATGCAAGAAAGGTTTTGGCAATTTAATAGGATTTTGTATGTTAGAATATTATTTCTCCGAGAAAGTGAAAAATATCTATTTGCTATCCGGATTTAATTCATAGATTAAATATTAGAATGCTACAAAATAATGCTATTAGCAGCAAAAAACGGTCTGATATTAAGTAATGAGAAAACTAAATAAATTTCTTTAACATACAAGAGAGAGGACGTAGGGTAGGGCATAACGTAACAATAAACCCATATAATTTTGAAAGATTGCAGCGTTTTAGGTATCGTAGATAACGCTGTCACATAAGAAATAAAATGGAATATTCAGGTAGCTAACTGATGTAAATATAACCCACATAACACTTTTAAATCCAGAAGTCTAATACAAATCCCTAAAATCAGGATATATAAAACAGTGATTAAACCAGTGCTATTGACTTAAATGTGACGAGAACGCTGACAAAACAATGTAAGTAAAACTTAGGTATTAATTAGATCAGGATTACTAGAAAAGCCATCAGAATTATTTTCCAACTTACAAAGGTCCGAATACTAACCAATACCGAACCGGAACTAATGCCAAGGTCTAACAGACATATAAAGATAGCAACGTCATACAACAGACTAAATCTCAACGCCAAAGTTACGCTGGCTACATCCAAAGGCTTTCTAATAACTGCATTGCCAAGTTAAACTGGGAGAATGCCCCGAGAGAAAAAATGCCCTTAGGACGTCCACGAATCAACAGGGGAGGTAACATATGGTCAGATTTAGGAATAATGGAACTACCTACCGACCCATCATATTTATCAACACATGCCTGTACAACCAACTGCTATCCAACCTACAATCAATACTTATCTGTTGGGAACTATCAAATCCATTACATGTAGTCAAACGAAGTAGGCTTAAAAAAAGTTATCTTAGGAAAGGCACTAAAGAAATATTGATACATATTTTTAAAACGTTATTTACGTGGCTAAGTTTTCAATAGGAATGAGGAGACAAAAAGCAGAAAAGCCAATAGAACCTTGTTGCGTTCTGACTATACTATGACGATAACCTTTACAATATAAACAATACTTGAGGCAACTGTTTGTCTCAATTTTGTCATTCAGAATAATTATGTTCTGTATTTTTTAATTTGCTAATTTCCATAGATTCTAATTTCCATAGAATCTAAATATATCTTAAGGCCTTTATTTTAAATATACTTTTTTAGTAATGAAAATACGTAGATAGAACCTGAAATATACATTTAACCTTTAATCTCTGGGATAAATCCATCTCCTAAACAATGGCGCCGATATATTTAGTTAAAATTCTGTGCACTTATTTTAACCGTTTATGTCCTTATCATTCATATATGAGTTGTGACCGATATTACAAACTCATTTACTTTTCACAAAGAGACTTCATATTAACTATACTTATTACTATACAAATCTGATTCGAAATATCGTCGAAAAGTAACAGTGTGTAAAATTATTTTTAATGAAAAGTTAATTAGTCATTTCTTATGGGGTTCAAAAGAAAAGCCTTTACGAAAATTTGAGTACAAATAAGACCACCGTAATCAGTTGTACCCTGGGTAATGAATAATTAATTAATCGGCTAATCAGAATCACCCGGTCAATATGATTTTTGTCAAATCGGTCCTTTTTAGGATCAATTATTCTAATAATGTCTATAAATATTAAGGGCATATCTAAAGATAAAGACACTTTACTTTACTTAACCTTATCAGACATATGCGCTTAGCACAAATGTGACGTATTTCTAGTGCAGAAAATACATAGAAGGCAAAAAATACTGTATTTGGTATTAAGCTGATCGCTGAAAATCACATAATAAATGTAAAAGTGCTATCTCTGCCGGCAAAGAAGCAAAGAAAAACTTAAAATGAGAGAGGACAAAACCAGTCAGCTGAAGGAACCTTTTAACGATGTTGAGCTTGGATCCACTATCTACGTATATAATGAAGAATAGTACGGCACTGACTGAAGATCTGAGCACAAAGCTTATTATAAAATTTGGACCAAAAATACAACAGTTACTGATATCCAAAGTCTTCAGACAAACAAAGCAAAGACAAAGTTGTTGCCTTGCTTAAACCTGGCAAAAACTCCAACGACCACAAAAGCTATCGGTCAATATATTTATTTTGTCAGCTTTACAAAATACTTCTCAAGAGGTAAAACAGAAGAAAAACTCAAATTAAAAGACAAAAGTTGATAAAAATCTAAATTCCTACATAATTATATTAACGAGAAGTTAAAAAAAAATGTTGTTGATATTACAATATCAGATGATAGGAATACAAAAATAAAAAACAACTTACCTTTTCAAAACAACAATGAATCACTTCATTTTATCACGAAAAATTTAAAAATTGCAATGTAATTGAACCCATTTTGTGAGCTATAGTTACATTGATACTTATGTGGCAATTAGCTGTAAAGTCATTAGTCTTTTCCGTCGTATCATATTTTCCTAATATTTTTTGTAGGCAAGCGGTTTAGTTTGTGTAATATAATATCCCCAATTCGTCTCATAATATTTAGTTTTCAAAACAGCTGTTAATAATTCGTTCACATTTTTTAGAGCTCTTTGCAGTACATTTGAAAATAAGTCGACAGTAAGATACTTTACTTGTAGATTACTCCTTGTTAAATTAGTTTATTAGGTAAGCCTAGTTCTGCCATGGTATTTCATAGTTTTATTCTTATGATTATATCAGTGTTTGTTTAAAATCTATAAATAACTAGTTTAATGTTTTTTTTTGTATTCCCAACATTTCTCATTAACTGCCTAATAGTGAATAATTGATCAACGATTTATTAGTTTTTCGAATTCCACACTAATAGTCTCCTATTTGATAGTTCACCTATTCACTCAATCGTTCCAGGTGTATTAGAAAAAATACTGTATATCCTAATAATTAATAGATATATAGCTTATATATAGCTTATATCGCTATAGTTTGTGCAGTACATTTTATTATCCCTTTTGTGTATGGTATGCTTTTCAGCAAGTTGGTACTTGCTCTTACTTCTAAATTGACAGATCAGCTGTTTAACTGCCTGTACTGAACTTTCTTCTTCATTTTGCAAATATATATAAAAATTAATAAAACTCTGACATACCGTTAATTAAAATATTGGATACCCTATACTATTCAATCAACGGAAATACTAAGATCACAAGAATCTATCTCTATCTAATTAGCCTTTTTCGGTCCATCTTTGGACATAGGCCTTCCCAATCCTTTTCCATTCTTCTCTGTCTGTCGGTATAGTCATCTACCTAGAGCCCACGTGCTTCTTGATATCATCTGCCCATCTCATTTGGGGCCTTCCTCAGCTTCGTTTATATTCCCACGGTCTCCCACTTATAAGAATTTTGTTTCATCGGTTTTTTTTTTGTCTTATATTGTGACCGGCAAATCTCCATTTCAATTTTGCAACTTCTTATCTAACATCCCTCACTTTTGTTTTCTCTCTTATCCACTCGTTTCCCTTTTTATCCATTAGTCTTATGTGCAACATTTGTCTTTCCATTGCTATTTGGGTTTTTATGGTTATGTCCATGTTTACTTTTGTAAATGTCCACGTTTGGGAACCATAAGTTAGAACAGGGAGTACGCATTGATTGTATACTTTGGTCTTAAGATGCTGTGGATATCTTTTGTTTTTAAGAATGTAGCTTAGTTTGCCAAATGCCGCCCATGCCAGTCTAACTCGTCTTTTTATCTCTGCTGTTTGGTTTTCTTTGTTACGTTTTATAGTTTGACCCAGATATATATAATCCTGAACTTGTTCTACTTCATCTTGTCCGATCCTCATTGTGATGTTTTCATCTGTATTTGTTATAATTTTGGTCTTGCTGTAATTCATATTAAGGCCTATCTTTCCAGCTTCTACGTCCAGTTCTTTCATCATTTCAAATAATTATTCTCATTTATCTGTTATCAATGCGATGTCATCAGCGTATATTAGATGGTTCAAGCGTTGTCCATAAATTTTTATACCTTTTTCTTCCCATTCTGATCTTTTAAAAATATCTTCCAGAGCCTGATTGAAAAGTTTCGGTGATATTGTGTCACCCTGTCTCACGCCTCTATTTATTTGTATTGATTTTGTTTATTCATATACTTTAATTGTTGTTTTGGCTTCCTTATATATATTGGCTATTAGTTCCGTATATCTGTGGTCAATTCATTTTCTTATTCGTTTTTCATTATTCATTTGCTCGTTCTATAAGTATTTTCATACTTAGTAAATGGTCACTTGTGCTGAATCCCTTTCTAAAACCAGCTTGTTCTTTTGACTGGTATCCATCGAATTTTGTCGTCAATCTATTGGTTAAAATTTTTGTTAGGAGTTTATACATTACATTGAGGAGTGTTATAGGACGGTAGTTTTTTATATCTGCTTTATCCCCTTTCTTGTGTAGGATAATGGTTACTGATTCCTTCCAGTTGTTTGGGATTCTTTTTTCTTTTAATATCTTGTTAAAAACGGATTGTAGATTGTTAATTACCACTTTTCCACCATATTTCAGCATATCTGCAGTTATTCCATCTTTTACTGGCGATTTGTTGTTTTTCATTTCTTTCAATGCCTTCTTTATTTCTGATTTGCTTATTTCTGGCTGTAGCTCTGAGTTGACATTTTTTACTTTAGCCTTAAGTTGGTTTTTAATTGTTTCTGGTGGTTTCTTTTTTGTTTTATATAGTTCTGAGTAGAAATGGTGGATAATATTTATAATGTCATCTTTAACGTTTGTTTCTAGTCCGTTTTCATCTTTTTTTTTGTTTATTTCACACTTACCTAATTTCGGTCTTAAGCATTTCAAATTTTTGTTGTTTTGTATTACTTTTTCTATTTTTATTTCTTGTTCTTTTCTCTTATTTTTTCTTATTATTCTGCTTATTGTTTTATTGATTTCTACATATTCTATAGCTTCCTTCTTTTATCCATAAGCTTCTTTGTTTCTGTTGATATATAATTGTTCTTTTTTAGATCCTTTTTTGCTATTTCTTTTCCTGATGTAATCATCGTTGCTGTAAGTATGTTGTCTATTTCATCTATATCTTTGTCATCACTGTCTAATTTTTAAGTAAGTTGTTCTTTTAATAGGTCTTTGTATATCTCTTTATATTGCCCTAGTTTGTTTCTATCTACTAGATCCTAGTTTTTAATTATTTTTCTTTTCATTTCATAGTTATCGTCAACACTAATTTTTGCTCTGACCATCCAGTGATCGCTACCTGTTGTGAATCTGTTAAGAACTGTTACATCTTTAATGATATATCGTTCCGTGGACAGTATGTAGTAGATCTCATTTTTTGTGGATCCATTAGGGCTGACCCATGTCCACTTTCGTTGGGGCTTCTTTTTGTAAAAGGAGTTCATTGCGTATAGATGCTTTTCTTCTAGGTAGTTCATCAAAGTAGCACCTCTATCATTTCTCTGACCATAGCCGAAATCTCCTATTTTAGTTTCTTCATTGTTTAGTTTTCTACCCAGTTTGGCATTGAAATCTCCAATTACTAGTATAAGACGATTTTTATGTTCTTCCATAGTCTTTGATATATCTTCATAAAATAGTTCGATATCTTCCGTCATCATAAGCTGTCGTGGGGGCATATACCTAGATAATTTTAATTAATGTTCTTCTTATTTTAAGTATGACATAGGCTGTATTCGGGTTTCTTCTTTTCGTCGAGTTTCTGATAGGCCTATGATATCTCATTTTATGGTTGTTAATTCTTCTTTCAGTTCATGTACTTATTCATCCGTAGACATCGATCTAATATTGTATGTCCCTATTGACAGGTTGACGGATTTTTTTAATTCATGTTGTGTTCGTCTTAGTGGGTTTTTGTTTATATCTATCAAAAGCGAATTATTGCGTCTCCCAGATACAGCGAGGCAGACCTTTGAGGTGTGGGATAATATTATGGGTTATTTCTGGTTTCGTCATAATTTACACTGAAATTACTAACAAGAGAGTGCTCTTACTTCCACATGTTCAAATTGATATATAGTACCAACAGATGCTAGTTATATACCATCAGTACTAATAAAATGGAAACTATCAAATTATTGTCAATTTAATTGAATAATCAAAACAATCGAAAATATAAAATATACCAAAACAACACAATAAAAGTAAAAGTAGAAGAAGAACTAACCGACCCTATTGAAGCTGGTAATGGGATAAGACAGGGAGATTTCCTGAGTCCTCTATTGTTCAACCGGATTATGGATGAAATAATAAAAAGTAAGAAATAAAAGAGGATACCAAATGGGAGAAAAACAAATTAAAATAATCTGCTATGCAGACGACGCAGTACTATTCTTTCAAAGTAAAGATGATTTACAACGTATGCTACACCAATTTCATATAACCGCCAGAAAATTTAACATGTTAATTTCCTCAAAAGAGACAAAATGCATGGTTACAACAGCAAGTTTACTAATATGTTAATTGGAGCTGGAAGGTCAGATAATAGAACAAGTGATGAAGTTTAAATATCTAGGTATCACATTATCTAGCTACGGAAAGCTCGAAACTTAAGTGGAAGATCCACTGAATAGAGCAAACAGAGCCGCAGGCTGCCTAAATGAAACAATATGAAGAAATAAAAATATCGGGAAAGAAACCAAAGGCAGAATTTACAAAATTTACAATAATGACATACGCAGCAGAAACAAGACCTGACATAAACAGGACAAAAAGGATGTTAGAAACAACAGAGATATAAACACTTAGAAAAATTGATGGTAAGACACTATGGGACAGAGCTAGAAGTACAGATATACGATGTAGATGCAAGGTGAAGAACATCAAGAACTGGTTAAGAAATAGAAGAGTAGAATGGAACGATCATATAAGCCAAATGACAACAAATAGAGTAGTAGACACGGCAAGAGACGGTTACCCAATAGGAAGACGATCAGTAGGAAGACCACGAAAACCATGGAACGGCAACTTACTGGAGGCACATTGAAAAACAGACAGAGTCATGGCTATATAAAAAGAAGAAGAAGAAGAAAAAGTAGAAAAAGATACACAGGATAAACATTAAAATAGCTGCAAGAAAGAGAAAATGAATCAGTCATATTAATGTAGAATAGCAGAGGACAGAATGTTTAGAGAAAATAATGAATCAGTCATATTAATTTAGAATAGCAGAGGACAAAGTATTTGTCATAGCCTTGGACAAGTGTCCAATTGAAAAAAGACCACAGGTCGTTTAAAAAAGACGGAACTCTAGAAAGAAAATAAAATAGATTTAAAAAAAAAGCATAAACGTGTCTTTTCCTACTCTTTTAATATTGAAAATACGCAAATAGAACCTTGAATTAAAATGTAACCTTTGATATCTGTGATAAACCCATCACTTGAACAATGGCGCCGATGTATGAAGTTGAAAATTTTTACACCTATTTTAACTGTTTTTATTTTTTTATTATCTATATATGAGTTGCGAACGATATCACAAACTTATTTATTTTCCACAAACAGGCTCTGTAATACCTTAAATTATTACTATACAAATCTGATTCGAAATATCGTCAAAAAGTAATACACGGCATGTAAAATTTAAATTTTCAATAAAAAGTAAAATATTAGGCATTACTTATGGGGTTCAAAGAACGAGCCTTTACGAAAATTTAAGTACTAAGAAAACCACCACAATCGGGTATACCCAGGGTAATGATTAAATAATTAATCGGCTAATTCTTCAGTCACCCCTTTAATATGATTTTGTCAAATTGGTCCTTTTTAGGACCAACTATTCTAATAACATAATGTTTATAACTGTTAAGGGTATATCTAGAGATCAAGAAATTTTACTTTACTTAAACTTATCAGACATATGCGCTAAACACGAATCTGACTTATTTCTTGTGCAGGAAACACATATAGGGACAAACGTAGGGTATTTGGAATAAAGCTTATCGCTGAAAACCACATTATAGATATAGACATGCTATCTCTGTTGGAAAAAAAGCAAAGAATAACTCAAAGTAAGAAAGGACAAAACCAGTCAGCTTTCAGAGAAACTTTCAACGATGTTGAGCTTGGATCCACCATCTACATATTTAATGAAAAATAATACAACTACCGAAATTGAGGATCTGAGCACAAAGCTTATTACGAAATCTGGACCAAAAACACCACAATAGCTTATCCGGATGATGAACAACTGTATTCAAATTATGGAAACACCCAAAATCTAGAGACAAGCCAAAGTTGTTACCTTGCTTAAACCTGGCAAAAACTCCAACGACCACAAAAACTATCGGCCAATATCTTTATTTTGTCAGCTATTTAAAATACTTTTGCACAAGATCGTTAATATGATTTCACCGATATTTGAAGAAAAGCTCAAATTAAAAGACAAAAGTGGCTATAGATAGGGAAGATCAGGTACATTACAAATGCTAAATCTTACCCAACACATCAAAGACGGGTACGAAAAATATCGGGTATCAGGGGTGGTATTTTTCAATCCAAATGCCGCTTACGACACCTTAAATTACAAAATATTTCTCGAAAAACTATACGATATCCCCTTAGATAACAAACTCACTTATATTATTTGCGTATGCCTACACAAGAGAATATTTTTTGTATCACTCAATGTTAAGAATAGCAGATGAAGAACGGTCTCGCTTGGGGTAGCATAAAGGCACCTACACTGTATAACATTTATACAAACAAACGATCCATACCGGTAGATACTAGGACTTCTATTATATAGACGAGACACCTATTATTGCACAATAAAAATAAACTATGAATCAATTTTCAGCCAAAAACCCCTGAAAAACTCGTGGGTGCTCCTTCAATTTCCTCGACATAGACGTTTTCACAAAACTGAACATCCAATCTTGTCATAAAATCATTGAACTGTAGACTTCCTATAAATTCCTTGAAAATAGTTTGTATTACACCGGGTCAGTCACAGATTATTGTTTAAAACTAAAAGGTAAATTGAGGACCAGAAATAATATTCATCGCAAGCTTGTCAGCTAAAAATGAGGCGCACGTCCTTCCGCCCTTAAAACATAGACGCTTGTACTATATGCTTCTGCTGCCGAATATACCTTGTTAGACAAATTAACCATTCTTTCTATTAATTTTAACACAAAAATATCTATTGTAGCACTTAACCATATTTATTTTGAGATAACCTTCTATCAAGATATCATATGTAGTACACAAATAAGACCAGAACTAAAATATTAAAAAAGCTTTATACAATATATCGCAGAAGATTGGATAAAATAAAAGTAGTTTTTATTATTCAGATGCTTACATAAAATGTACAAAGACATACTCACGTAAACAAAATATATTACGAAATTTCTTGAACTAATTGAACTAATAAAATTATATTAAATAAAAAAACAACATCTTTAAAAATACAGAAAAAATAAAATTTTCGATGCAAGCGAACATTCCATTCAATAATAAGCCCAAATCCTTTTGTATCTACATACCTGTTTTTTAAAGAACCAGTTACATTTTAGTACTTAGTTATACCAGGTAATATAATATCCTCTGTTACACAGTGTAATGCGTATGACATTCCACTGTCTACAAACAGTAGATAAAAATAAGGAGCCCATATAAACCGTTCAGGGTATATGTTGAAAACATACGGTATAATCGCACAGTTGCCAAACTCTCAGAGCTTACTTAAACCGATAAACGTATGGTTCAAATATACAATGAAGAAGATCTGAACGACCCCTATAATATATACACGTGAACTAAGCGATATACATTTATGATACAGGGGTATTTACGGGCTCCAAAAAATTTTTATAAATTATTAAACTCTACATGTTGATGAATCGACTAAACCAATATTACGGAATTGTCAAGTGAGCTCCGTATATCGGTATCCACTTGACCACGGAGCTCAATTGAACCTGAATTTTAACATGGGCGGAGTTCACTTAATGCCGTAGATATATATATATATATATATATATATATATATATATATATCTTTATATATGTACAATTCTATTTTCACGTCCCCTTCCCCGGAAATATATTTGACAACACTGTTTTCATAGCTAGTTTTACTAAGTTGCAATTAACATTTTGTCTTCAGTTTGCCGTTACTCAGGTACTAAAACTTTTCAAAGTCTGTCATCTTAGTCGGACGTTTTATTTGCTTGTGAGATGGAATGTAAACCTTCTTAAGTATTATCTGTTTATTGTCTAAGCTTTTAACACTCGACTATTGTGGCCAGCTACAGTGTGGTAAAATTATCATAATATTTACATGAAACTATTTGCAAGACACAGAAAACAATAAATTTATTGTTTTGCAAATGAAGAATGAGGAACAACTTTTTAAGTGATGTTTTGATAACTGTATATACCAAATACAAAAGCACTATGAGTTGAATAACCAAGAATACAAAATGTATTTCCTTGACGGTGAATTTGAAAACAAAATCGTAACTATAACTGTTATTTATTAGAGATCTTTTCCAAGACTAGGTAATACCGTTTACCGCATATATTGGAGACAATTTTATTCTTATGCAGAATAATGCTAGGCAGAAGATTTATGGCACGAATTCTTGTTATTTAAAATAAAGGCGAAGTAAGATTTGCTTTGATTGAGAAATGTACAGATTTCCTCAACAACTGGTCTACTATCCTTATTCTGTATGAAAACACGACTGACTACAGTTGTAAGATCTCGTGTAGGTAATACCCACTTCTTCTTCTGCTACTTAGCGTTCTCTCGTCCATTTTTCGACATAGGCCTCTCTTAACTCCTTCAAACGATCTCTATCCTGAGCAACATACTTCCAATTTATTACGGCTATTCTTTTGATGTCGTCCATCCATCTCATCTGTGGACTTCCTCTTGGTCATCTACCGTTGTAAGGTCTGCAATGTTCTATTGTGGCGTTCCAACTTTTGTCTTTTTGTCTAGCAGTGTGACCTGCGAAGCTTCATTTGAGTTTGGGAATTTTTGTTGTGATATCCTCAACTTTTTTTTTGTCTTACCCAGTCGTTCCCCTTTTTATCTGACAGTCGTGTACCTAACATTGCTCTTTCCATTGCCCTTTCTGTTGTGACTAGTTTATTTATGTTTGCCCTGGTTAGGGTCTAGATTTGACATCCATATTTCATGATAGGAAGGATGCATTGGTTGAACACTTTGCTCCTAAAGTATTGAGGAATTTTGCGGTTCTTCAATGTCCAACTGAGTTTTCCAAATCCTGCCCATGCCAGTCTTGCCCTTTTAATGATTTTCGCACTTTGGTTTTCTTTGTCAAGTTTCAGAATTTGGTCTAGGCAGATATATTTCTGAACTATCTCACTCCATTTCTAGTTATACTTCTGGATCGTCTGTGTTGGTCATTATTTTTGTTTTTGTTACATTAATTTTAACCCGTATGTTGACCAATTTATAGTTTTGAAGACATCTTCTAGCGCTAGATTAAAAAGCTTTGGAGATATTCGCCTTGTCTAACTCTTCTCGTAATGGGGATGGGATTTGTATTTTTGTCTAGTTGTACTATCATAGTTGCGTTTTCATATATATTATGTATTAGTTGCCTATATCTCGAATCTATTCTACAATTATTAATAGTCCACATCTCGATACTATCAAAACCAGTTTGTTCAACCGGTTGGTAATTATCCATATTGTAAGTCAACCGATTGTTAATAATTCTCATAAACAGTTTGTATACTTGACTGAGCAACGATATAGGTCATAGGCTATTACGGTATTACTACGGGGGTTGAAAATTGGGACAGAAGTTACTGGGGTGGAGATAGAGCAATCAAAATAAACGATACTTGTGCGAACGGCACTCAGAGTTTATTTGGAAAGCTGGGGTCGTGGTTAAGTAAATGAAACAGGTTGATATGATTGGGGCAACTACAAAAAAATGAAACAAATGGATACTTATATGAATCTCCTAGACAAATGGGTAACAAAACAACAACAAGAAAGACCTCTAGCTATTTAAAATAAGGACGCCGCTTCGAAGGATCCTTGTCTTGCTGGATAAAGGAAAAAGGCTCTTCCTTCCTAAAAAAGAAACACAAAAGGGGTTAGGAGACTTTTCTAAAAATAAATAGACAAAATGGTTCAGAGAAATAAATTAAACATTTATTACTGTCTCACCACAAACAGTTACAAATACAGAAAATGCAAAAATAATTACTACATATATAAATAGTTACAAAGATTTATACCAAAAGAACAAAGAAAACTTACATGTCATTATCCGTTTACATACAAGTGGGAATTGCTACAAAACTTACAAAAATACTGGGCTATAAACGGTGGCAGAAATAAAAATTATTACAAATAAAGAATTATCTTTTTAAATGAAATTATGTAGAGAGGTTAACCTTCTTTAAAAAACAAAAAAAACTAATTTCACAAAAATAATAAAGCTAGTTACCAGCTGTCATATGTCAACATTAAATGTTATAACAGTACAATTAAAATGACAGCTAACCACGCCCTAAGACATATATTTTTAATTATTACAAATTCTTAAATTTTAATGAAAGCAAATTATTATTTGAAATGTTTATTCTTCCTTTAAAAGTTGAAAACAAAAAAAGTTACCTTGATTTCACTAAGTTACACTTTACTTTAAATTTCTGGGGGTAGGAACTGCAACCTGAGCTCTCAATTCATCTCCATACTATGAAAAAAGTATCCTGAAACGGCTGGATACAAGTCGAATACAAGTCTGTGGCTGAAAGTCGAGGTATTTGAACACACCTTGGACTCGGCTTCTCGCAAAACTGGAACCATCTTAGTTATATTTCAAATTTGTTGTACACGACACAAATCTCTTAGATACTTAGAAAAATAGTGATTACTCTTTCTAAACTGACATAGAGTAAAATTTATTATTTTCAACAAATTTTGCCAAACTACATAACGACGTGTGTCCCGTTTGACCAATCTTCCAAGCTTATTTAAAACTGGAACTGCATTATTAACTGCCACAATACTACCAAACTTCACTATCTCCGATAACAAAAAAAAAACAATAAGGAAATACCATTTACGAATTACGAAGGAAAATTCGGACTAAACGCTGAAGTCTACGGCTCTTGACCACGTCTCAGCGAGAGTGAGCAATTATCTTTTAAATTCATTCACTTCCCAGCGATCTAAATGGATTTTTATTTTAAACGCATTTATCGAGCGGCTTAACGATCAAAGAATGCTGAGAAAATACACATCTGTGAAATATAAACAAACTTCAAAAATTGCATTTATATCAACTCGACGACGCAAAAAGGAAATGGAAAGATCGGTGTTTTAACTTGTACGAAAGGAAACAGAAATACACCGAAATTACTCTTCGGCGTTTTGATACATATATGAGGGGATTTCAATATATACCAAGGAATTTACAAATGTTACAGTATAGCGATTGTTACTGTCTTGTTTATTTTTAAGAGCTCGGCAATTATACCGTCGTGTCCTGGAGCTTTATTATTTTTTAGCTCTTTTACAGTTCTTTTTATTTCGAATCTCTCAATATTCGGTAGTACCTCTAATCCTACATTTTTTATTTTCATTTTTGACGTTTTCTTTTGTTGATTCATTAGGTTGGCTTTGCGAGCTGTACAAGGTTTTGTAGAAGTGTTCGACTACCTTTGTTATTTTATATTTGTCCTTCTCTTCCTTATTATTGATGTCTTTAATTTTGATGATTTTTTGGACACCCTTACATATTTTAGGTCTCTGTTGTTTTCAATGACTTGCTCCATTAAGTTTTCGTTCAATTTTGTTTTATTAAGTTTTTCGTATGCTTGAATGTGGCGTTTGTTTTTCTCTAGTAGTCGTCTTCTTTCCTTTATTAGTTGTTTAGTCTCGTTGCTTATTTTGTCTTCTTTAGTTCTTGGTTTTTTTGCGACCTGTAGTCCGGCTTCGAGAAACCGGAATAGAATATTTTATAAAAGAGAATAAATAGAATATTTTATTTATATTTTTGTTAATGTCGTCAATTTGTTCTTGATTATGTGAAGGATCTGATTCAAACTTACCTGCCAAGACCTTTCGGAATTCCTCTCCATGTGTTCTTCCTTTAAAAGCATTAATCGGCGTTGTTTTTTTAAAGATCCTTTTTCTCGCGTCTTTAATGTTAATATTTATTTTCGCTCAAACTATACGATGGTTACTACCAGTTGTTACGTTTTTTATTGTTGTCACGTCGTCTTCAAATATTATTTTTATGTTTGAGAGAAAATAATCTATTTCATTTTTGGTAGTCCCGTTAGGTGCGATCCATGTCCACTTTCTGTTGGGTTTCTTTTTGCAAAGTATTCATAGCATACATGTTTTCTTCTTCCAGGAATTTTATAACTTATTATAAAATATCCACTCTTAAAGCATAAAAAGACATAGTTTAAAATGTGCAATAAAGTTATTCTGTTTAAAACCAGTGTTTAGTTTCATTCTGACATCTTCGAGTTTTTTTTTGTCTTTAGCAGGTTACAGCTTTTGTAAAACCCATTTCAATAACATTCAATAAACGTCGTCGTTCCAAGAGATTATGTGTAAAATGTTTCAAATGTGTATTTCATAATTATATTTTATATATTTTTCTTTTAAATCTGCCGGTGTGTCTATGTAATTAAATAGTTAATATTTATGATTATAATATTATCTTCCTATTAAGTTCTTTAACAACAGTTATCTTATTTAGCTTCTCATAATTTATCATTATTATTATCAAAACGGCGATAAATGATTTTGCAAATAATATTGGAATATGCTTTTTTATGGAGTTTAGATATAAACTAAATATCATTAAACAGATTTTTTTCAAAAACAAACTGAATAGTATAACAGGTAATAGTATACTGTTTTGCGTGGTCTTGGGCACACTTCAATAATAAACCAAGTAAGCATACCATATAATTATATCCCCAACGAAATCGGGCAATGTACATAGTTCTCTTTGCCCTGGATCTGTAAAACCGTATGACTGGGCAACACAATAGTCCATAGTAAAAATTCCCTATTGCGCTTGACATGTGTTTTACAAGACTCGCAAACTTTATATATGTGCCTTAGGGCCATCATATTACTATAGGAGTAGTACCACGAGGTCATTACAGGTCACGCATGGTACTTGGTTCGCCGTTATAGTCCAGGTATTGGTGGCAGAATAACAGCTTTTACGCTTCTAGGTAATAATTTGTTAACTATAGAGAATATCTCCGACAAATAGATGTTAAGAATTTTGAGGTGAAAGTTTAAGTAGAAACATGACTGCGGTAAATTATCACCTTTTAATAATTGTAACTGCGGAAATATCTTCAAAACAAATCATAAAATTTAGACTTTGTGGCTATTCACTGTATCCCATTTTTTAGCAGTAAATTTAGAATTAATAATAACTGATTGTATACAGGGTGTTTCAAAAAAAGGTAACACCGTGTCTAAAATAGGTAAAAAACTGAAAAATAATTGGGGTTTGCTTAGTAAAAATTTTTTGTAGCACCATCCGTTTTCAAGATAGGGCGTTGCAGAAAAAAAAAATTACACATTTTTTACGATTTTTCCGAAAGTACTGGAAATATTGTAATACAATTTTATGTTTTGGAAGCTGATACATCCCATGAATTTGTTTCTATATCTGACTCTCATAGATGGCGCTAGGTAGGGAAAAGGGAGGAAGAGTGGCCGCCTAAGCATTTTGGTTTATTGATATAACATAGCTACATTGCTTTAAAAATTAGACTGTTAACGTAAATAAAACTTCAAACCTTAGTACTTTAAACTCTATTTACGAAAAATTTTTAAACAGAACAAAAAAAATTAAAACTGTTTTTCAGACTTCTGCTGGTAGCCATATTTACCCGCTGTCCGCTCCTGAGGGGTAAATGTGGCCACTGCCACCATTACCCCCATTTAAAAAATAATTAAATGCCGAAATCGCAAATGTAAATTTTGCCTTCGAAACTGACACAGTCTTTGTGTGCCCATCGACCGCAAATGCTGCATTGGATCCAGAGTTCTCTCTTTTTAACAAATTCGCCACAAATTGTGCAAATATCTTCGTTAACGTCCCTATCACGGTCATTGTCATCATCCTCATCTTCAGATGATATATCTTCTGTGATCTTCTGTGTTCTTATACAATTTCTTTTTGGAACTATTCGCGGAGGACTGGACTCTTCGATACCTACTTTTCGTTTGGTTCCTTTGCTGGCTTTATTTCTCATTTGCTCTTCCTTCTTTCGCTGTCTTTCTTCTAGAAGTAACTTCATTGGTGTTGATGTCATTATTTCGGAATGTTGCTTCCTGTTGCTTTTGTGGTTGGATCTTTTATTTTCAACTGAGTCATCTTTTGAGTATCCTGGTAGTGGAATTATGTCAACAAAAGATACTTCAAACTTTTTGTTATGTGTCGAACTTTCTTTATTTCCCTTAACTTCCTTATTATTCTTTTTCTTATCTGATCCACTTTTTGAAGTCATACTTCTATACGCACGGTCGGCGTTGGAAATTTGCATGAGAGTGAATCTGTGAAACCATTACATATGTAAGATAATGAGTAAGAGAGAGACAGAAGATATATTTTCTTTCTCTTCCTCTCTCGAGAATAAAAATGTTCCTTTTGTATATATTATATTTAATATTATATATTATTGTATATATATATATATATATATATATATATATATAATATTATATATAATATAATATGTATTAATATTATTATTTATGTGATATGGTTTGTATTATTTAAAATTAAACGTTGATAATTATTTTAGGCTTTTGTATTTCAAAATAATCACTGTTTTACCGAGAACTGTCAATTTTGAAACCCGTTAGTGTCATGTCTAATTGGCAAATCCTTTACGTGTTTGGTTCATACGCTGGTGGTTGTGAGTTCGAATCCCAATTATGAAGTTCTTTTTTTATTTTTGAAATATTTAAAAACCTCACGTTAATCTTATTAAATATATGTAGTATACGCCCAAAACATAAATTTTAAAATAAAATGAAAATTTACAACATAATCCGAGTTGTTGGTTATATATATATATATATATATATATATATATATATATATATATATATATATATATATATATATATATATATAAGTAAGTTATATGTATATTGGCAGTTTTAAATACTTATGAATATTACATTTTAATTTTTATATTGTATTGATTATATAATCATAATATATGAATTATGTTGCAGTATATTTATTGTATTGTAATTTTTATATTAATAACAAAATAAACAATGAATTTTACTGCAGAGTATGTGTAAATTTTTTTTTGCATTCAACTCGTTTTATAAATATATAAAAATAAAAATATATATTTTCATTAAAATATTGATACAATTCTTCATTTACTATACTCCTATTACAGGTCAAATGTTTATATACAGCAAACGATGCACCATATACCTATATAACTAATTATTTTTCTCTTTCTGCTCTCTCTTACCTATAGCATTACATATGTAATGATTGTGCAGATTGACTCCTATATAAATTTTTAACGGCGAACGCGTGTATAGAAGTATAACTTCTACCGGCAGTCCCACTGGACTGCCACACCCGTTTTTTTTTCTTGGTCTAGTGTCTTTTTATCTTTTTCTTGTATGAATGATTCACCTGGAGCAAAATCTTCATCGGTAAAATTTTCAGGATCATATGGAAATATTCCTGTATTCTCAAAACTTTCAATGGCATTGACTGGTGTGGCTACGCGACCGTATAAATTTTTAAATATTTCAGCTATTTCAAATGTCGCGATACGCTCATTAGGATGACTTAGAAGATAATTGCCACATTCAATGTTATACGCTGATTTTAATGATAAGTAAAAGGCTACATCGTTGGAGTCGATGCGATGTGTGCGGGGGTATGGTTAACATAATAATTCCTCGTTCTTTACAGAAATTATATGTCTCTTATATACAGTGGCTACTGTGATTTTCGAAGATTTATAAAACTGGATCCTCCTTTGTACAACACTGTAAAAATGCTGGAGCCATTCGAGAAATATTTGCTCATTTATCCACCCATTATCCGAGCAGCAGTAGACTGCACCAGGTGGCCCATTTTTCCTTAACTCTGGTTTCATCCTTTTGCGGGCACAAATAAACAAAGGTGGAATATATGTTCCTAAGCCACTTACGCAGCACATAATGGTTGTTGTTTGACCTCTTTCTGCGCTTGTAATAAAGCCGACTCTCTTTTGTCACTTTTCAGAAAGTATTTTTGCTGGGTTTTGGACAGTTGTTATGCCTGTCTCGTCTGCATTATATATTTTGGATGCCGAAAATTTCTATTTATCCAATACGGATTTTAAATAAGAGAAAAATAGGTTTACTTTATTTTTGTTAAAAGCAGATATGTGGTTAATACTTGTCGCCTCCGGTTTTCTTAATCGAATAGTTGGATTCCTTTTAAATAAGCCGTCAAGCCAGTCTCTTACATCAATTGCTTTTTCTTTAGAAAATGGATGATGTAATTTTTTTTCTTCAGCGTATTTATAGGCACATTTTTTTTATTTCTGTGGGAGTTATCCCATAAAAATGTTTTGATAACTTTATGACCTGCTTTGTCAAAACTTCTTCTTCTTCTTTGGTAAATACAGAATAACGACCTAAAGAAGCAGCTGTTGTATCATTTCGCTTTAGTTGTAGTTGAATTGTAAATGTGGGAATTGCAAAACTTCTTGCAACTTCACGGACGCTTCTGCCATTATTTACTGCATTTATTGCTGCACTAAGTTGCTCAGCATTCCATCGAGCTTTGTCACTTTTCTCTTGTAAACTCGAGGCATCTTAAATATATGAATTTATAAAGAAATACGCTGTATTATATAAATACAATTTGGGGGTAATAGTGGCCGGCCAGCATTACCTCTAGGCGCGTAGCTATTATAACCCCAAAATACATATTTATACTGATCAACTCATAATCATTAATCACTTAAATTAGACCAAGAAATTTTTATATAGTCCTAAACTACGTTCAAAATTTAACAAATGGGTACTAATTATGCAGCTAAATAAACTTAATTACATACTTCTACATAGATTTAAAAATCTTGCACTAATACATATAAATTCTGACAAAATATGACATTTTCAAAAATTCCTTCTTTGCCTGCAAAATATCGTCATTGTTTTAGGTACAGCTTGAAACTAACACTGTTACATGGCGCAACAGGTATTAAACGCGAAATAATATTAGGCCGTAAATGTAAATATTTCATGCCTACCATCAACCCAGCGGCCACCATTCCCCCCTTTCCCCTACAAGGTTTGTACTATGTATTATTCAACATAATTTTTTTAAGGGTAGAATTATTAATCAAAATTTCAAATGAACTTCATAATCATAATATAATTTTACACCAAAAAGATACTCCTGGTAAAACTCGATACTGAGTACCATTTAAATATATTTATATTAAAATGGATAGAATTTTCGATAAAATTATGAAGTAATAACCGATGCCGTTATAAAGTAATGATAAAATTATTAATTAAAAAAATCTCAAGAAGAAAATTAAAAATAAAGACTAAGAAAATAAAATAAAACTCAATTAGAGTAAGTGTTCAAAATATGCTCTTTTTGACGAATACACAAGCCTTTCCCTTTTTCTAAAGAATCCATTTTCTAAACTTGTCATTAAAGTGACGTTGAATTCTGTCTTTTATTTCTTGACGTTAATTTATCTCTGCAGCATATATTTTTCCTTAACATACGACTAAACTATGTAGTATAAAGGATTAATATCGTTTACGACACTATGGTGATGGTGTAGTAATTCATAATAATCTATTAAAGTGCGGTGGAGCTCCATTATGCATAAAAAAATAAAGACCCTCGCTCGTTTAGCGTTAAATATTCTTATATATCGAATAATTGATTGTTTAAAAAATTTGGGTACATATCACCTTTTAAATTTTCAGATATCCTTTTGATTTGTTATTTCTTATCACACCAGTAGTGTGCATTATAGGAATTAAACACACCTTTTCGCGTAAAGAAGTCTTGTCCGTAAAAAGAATGCATTTTAAAAAAATTAGATTAAGGGCTATACTTTCTTGCAATGGTTGAAAAAATCTGCTTTAACTGATAGATCGTCTGGCAAGAGCTCTTGGACTTGTCTGAAATGATAAGGATGTAGCTGGTGCTCTTTAAGTATCCTCCAAGTAATTGAAGAAGACGTATTTGTTTATTTTGCCATAACCATAATCCCTACGCTAACTGTTGAATTTTAATCAATTAAATTAAAAACAATATTTTCTTTATTAATTGTTCTTGGTTGAACAGAATTGATTTTACTTTGTCTCAGATTCTCGACAACGTCGTTCAATGGCTCTAAATGTTTTTTTACCTGGTAAGTTTCTTCTAGGACACTTTTCTGCATAACGCGTAAAGCTGCACTAGACTATCCTAAATACTCGCCTAAGGTTAATAACAAGTCGGTGTATTCAACATTTAAGTACATTTTCATTAACAATATCTAATTTTACAAATAAGAAGGATTCAAAAATCTAATTATTGTTGACTCATCATCATAATAATCAATACATGTCTATTTCCCATTGCAAACTTACAGAAAATCGAGATATACCTATTAGAACTGTATCATTACTTTATACTAGCAGCGGTTACTACTTCATAATTTTTAAATTTAAATATTCCGAAAACGGTATACAGTATCGAGTTTTGCCAAGATTACCTTTTTGGTGTCAAATTGTATGATTTTAAGCTCACTTGGAATTTCTATTATTAATTCTACTCTTTAGTTAAGTTAATGAGAGTCAAATATAAAAACAAATTCTTGGGATGCATTTACTTCCAAAACATATACGAATATGTTTCATTATAATGTTGCCAGTATATTCGACAAAATCGTAGAAAGTGTGTTATGAATGCAAAAAAAAGTATTTACAATAAGTGGTCAAAATGTTCACAATTTATCTCAATACACTTTAAATAAAGTTTTTTATTCGAATTATCTAATGGTTGAAATTCGACGTTTTCCATCGTATGCTCAAAAACTTCGTTCTTAATCATGCCCCAGATTGAGAATTTTATAGGAGTAATGACTGGCGACCTTTGAGACCACGGTTCGTTTTCACCTCTACCGATTCATCCAGGAAAATATTGGTCTTATAAAGCGCCAATTTACAGACCAAAATTCCCGGGGCCTCGTCCTGCTGCAAAATGATGTTTTGTTTTTCGAATCTGTCATCTTCATCTAAAGAAAATTACTACTAATTCTTGTAAAAGTTCCAAGTATCTTTCTAAATTAACGGACATGTCAATAATCCCTCGATAATTAATTCCTGTTCAAACCATAAGTCTCGGAAAATATACTGCCTTTTCCATGATTTCGTGAGGATTAGCATCTGCCCAATAAATGGAGTTGTGCCTATTTACCCTGCCATTGACTTTTAAATTGTACTTTGGTATTCTACAAGATTTATCTCTCAAAAAGTGTTGTCTGTTTTTATGAATAGATATCACTCGTAGAAATCGATGCGAGGCTGGAACTCTTGCGGGTTTAGTCCCTACCAGTCAGTAACAGTACAAATCGATATCTTTTATAATCTTACGAAGCATACCAGATAGTATGCCAAGTTTTAACGATGCCCATTTGACGGAGAGACGGGGGCTTTCAACGAATTCTTCCGCGACTGTCATGGTATTCTCATCTGTACGCACCGATCATGGTCACCCGCGACTACGCTTTGCATCTTCTACACTATCGGTCCATTTAAACTCTTTGGCTAAATCTACCATGTAATTGCCATTCAGAAAACGTGCATTAGCCCATTTTTCTGTAAAATCTTTTTCTATAGCTTCGTAATCGCGATACTGACAGTAAATCTGTTTTAATAAAAACACATTTGTTTTAACGTAAACTTAACGAGAACGCTCCTGCCATTTCACTCGAAACACAACGACTGAGTGCACGAAAAAATCCGTACTTGTTCATCTCGAGGTCGACTAACATACTGACTTATGAGAGTGGTGGAATTCGAACATATGCGTCGTTTTCGATGACACCAGCTGGCTTATGCCCACCCCAGTATGTCCTTTTTAAATATGACCAGACACTCATGACCATTTCCTATTAATAATTATAAGATATATGCCATTCGAGCTTGGGTTGTCCTTTCAGTTTTCTTTTTATTTGTGTCAATATGTGATTTAAATATTTACTTTAGTGTACAAGTTTGTGGTCTAGTATGATCTCTAGATACCTCATATTATTAGGAGGTACACTTTCGAGGTCTCTTAGCTGCAAAGATTAAATCTTTTTTTTGAGATTCTCATTAATGTTGCCTTTATATTTAAGGCTTTTATCAGATTTTACAGACAGATTTAACAGAAGTTCTGACTTGTATACTAACCAATAGAGCAAGCGGGTCTTAGAAAGGTATATTATAGTATTACTAATTACCTTCATAATCTTTAAGTATAACACTAACCTGGTATTTACTGACTACGAATAAATCTTCGATAGCATAAAATTATGGGCGGTAGAAGAGCCATTGGTAAATTGCTGCATGGATCAGCCACTGGTCCAAGATATAGGTTATGTTGCAGCCTCCTAAATGCAGCCTCCTCCCATACGGAAATTCGCAGAAGAATAGGGATGGCCAAGAACGCGATGAGTCGACTGTCAAAAATATGGAAGGACCGCTCTTTATCCAAAAAACTCAAAATGAGACTGGTACGGACACTCATTTTTTCAATCTTCAGTTACGGTGCCGAAACATGGACAATAAAATCAGAGGATAGGAAAAGGATTGACGCATTCGAAATGTGGTGCTGGAGACGAATGCTACGCGTCTCGTGGACGGAGCACAGATCCAATCAGTCGATTCTCGAAGAGCTAAACATTCAGACCAGACTCTCCTCTCAGTGTCTTGCAAATGTTTTAAAGTTTTTTGGCCACATTGCGAGAAGAGACAATGACAACTTAGAAAGATTAATTGTATGCGGAAACGTAGAAGGACGTAGAGGCAGAGGACGCTCACCTATCCGATGGTCAGATCAAGTACAGAAAGCCACTGGAGAGACGTTTTCCGAGTCCATGAGAGCAGCCCAAAATCGCAAGAGATGGATAGAATTGACAGCCCGCATTGTAGGAAATCACGATCCTCAGCAATGAGGAAACGACAAGAGAGAGAGAGAATCCATAATAACTGCAAAGCCACTTCAAATTAAGCTTTATCGATATTTACAAACACCGTCTAAAATTTATTAAAAATTAAGACAAGCAGATACAACATCTTCCAACATATTTATTCTGCGTTAGAAGATATTTTTAAGCCCACAGACTGTGACTTGTCATTTTCATTTGGTATACCAGAAAAGTAGTTATCGACCATGAAATTCCGTTTTACAAAGGTCTCACTGTGAATATCATTATTGATGGTTGTTTCTGGTGCTATTTTCAGGGCTTTCTAAGATATCTATTAATCATCTGTCGACTCAGACAGTTCTTTAATAATAATTGATTATTTAAAGACTAATAGTTTATATCAGAAACAACCTCTGTTTGAAATAAGAATCTTGATATCACATACGATATTATCAATAAATTAATATAACAGTCAAAGACCATACCAGCATGTGTTTTTATCAATGTGGAGGTAAGTGATTAATCTTAAATTCATCAAAATAAATTGATTTTGTAACTGTAATTTAGTTTTTTCGTAATTTAATAAATTAAGATGACAAGTTATAGTAACTAATATTTATTGTGTAGGTGTTTTGTATTTTATAATTACTGTTAGTTACAGGCTTCAAAATAATGTCATATAAACAACGAAAGGTCAGATTCCAAAAAAGATTTGTTACTATGAATCTCATACAAAGAAATCGAATGATTATTGAAACACAACTGAATATGATATTTGCTTATATCTAGAATATATTAATTATTAAATACTTTGAGAGCATACAAATTTACAGGTTTTTAAACAATATAAAACGATTAGAAGAATTACGGAGAATTAAATAACAATTAAATAAAATAAAGTGACTTCAAATAAAATTAAGTGGAAGCTATACTTGTAAAAACGCTGCTATACCGTTTCTGCTTCATTTCCCATGTAAAATCCCATAAGAAAATACTAAGGTTCATTCTGCTAATTTTTTAAGCGTTTTATGGTGGGAGTAGAATAGTTCGTCGGATCATGACGTATGATACATCATTGGAAAGGAGAGGGGGTACCGAATATGTTGAGACCAAAAAAAAACACACATTGCAGCATTGCTAAGAGAGCATTACATCATATCTCCTTTGTTATTGGTCCGATTGGAGCTTGTGATACGTTAAATGAAAGGGAAGAATATCACGAATATATAAAGATACAAAAACAAACAAGCGACTACTAGAAGGGCACTACACAGTGTCTTTATTATCAGTGAACCTATAGTTACATACGAGGTGACATAGGACACTATGGATAAAAATAGTTTAACTACAAGGCAAATTTTAATTTATTGACTTAAAGACAGCCTCTGGCTGAGTACAAAATCAAAAACTGAAGAAATCGTAACGTCCGACATGGCAAATGAAAGGGGAGGAAGTAACGAATATATTAAGTAAAAAAAAACAAACAAGGCAACTACCAAAAGGGTACTACACAGTATTCATTAATAATGAACGTATAGCGACATACGAGATATCATAGGGCACTAAAAATAAAAATATATTTAGTGTAAGACAAATTTTGATTTATTGACTTAAAGAAGGCCTCTGACTGTATACAAAATAAATAACTGATCGAATCCTAACATGCGACATATCAAACGAAAGGGGCGGATTTAACGATAATATTTAGATAGAAAAAACAAACAAGGCAACTACTAAAAGGGCATTACACAGTATCCTTATTATTAATGAACGCATAGCGACATACTAGATATCATAGAGCACTATGGATAATAGTAGATTAACCATAAGACAAAATTTGATTTATTGACATAAAAAAGGCTACAAGCTGAGTACAAAATAAATAACTGATCGAATCCTAATCTGCGCCATAGCAAATAAAAGTGGAGGATATAACGACTATATTTAGATAGACAAAACAAACAAAGAGACTACCAAAAGGGCACTACACATCGTCTTTGTTATTAATGAACGTAGAGCGATACACAACATATCACATGATACTATGATTGACACTTGATTGGATTCCTCGTCTCATGCGACGAGCAAAGTTACTAGTTTCTCATAAATGTGCCTGTGAATTTTCTTTAAGAACATTAGGAAACGATTTACCAAAGGTAGGGATACTATAGAACACTTTCTGAACATATTTTTATCACATATATAAAAGCCACATAAAAGTATACAAAATATGACAGAAGTTTTTCCAAGTTTTTTCTGTATTTGTTTGCCTTTTACATTAGCAAGAAAACCTCTGTTGCTTTTTGTAATAAATACTAAAAAAGAGTAAAAAGAACAGCTCTCTCGCTTCTATGCCATAGCTTGCGATGAAGATTGCATACACATAGAAGCAAGGACAGACAGGTCAAATTAGGGTACTGTTTTGTTTCATTTTTGTTTTGGTATGAGTTCTATGCTTCTGGTTCATGTTAAACTAACCTAAAAATATATTTAACAAAAATAGAAGGGAAATGTACAGTGTAAAGTGTAAATAATAGTTTATAAACAAACAAGTTGATAAAGTGAAGAAAAAAAGAAAATTACATACATAAATTAAATTCGTTATGTTAGATTACGCTAGTAGTTTTAGTATAGCATTATTACAATGGTCAGACTGTATATCAATACCAACTGTATTTTTATAATACAGTTATTATTTTTAATACACACACAGACCTTTATGATACAGACCTTGCAAATAGTCAAGAAGAGTTAATTAATCTCATACGACTGAGATAGAAGTGGAAAGAAGAAAGATAGACGCCACTGAAATACTCTGTTGGAGAAGAATGTTACAAATTTCGTTGACTGATCAGAAGACAAAATGAGTTAAAGACCAGCAATAGGCGTTTTAGCTAAGTCCATCTCTAATAATTAAAATATTTTGGACACGTTATGAGAACAGACATAGAAAACATGGAAAGACTTATTGTCTAAGGAAAGGTAGAAGGCCGAAGATCCACAACAAAATGGATCGACCAGATTACAGAAATATGTAAAAGACCTATGCATGAGTTGAAATAAATGACAAGAGACAGAGATCTTTGGGACGGACAATACACGACATCACGATAACCACTACACTTCCTCCCGGGGGTGACTGAAGAAAAAGATATCTATCATTAGGGATAGACTGGCGAATAAGTTTTTTTTTCTATAATACGCTATTTAATATCTTTATGTTTTTATTTTCTTGAATTTCGTTATAATTTGTGACGAAGGTTGGTTTCAGCCAATCCAATAGTATTTTCTCGATACTTTATATATGTTCTTAAAGATTTTTTATAGCTGTTCAACGCCCAAGAATTTAGCCTAGTTATATCTAGCAATATTAATAAACTGATGATTTTTTTGTTTCTTGATTTACTGTTTAATATTTTAATTTTTTTATTTTCATGTTGTTTTATTTTAAATCTTTTTTAAACCTACAAACGATTTAATAATAAATTGTACGTGCTCTATTCTATACTATAAAATTATCTTCCAACACAGCAAATATTATGCCATTAAATTGAAATTTTCTAAACTAAAACCTAACTTTTTCTTCATTGAATATTCCAGTACCTTATTTTACCAATACTCTTCAAGATACAATTACGGCACTTCACCGTGTATACCAATAGATACATATCTGGTCAATATTTACCCGACATCGGCACTCCCGAGACAGAGCTAGCGGTTTCTGAATATTCTAATAGCTCTGGTCAATGATTTATGATCTCTTCTCGAGACTCAAGAATGTATGTAGGCAAAATGCAATAAGGTGTATTTAAAAACACCGCAAATTGCTTATATGCGACATGTATGCGTGAATTCTCACGGCCCATTGAATAAATAAAACACTTCCAATCGAAGAAAAAACTGTTCTAATTTAATTACTTGATTTTATCCACATTTCTGCATTTTTGTTAATAACATCAAATTTATTGGTCGTAAAAAGGTGGAACTATTAGGATTAGTTAATTTATTTGTAAAATATTAGTTTTATTAAAATACTTATTTCTTCTTTAACTTCGTCCTTCCATTTACTTTGTGGTCTTTTCCTTGGATAATCAGGGTTTATTTCTATATTACATATTTTTGAATCGAAGATTCTATATTGGCATTGTATTACTTTTTTTCTCCATAGTACAATGCTGAGGCGAGCGTCACGGAACTAGCGTCACGAGAAGGCTTCGTCACGGGTAGCGTCATAGAATAGCGGTTCTTGACATCGATTACTCTAAGCAGGTTAAAATTAAAAACTACATAAAAAGTAACCAACAAAATATACACATTAAATGAGAATTAAAAATTGAAAAGAATATAATATGTCAATAAAATATTCGATAAGTAACGATTGTCAAAATTTAATGAAAGTTTAGATTTAGAAAGATCTGTTTAAATTTTATAATAGTTCTCGTTTTAAAATAATTTCTTATAAATAAAAATATTATTTTTAAACATAGGTTTAAACCTATTTAGTTTATGCTCCTCAATCTTTTCTCCTTCGTAAAGATGTAGTGGCGTCATGTAATTTGTTTGACTATTTCTGTCCAATTATCTCCCTCCTGTGCGTTTTGTTTTGCTTCGGAGAATGAGTACCCAGTAATTTCCTTTATTTGGTCCGACCATCGTACTGAAGATCTTCCTCTGAATCTTTTACCCGCTACGTTACCTTCAAGTATCTTTTGCTCCATGCCTCCTCTTCCTCTAGTTATATGTCCAAAATATCTTAGTATATTTTGGTTGATAATTGTGATGAGTCTAGTTTTTATGTTAAGTTCTGCTAAAATTGAGTTATTTGTGCGATGGGCGGTCCATGGTACGCGCAATATTCTACGGTAGATCCACATTTTAAATGCCATTATACGTTTTAAGTCGGCTTTTTTTATGGTCCAAATTTCTGAAGCATAGGTGGCGATAGAAGATGTCAAGGCTCGAACAAGACGTAATTTTGTGTTTTTTGCGATCTCAGTGTTCTTCCAAATTTTTGTGAGTTTGGCTGTTGCCGATCTGGCCATTGTGATGCGTCCATAGATCTCGTTTTCGCATCCTCTACTCTTAGTAATAACGGAGCCTAAGTAATTAAATTGCCTGACCACTTCGTAACCAGCCATGATTCTTATTATTATTATTATTATTATTTTATTCCTATTATTATTCTGATTCTATCGATGATCATCACTTTGGTTTTCTTTGGGTTTTCTGCATATTTATTTTCAAACCATATTCCGTACTCACCGTGCCTAGCCTATTCATAATTTGTTCCAGTTCTTCTGGTGATGACGCCAATATAACAGTGTCATCAGCATAACGTAGGTTTTTGATTTTTCTTCCTTCTATCGTTGATCCACCTGGCCATTCCTCAAAAACTTGACGCATATGTTCAATATATATATATATATATATATATATATATTGAGATGATTGGTGTTTAAAGAAAATAATTTATAAGTTATATACTAGATAATATTAGATATAACAAATAACAAGTATTTGGTTATTTTAAGAAGTTATATACTAGAGAATTTAATAAAAATTATTTATGTGAGGGCATTTTTAAGAAATTAGCATATAATAATTGTAAAAAGTTGTATTTTAATAATTATAATATTGTAGATATATTTAAGTGAGCCATGTGACTAGGCAACCAACTATACAGTAAGTGACAGATAGAAATTAATAATTAGGAATATAAAGTGGGGTTATAATAATGTTAGTTTAAAATGTTTAATTTATATATAGTTACTGATTTAAGTGTATATTCTGATCTGAAAAGCCTAAATGTCAACAAAATTATCAATAGAAAAGTAAGGAATTCTCTAGATCACCGGAGATGGCCTTGTTTGCGAAATGGTTTGTTCCAGAAAATTCAGACATGTATTTAATAGAACAAATGGAACATGATTTCTTGCTAGATGATTCTGAAACATGAAAAAAGATATAAATACCCGCTGATTTGGATTCAAGATGTCCATTCAGTTAGTCAATCACTTATGAGTTACAGTTACTATGATGGCCAGTTTTAGTATGAAAATTAGTTAAAGGCAGTCAATCAGTTACAATTGTTTAATATAGTGAGTTAAATCAAGATTAAGAAACAGTATAAAGAAAATATTATTGAAGATTAAAAATTAGGTATGTTATGTATAAATGATGATAATGGAAGAAGTATTAATTGAATATTAAAATTAAATAATATTTTTGGTGATTGAATATTGATATATTGAAAAGAAGAATAAAAATAAATGCTGTTTGCTGGTTTGCTTGGTGGTTTATAAATGCTGGTGAAGAAAAATATCTTAAATTGGTGGAAGCTGATAATTGGAAAAAGTAATTTCACAAAAACAAGGATAACCGAAGCTGCGAAGAAGACATTGAGTGGTGATTATAATCTATACAGTGGAAAACAGTTCATTTAGGCATTCAGTGACAGAAAGGTACAAAATTTTGTTAATATAATTTAGTTAGTGTCATAACAATTTCAAATTTGAAAAAAGTTTATTTAAATTTTACATTGTCTATAGAATTTACTTAGTTTCATAAGAATTTCAATTTAAAGATAGTTTATTTTAAATTTACATTGGCTAGGCTAGATATATATGTGTTTCATAATAGATATAATAAAGATAATTTAAAAAAAAGTACTTACAAACTAATTCTTTGAGAACCGCGATAAAAACCCTATATTATTAAAAAAACACTCATTGCTCATCATTCACAAACAATACATCATAACAATATATATATATATATATATATATATATATATATATATATATATATATATGAACTTTGATCAAATAAAAGGCATATATCGAGCACAGTTTAATTTAATCTTGCCCAGAATATTCTGTCATTCTGTCTCCGGCTTCTGTACGCAATGTAGCTATTCTTCAATAATTTTAAAGTGTTTGTTTGTCCTTGTGTAGTGTAGTGTGTTGTACAATTATATGTTTATGACATTTTATTCTTGTCGGATAGGCCGCAATTGACGAAATGCCCCTGAAGATGATCTAGGGATCGAAAGTACTTGGGCAAGATTAAATTAAACTGTGCTCGATATATGCCTTTTATTTGATCAAAGTTCATTTATCCGAGCATTCAACCTTATATTATATATATATATATATATATATATATATATATATATATATATATATATATATATATATTGAATAGAATAGTAGATATTATGCATCCCTGTCGAACTCCAGATTTTAATTTGAAGTTTTTCGTAACCACATTATTAACTCTTACATTAGCAGTATTATTTACATATAGTTTTTGTAATAAATAGATTAGATGTTCTAGCGTACCCATTTCTCTGAGTATATGCCACATTTTATCCCATTTTAAGACATCGAAGGCCTTGGAATATTTGTATTTTGTCCATTATTTTATGTTTGTGTTATTAATGTTGAGGGTCAAAGCTTATTATAAATAATCTCAACGACTAGTAAGTTGCACTGACAAATTATGATATTTTGTAAATATTTACATATTCTTTTTATCTATATTACAACGTCTTGAAAAAAGAATAAAACAATTTCGAAAGCTAGACAAAAAGTCAAAAGAGTGTTTCTTTAACATCCCGGCCAACCTTCTGACTGCAGCCCTAATAAACTGGTTGTTTGTTTATATCGACTGTCACTTATATCCAGTATTATTTGTTTATATATATATATATATATATATATATATATATATATATATATATATATATATATATCCATTCAAAAATTGACTTTCTCTCTTTTGAAAGAGTGTATTAGCAATCGTCATAACTAAAGCTGTTAATAACAGCATGTCACTTCTAGCTTCATTTCCGCTTCCAGCTTCATTTCTACTTTCAAACCCTCCATATATTGCTTCATATCTTTTTTTTGTTGACCTACATATGCATTAAAATCATCTCCTCTTATGACTCTATTCTCCGATGAAATATCACTCAGTATATCTTCTAATTGATCATAGAAAGGTTTTATTTAATTTTTACCTAGACCGATTTAAAAAGCATACACACACAAACGTACACACACACACACACACACACACACACACACACACACACACACACACACACACACACACACACACACACACACACACACACACACACACACACATACTCAACATTCATAACTTCTTTATCAGATACAAACTGTAATTCTATCACTTGTTCTTATCACCTCTACTATGTTACCTTTCATTTCTCTATCAGCAATTATACCAACACTATTCCTAGTGTTACTTTTTCCTATATACTACAATTTGCATGCTTCACTTAGTCCTTTGCCCTTTGTCCTTTACCTGCGTCCCTTGAATGCAAGCAATTTCTACTCTTCTTCTTTTTAGTGTATCTACCAACTCCATACTCTTATCTGTAAGACGTCTAAAATTTCAAGACCCTATCCTAATTTTTTTTACCTGTAATGATGGTGTTCCCTTTGAAATATTCCCTACCCGGAAATCTAAACGAAAGCTCTGTTTACTTTGGATCATTTTATCTCAGGGTCGTTTCAGTAAAAGTTTTTGTTGCATTGGAGGTTTTCTCATTACTATGTAATAAAAAATATTTTCGGATTTTTTGATGCCTGAATTCGTTTTCATCAGGATGATATTCTAATATATGATCTCTTTTAAAATATCGTACACTTTTCCCATTCCGCTAAACACTTACGTTAGAATAGAATATTCAGAAAGATTGGGGACGATTCGAAGCCTCCGCTCTGTAAAGCAGAACCGAAAACACATAACACTGGAGCGTGGCATTTAGTTTTTAATGGCAGATCACAGTGTTTCAAAATGATATCCATTACAAGTACAAGTACAATAACGGTCAATTTAGATTTTAACTGATTATAAGCATATGATTAGTTAATCAAGAGATGCAACATCCGCAATATAAAACTTATTATGTAACGTAAACAGTTAAACACCTACTTTGCGAATTTCAACTTCTCAATATCCAACATTTTTCCATGCGTACTACTTATACTGTTGAATATTATTTAGTATATACATAATTCAAGTATAAAAAAATTGTATAATAGGTATTTTAGGTATTGTTCGTAAGTGGTACTAATAGTTTTCAAAAGAGGTTGTAGTTTGGGAAATCGCGGTTTCGTCTATTTAACCCTCTAACAGTCAAAACTCTCAACGTGAAAAAAAAAAAGAATGGCAATTTTTTGCCATTCAAGAATAATCCAGAGGTGGCTTGCTCGTTTTCAGATATGTCAGGTAGACAAAAGGTAAAACAGTGCCTCAGGGCACGCATGACAGTTTAGGCCGAATATAAGAGCACGTATACAAGACAAGAGTAAGGTAGAATTATCAATAAAAAATGTTGTTTATTAAGGGATAAAAGAATAATATAATAAATGGATGAAGATAAATGAAATGAATTATTTTTAGTGTGGTAATCGAAAAAAAAAAAACAGTTTTTGGCTTTGGAACAACATAAATGGAGATCGCATTTTGAGCAAACACACTGCGTTTGTGACTTCTTGCACAATTTGCACCATCTCTTTGCACCTTCTTTGCCGCGCCACATTGGGAAATGGTCTTGACCGTCGTAACGCACTTTTGACCAACGCTCGAGCTGCCTGGCTGTGGATCTACGGAAGTTGATGGTCGCGATGTTGATGGTTTTGGACGACCAACGGGCCGTTTTTCTTGGTAGGCTACCAGAAAAGCGGCAACTGCTTTACGAAATTGTGGTAATTGCAATACCCGTTCTTTGGCCGAGACATCACTTGAGTTGTTGACCTTTTCCGCGTGGATCCGTTTATGCAGTATGTATGCATTAGTTACGGTCATGTCAATGAAATAGTAAAACAATCGGGTGATTGCATAGTGTGATTTTGCTCTAATATGATACCGGCCCATAAGTTTGTCGATCAAATCCACGCCGCCCGTGTGACTATTATATTCTCTTATCATTTGGGGACAATCAACTTCCAAATATGCTTTAGCCTTTCGGTCGTAGCGACCAGCTTTCGCTGGATGTTTGGTTGGATCTTCGTTGGATCTGGCGAATGGTTCAATACGAACGTACGTTGATGCCAATCTCACTGACTTGTTTTCTTTCCATGAGACAGTAATGATGTCCACACCTTATGCAGAGCCTACAAATTCACATGAATAGCCGCGTAGCTCATCTTTTATATCTTTATCGACGGGAAACTTGCAATTTGGAATACGAGAAACTCGTATGGTGACCAAACTATATATGCCTCGAGCTCGCAATAATACCAACAAAGGCAACGATGTATAAAAATTATCGAAAAACAAGATGTGATGAACGAAGTCTGGAATTGTTTGTGACAATCGCACAACAACGTTCATTGTGGCTCCAAGATCAGGCTGGCCCGGTAGGATCACATTGTAGCCAGCACCGTTATAAACCTCAAACCGATAAGCGAATCCACTCGTATCACATAAAACAAATAGCTTTATACCCCACTTGTGTGGTTTATTTGACATGTATTGGCGCAAATGATGTTATGTTTTCGTGCTGTACATCTAGTCTTCGGAACGGAATCGAATCGAGTGTTTAGCATGTCAATCAATATTCGAATGCGGAACAACGCATCGTAGCTGAGTTCGCCTTTCTTGACTATAGTGCTTTTATCACGAAAGGATAAATGTTGCTTTATCGCCATAAATGTTCCTTTGGGCATTGTCTTTGCTATTGCTTGAAACGCGTTTTGGCCCCAATAGCTTTCCAAATTGGGATAACGGTAAACACTCATGTAAATGAGATTGCGAATATATCTTATCAAAGTAATTTATTAAATATCAAAGTAGTGAATTTTGTGTTGATATCGGCTTGGCGAGCTGCTCGATTTATTTCAAATGCAATCAAGTCAACCAATTCCTTAGTGAAAAAATACCGAAATAGTTCCATCGGTGTCTCGAGTTCTTTTATGGACGACGGTACGCTTGAGTCACCCCGGAAGGCTACTTGATTGACATGCAAACACATTGATTGTTTTTTCTCCATACGATTTTGGAAAACTGAGCCGAATTTTTAGCTATTGATTCAATACCTACGAAAAAGTTATAATAACCAGTTTAGGAAACTCATTAATACTCTTATGTCAAAACAATTCATACTTGCACCAGTGAAACCTCCAGTAAAAGGCACAATACTGGCCAGATGGACCAGCAATTTCGATTTCGGGCAATGGCGAACGAGGTCGTTTCAGTTTTTTGAAACGCGGTGTTGAAGTTGATGGCACGTCGTATTGATCTTTTTTTTCTGCAGTAACAACCTTTTCGTGCGAAACATTCTGTTCAGGAAGTAATGTTGACGAAGCTGATGGAAGTGCTTCGTCGACTGGAGTCAAGTTCAATGAAAAGTCGGCTGCTTGATTGACGATAGCAGATTCGTCTTCATCTATTTGCCGAACTACCTGTGAAATATACTGTTCATCCTCGGGGGATATTTCATCAAGCACAAAATCTAGATTGTTCACATTATCATCGCTACTGAAATCAGTTTCCACATCTGATTCGACCGATTCTATAAATGCCCATTGTTCCCCTTTGCTCATTTCGCTGATCTTTACTTTATTTCGGCTTCGATAAACCATTTGTTTGCCACAATTGAACTGTAAACAATGATACAATTAGGCAGCTGAACACAATAGAAAAAGGACACTAATCTCCATCTAAACTGTCATAAGTGCTCTGAGGCACGCTTTCCTTTTTCTGTTTTTACACAACTTCATAATTTTATTTTTTACTTCTACTTATATCATATTGAAAGAATGAATTCTTACCTTTTCAACGGTATAAATCACGACGAGATCCAATACGAAAAACTATATAATTTTATTTTTGAAAATTGGACTGTAGCAAGAAATAATTTTCGATCTTAACACTACGAAACTTCTCACTAAACTGTTCCGACAAACGAAACGAAACGGTAAAATGATCTTGCTTGTGAACCAAGATAAAAATGAAGGTACTGTCTGTAGGCACTGTTACTGTTAACCGGTAGAGGGTTAAGTAACTGATTTTAATTTAAGTTTTAACTATTTCATATTGTGATTTATAGGATTATTCAGTTTATAGATTATTATGTGGTTATAGTTTAAAGAAACCTATCAGTCTATCACCTTTTTCTGAATCCCTAGTTGGTGCCGGTTTTTTTCTGATATCCTAAACCTGAAATATTTCCAAGTCTATTAGGTCTTAATTTTTTTTTGTGATAAAAAGTAACCCAAATCCGTTTATCTTGATGTCAGTTCTACCGAAATGATTGGTTTTTAATAACTTATTTGAAAAACTAAAAAAAAAAACTATCTATATCGTTTTATTACATCATCTATATACATTCTCGTGCACTCTTCCATTCAATATTCGAGTTCAAACATAAACTTCTAGTTTATAATCGACTCAGACTGCCATTTAATGCAAGCCAACAAGCCAAAATATTACTATTAATAAAGTTTCCAGTGGATAGGCCAATATTAGTTTGCTTGACAGGAAATCGGTTTTCATTATATGTAGACAGAGTTAATTTCCTGCATCATATGAAAATTCTATTACAAGAACAATTATAAAGCTACAGCTCAAACAGCCCTAATTAGACTTGTGTCAAGGGATGAGAACGCCTGAGCGTTAAATAGGGAATTTACGGAAAATTGATTAAAACAGTCATTTAAAAGTTTTAAACAGGACAACGTTAAAGTTTAATGGTCTCTTGCATAAACGCCTTTCGATCGCATTTAACCAATAATATGATTACTTCAAGTATGTGAAGTTGATGTGTGTTCTCCTATTGTGTGATTTATTTCACAAATATTTGCTTTAATTATTGAATGTATGAAAAGCCAGCAATATATTTTTTTGGTATAGCAATTGTGATTGAAACAAAGAAGGTAGTAAAAAAGGTTGAATTAATCAAAATAAGTATAAATAGGTAACGCTGAAAATTAAAACGCAACTACGAAAAACTGGAAAAAATTAGAAAAACAAGAGAAAAATGTAAAAAAACAACAAAAAAATTAATATATATTTTGCAGCTATATTGGAAACCGAATACAAATAAAATTCCTATGTAGTTATAGAAAACTAGATGTTGTTTTGCTAATATAGGAAATTATACAAAAGGGTCTAGCCAGTTACGATAGTGAAAAATGCCTCCAGCGATATCTCAAAAACAAAATTACCATGTTCTATATTAAAAAATATTCCACCAAAAATTTTTTAGACCCCTAAATCCAAACATAACCTCAAAAAAAATTAAAACGTGTTATTTTGTTTATTGACGATATTTTCGGTTTTAATTATGGTAAAAACTTATTTCTTTTTTAATTTGTAGGTTATTTTTTTGTCTACATCATGCTACTTTTTACAACATTTTTGGCGGGAAATTGAAATTTTTAAAATTCGTTTAAAATAAACTGTCTCAAAGGCCACTCCAAAAAATATATATGTTATTGTTTGTGCATTAAATTATCTTCATGGTTTTTTTCCGATTTTTTTTTTAGATGAGGCATCATAGTCAAAATAAGCAAAATTTGCATATTTGCAAAAAACCCAAACATAACCTCAAAAAAATTAAAACGTGTTTTGTCGTTTTTTTTGACACGATATCTTTGGTTCTAATCATGGTAGAAACTCAAATATATATACATATATATATATATATATATATATATATATATATATATATATATATTAATATATATATATATATATATATATATATATATATATATATATATATATATATATATATATATATATATATATATATATATATATAGTATTGGTTGAGTGTTAAATTAATTATCTTCATGATATTTTCAGATAATTAAAAGTGGGCATCATGGTCAAAATAACGGAAAATAATTTTTCTTACTTCGCTTTTGGACATAATGTGTATATTACTATTTTTCCGATAAAGAGATTTATAAGAGTACATGGATATTACCTTATGGTGAAAAAATTACGGATACATTATCAGATAACACCCTGTCAGCGTTGGGTTTGGGGTGAACGGAGTAGCTCTCAAAGTAGTCGATCCCAAGCTCAGATAAAAGAGGAGGGATAGAGAAGTAACACCACTGTAAAAAGCATGCTTTAGCTGGCCGAGCTAATAGAACCTTGTAAAGGTCCCTTGTCTAGGGTTACTGATAAAAACCACAACGCCTATGAAGGCGGATGAGAAAGAAGAACATTCGAGACGGTGAATTCGTCTTCTTCCTGGACCTCGCTTTTATAACATTTCCTTACATGATGTCTTGTAGGAGGGCATATCTAGATTCATTTCAATATGTCCGAAGTGCTGTAGATTTTGGGATTTGTTGGTAGTCAGTACCTCTCGGTTCTTCTTCAATCTTGTGAGGACCTCCTCATTTGTGACTTGGTCAGTCTACGGGATTTTAAATATTCTCCTTTATAACCACATCTCAAACGCTCTCAATGTTCTGCGCATGTCTTCATTTAGGATGCATGATTCAAAATCACAAAACAGATTAGAGAGGACGTAGAGGACAAGAGGGGTTGTGGCTTTTAAAGAGGGCTCCCATCCGGTTAAAAGTGAATCTAGCTTTTCCCATATACGCTCTTATCTTCTGATTTATGTTTATTTTTAAAATACAATTAATATTGTTTATGTTCACTTCTACTTGGTTGTATAGTAACTTTCAGACACTTAACGAAGTTTTCGTGAGTTACAATTTTATTCATCATTACGTCACTAAACTGTAATCTACGATCGTAGTCATCTTCAGTTAAATATTGCACTAACTGGATTTTGTAGTGTTCAAATGAATTCTTGTTTAATATACGGAAGACTAAAGAATGACCTATATCATATATTTGTGCAGCTTTTCGTGAGGAGGTATTTGGACTTTCAACGAAACTCTGCATTAAATATAAAGTTTTATTGGTAGGTAAATTTTAGGTTACTGGTTTTGAGGCTTACAATATATGCCTCATCATCAGGCCACAGTATAACGGTCTTTGTTTTAATAAAAACTAAAAGATATTTGACCAAGAAGGCTTTTCTAGGATGTATAATACTGTAGCTCACCACTACTCTCTAGGAATCCGTGTTCCTAGAATTCGAAATATGTAATATTCTGTATATTGTACATGACTAAGCCATATGCAGTCGAAAGTTATTGTCTTCTATAAGTTATTTTGTTAAGTTGTAGTTGTCCTTGACAAATTGTTGGTGACGTAAAAAACTTTTTTAAATTGTTAAAATATAAAAATCAAAATACATTGAATACACTTACATAATTATTTTAAAATACCAATATGTTATTTAGGGTGTTCTTATAATACTATGGCATGTTTTTGAGGTTATGTGGCTATCATCAGTTCCTTCTTTTAAAATAAAATTGGGGGATACCGATATGTAGAATGCAGTGTAATAAACTGACAAAATATATAGCTCTAATGATTCATATTAATATCGACAAAGGGTTATTTAAAAGAGTAAATATAAAAACCTTTACCTTTGATTAAGAAAAAGAAGGTTATTATATATATATATATATATATATATATATATATATATATATATATATATATATATATATATATATATATAGAGTATTTGATCAATGCATATTACCCGTCTTGACATATGGATGTGAAACTTGGATATTAAAGAGAGAAATAACGTCTAAACTCCAAGTAACTCAAAGAGCAATGGAAAGATGTATGCTAGGGATAACAAAGAGGGATCGTAAAAGAATTGAATGGATACGGAGGCAAACCCAGGTGACTGATGTAATCCAAAGAATAAAATCCCTGAAATGGCAATGGGCAGGACATATGGCAAGAAGAACAGATAACAGATGGACCACTAGAACAACTATGTGGTACCCCAGGAACACTAAGAGACCAAAGAGGCGCCCGAATCTCAGATGGGATTATGATATTAGAAAATTAACAGGAACAACGTGGTCTCGAATAGCACAAGATAGAAAAATATGGGCGCAAATGAGCGCAAATTATTACAACAACGTATAACTAAGACATCGTCGAATAATAATAAGAACATAGAATAACTTTGAAATAAGGGAGGCTGCACCGTAATTGGAAACGGTTGATAAAGCTGCACATGATGATGATGATGATGATATATATATATATATATATATATATATATATATATATATATATATATATATATATATATATATATATGTTTGTTTTGAGGTTTCCGCGGGAGCTATATGTGCTGTCACTATTTTTCCGGGATTGACTCCGCGTTGTAAAATGCTGGTTTTCTTGAAAACCATTGTTTTGGCGACGTTTCGGCAAGGTCTCACTTGCCATTCTCAAGCCTGGTGGATCTACTTCTCGTCGTTACTCGATTAGTACTGTACTAATATATATAATATATATATATATATATATATATATATATATATATATATATATATATATATATATATGTAAAGAAAAACTATTGTTTTGTTTTCCTTTAATATTATTTCTATTTATATTCTCATTTTGTTACGCCACTGTCAAAACATTAAGTTCTTCTTTTTGTTTTCATGTTAGACATACTTTTGAGGTGTTTTGACAGTGACAATTCATTAATTTTAAGATTGTCAATTGTCTGGCCATTATTACTTTTGCCTGTAATTTGTAAAATTAGAATATAAGCTTTAAATGTTGTTTCTTTTTTACAGGTAATGTATTTGTTAATAATTAATATTGTACAGAAAATAATAAAGTTTACTTTTTTACAGAGAAACGCAGTTGAGTTTATTTTAAAGTTTGCTGATAAAAAACCTTACATATATTATTATATATACATATCTTATAGGTTAGATTAGATATATATAGGTTATTATATATATATATATATATATATATATATATATATATATATATATATATATAATAATTTACTATCAGAGAGAGGTCTCTGGACTTCTTGTTACTTCGTATAGATGTCGCTGCTAGCGTACCTGGCTTGTTATTTTGGTTATAATAACCAAATACTAGACTGCATTTCATTTCAGTTGAACTTCCACAAGTGCTCCTGATGATGAGTTGAATAACTCGAAACACGTGTAGAGCAATGGTGGAGTTCCGATTGAAATGAAATGCAATCTTTTACTTTCATATATATATATATATATATATATATATATATATATATATATATATATATATATATATATATATATATAATTAGACGACCAATAGTACCTAAAGACAATCATTCCAATATTTGGAAGGAAATAATTCTTTTTCCTTTTGTAAAGAAGTGAAATAAAAAGCTGTTCGTGCCCTATTTTCACTAAAACCGGTAGAACATAGCTTATAGAAAAATTATAACTACTTAATTGACGGACATTTTTGGAAAAAACAACAGAAGTGATTTGCCATGTGGTCAGAAATTGAATGATGTGCTCTTTTTCGGTAACTGTGTTAATTTCTAGATTAAAGCTAACATCGTATCTCGAGAATCGATAATTAACACAATTTTGATGACCAGACATTCTTTTAAGACGGAATAAGTTATACCGGAAGCGCATAAAAATTATTTTGTTCTGAATTAATAGAAGGAAGAAAAAATATGGGTTTTTTGAATCGTTACAGGTCAATATTGTAATTTAAAATGCGTCTAAGGAAATATTTCGTATTTTTACAGCCTGTTTAGATACTGACTCCCTTTATTACTGTTGTAGTTTATTAAGTAATTTTTTTACGCCTTTTGTAGTACATAATACTAACCTCAAACATAAATGAGTATTGTTTGTATATGTGACGTATTTAAACCTATATTTACTAGCAGTGAATGGCAGTTGGATTTTCTACTAATCATCTATTATTATTTAAATGAACAAATATGCTATTAGAAGATCTTAATAAATTATGACAATTAAAAATTACTAAAATAGTATAAAACGATATAAAAATATAAAATAAAACCTATTTTATATATTGACTTAATTATGTATTCTAATATACTTCTCTTTTGTTCCAGGCATACAACTTTGTCCATCATTTTGGTGGCCATTGTCTTCTTCACGCTGTCAGATACCAAACAGTCTTCGTCTTCAAAAAACCACGACCTCCTTACACAACTTGGTTTACAAAGAATCAAGGGACCCAACAGTCATCACCGAAAACGATTAGCAGTGGAATCAAGACATCATAGCAGATCAGATGATTCCCACATGTTCATCGTTAAACTCCCGCCGCACCCTCATTATTATGTTCACAATAAACCTAACAGCGTTGACAATATCCACAGCAAAAGCAGAAACCTACCAGTTGGGTTTCAAAACAATGGAAAACCTGCTAAGATATACCACTGGAATTTACCTCTGATGAAAAAGGCAGCTTCAACACATAAAGCTAAATCAGATGATTATCTTATGGATTTCAGGCATCAGGAGAGCTGGAATGAAGTTTTAGATAAACCGATGAAGGAAAAGAAACCGCACAAACCCTACTACTACGTTCCTGCCAAACCGAAGAAATCTGGTTTTACTAAATACTTTCCTGGTAACGGAAAACCACACTCTTTTTATGTTATAGAAAAGAGTAAGAAGGCTCATTATCACAGGCTGTTGCCGTAAAAAAGTGTGAATAAGAACTTTGTGCAATATATTATGTATCTATACTAGACTGACCTTTTAAGCTTAATTCTAATTTTATATATTATATTGTAATAAACCGAACGTTTTTACAATAAAATTCTTAACCAAATTGTGTTTTCAAAGTGTTAGAAGAGTGAGAAAATATATATCTGATATGTAAAAGATTTATAAAATAAATCAAATTTTTTTTAAATGTAGGTAACTCATGCAAATATATTATATATACAGTGCATATATTATAGGTACAGTTTATGAAATAAAGTAAAACTTCTGAGATTTTGCCTGCCTGTATTGAAGAAATAGCGAAAAAGTGTTCGGAAGAACAACGATGGAATCCGGATCTGATTTTGAACCACATAGTTTAATTTCAGCCAGCTCCGATATATTCGCAATTTCTTCTTCTTCCTTCTTGTATGTAGGTTCTAAATTGTTTAAATTATCGCACCACTTTTTTTTGGTCTGCCAATACTTCTTCGTCCATTTGGTAACTTATCTCGTGCTATTCGTAGTATCCTATCCTCTGCCATTCTACTAATGTGTTCGTTCCACTCCTGTTTTCGTTTTGTCACCCATGTATTTACGTCTTCTATACTGCATGCTCTTCTTATGTTTTCGCTTCTCTCCCCATCTAACAGACTTTTCTCTAATATTCGGCGGAGTATTTTCATCTCTGTTATTTCTAGTAGTCATCTCGTTTTAGATGTGTCAGATCTTGTCTCCGCCGTGTATGTTAATATAGGTCTAATTGCTATAGATTCTTGTTTTTGTGTCTTGTCTTAGGTTTTCGTTCTTCCAAATTGTGTCATTAAGAGATCTCGCCGCTTTACTTGCTTTTAAGCTTTGTTGTCGTACTTCTTCTTTAACAACTCCGTAACTAGTTATATCTATTCCCAGATATTTAAACCTTTCTTTCTGCTTTATTATTTTCCCATCAATTTCAATTTTACATCGTAGTGGGTATTTAGATGTTGTCATACATTTAGTGTTTTCTGCTGATATTATCACACTGTATTTCTTGGCTGTTGTATTGAAGATGTGTGTTAAGCTTTGGAGCTCTTTTTTTGTCTCGGCGATTAATGCGGCGTTGTCTCAATAACATAATATTTGGATTTCTTTGTTCCCCATTCTGTAACCATGACCTTTACGTACTGCTTGTATTATATTAAAGAACAGTGGGCTTAACGAGTCACCCTGCCTGACTCAGCTTTGTACTGATATATACTGTGTTATTTTTTCATTTATCTTTGCCTGTATTCGATTATGGAAGTAGATATTTTCGATGGTTTGTATAATATTGATTGGTATGTTTCTTTTATACAGTAGGTGTAAAACTTCTTCGACATAGATGCGATCGAAAGCCTTTGTAACGTCTATAAAACACAGATATGCTGGTTTATTGTACTCGATGGCCTTCTGTGATTTGTCTTAGTACAAATACGGCGTCTACGCAGGATCTTCCGAATCTGAATCCTTGTTGTTTATCTGATAAAGTTGTTAGTTTATTGATTTTGTTGGTGAGGACTTTTGTGGTAAGCTTAAGTGCGGTGTTCAGTAGATTTATATCTTTATATTTGATGGGGTCTCTATGCTGTTTTTATATGCGTCTGGTATCTTGCAGTGCAATATTAGTTTTTGTATAAGTTTTGTCATCTCTAGGGTTATACTTTCTCCTTCGTGTTTTAAAAGCTCATTGGGTATTCCGTCTGGTCCTGGTGACTTTCTATTTTTGAGTGAATTTATGGCTATCTCTACTTCCTGAAAACTGGTTTCTATTACGTTTGTTAATTCTGGTACGTTATTGCGTTGATTATTATTTTTCTTTTCTTTAAACAATTGCTTCAGGTATCTCTCCCATTTGTTTGTTGGTATGTTATTGTATTCCTTCAATTCTGCCATTTCTTTTCATTGGTTTTTTATGAATCTTCGTATTTGTTTTTGTATACTGTAGAAGTCGCTTTTTATCCTTTTTGTAACCTGTTTCCAGTTTGTATTTTTTGTTCTTCGTACCAACTGCTTTATTTCATTTCGTATTCTTCTATAGGTGTCTCGGGATTCTGGAGTATTTAATGTTTTATACTTCGTATAGGCCTCTCGTTTCTCTTTACATTTCCCTTTTATTTTTTTTCCGAACCATGGTGTATAGTTGTTGTTTCTTTTGTTCAGTAAGACTTTGCGTTTTCCTAGAGCTTCTGTCGCTGCTTCTTTAATGTTGTTTTTAATTTTCTCTTAGCTCGCGTTTATATCTTCGATGTCGTCTATTTGTTTTAGCTATATCTTCTGTGCTAGCCTCCTTTGGTACATTTTTCTTGTAGAGTCATTCCACAGTGATTTTACATTAAGTCTTTCCTCGGTGATTTTCTGTAGAAAATGTTTTGGTGTTATTTTCGTTTATATTTTGGCTAGTACTAGTTTGTGTTCATACAGTTAAGGTTCGGATATCTAGAATCTGCTTTGGGTAGATTTTTCTATTAGAGACTATAAAATCAATTATAGATTTTTGCCCCCTGGAGTTTTCAAATGTATATTTATACTGGAGTTTATGGTCGAAACATGTATTATTGATTTTCAGTTCGTTAAAACCACAGAGATTAGCCGTAAGTTCTCCATTTGCGTTGACATGGTTTTCATTAAATCTTTGTTTTACTTCTGGAACTATTTCATTTCCGATTCGTGCATTAAAGTCACCCATAAGAATTAATGGTTTTTCATGAGGTATTTCATCCAGGATGGTTTGCAATTGTTCGTAGAATGCCTCTCGTCCCTCCTAAGGTTTGCAGTCCTCGGGGCTATAGATATATATATGACATTTAATTTTTGGTAGTCCATTGTGATGTTCATATGTTTCGGAGATATAACGGCCGTTATTTATGTTGTCTTTAAATTTTTTATGGACAAGTATACCTATGCTTGCTTGTGCTCGTTCTTCTTTCTTTACTCCACTGTATGCTAGAAAATATTGGTTATAGTCTCTTTGGCCTTTACCTTTCTCCTTGGTTTCTTGGATTACACAAATGTGTATGTTTTTATTTATCAGTTCTTCTATTATCTCTTGCTCCTTGTTGTTGAAAGAAGTAATGTTCCATGTTACTAATCTGATGCTGGTGGGATGCTAACCTGGCCCACTAACCATCCTCTTTTATCCGGGCTTGGAACCGGCTGTGGACATGAACGCAGCTTCTGAGCTACTCAACCCACCCAGTCCTCGCGCTCATAACCCCCAGGCACAGTTATTTGCAATTTTATACGAGTACTTTCACCATAGTAAATTAACAAAAGGGATATACCTATTTAATAAAGGTATTTTTATAAGAAGATATAAAACGTGAGTAGAACATTAATTAGAATGAAATAATATATTTCTGGAAATCTATCTAAATAAAATCATCGTATTATACAACCTCGTACTGGTTTATTATCAACAACAATTAGAATAAGAACCGTATTTGGATATGCTGATAATTAAAATAAAGTGATAGATTGCATACCTCAAACGAAGAAGTGCTGCATAGAATAGGCAAGGAAAGAGAACTTTTTAACACAGTAAAAGTTAGAAAAACATCATACCTAGGCCACATACTGAGAAATAATAAGTACCAATATGCCCAACTTATAGTGAAAGGAAAAATCGAGGGAAAGAGAGGCCTAGGAAGGAAAAGACTATCGTGGCTCAGAAACATCCGACAATGGACAGGGCTAAATTTTGAACAGCTAATAAGAACAGCTGAAGATAGAGAAGATTTTAAAATTGTAGTAGCCAACCTCCATTGAGGAGAGGGTACTTTAAGAAGAAGATAGATAAAATTAAATTACCAATAATAATTTATTACTGAAGAAAATTCCTTTCACTTTTCAAAGCAATCCAATGTACTCTACAGTTACATCTCAACAAACTAGTCTAAAATTTTCATAAAAAGAACCAATCATCATTTTCAGTTCAATTTTTGACGCAAAATTACAAGATTACATATTGCAACTAGGACCCATAGTTCAACCAAAAAATATTATTTATTCATCAAAAATCTCTAACAACCAAGTATGCATTTCCAGAAACGCTTTAGTTGGTGACTTTCTCAATAAATCAGGATTTATAAATAAATAATGAAGTACTTCTAGCACGTAGACTAATTATCTTATCAGGACGATTTCTCTTATCTAATGTTAGTCCAAGAATCCCACATGAAATATTGAGCAATCTTCTCCAGAACCTAGTGTTGAAATTGATGTCACCAATAACATGTGTGAGATTTGAGCTAAAAATCCCGAATATATCCACATACTCAGTTTTAGGCGTCAAGTAAACATAGAACCCCTAGATAATATAACTATACCTGAATTTATCGTGGTTAACCATGATTATGTTAGCTACAAAGTAATTTTATCCAGCCACCAATCCCATTGTTTCAAATGCAAATAAAATGACCATCTTGCCCCACAATGTTCATCAGAAACCTCTTCACTAATTACTTCTGATGTACTAAATACTATTTCAACTTCTAATTCAACCTCACAATATCGCTTCACAGATTCTCACAACAGACAACCACGATAGTAATTCACCAATTTCTTCTCTTTCAATAAATTTTATGGAGGTAGTAAATCTGACCCTTACAACAACAGAAAAATCAACATAATTAACCAAAAGACTTCTGTCACAAACCTTATCTCCAACAGAAAAATGTTCAAGCAACTTATACCATAAGGAATCTAAGAAAAGTAGTTTCACATACAAAAAATTAAGGGGCGAGATCAATTCTGGACCCAATAAAAACATAACATCATCCATTCAAGACTACTACTACTTGTCGGTTTATAACGTTCTCCGCCGTTTTCCGACTTCCAATCGCCACTTAGACCGGTTGTTCCATAAATCTTCTTCTATGGCCCTCTCTCTCAGTTCTTTATTTATTCCTTCGCTCCAACTTTTCTCGGTCTACGTCGTTTTCTCTTTCCTTCTGATTGCCACTTTAGTATTTCTTTTGGCATTCGTTGTTCGTCCATTCTTTGTATGTGTCCGAACCAGATAAGTTGTTTTGTTGTTAGGTCATCTGTGATTGTTTGTTTGATTCTCATTATTTCTCTAATGCGTTCGTTGGTAATCCTTTCTCTTCTAGATCTTCCTGCGGCTCTTCTCCAAAAATCCATTTCCGTCGCTTTCAGCGTTGACAGTGTTCTTTCTTTCAGTGGCCATATCTTACAGCTGTATAAAGTGATACTTTTTACTATAGTCTCATATATCCCCTTTTTATTTTCTTTGTTGATGGATTGGTCCCATAAAATGGTGTTTAACATTGTGATGGCTTTTCTCCCTGACGTATTTGTCTCTCTTATGGCTTTGACTAATGTTCCATCTTGTGAAATAGTGATACCTAGGTATTTGTACTATACAGCAGTGCTTTATCGTAGTGTTATCGTCTAATATAAGATCTTTTTGTTCTGCTCCAATGCACAGGTATTCGGTTTTCTTTTTATTTACTTCTAGACCCCATATATCATACTCTTCAATTAATTTTCGTGCCATATAGTTTAAATCGTCATAATCTTGAGCTATTATTACTTGATCGTCTGCAAAGTTAAGCGTATATACCATAGTATTGGTGAGCGGTATCCCCATTGTCCTGCATTTTTGTTTCCATCTTTTTAAAGCACTTTCGAGGTATATTTTAAATAAAGCGGGAGACAAGCAACATCCTTGCTTTAATCCTTTTGATGTTATGAATCTTGTTCAAGACCCACAGTATAAATAAATGGACACTAAATAGAAAAAAATAATGGAATAACTACATAAGCAGAATGGGGGAGACCTATGTCGTTAAAATAAGAAGAGATAAGTCACCAATCGACAGAAGAAGTATCGGACGACCGCGAAAAAGATGGAGTGACAACCTTCCATAGAGGTATTAATCCGCCAATAAACAAGCAGAATTGCTTATAAAGAGGAAGAAGAAGAAGAACCACACTAAGAACAACATGTACAAATGTGTCAGAAATTACAAAATCAAATTGACACAACAACTAAAGTAACAATTAAAACCGAAGAAACTGCTAAAAGAATTATCAATAAACATTCAAATTCATGTCTTAAACTACGACTAATTTCGGGATTACCTAAATAAGACATACAGAGCTGAAGGTGTTTATAATATTGTTAAGGATTATACACCGGATTTAACATTACTCATTAAAATGCTTGTAGGTACTCATGCTTAGTTTATTGACTCAAATTTAAAAAACCGAATCACTCGACTACGTAAAAAATATCTGAACCCGCTAATGATTCATATTTTTCAACTAAATGATAAAGCATTTTCAATAGTATTATACAATGGAATTTAAATCTGTAATATACCCATTTAATTATGCTACAGCTTCTTCTTTCAGAGTCCGCATTTCCACATTTTATTTCTTTAAAAGAAACTCACTTTAAAAATCAACGCACAACCTGAAAGGTTACACTTGATTTTGCACCAATCAACTCAATCAAAACTATGCCAGTGGGGGAGTAGCACTTTATATAAAGTCAAATATGCATACAACAATCAGTTTATAACGTTTTTCGCCGTTTTCTGATTTCCAGCTTCCATTGGTCTCGGTAATTCAGAAGGTACTCTATTCCTCTCGCTTTTATATCCCTGTCGACTCCTTCTATCCAACTTAATCTCGGTCTGCCATTCTTTCGTCTTTCCTGCGGTGTCCTGTTGAATACTTTTTTTGGGGCTCTACTGTCATCCATTCTTTGTACGTAACCATACCATCTTGGTTGATTATAATGTCCTCTGTTATTCTATGTTTAACACCTATGATTTCTTTAATTCTTTCATTTCCTACTCTGTCTAATCTTAATTTACCGGCCGCTCTCATCCAATAATCCATTTCTGTAACTTCCAAAATCTATATTGGCTTGGCCTTCTTCTTTAGTGATTATATTTTGCTTGTTATGATGCTCTTGACAATGCTATTATAGATTCTGTGTTTATTTTCTCTCGAATTTGTTTTATCCCACGGTATGCTGTTTATTTACCGACTAGCTTGTCTTCCCTGGTTATTTCTGTGTTTAATCTCTCGTGGAAATTGCCTTCATTGGTAATGTGTATGCCTAGATATTTATATATTTTACAGTGATTTATTTGTTGTTGTTGCTCTTCCAAAATTAGGTTTTTGTTGTTTCCCTTCTATATACATGTATTCTGTTTTTTTTTATATTCATTTCTAAGCCCCATTTCTGATACTCCTGAATAAGTTTGCGTGTCATATATTCTAGATCTTCGAAGTCCTAAGCCAAGATTATTTGGTCGTCTGCAAAGCATAGTGTGTACTATGTTGTGTCGTTTAGAGGGATTCCAATACCACTACATTTCCTTTTCCACGTCTTCCACGTCCAAATAGATTTTAAACAAAGTAGGAGACAGACAGCATCCCTGTTTGAGTCTTTTGTCTATGACAAATTCTTTTTATATCCCTTGTACTATCTTTATTTTACTTGTATTGTTTTTATATAGTTCTTGCACTGTTTTGAAGTTACATCGGTGTTTGTTTTTTCTAAAGTTTCCCATGCTTTCGAAAATCTACGTATAGGAGGTACTTATATTGCTTGGTTTTGTGCCGTTTTTTTTTCTGTAAGTTAGGTAATTGTAAAGAGACGATCATGATTGATGATAAATGCTGGCTAGCTGCCTGTACACTTAGTCGGTTCCGTATTTTAGTAGTTCGAATGGGATATTATGGGATCTGATGTGATTTATGTGTCACCACACACAACTGTAACTAAACCCAAATTACTTATTCTTCTCCAAAAAATTTAGGATCAAATAAAACAATACTGATGAGAAATATGGTAGAAAACATTTTTATCGTTATGACGACAACTCTCCAACGAGATTCAATATGGCTACGGGAACATCTTCCCCCTTTAGTCTCTCCATATGTAAACCCTCACTGCTCACCCAACTCGATTGGACAGCACTAAAAGATTTATAAAGTAGTGACTTCTTCTCAATCTTAATAAAACTTTAATTTAAATATAAATACAATACCAACTTAAAAATGAAAACTAAAAAGGAAAATTGGGTTAAATTTAATTACCATTTAAATGGGAATGAGCCACAATTAAAGTAAGTTTATTGACGTTTCAATTTCCACTTCGGAAATCGTTCTCAAAATGCAAACATTAGTAAATTGATTAAATGGATTAAATAAAAAAAATTGTATTAGACTGAATGATTCGAAACTAGAATTTTTCGAAACTTCATTGATGACACACCCACGAACTTCGATCCTATTGTACCTGATGCTGCTAATATAGCTATAGAAAAATCTCAACTTTAAAAGAAACACAAACCTATTCGTAAAATTCAAAATACCGATACGAAAAGTACAACAATATTGATCTTTTAACAGAGTACAAAAAATGTAGAGCTGAAGCAAGAAGATTCGTGAAAAAGCAAACAAAAAAGGCAGAAATATATGTCTAGCATTAAAAGCAGCACAAATATTATCATCGGCTGGGAAAAAATGTTAAAAAAATAACGGAACAGCATACTTACCAACAAATTGTAAGTCTAGAAAAACAATGAATGGTACTATCTGACCCACACGATATAGTAAATGAACTAGCTAATACCAATCAAAAATTCTCATCCAGCCAAAATTACAATAACGAGTTACTAACCTACAAACAACAAAACGAGACAGTACCGATTACAATTTCCGAAGAATTGACTTCACCAGGTCCAGACGATATACCAATACAATTTATTTAAAAACTTCCCAAAAAAGCAAAAGAGTTTCTTTTTCAAATTTTTAATATTATTTGGTCACAAAAATTATTTCCAAAAATCTAAAAAAATGCCTTTGTTATCACTATTATTAAACCAAATAAAGATATATTACAACCAAAATGGTTCAATATATCGTCCTATATCATTAATATGTTCTTCATATAAACTTATAGAAACAATAGTCAACAAAGTATTAGTGTGGAAGCTAGAACACAATGATCAACTTGCGGGCGTATCAACTTAAACCTCAACTTGCTATCGAACATGCTGGCTTTTAAGTCCGAGAGAATGGTGCTATGTCATATCTTAGAGAATAACAAAACGAAATCTCACAAGGATCGATTATCAGTTCTACTCTATTTTTAATAGCAATAAACCATATACTAAAAATCATTGCGAAACCTGTGTGGGTAAGACTATATGCTGATGGCCTGATTCTTTACATCAAAGGTCAGAACGTTAATCGTATGGTGTCAATATTAAAAGATGTGAATAGCTCCCTAATTACCGGTTTTAGTTTTTGTTCTAATAAAACAAAATGTGTAATATTTAAAAAAAAAACATATTGAGTATAAAACAAATCTAAAGGCCTGTTTTCACGCTACGTCTTATTGTACGTTTTGGTGGATAGGACAAATCCTATACAATAAAACGTGGCATGTAAACAGCAAAACGTACGTCTTGTCGAATCGAAATGAAATCCAAGGTCAGATCGTAGAAATGATGGGAGAAGCATAGTTTTGCGAGAACTGATAGGATAAAACGTTACGTGAAAATACATATTCAGACAAGTCGTCCGACCTTGACTTATTTGACGACTAGTTCCACTGCAGTTCGTTTGATTTTTCCCAAAAAAAAAAGAATAATAATGTCAGATTTGCGGCAATGCACCCACGATTTTCTCGGGGAATTTATTGAATTGTATAAAAGTTTTTAAGTAGTTATGTTTTAAAACCAAGTAGATTGCATTACAGGTTTCAGGAATTATTTGGCTTAACGCTGGTTTGGATATTATGATTGTGAACTCCAAGTCCTTGAGGCTGCGTCCTGTTGTAAGATATCTGAGAGTTGCTGTGAGTCTTTCATGGGGTGTAATGGCTTTTCTCATGAGGTGTCTTATTTCAATATGTATGGTGTTACCAACTCTAACAATTGACAATAGGCTGAGGTGTCCATTCGCAAATAATTGCGCCAATCATCTGGTTCGCCTCTTTTAGTAACGAGCCGTGGGAATACTGGCTTCTTTTTAGAAGCCCAATCTCTTGACCATCTTGCCTTTTCCCTCTTCATCCCCTTTTTCCTCAGTCGTAGTATCTTTATAGTTGAAAAAATAAAAGAAAGCAGCCGTGTTTCCTCCATAATAAAAAATCACTAAACAAACTTCACACAACTCAAGACTCTGAATTAGAAATGAGAATGAAAACGGAAGGGAAAACGTAGTGTGTATACACTGGACAAAACGTACATTTTGTCGTACGTTTTATATGACTCACAAAACGTACAATAAGACGTAGTGTGAAAACGGACCATAACGCTTGAGAACCAAAATCTTTCCTATAAAAACGAAATAAAATTTCTAGGAATGATATTTGATTAATAGTTAAATTGGAAAAGTCATATCCAGCAGTTAGTTCCTTTACGTCGAAATGGCCTTAGCTTGTGAAAGAACCTAGCTTAATAAACGTAGTGTGCCGATGGTAAAACACTAATTGGTATTAAATATGTTTTGGCAGTAAATCTAATATTGCATACTTAACACAACAAAAGTTTGCTCTTTGGAAATAGGTACTAATGGGTTAGATAGGTATTTTCTAAATACAATGTAGTTAGAAGCGATTATTGTTGGGTTTGGTTTAAGATACAGAACACTCGCGTTACAATGGGTACGATACTGTCAATATATACAACGGCATTATGTATAGATAGAGATACCACCACAAGAAAAACTTCTACGAACACCTTCAGACTGTAATAAACGAGACCCCGAATGATAAATATATAGTGATCATGGGTGATTTTAACGCCCGTATTGGCAATGATAAAGTTCCAGAAATAAAACAGCGATATAATAACAATATCAGAAATGAAAACGGAGACCTTCTGACGGACCTCTGACGGACGCATAAACGAAATACGTATTAATAAAACATTTTTCCCTCAGAAAGAACAACACAAATACACTTTTGAAAACAGTAGAGGTCAAAGATCTATAATAGACTACATTCTGTCAAATTGAGAGTTACACCTCTCTCAAATCTTGTTGTGTTGTGCAAAATCCGAATGAAAACACATATATGTGGTAACAAAACACCAGAATACACCACAAAGATAAAAGTCGAAAGCTTACAGGATGACTCCACAAGATACTTATTTCAAAAAAGAGTAACCGAAAAAAGCAGAACCACATACATCATAGAAAGTGATGGAGTCGAAGAAAGATGGGCAAAAATTAAGTCTAATATCTTAGCCTTTGCCAAGGAAGTTCTTGGTGAAAGAAATATAAATTTAAATAAACCGTTCCCAAGGCGAAGAACTCCATGGTTTTGTACAGAAGTAAAGGAACAATGTAAAGAAAAGCAAAAAGCTTACATGAAATGCATTTCTACCAAAACAGAAGAGGCATACGATAATTACAAGACAATTAGAAACGAAACACATGCACTTGTAAGAAAAATAAAAAATGATCACTGGAAACGCTTTTCCAAAGAAATGATTTTTACGGTCTGCAAAAGAAAATATGGCAGTTTATAAGAGGTCAAAGAACGAAGGTAAAGGAACTAATAGAACCAAAACACATAAAAAAGGATACGTGGATGGACTACCTAAAAAAGCTTTATGTAGAGGAAGAATAAAACGACGCTAGAACCGTCAACACCAAAAATTACCACAAACTAATCTTAATATAAATGTACAGGAAGTTCGTAAAATGCTTAAAAAGCTGAAGGACAGAATAGCAGTAAGTAAAGACGGGATAACAAACGAATTACTGATATATTGTGGAGCAGCAATGACGGAATAATTAACAAGATTAATTAATTAAATTATAAAACACAATAAAATACTGGAAGAATGGAGAACAAGCGAACTAATTCTACCATTTAAAAAAGGAGATAAAAAACAGCCAGAAAACTTCAAAGGTATAAACTTGTTACATACTACCCTAAAACTTAATTAAAATTTTACAGGTAATAATAAATCAGAGGATGAGTTTAGCAGATGAATAACTGGGTTTTCGTAGTGAAGGATCGTATACAGAAATTAGAGTATAGTATAGAGAAATTACTAGACTATAATAGACCAGCATTTCTGTGTCTGATTGACCTAAAGAAAGCGTTTGACAGAGTAAGTCTCAAAGACGTAATCCGTGCTCTGTATAATAGAGAAGTTCCCCTAAATATTATAAAAACTATCGAAATCGTTTACTAAAATAACAAAATGAAATTATAGTCCAGGAAATGAAGCATTTCACCTCGCAATTTTCTCGTCCTGCGTGGATTGACTTGAAATTTTAACAGAAGGTAGGTAATAGCCTAAGGATCAAAATCTATATCGAACCAAAGTGCGCCAAAGCCTTGGGGGTGGTTGCCACCCCATCTCGGAGGTAAAACATTTTTTTTACGTTTTAACCACAGGTTTGGATTAAAAAAGTGATTTTAAACAAAAAATGTTCTATACATTTTTTTTGTAAAACTGATATTTTTCAAGTTATTCGCGATTGAAAGTAACAACTTTTAGACGAAAAAATCGACATTTTTAATCGATTTTTCGCGAATAACTCGAAAATGGTGCATTTTATCAAAAAAATTGTAGAGAACAAATTTTTAGCTTTTAAAAAGACTAATACAATTCATTTTTTAAAATGTTTTTGCGATATAATAGGAACCTAAATACGGCCTATCAATGTTCAGCGGTTTTCTTCAAATGCCAAATTTGAAAGATGCCAAAGTCAAATATCGGGAAAATGATACATTTTTGGAAGAAAACTCATAGAACCTTTTTTAAAGAGCATAAATAGACCTATCATAAAAAAAAGACTCTAGCTCAAAATTGAGTGAGTTATGATGAAAATAAGGTCAATACCTCATTTTTTTACGAAAAAATCGATGAAAACAACCCCCTAACCACCCCCATAATTAAAATCGATCTTCACCCTTCTGCAATTCTCTTTGTACATGTATTGTTAATACGTCCAAGAAGTTTGACCCATTTAAAATGCTTACTTTTAGAAAAAGTACGGCTTAAAGTGCAAAACGATTTACAATTTCATATTTTTTGCCCTTCTTTTTTTAAATATCTTTTCATATATTTTAAATATATGAAAAAAAATACACTAAATTGTAGCTTTTTTAATCACTAAAATTTTCCTGTATTTAGATTTGTTGTACAATGAATATTTGGCGAGATATAGCCGTTTAAAGCATCGATTTACGATCAAGCACCATCTTTTTCGAGCCCTTTAAACTCACCCCATTTAAGAACCAAGGGTTCCAAAAAGATTTAATTCACAGATCCTTGTAGCTCTTAAAAACCTCTACAAAATCGTTTTTAAAGAAACACTCTATCGTTAAAAATGAAGGAAATACGTTAAAAAAACCAATTAATTTTTTACAACTACTTATAGCGGAATTCAAGAATCAATCTATTCAATGCCATCAAAGTGAAGGTGAAGCTGACGGGCTAGTCGTTGAATTGGCTATTCAGGATAGGTCAGATTTACAAAAAATCATTGTAGCAGAAGATATCGACATCCTTGTTATCTTAACAGCCAGAGCTAATTTAGAAAAAATACAGAAAGATATTTATTTTCTCAAACTTGGGAAACAAAATTCTTCTTCTACATTATATTCATCTAAAAGTTTTGAAATAGGGTACCAGATAGTTCAAAATTAATAGCTTTTTCCCATGGTTTTACTGGCTGTGATACTGTATCTGCTTTTTACAATAAAGGTAAAAAAAATTTTTTTGATATTCTTCAAAAAAGACCGGACATGAGGGAACATCCCGAAATTTTTTACAGTAGTACTGCTAAGCTTGAAGATATTTTAGATGCTGGCAGATACTGTGCAATAATGTTGTAAGAAACTGTTAAAGACACGCAGCTTACCAAGTTAAAAAAAATAAAAGATTTGGAAGCTTTTCTCGAGCAGATGCGGTACGAACAGTTCATCAAAGCTACAACGAAAAACTGTGCGGTTAAGCTATCATCCCTTCTGCCCACTGTTGATGCCTTAGATGAGCATTCAAAAAGATGCTATTATCAAATTCAACAGTGGCTTGACAATGAAAATATCAGAGCAACAGATTGGGGATGGTATTCCAAAGATGGTTTGTTATTACCCGTACGCATGAACAAACAACCTGCACCCGATGAACTTTTGAAAATTATTTTTTTCCAATGCAAAAAAGGATGCGGCGTTTCATGTGGGTGCAGAAAAGTTGGTTTATACTGTAACTCTACTTGTTCTGGGTGCCCAGGTGAAGGGTGCAATAATAGTCTACCAATAATTGAAGAAGATGAGGATGACATAGATCACGATGAAGATGTAATTGATGACGAATAAAATTAATATTATAATTGTTTTACCTATAAATGTAAATATTTTCAACTATTTATGTAAATGTATAAGAATATATGGTGCTTTTTTATGTTGATAAATTTTTTTGTATTTAATTCTACTTTTTTCAATTTATATCTATTAAATTAGTTTATAAAAACTGCAATGTTGTAAAGGGTGATTTTCAAAAGTTGAAAAGTTGCAAAATTTTGGCAAAAAATTGTTTTCACCTACAGCACTCATACCAATTGATTTTTAAGGGTTGAAAATTTATGAAATTGTCTTTTAAAGTATAAAAAAATCACTATTTAACTAATCCAAAACAAATTTCACTCATCTTAAGATTTGTAATGTTATTTTACAATTTTTGAAAATTAGTGGTAGTTTTCACCCTTAAGAACAATTAGGGTTTATCGGCATGACATAAACTATAAAGCAGAGAGTGAGTTGAGCTTAAATCCAAATTTTTATCCAAATCGATCCAAGGCGAAATCATTTTTTTAGAATTAGTAATTTTTTACATTAATCTCTTACAAGGGTTGCTTTTTAAGGGTTGTTTTTAAGGCAAATCCTACCCATATTCAGGTTTAATATGTTATTTTATAATTTTTGACAATTAGGGGTAGTTTTCACCCCTAAAACCCTTCAGCGCACTTCGATTCGATATAGATTTGGATCCTTGGACTATCACCTACCTTCTTTAAAAATTTCAACTCAATCCATGCAGGACGAAAAAATTGCGAGGTTTTAACTTTTTTCGAGCTTCATATCCTGAACTATTAGAATAGATTGACAACTTACAGAACCTATAGAAATAGGCAGCGAAATAAAACAAGGGGACTTATTGAGCCCCATGTTCTTGAATTTATTCATGGATGAAATCGTCAAATGCGTTAACAAAGGAAGAAGAGGATACAGAATGGGAAATAAAAAAATAAAAATAGTCTGGTATAAAAATAGTAGTCAAAGACTGGTCCACAGATTTAACATAAGAGCAAAAGAATATAATATACCAATATTGTAAGTAGACTTTCTTATCAACTGGATAAAATAGCTCAAGAACAAGAAGATTTAATATTATTGTTAAAACTGCAAAATACTAATTCAATTTTGCAACATATACCGCCATCTACCAGTAAAACATTAGATTCTATTAAAACATCAACAACAAATACAAATTCTAGAAAAAGTAAATATAAAATAAACGAGCAAAAAGTTGTGTCGGCTAGTAAACCAGAACAAAAACCTACTGAACAAAATATTGGTTCAAATACAAAACCGGTAGGAGATTCCGAAAGGAATTCCCCAACACAAAATAAAATAAATAAATACAATAAACCGATTTTCGGTAGCAAAATTTCTTCTAATTTTAATACATTCCCTCGATGGGGGCATCTGCACGTTTCACGTGTCGGTGCCGATATAAATTCAAATGATTTGAAAATTTTTTTAAAAGAAACGGCGCCTGAAATATGTTTTGATTGTGAGGAATGGAATAGAACTGATAAGCAATCATCTTATAAAGTGTCCTTCCCTTTAGAAAGTCTAGATAATGTATACAACCCATCTATATGGCCCAGTGGATCTGTCGTAAGAAGATTTAAATTCAATAAAAATTTTTGGGAAAGAACGCAGACAGCAGACAATTCATAACTTTGACTACAGCTACAGATATGCCTGCAGCAGGGACACGGAAATAAAACTCCTTTATAATCAAACATATCGGGACTTTACAAAACTGTAGTGGAAATGCAGCAGTCCACACAAATGGAAACAATCTAGATCGAGACGTAGAAAGTTTAGAAGTTCCTGAAAAACTAATCCATATTTTGAATAGCGAAAGTTTAATGAGTATGTTCCATGTTAATGTTTAATGTTTAGCAAATAAAGTACAAATGGTAGATTTATTTTTGTTAGAATTCACCTTCGATATTGTTTGCTTCTCAGAGCACTGGCAGAGTAAAGCAGATCTTTGATACATAAACATCGATGGGTATTTACTTGCTAGCAGTTTCTGTAGCAAATATAAACAGAACGGTGGTACTGTAATATATGTTAAAAATACTTTAAAATTCGAAGCTACTAACTGTGATAAAATTGCTTCTCGGCCTCTGGCTAAGATCAAAGTGTAGTATTTGTTCTTATCAGCTTAATATCTAATACGTCCCGCATGCGGGGCCAGTATATTATTACAAACTTAACGATCAAATAATTAAATTAAGAGAGCATCAATATCCACTAAAAAATAAGGTCAAATATTTAGGGATGACACTTGACAGACAATTGACTTGGAAGGATCATATTAAGGATATGTTAAACAAATGCAACAAGGGAATAAATTTCCTTAAATCGATTAATAAAACTTGGTGGGGTGCTGATGTAGACGTAAATTTATTATTTTACAGAGCTATATTCGCTCTATTTTGGATTACGGAAAAAAAATTAACGTAATACACAATTCAGCTTTACGTACATGTTTAGGTGCTATGAAGTCAACACCAATTCAACCCTTGTATTTGGAAGCCTTGGAACCTTTAAATATCAGAAGAAGAAAAATTTCTGGTAAAGACATATATAAAAAATCAATCCTTATACACAAAGCTCATTACTATGAATTGCTATGATTTTTCTACTAAATACTGGGAAAAAAAGCCTTTAGTCTGCGAAGCTCTGCAACATAATATGGAAGCATTAAAAGAGATAGATAACTACGGATACACTTCAAAACATCTCATATGCAGCATATTGTTCAAATACAGATATCATGATACCAAAATATAACCAAAACCAAAATATAGTGACAATATACACACAAATAGAAAGATTATTCACTCAATATCATCAGAATTCTAAAACTCCGTAGTTATATATACCGATTAGTTACGCACCAACTTTCAGATGATGACCCTGACCAAAGACTAGAATTCTGTGAAAATATGTCCAGTCAAAAAAATTTGTTTTAGTGACGAAAGTTGATTTGTCTTGATGGAAATGTTAACCCACACAATATGAGGTATTGGAATGACAAAAATTCTCACGTCTTTCGTAAAAACATACTTAATTTCCAAAAAAAAAATTAATGTTTGAGCAGGTGTTTTGGGAAATCACATAGTTGGGCCTGTTTCTCTCAATGCTAACTTAACCGATGAAGTGTATCTGGAGATCTTCCAAAACACAATTTAGCCGGTAATTCTTGAAACTCTGAAAAATAATTCAGAATAATTCGGCAACTTAGAAATAACGTTTACCAATATGATGCTCCTTTACACTATTATGGTGCAGTAAGACGGTACCTAGACAAGAACTATCGTGGCAGATAGATTGGACGACGAGATTTGATAGAATAGCTTACTCGGTCATCGGAGCTGACACCATTAGATTTTTGTCTGTGGGGACACCTACTTAAAATCTAAGGTTTACGTTACAGCAGCTGACATTATGGACATTTTGAAACAACGAATTGTTAAAGAATGTAGGCCAATTTACGTCAACTGTAGGGTACCTCAACAGAATGAAATACATAAGGATTAGGTTCGAGAGAAATTTCCAACGAACCAAGGTGGTTTGAAAAAAGAGAAATATTCGACATCAGCTGAATATATAGATCATACCATCAATTAACTAAAAATAAATAAAAAATGGCCAATTTTGCCAACTATAGAGAACGAATAATAAAAAGATCTTCACAATAAGTTGAAGGAAATCGGATAATATATATGAACAGTCGGGAAAGCTAAATACGTGAACAACTATAAATTAAATGCAATAAGCTCAGGACAACGACAGTTAAAATATGTTGATACATAAATGCATGAACTGTTCGGAATATATTTTTTAACGAAATATTGGCTCTAATTATTATGTGAGTTCTAACTCCCTAACTTCTAACATCTTAACACAAACAAAAAACCGGTATGTTTGATGTGAATAATTAACTAGTTTGTGTAGACAAACAATGCATGGCGTTAATGAGACAAAGACAACTAGAATTTGCGAAAACAATTGAATTGAACTTGTGAAGGTCAGTGACTTGAGGTCAAAAGTGGACAATCAACATTAAATGAGAAATTGCTATCAAATTATGACAAAATTAAGTGTATTCTCTTGTATTGCGTATTTCAGTTTTGGTTAGAAATTTAATTTATTTTATCTAAATAGATTTATTATAAAAATAACCAAATAATGTTAAAAAGAAAAAAAATCGGTTGCCTGTAAAGTCGGTTTTACGGGCGAAGATTTTACGTGACAACGTCTTTTTTATATATTATTTTATATATTATATATTATTATATTATTATTTTATATATTATTTATATTTTATATATTATATTTTTATATATTATTTTATATATTATTTATTTTATATTATATTATTGATCTTATTATTTTCTACAAAATTAATTTGAAAATTTTTTCGATATATCAATTAGTTGCGGAGATATCGATCATTGAAGTTATTGTTTGCTACCAGTATTTTATATATTTATTTTTTTCAGTTATAAAAAATTACTATTTCCAATTGTGTCTACCAAGTATGGTCACATGTATTTGCCTACATATTAAATAATAATAAGTACAGATAATGTTATGTGACGTTCACTTCTGATTATATATATTTTAATATTTTTAATTTTAAAGAATCAATTTGAAAATTAAAACACTTATTCAGATCGAAGGTTCAAATTTTTGCTAAATAAATTTGAAATTAATTAAAATTTGTAAATGTAAATGGTAAAGTTGAAAATTAAAACATTTACTAAAATTGGAATTTGAAATTCTTGCTAAACACAGTTAAATTCTAACTCCGCGCGTGGTGATTGGTCGGTTTAGTTCGTTTGTTTGGTCGCCCTGTTTTGACAGGTTAGAAGTTATAATTTGTTATTTTAAATGTTTGACTAGCAATACGCGCTGTTTCTTCTCAATCGACTGAATTACGATTGATTGCAGAATGATTTAAACTAATAATTTACTTAACACTATCAACATTTGTCAATAGTATGACATAACCTATAAACTCAGTTTCTCAACTTTTGTGTCAATCTAACAATTAATCAATCAATCATAGTTTACGATAATGAAATATTAGTGTACAATTATTTACCTTTATTGTTGTAGTTGTTGTAAATGACGAATCTAAGCACTCCACATTTTCACTACAGACACAGCTGACGATACTTTCAACGATTTTCAACTTTAGCGATTCAACGCGCCTAATTCTCTAGTGCCGCGCGCAGCGGACCGATCATGTTTGAGTGGGAGAGAGACGCAAGGCATTCGCCGGTCCGGCGGGCCTCTCTCTCGTTCGGCGACTCACTGTAACAGACGTGAGCGGGCGTTACACTTTTTCTTAAATGACTCCGAGCCACAACCTAATTTAAGACGTTGTCACGTCAAAAGATATTGGATGATAACGGATTGATGATTTTTGTATATTAGATATAAAACCTAATTCAAACAATATAACGACGTTAATACTAAACAAAGAAATTCAAATTAAACATAAATGAAAGCAATAACCAAAAAACTATACCTAAAATCAGTTATACAAAAAAAGTAAAAACAAAAGCCGAAATTAAAACAATAGTAGTTAAATCTAAATCTTTTAAAGAATATATAGATTTTCTAAATTCATTTTAGCTAAGTAAACCCTTCAACTAAAAAAAAAAATTTTTTTTCTTTTCTCAGCTGGTGACACCATATGTCACCGGAGAGTAGTCGGTGATAAGATTTCTTCACTCTTTCTCTTTAGTCCTTCCGGTACCTGGTAACTTTTTTTATTTCTCTCATGGTTCTTCCTCTTTTTCTGTCTATTTCGGGTATCTATTTGGACTATATTTTCTTAGTGTTTTTTTCTTTCTGTTTCTTGTCCTTCTTACTTCGTATACTCTTTTGACCAGTCTATTATCTTCCACTCCGCAAATATGTCTATAAAACTTGGCTTGTAATTCTCCATAGTATTTAACATGGGTTCCTGTTCTAATTCAGTTCTTATTTTCTTATTTATAATTCGATTAAATTTTCTTATTCTTGGTATTCTTCTGAGGTATTTCATCTGTTTCCTTTACCTTACTGTCATGCTTAGTTGGTCTTATCCGTATTTTACTTGTGTATAGTATTATTTCATAGTAAAGAATGTAATGAAATTGAACACTATGAAAAGAAACACGATACATTTTATCTTCACAAGAAATTAAAAGAGATCGCCGGAAACAAATATCCCAAAGTTTAGAAGACATAAACGGATACATAATATTAAGTATAAATAAACATTTAAAAGAATGGAAAAACTACATTTCTGCATTATTTGAAGATGAACACGTAGAAAACTATACACCGATTGCTGTAACAGGTCCATTTATAATAGAAAGTAAGGTTATACGGGCAATACAAACGCAAAAAATGGAAAAGTACTTGGCTCCTATGAAGTAAGTTCTAAAATACTAAAGTTTTTGGAGGAAATAGAATTAAAGCACTGTGTGGTCTCTTTAGCAGAATTTATGGCACTGGGATACTACCGATTGGCTGATTGGCTTAAGTCGACATTTGACATAATCCCAAAGAAACATAGTGCAAAGACATGTCGGATAATAATAAGTCTGATAAGTCATGTTTTGAAGATCATCCAGCCAGTGATATATAGCAGAATATACACGATATTAGAGGAGAGAACTGGCAATACTCAATTCGGATTTAACAGTTGATAAGCTAAAAAGACATCCTTTTTTCAAACTGTTTTTCAATAACAAATTTAATAAAATATTGAGATTTTTTTAATACAGCTTAAAAATAAAGCGTCAAAGAATAGAATACCTCTAGAGTGACTTTTTGGGTAAGTACCTATAGTTGTTTAAATAATCGCACTCCGGGATAAACAAATTGAATAACTTATAAGCTATTTGGTGGATCCGTTTGAAATTTAGCATATTTTAAGAACTTACTACATCCCACAATTTTCAATAGTTATATAACATGTCATTATGCAAAATACAAAGTTATTAACATTTATAAATTACTGCAAAAGTAAGGGTTTTTTGAAATTATCTCGGTCAATTCTTTACGTATTTTAATTTTAAAACACAATATTAAAGAACTTTTTATGATATATATATATATATATATATATATATATATATATATATATTTAGGGATTCTACAGTATTCACTGCCTTCCCTCGCTCAACCGTTTCCATCTCTCTCTGTTGTTCCATTCTCCATCGTTCAGTCCTCTCTTACTCATGGCGTCGTCTACTTCGTTACTCCAGGATTTTCGGGGTCGTCCTCTTTTCCTCCTTCCTATGGGGCTCCATTCGGTTATTTTCTTTATCCATCTGCTATCGCTAGTTCTTCTTACATGTCCATACCACTTTAGTCTTTTTTGTTCTATATATGTTAGTATGTCTGTTTCTATTGATGTTCTTTGCTTTATTTCGTCATTACTTCTCCTATCCATTCTTGTTACTCTGCAGCATCTTCGCAGGCATTCCATCTCTGTTGCTACTATCTTACTGCTGGTTTTCTTGTTTATGATCCAATTTTCAGCCCCATATGTCATAATACTTCGCACTAATGTTTTATAAATCTGCGTTTTTGTCTTCATATTTAGGTGTCTATCCCACCATACTGAGTTAAGTTGTCGGATTGCTGTTCTTGTTTGTCCTAATCTTTGTGTAATTTCTTCCTCTGTTGTTGCCTTTTTCGTGATTATAAACCCCAGGTATTTGAATTTATCCTTTCCATTGATTGTTACGTTGTCATCAATCTGTAGATCTTCTATGTCTTCTTCACTTGTAGATAGGTACTCTGTTTTCGCGAGGTTAATATCTAGGCCAGCCTTGGTATATTCTTCTTGTAGTTTTTTCATCATGTAGCTGAGGTCGTCTTGGTCTTGTGCAATCACTACTTGATCGTCTGCAAAACTTAATGTATATAGGTATTCGTTCCGTACCGGTACTCCCATGCCTTCGCATTTTCTTTTCCATGTAGTCAAGGCTTTCTCTAAGTATATTTTGAATAGGGTTGGAGATGTGGAACAACCCTGCAGGAGCCCTTTTGTTGTGGTGAAGTCTCCTATGATTCTTGTTCCCATTTTAATGGACACTTTATTTTCTTTATACAGAGCTTTTGTAGCTTCTATGAGTTCCGTCTGTATTTCTAATTTGTACATTGCCTCCCATAGTTCTGACCTTGGTACAGAGTCATACGCCTTTCTCAGGTCCACAAATGCCAAGTGTATATCTCTATTTTTTGCTTTTTTCTTTTCCAACAGTTGTTCCAGTGTGTATATGTGGTCTATGCATGATCTTCCTGTCGTGAAGCCTGCCTGATCCTCTCCGATTTTGCCTTTTATCGCTTGCTCTATCTTTTCTCGTAGTATCTTCCCATATAATCTTCCTATTGATGATATTACGCTTATTCCTCTGTAGTTTTCGCATCGTTTTCTATCTCCTTTCTTAAATATAGATGTCATATATGCCGCCGTCCATTCCTTTGGGAGCTGTTCTCCATTTATGGCTTTCTGAAATATCCATTGTATCATCCGGTGTAATTTTTTTGATCCGTATTTTATAAGCTCAGGTGAGATGCCTCCAGGTCCCGGTGCTTTCTTATTTTTGATTGCTTTTATGGCCGTTCTCATTTCCCTATCTGTTATTTCTATTTCTTGTTGTGGGAATCTGCTTCGTCTTCGCCTGTTTTCTTTTCCAATGAATTGTGGTCTTTGTTCTGTTAATAGTTCCTTGTAGTAGTCCTTCCATTCTTTGTCCTGTATATTTCCCAATTTAATTTTTTCTTTTGAGTTTTGTTTCAATCCTCTCAGTACTTTCCATGACTCCGAAGTTCTTGTACCTCCTATATATGTTTCAATATTTAAGCAGATTCTTTTCCATTCTTCATTCTTTTGCTGTGTTATTTGTTTTTTCACTTCTCTATCTTTTTCTCTATATTCTTTATAAACTTCATCGTTGTTTGTAGTCAGCCATTTTCTGTATAGTTGCTTTTTTTCTTGAATTATTCTTTTTGTTGGTTCATTTATTTCATAATAGTGCTGTTTATTTGTTATATGTTCTTTTTCCCCAAGGGCTTCGAATGCTGCTTGCTTTATACTCGCCTTTATATGCTCGTATATTTCATCGATGTTGCCGTATCTGAATTCTATTCAATAAAGATCAAAGATGTGTGAGTCAAAAGAGGAGCAGAACGCGGAACGGACCATAGACTACTGACAGCAAAAATGAGCATTAATTGGAAACATAACAAGACCCCCTCCACAGAAGAACCGTTGAACACTATAAGAGAAAAACAATACAATATAGAACTACTCCAAGAACAATCAATAAGAGAACTATACCAACAACGTCTAGACCAAAAACTTTTTATGATCTATAACATATATTTAAACCATTTTTCTCTTAAATGTATAAGAAACATGTTTTTTACGCAAAAACTATTTTTTTTTTAGTTGTTACGATTGTTTAATAAAAAAACAAAGCAAAATTAGCAGTACGTCTTCACATAATTATCATCATCTACCCCCCATATACCTTTTGGAACCTTTAAATACCTCTATAAGATTTTTTCAGCATTTTTTTTCTTTTTTTTTGTGGCTTTAGCACTTAGCTATTTAGCCAATTATACAGTGTATAATCTATACTATTAATTGCTAGTGCAAAAAGTGTATCTATTCGAGTCAAAAAGCCTCATAAAATCCCTATAACTGAATCAAACAAAAAGAGAAAATTATAGCAAGAAAAAACAAATATAAGGAAAAACAGGGATACTCACTTCTCGTCCAGGGACCCATAAGAACATTTGTTTAAGATATTACTAGCAATAGGTCACGGAAAGAAAAGTAAATAACAATTGGGTTAAAACAAAGGTTAACGAGCTTAGCTGAGATTGACTACAGACACACATTTGCACTATGTATAAATTTAATCAGACACTCATAAAAATTTTTATTATTAGTAGCCAACAGGTTATTTATTTCATATGGAGGAAGTATTTGCAGAGTTTGCAAGTTATTTAAAAGAGTTCCTGAATGCTGAAGATATTTGGAACACTTAAAAAAGATGTGGTTAAGATCTCCTTGTTCTTGACAAGTTTCGCCTAAGTCTGAATTGTATATTTTGATTTGAACAAGATGAACAGGATAACAAGTTTTTTTATCAAAACGTGATAACGTTTTGATAAAAAAAAAATATTTTTTTTTCTTGACTAGGACAAATCATTCTAATGTAAAAAACTGTAAAAAAATCACGTAAAAATCTTATAGAGATGGTTTCAAAGGCTATATGAAGGGTAGCTGATTAGTAATCAGTGAAGTCATAGAGCTGGTTTTGCTTTGTTCTTTTTTAACTTAAAAAAAATATTGTGCCTATAGAACGTTTCTGAACCATTTTAGAGTAAAATATTTCAAATATAAGTCTTACACCATAAAAATTTATGTAATTTTGAGAGTATTAAAATTAAAATACATAAACAATTGAGTGAGATAATTGCAAATTAAATATAGATCTTCATTTATAATCTGTTCAATCCTTGGCTCGTAATGTTAATAAATAATGTAAATATAATTTTTAGAAAAAAAATTCCATCTTGTTTCCTATTGGCCATAGAAGCTTTTGTTTTATTTTGGAAAGTGTGCTTTTTCACGAGCTTTGCATTGAGCCTACTAAAAAGCATGTGACATAAAAAAAGTTTATAAGCTACATAAAAAAGATATTATAATTGTTTATAAGCTAAAAAGTCAGTTCTTTTTCAAACTATTTTTTAATAACAAATGTAATAGAATATTGTAGTTTTTTTAATATACCTTAAAAATGTGCCCTTATAGAATCGATCTCGACTTACAGAATAACTCCAGAGTGAGAGTAGAGTATTTATTTAACTATATAACAGATACAAATATTGTTTGTAGCAAGTAAAAAAAAATGCATAGTATATAAAAAATGAATATAACACGTAAATTAAATATATTCAAACAAGAACACATATTAAACAGAAAAAGATTTATTTCAAAGTTACAGTAAGCAGTTCAGTGGATGTTGAGCAATGAGTCATTTATTCTTCTGAGCAGTAAAAACAATGTTTTAGAAGATATTTTTTTATAACTTTATCGAAACTATTACAGCTTAGCTGTTTAATACTTTTTGGTAAGATATTGTGACAGTTATAATTAAGTCAATTTTTTTCTGAAAGACGTAATCTACAGTTATTTGTTCGTAGGTAGTGACAGTTTCGCGTATTGTGAACATGGACATTAGACTGCTTTATTAAATGGTAACTTTTTCTGTGAATTTCAGTTAGAACTTATAATATCAACAGAGTAGGTAGCAGCATACTTTTGAATTTGATAAAGAAAGGTCGGCAGTGTCCTGGATAACTAACCACTGCTAAAATCCTGATAGCTTTCTTTTGCATTCTAAAAATTTGAAGTGAATTTGTTGAATTGTCCCATATGATTACACCATAGTTTAGGTAAGAGTGGAATAAAAAAAATATGTTATTTTTAATGTTTCAAAATTGACAACCCTTGCTAGTTGGCGAATAACAAATAATGAACTTAATAGCTTTTTCTTAAGTTGTGAGATATGAGCCGACCAGTTCAGTCGATTATTTATGGATATTCCCAATAGTTTAACAGTCTCTTTGTTATCTGGATCATTGTGTAAATTACTTGCAGATATAACCAAATTTTGCAGATATAACCAAAGTTTTAGTTTGTTTACAGCAAACTATGTGCTAGATTTAGTAGAAACTTGCTCATGAGATTTTTAAATCATGATTATTTTTTCCTGATATAGCGTATGTAGTATCATCTATGAATTGTATGGATTTGTACGGAGATATGAATTTAGGCAAATAGTTGAAATAAAAAATAAACAAAAGAGGTCCTAAGATTGAACCTTGTGGGACTTCATGTTTTACAGATAGAAAATAGGAGAGATGACCTTAAGACACTACCGCCTGGTGTCTGCCACATAGATAAGTTATAAGCTTAAGAGGGATACCTCTGATTCTACAGTAATATGCAAGGGAGGTGAGTGTCTGGGCAAGAACAGTTGCTGAAGTTGTTTAAATTATCGCTCTCTGGGATACTTATAAGCAATTCGATTTGAAATTTAGCACACTTTAATAACTCATTACCTGCCACAATTATAAGTAGATATATTACATGCCATTATCCAAAAAATGATAAAAAATTTAACAATAGAGTTACAAGAATTAAAAACTGATATAAAAGAAGTAAAAACGGAACAAAAACAATACAGAGAAGAAATGAGGGAACTCAAAACTGAACTAGCAGAACTAAAACAAGAGAATAGTGAAATCTGGAAAGAAAATGAACAAATCAAAAAGGACCTGAATGAGACAAAAGAACGCCTTGAAAGGCTGGATAGAATAAGAAAAGAAAATAATGTGATAATACAGGGAATGACAATAGAAACTGGAGATAGAAGAATACTAAAAGAAGTAATAGGAAATTTTATGACAAAAGAGCTAAATATTACCGTAAATATAGAAGAAGCAGTGAAACTAGGAGATAAAACATGTTTAGTCAGACTGCCAAACAAAGAAGAAAAAACAAAAATTATGGAAAACAAAAGTAAACTTAAAGAAGTGAAAAAAGAAAAAATATATATAAACAATGATCTAACGATGGAGGAATTACAAATACAGAAGGAAATACGAAGAATAGCAAAAGATGAAATAAAGAAAGGTAAACGTGTCCAAATTAAAGCCAACAAACTTATAATAGATGGTCTAGAAAGGAGATGGAATAGAAACACCAACCAGCTGGAGGACCATCATGGAGGTGGTTCAAAAAACTAGCAAGGGATGAGACGATGCATTATTCGTTGACGGACGAGGCAAAGAAACAGGAAATGACTGCAGATAAACCCGGGTAAAACAAAAGTGCAATAAAGAAAGATAGACAAGAAAACAAAAATAAAAAACGAAGACAACAGAACAAAAAAAATAAAGAGTTGAAAATAAGCACATGGAACATAAGAACCATGCTAACTCCAGGAAAAATGCTAGAAATAGAAAAAGAACTCAAAAAGTATAAAATAGATATTGCAGCACTGCAAGAATTACGCTGGGAGGGACAGGGACAGATTGACAAACAAGACTTTACAATGTTATATTCAGGAGGAAAGAAACAAGGGCAAAAAGGCGTGGGATTCATGATACTAAGGCACCTAAGAGGGAAAATTATAAATTTCAAGCCAATATGCGAAAGGATGGCCTATGTTAGAGTCAACAGCAAACCATTTAATATATCAGTCTTGAATTTATACGCCCCCACAGAAACAAGCAATGCAGACGAAAAAGAAATCTTTTATCATAGGGTCGAAGAGGAGATAGAAAAAATACCCAAAGAAGATGTCATATTTGTACTAGGAGACCTCAACGCCCAGATTGGAAAAGAGGACTTTTTACAACCAATTGCAGGAAAGCATACAATACACGAAAACACGAATGACAATGGGCAAAGACTATGTAACCTAGCAACAAGAACAAATTTGTTAATGGTAACATGGAGGTCACCAGATCAGAAAACATATAGTCAAATTGATCACATAATGATTAATAAACGAAAGCAATCGTCAATAAAAGATGTAAGAACGTTCAGAGGTGCGTGTGCAGATTCAGACCACTACATGGTCACAGCCACTATAAGACAAAAAGTTAAAATTAAAACAAAACAAAAAAACCAACATAAAAAGTGGAATGTCGATAAAATGAGTAATGAAGAAGTAAGAAAAAAATATGAAGAGGCAGTAACAGTTCAAATAAAAGAGAAATATAAAGCAGAAGATATAAACACAGAATGGGAGACGATCAAAAAATCAATAGAAGAAGGTGCAAATATGCAGATAGGTAAAAGTCAGGCTAAAACAAAAAACGAATGGTATAACCAAGAATGTAGAGAAATAACAGGAAAAAAAGTGCAAGCCAGAAATAAATGGCTAAGAACAGATAAAGAGGAAGACAGAGAAGAATATGAAAAATTAAGAAGGAATGCTAAGAAAGTGATAAGGCAAAATAAAAGAAGATGGGTAGACAAAAAAATGCAGGAAATAGAGCAGGAAAGAACAAACAGAAATACGAAAAGTTTTTACAAAAAAATTAAAGAACAAAACAAAAAATACAAGGGCAAAACAAACAGAATAAAAAATAGAGAGGGAATAGTGATAATAGAGGACCAAGAATACAAACAAGTATGGAGAGATTACTACAGAGAGCTCTTGACGGAGGAAACAACAGAAGAAGAAATGCATAACGAGGAGGAAACGGTGCACGAAGAAGAAACAGATGAAGTAGATGAAGTAGATATTGAAATTTCAAAAGAACCAACATTAGAGGAATTGGATGAAGTAATACAGAGAAGCAAAAATGGAAAAGCCCCTGGTAAAGATGGCATTAATATGGAACTAATAAAATACGGGGGAAGGGAACTAAGAGGAAAAATACTGGCACTATTGAAAAATATATGGAAAGAAGAGAAAATGCCAGGGGACTGGGAGGTAGGGCAGATCATAACAATACATAAAAAGGGAGACCAACAAATCTGTGAAAATTATAGAGGAATAACGTTACTAAATACAACATATAAAATATTGACATCAATAATAAAAAAGAGGTTATCAAAGATCACAAAGAAGACAGTAGGACAGTACCAATGTGGATTCACAGAAGGAAGATCTACAATAGATGCAATACACACAATAAAACAAATAATGGAAAAAGCAAACGAGTATAAATTAGAATTGGAAATGTTATTCATAGACTTCAAACAGGCATTTGATTCAATTAAAAGGAACGGATTAATGATAGCACTTAAAAAATTAAAAATTCCACATAAACTCAAAAAATTAATAGAAATGACAATGAGAACTACAAAAATAAGCATAAAGACACAAAGAGGAGAGACAGAGGAATTCATTATAAATAAAGGGATGAAACAAGGAGATGCCTTATCAACAACGCTATTTAATCTAGCATTAGAATATGTACTACGAAATATAAATAAAGGAAATCTCAGAACAAGAGGTGGTCAAATAATTGCATATGCAGACGATATTGCTATTATTGCAAAGAACAGAAAAATAATGAAAGAAATGCTAGAAGAAATAAGAGAGAAAGGGGAGGTAATGGGGCTAAGATTAAATCAAGAAAAGACAAAAATATTAAGATTAGGGAAAAAACCAATGAAAGAAAAAATCATAATAGGAAGTTCTGAGTTTGAAGAAGTAGAATACTTCAAATACCTAGGAGTTACAATAAGTAAATCCGGAGAAAGGAAATCCGAAATAAAAGAAAAAATATTAGCAGCGAATAAAGCTTATTTTGCAAACAAAACATTACTTAAAAGCAAAACACTGACTAAAAAAAGTAAGATGAACATTTATAACACCATAATTAGGCCAATATTATTATATGCAGGAGAAACAATGACGATGGTTAAAAAAGATGAAGAAGACTTAAGAATAGCAGAGAGAAAGATTATGAGAACCATACTAGGACCAATCAGAACAGAGCAAAATGAATATAGAAGCAGAACAAATGCAGAAATTAAGGAAGAACTTAAGGAAGACATCGTAACTAAAATAAAGCAATGCAGAGTTAGATGGTTAGGTCACATTTGGCGAGCAGGCGATGAGGCAGTGACATACGCAATGATAGAATGGAATCCAGGAGGAAAAAAGAGAAGGGGAAGACCGAGATCAAAGTGGCTGCAAGAAGTTGAAGAAGACCTCCAAAGGGCAGGAGTCAGAGAATGGAGAGGAAGAACTAGAGACAGGAAAAAATGGAGAGATATTGTCAAGAAGATAAGATAAACAAAAAAGACTGATCCACTTAAGAAATCGGATCTAGAAAGCATTTGCGGTTTAACCCCACACTGGGGTGTATAGCCATTATATATATATATATATATATATATATATATATATATATATATATATATATATATATATATTATATATATATATATATATATATATTATCCAAAAAATAGAGTTATTAACATTGATAAATTACTGCAAAATTAAGGGTTTTTGACCTTTGATCTTTTTCATCTTTTAAGATTGTTAAAAAAACAAAGCAAAATTAGCAGTCTATCTTCACATAATTGTTATCAACTACCCCTCATATACCTTTTAGAACCTTCAAATATCTGTATAAGATTTTTACGTGAAATCAATGATTTTGTCCCAGATAGACTGGTGATTTACTTTGTAATTAATACTTTTCACATTTTGTAACATTTTTTTTTTAAATACTAAATCACTTGGTGTAAAATATTTCTAAGTTAACAGTTTATTTTATATGTATGTCTAGTGTAGTTCATATATCGGTAACTTATTACTACCTGCTGTAAGTAAAGAAAAAACTAATGATTACTACTACATTATACAATTGTCTAGATCGTACGCAGTTCTCACATTTTATTATACACGATTGAATTATTATATATTTAATATATATAATTAATATACAAATCTGACATAGTTTCTTTGAAAAGTGTTAAATATGTCAATTGGTCAATAACATTATCTTAAAAATAATAATCTTGATAAAATTTATGTTAAATTATTATTCACGTTCATGGTCTAACCCTTTATATTTATACAGACGGGATCTGTTTAGGGTTGACTTACTAAAGGTAGTTGGCAGGTAGCTAACTATAATTTCGATTTGCTTCAGCTAGAAAATTGTTGTAAAATTTATAAAAAATTTAAAACGAAAAATCGATGATAAGGTCCATTCGCTCAGCTCGGGAATATTTTGACATATTCATAGCTGGAAACCTACAACACAAAAATTCCTATCTCACACTATTAACAGCTTAAATAAACTTTCATTACAGACTTCTTTCGTTAAAAAATTAATAATTGTTACAAAGAATGGAGTATACTAAATCCATAAAATGTTGGGTAAGACCTATTTAAATAATATTAAGACCTATTTCTGTTGTTACAATTTAACATATTCAAGTAAATATTTGTATTAATCACGTTGTTTATTTTATTAAATATGGTTCCATTGTTGTGTCATTTTTTTTTTATTTTATTGATAACAGCATCAACCACTTTGGGTTAATAGCTGTACTATAGTTATACATAGTAGTTTTTTACATATATACTTAAATCTAGTTTGTTAGTTCTATTTAGTTTATATTTTAAATTTTATTATTATAGAGAGCCAAATTGTTCCATTTGTTTCATCAACTAATACGTTGGTAGGTTTTTCGTAAATAAATATGATAAATGTTCGTTAAGAGTTAATGTTAAGATGAGCAAGGATGCAGTTAAATTACAAGGCAAACTTGGGTATTCTCTTGTGGATAAGTTAAATGTTGACAGGATAAGACAAATAATAAAAGAATAAGAAAAAGAACTAATGAAATGAGGTAAGTAAATAAATATATGCTTTCTTATACAATTTATTAATTGAATTACCTGACTTAAGTGGGATTATTTCTGTTCCAGGTCTTTAGTTAACTTACAAACTATATTTTTTTGCAGAGAGCATAATATTTCCATTGGATTTAAAAAAAATTGTTTTTATTGGATCGAATTATTTGTGTTGTAGGTACATAATTTTACATGCAAGCTCAGAGAATGGATTTATAAAGGGATCAATTTTATTTTTAAATTGGACTTAAAAAAAGACACTATCATGGAGAAATGGATACTAATATCTTTAAGGGTTATTTGGAGAATGATATTTTACCAAGACTAAAATCATTTTCATTAAATTGATGCAAAACTGTCTAATTTTCCTCTTCAGTTTAGAGAAAAGAAATGTCTAAATTTTAAATACCATTTTACCATGGGAGCTTTTAATGTTTTTTTAAGGTGTGTAGGTGTGTAAATCCATAATAATTAGTATTATGGATTCTAATAAATCTCAGGTTACTAAAGGAAATATATAATTTAATTGCCTAAAGTAGGTCAGGACAATGTCCGACCACTTAAAAGTTTATCTACAATAATACCAAATCTGCTAGACTCACCTTATGCATAGTAAAATATTTAATTGCATTACTATCAATAGTTTACTATAGAGGAAGAAGAAAACCCGGAAGACGAAAGCTGCGAGGTAAGCGGAGCAGACGAGAGGGAGGAGGATCCACCAACGATCCTGGAAGTTAAAGACGCTGTAAACAAACTAGCCAGAAACAAATCACCCGGAATAGATAATCTCCCAGCGGAATTATATAAAGAAGGTGGCCACGATATCATAATAGCCCTACAGCAGCTTATAAAAGAAATATGGATACAGAAGTCCCTTCCCAATGATTGGAATATTGGAATACTTTGCACCATACACAAAAAGGGTGATATCTTTGAATGCTCTAACTATCGAGGAATTACGCTCCTAAATGCAGCGTATAAAATATTCTCCAATATACTATGCCATCGTATGGCACCCTATGCAGAGCGAATAATAGGACAATACCAGGCTGGTTTCAGAGGTGGTAAATCAACAATTCATCAGATTTCAACCCTAAGACAAATTCTAGAGAAAACACTGGAATACGGTGTAGACACGCACCACATATTTATAGACTACAAGGCAGCCTACGACTCTGTAAATAGAAGAGAATTGTTTAGAGCAATGATAGACCTAGGAGTACCAAATCAGTTGGTAAGTTTAACCAAACTAACCCTTGAAAAAGTTGAATGCAAAGTACGAATCCAGGGGGAACTCTCTGAACCTTTTAAAACAAATAACGGGCTACGTCAGGGAGACCCACTCTCCTGTATACTATTCAATCTAGCTCTGGAAAAAGTAATACGTACGTCACAAATCACAACTACCGGTTCAATATATAACAAATCTGTGCAAATCTTAGCATATGCTGATGATATCAATATTGTTGGGAGAACGGAAAACGCAGCACGAGAGGCGTACGTAGCATTAAAGGAAGCGGCTACAAAAATGGGTTTAATAATAAACACCAACAAAACAAAATACATGAAAATAGGTACGCAACCACAAACACTACGGCCACTTGTTATAGAAAATGACGTCATCGAAGCAGTTAACGAATTTGTATACCTGGGAACGCTCGTCAATACTGAAAATGACACTACCGCAGAGATAAACCGCAGAATTTGCACGGCTAATAGATGCTATTTTGGGCTTAATCTCCTTTTTAAATCTACAGTTATATCAAGAAATACAAAAGTAAAACTCTACAAAACAATAATACGCCCAGTCCTAACATATGGTTCAGAAACCTGGACTTTAACAAAAAGCAATGAAAACATGTTAGGATGTTTCGAAAGAAAAATACTAAGGCGCATCTATGGAGCGGTAAATGAAAATGGTGTCTGGAGAAGACGATACAACTTCGAACTCTATAGGATATACCAGGAACCAGATATCGTAAAACACATAAAGATAGGACGCCTGAGGTGGGTAGGCCATGTAATGCGGATGGAGCAAACCGACCCAGCTAGAAAAACGCTCCTTGATAGACCTATTGGTCAAAGAAGAAGAGGAAGACCCAGAACAAGATTCCTAGATAACATAGACCAAGATATGAGAAATATGGAAATACGTGCTTGGCGGAGGAAGGCGATGGATAGGGACGACTGGAGAAAAATTCTTGGGGAGGCTAGGACCCACACAGGGTTGTAAAGCCAAAATGATGATGATCAATAGTTTAATCTGAATTCACATTTTCATTTTATTTACAAAAACTTATGTTACCTTTAACTAAATTCAGAAACAAGTTATTATTTATACATCACTTATAAAATTCTTTAAATCATTATGTAGTAGAATCTGATTACCTTGAAAGAAAGTTACTATTTTTTACACATAATGCAATATCTTTAAAGAAGATGGTAAAAAGTAATGGTGAACAATAGCCACTGTGTGATACATCAGATGATCTTTTAATATAATGTGATATCCTATCTGAATCTATTAAGTTTTACCTAATAAGAAATTAGCAAACAAGGTCACATATGATTGGAAAAGACAGACATCACACAGCAAGATGTGATTCCCTCTGTCAAATGCCTTGGAGAATTCAGTGTATATTACATGCATTTAACATTTCCTTTCCAAAGCAATCGACATACTATTGAACTATCAATAAATTTGTCATAGTAGATTTCCCCAAACTAAATTTTTGATGCTACATGATTTTTGACTACTCCCCAAATTTTCTCAATCTGATTTCGTTCAGGATGGTATGGAAGAAAACGTAATAAAATGTGTCCTTGTTTCACAATTATTTTGTCTACTACATATTGTTTATATGTTGGCTTATTTAATTTAATTTTTGTATATAGTTCGGCTTTTGTATCGGTCACTTCAAAAGAAATGCATTTTTTGTGAGCTATTGCCGCATGTCCTTTTTTTCCATGAAGATGTAGGAGCTGCTTCACAGGCTACTTTGTGGTAGGTTGCGTTGTCCAATAAAAGCACAGTTTTCTGGTGCAAGTTGGGAATTAGCTTTTCTTGAAGCCATTATAGTTGTCGTGGTTCATATCGTTGTGATAATCGCTGACCGGATTTGAGGATTAGGAGGCAATTTCCCTTCCTGCATGTGCAATAATTAACCTCTGACCTTTGGTAACAGGATCCTTTAAACTTTAAACAGAACCATCATCCAATGATTTAAATGTTGTATGATTGCTGTGAAAATACGTTTTATTGGTATAGATAATAGCATAACCCTCTACTCGATATTTTTTTATTTTTCTTAGATAGTCTATTCTTTTGGCTGAAATATAGATTTTTTTCATCAGTATTTTTGAATTACTGAATTAAACAAATGTTCCTTGAAAAGGACAGTTTCTAATAAATTTGAGTAAGCGACAGGGAAACAAGAGAAAATATGTACAAATAGATTAAAGTTAACACTGAAAGTCAACAAAATGAATAACCAAATTTTTAGGTCAATATTTTTAAGTACACTATGAAAGGGGCGACTAAACAAAATTTCGTCTGCCTCGCCGTAGTCAGGAGTGGTTGTACTATCTCAACAATATTAAATAGAAAATAGGAAATTGGCAAGGATAACATGAATATAATTGTTGTTCTTCTTCTTCTTTCCCATTGTTGCACCCCAATTCTAGATAAATCGGCTTCAACATCATCATTCCATTTTTTTTTGGTCGGCCTACTGATCTTCTACCATCTGGTCTTTCAAAAAACACTGTTTTTAACAGTCTGTCATCCTCTTATCGTACCACGTGACCTGCCCATCTTATTCGGTTTGCCCTGATATATCTAACATGTTTTCAGTTCCATACAGAGTCACCAATTCAGCATTGCGGCGTCTTCTCCAACCCTCTGTGAATTCATCTCTTTGAGGGCCAAATATTATTCTGAGATCCTTTCTTTCAAATACTAGAAGCTTATTGATTTCCCGCTGGTTGAGAGTCCATGTTTCACTGCCATGTGTAATAATTGGGCCAATAATCGACTTGTACAGTGTTAATTAAAATTTTCTCTTTAGCTGCTTCGATCTTAATAATGTTGAAAGGGAGTATAATGCTCTATTTTCTGCAGCTATCCTTGCTGAGACCTCTTTTTCTATGTGGGTGTCCGCTGTGATTATCGCCACCAGGTATTTAAACTTCTTTATTATTTCGAAGTTGTGATCATTGATACTGATGTTCTGCCTAACTCTTGGTCTTGGATTTTTGGTTACTACCATGTATTTTGTCTTTTCTTCATTTATTCGGAGACCCAGACTACCTGTTTTCTCCTCGAGCTGTAAAAACACCTCTCTCACGTCTCTTGTAGAATGCGTGGCTGCTCAGACGATATTTTACTTATTGCATATTCTAAAGCAAAATTGAACAGCAACGGTGACAAGGGCTCCCCCTACCTAAGTCCTGAATTTATACCAAATGGCATCGAAGGTCTGCTTCCTATTATTACTTGCGCATATGAGTCTGTCACGCACATTTTGCGTTAATTCAACTAATTTTCTTGGTATTCCCATTTCTAACATTGCTATCCACAATTTGCTTCTTTTTATGGAATCATATGCTTGCTAGAAATCTATGAAAATTTGGTGCACATCGCGGTTGAATTCCCGGTTTTTCTCTAATATTTGTCGGATGTTATTGGAATTGTTATTAAATGAATAAGTAAAATTATATTAAAGATACTAACTGCATATGGGATAATACATCGAAATATAAAACGTGATGTATAGTTTTAGGTTAAGTCAAATACGAAATTAAAAAAAGACGGATATTAAAAAAATTGTACTCACCCTAGAAAATATTTATCAATATAAATGAATTTTCAACTGAAAATCCAGCTCACGTAAGCAAAAGACAATATGAAAAGAATAAAATCCACCTCTACAGAATTGTGGCAATGAGAGGTGACATAACAGAGCAGAGTTGCCAACTGACAGATATACTTTGTCTATTAAAGTGAGGCATAGAAATTTATATACATTTTATTTCATAGAACATAATGGGGTGTAAATACAGGAATTAGAACATTAAGTGAAAATAAAATTTAAATTTATGACAGAATATTTAGTCAATAGAAAGTTGATCGAAGAGTTGAGCTCCCACTATTTTTAGTATCAAAATAGTAAAATAAAAGAGATATGTTAATAAATAAATAAAATCAAAAGAAATTGAAATAAAATTAGTAAATTAAAAAAGAGTAACAAACATGTGACGTTCATAACCCGTAAGGTATTGTGCGTGACTGACGCGACACCTACCGCCTTCATCTGACAGTTTTGGACCTACCAATTTTCAGGTTAAACATATGATATTCATGACATATGTTTGACATTGTTAAATACAGGCGAAATTGACAATTATTAATAATTAACTTTTTAATTATATTTTTTCAGTTTATGTACAAAATAAATGTAGTATTAAAAACTTGGTTTCTCAAAATTCATCATAATATATCTTTTTAAGCCCAAACGGAAAAGAAAAGTTAAAAATGTAGTACTGGCAAATCAAGTTGTTCATGTGAAAGAGCATATAATTAAAAACAGTAATAGTAAAAGTTATGATATAAAAGCTAAAGTCATCAGGCACTCTGCAGTTAGCTTGAAGCCTTATAAAATATCTTTTAAGGTAAATTATTTTAATATTTCAATTGCATAAAAATGAGGTTACGTGATATTTCCTTTTTCATATTAATAGCACGAATCCATCTTTTTCTTTTCTCTAATTTATATGTAATCTTTGGGAACCTATAAAAACTACACTTACTATTTTTGCTATTATTAGCACAACTAAATACGCAACGTGTATTTGCACACATTTTTGATAAAATTTATGCGTAAAAAGATCCATTTTATTATGTGTCCAATTTTGTCATATTTCGCCGCTAACCACGCTGGCATCGTTTCAAGGTACCCCTACCATGGTCACGCACGGAGCGAAACGAACACGGTAAAAATAATATTTACCAAATATATTCTTACTTTAATTACAACAAATCTCCATGACGACAACCCTGTGTCAAAGATCTATCAAATAGCTTGACAATTATCGATCAAACAAATACGAAATATGCATACAGAAAATGTCAATCTAAATAAATTTAACTAAAGGGAGGCAGATTGTCAATTAAAAATGAGTTTGCCAATATTACAGCCCCATCTTATTGTTGGCCTGGAACCAACGATTCGTGGTAATATTCACTATCTTTCTGATGATGATATAGTATATCCCGTAGGATGCGTGGTGGCAGTGCATAATATTAACACCAAAAAACAAAGGTACATTAAATTATCAGATAAAGGAAAGAATTTAACACATTTGCTGGTCAGCCCTAACAAGTAAGTCCCTTAGGTATATAATAGAGTTACAATATTTATGTCGTTAATTATAAAAACTGCATTACTTCATTTATTTAAAAAATATTTTTTTTCATCGTCTGTGCTATATCTAAATTTGTGCGTAGAAAACTGATCTGAATATATCGGTGGCAATATACATTACGTGTACCCAGATATTGAAAATTGTCTTTTCAGGGCCTTTGAAGCACCGACATATAAACAATAATTTTTAATTTTTGCATAAATCAACACCAAAGACGAATACACTCACCTCTGAACTACCTTTTCCGCATTTTTTTTTTTCATAATGGACTCATATTTAGTTATAGCTTTCATTAAAAAAGTGATTCAACCCCATCATGTTTATTATAACCAAGCTACTTACTTCTTTTTTAAAATAGATATTAAGAGTATAAGTAAAAAAAAAGTATATTTTTCAGTAGCGCGCTTCGAAGACTTTACTGACCAGTGATATTTTAATGGTTTGATTTTATGCAAATTACAATATCCCTATATTATTAAAAAGAGGCAAATAAAGTATAAAAAGATGAAAAAAATCATGTTAAACTTTAATATTCAAACTTATTTAATTTACTTTGTTTACTGACTTGTACCATTAGGACCAGCTCTTGTACTAATCAGTCCAAACTTTTTCTAGTAGATTAATATCAAAATGGTATTTGTACTAAGTAGAAAATTTCCTGGGAAATTCTACTTTCGTAAAATAACAATTTACTCTTTTTATTCATACCCATAAATGATTAAAAAAATATAATATTAGCTACATCACAGGGAAAATTTTAATTTTTAGTCACCAAACTCTTCAATATATGACAAGGAAGATTTTTTTTCACATTAGAGTGTGCTTTCAAATTTTTATAAAAATCATGGAAGGTCGAAATAATAATTGGCAATAGATCCAAAACAGCTTTTTTCTTTTCATGTGTGATAGGAAGGGTGGTTTCATAACATGGCATAGGCATTAGGTTTTCTGGGTTCACAGAGTTTCGTTTAACTAATTTTAGACATCTAAAAGGTTCTTCTTCTTTCAAAGTGCATTTAAAATAGAGAGTGGCTTTTTCATTTGTGTAGCGGAACCATCTAATCGCAGTCGTTTGAATGGGTTTCCATCTGTCTTTTTTGTTAAGGTAGAGACCATTTTTATACAAACCCGCAAAATTTAAAAAATCTGTATGGTTCAATTCCACAACATCAAATTTTTTTTGCCTATAGTACGGACAAGCTGGTACTAGTCATGTGGATGGAAAATCGAGATTTGTAATTTCTTTTTTTGCTTTTCTTTGAAGCCACACTCTAAATGGCTACCGCTTACCATAAATTTATGGTCGATTACATCTAAATGATTCGAGTTTTGCATAAGGGTTAAAAACATAGCAGATACATGGGAGTTTCTGTTCTGGGCTCCACATGTATCTGAATAAAGTGTTACAGATTTAACATCTTCTGGAAGACCAGACATTTCTTTGAATAAGCATATTGCTATCTGATTTGCACCTCGAGCACCCTCAGCCTCATGCCACATGTAACATCGTACATTTCCTAGGCCGGTTTCATGCATAGTGAGATTGTAGGTCCACAATTGCCTTTTGTAAAATGATACAGAAGAGTTCACAAACGGTGTTGGCAGACAATGTTGTAAGTCAAAAGTGTAACACCTCTTGGTGCTATCTTCTTTTGAAGTTCGTTTATCCGCATCTTTCATTAGATAAGCAGAATCAGCTTCCTCATGATGTTTATCTATTTCCGACTGTATTATCAATTTTTCTTCATCGCTGAACACTTTAAGTTTAATTGCCATAGTGTCACATTTGTGGCATGTGTCCACTTTTGAAGTTTTAAATGAAATGTTTATTTTATAAAATTCTTTTTGGTAAATACTGCGGCAAACAGGATTAGACACAGAGTCTTTATAAAGAGAATACATTGTGCTGAGGTTTAAAAATGCAGGTAAGTACTTTTTATCATTCTTTCTCCTGGTATAATAGGATTCGTAGGCAGGAAATGACTCTATGTGCTTTCGTACTTCATTAAGCTTTTCAGGAGACTTTCTGTTGGCAGGTGGATCTTTTCCTCTATTGTCGGTCGAAAGTATAGCAGAAGTAGAGCTACTTATGCCATTTTTAATAGAAAATGTAATAAATATATTTGTTTCATCCAGGACTTTCATAAAACACCCCTTAGATACTTTTATGAGCTCCCCCTGGACTTTAAAATTAAATGTGTGCGTTACCATTCGAAATTTTTATTTTTCAGGATCCTCAGTTCGTTTTCTTTTCGTTTTAGGTTCCCTTGTTTGTACGAGATTAGAAACAAATGTAACTCTTTTGTCCCTACTTCCAAGAGCCCAGTACTCCCTAAAAATATTTTTTCGTACTTACTCAGGTAATTTATCTTTACATTTTTCACGACAGAGGTCAAGCTCTTTAATTTTTCTAGCTCTTCACTTTCCCGTCTAATGTTGAATAACTCTCGCCTGCATTTCTGGATTTACATTTTTCTAGTTTTCTTTTTCGGAAAAATTTACCTTGTGTACCTTCATTTTTAGGCAAATTTAAAGTTTGTGATTTTCGGGCGCGTTTTTCCCTAGCATTTATCTGGTGAAATACATTAATTTCATCATCTGATGAAAGCTCATTTTCATTCGGAGAAGGAATGTAATCATTGTCATTATCAATATGTTCCTCATGGTTATCTGTTTCATTTAAAAAGATTTTATTGTGCCTAGTGTGCAAAATGTTAATAAAATAATAACTTACCATGTGATAAAAGTTTATTGATATCCACAGGCTCAGTTTCTGTGGAAGTTTGGATGACAAATACTTGGTCGGTATCAATAACATTTTCTTGATTCGTTTCAATTGTAATATTTTTTATATTTGGTAAAATATTTCGGCTGATCTTAACAGTACAAGTCGTGCTTCAAAGCAGTAACAAATATATAAACTAAATCTGACACTTCTGAACCTAAGAGTATAAGTTGACTCCCGAGCATAAAATGGCTTCAGTTCAGTTAGGTTATTTGGATTAAATACAAGATACCATTATAAAAACTTTAAATTTTGACTTGAACTCTTAGTGCCAGGTAGAATACATATCTTTCTACCTACTTCTGACTTATACCAAACAGACACTAAAACTGACTTATACTCTTGATCCCTAACACGTTAAATATATTACACCAGTCTATCTGGTCAAAAATCATTGATTTCACGTAAACATTTTATACAGAGATTTGAAGGTTCTAAAAGATACATAACAGGTATCTGGTAATCCGTGAAGGGGTATAGCTGGTTTTGATTTGTTTTTGTTTTAAACAATCTGAAAAAGTGAAAAAAAAATTTACCTATAAAACGTTTCTTATGTAGTTTAGAAAAAATAGTTTAAATAAAAATTGTAGAGCTTAAAAAGTTCTTCAATGTGCGAGTTTCTAAATTAAAATATGTAAACAATTCACCAAGATACTTGCAAAGATCCCTTAATTTTGCAGAAAGTTTTAAATGGTAATAACTTTGTTTTTGAATAATGACATAAGTAACTTAATTACTTAAAATTGTGACAGATAACGAGTTATTACAGTATGCTAAATTTCAAATAGATGGACTAAATAATTTATAAGTTATTCAATTTGTTTATCCCGGAGAGGATTCTAGAGGTATTATGTAAATCGAAATCGATTTAATCGGGGTTCATTTTTAAGACTTATCTTAAGCTTATAAACATTTATAATACCTTCAACATTTTGTGATGCCATACACTTAAAAGTAGGCTCAATGAACAGCTAATGCTAAACCACACCTTAAGGCCACGTTAATGTTTAAATGTCTGTAATCTTTTATTCAGCAAAAATATGGAAGGAAAAGTCTTGTATACGTATTGCCTAACATTTTAGCTATCGAATTTCACCATAAAATACTTAATAAATAAATAAAGAAATATAAAATTTTAACATTGAATAAATCTTGAATATTTGGCCTTATTTGAAACTGGTAACTTAATAAGGCCAGTTTCATTTTTTAAAGAAATTTACGTGGATAATAAGTTTTAAACCTAAGAATTAAAGAATAAATACAAAGTTTAGTGAAAGAAACTTTTACTCATATTAAAAACAAAAATTTGTCAATACATTAAGTACATATATGGCACATTTACACAAATCGCGGATATATAAATATATCCTTGTCGTCTTTTGTTAATCTTATACACTCCTCGTGGTTATACTTATTACAACAAACACACTTGCGCATATCAGTCACTTTATCCTAATCACCCAAGAAACAGTACCATGAATCTTTTTTTAAATTTGGTTTTGGTTTTGCTGAGCTATGAGACTGTGCACTAAATAAATCTTTGGTAACTTCTTGTGCTTTCCCATTAATGGCCTGTCGACGTTTTTTGTTGATACTTTTAACTCCGGTGTAATCAGCAATCCATTGGAACTAAAACTTGCATTTAGTTCTTCACAGGGCTCTGTCTCACTTAGTTTTGCAACCTTATTTTTATCATATTTATTTGACGTGTAAACTGCATCACTATAATACTCGCTGGAAGCTGTACCACTTGTGTAAGACCCAGATGAGTCACTGTGTTCATCTGAGATATAAGTTTGAAAAACTGGTCAGTCCTTTTTTTATAATTTTTGCTTTTCTCACTACTCGAGAATTCTTTGCTTGTATTATTTTTGTTTACATCGCTGCAGGATAGCTGTTCTTCGAAATTTGTATTCTTTTTAACAGTTGTTTTAATTCAATTTCTGGTTCGTTTGTAGGATTTTCTTGAAAATCTTCGGCGATTGTTTCAATCTCTCGTTGTGTCAGATAACTAGGTACAAAGGCAGCATCCGGAATAGTATTTGGATTCAATTACCATATTCCAGTTGCTTCAAATCCAGAACAAATATTTTTTTGCGTCATTCGTTTCTCCAAATTGGCGTAAATATTTGCCCAAACCTTGCTCGGTTGATGGTACGTTCATAGTACGTATAGCAACCAACAAAGTCATCATAGCCAAGATGATCGCCAACGTTCGGAACGGACAGACACCCTAAGAAGAAGATATAGAGGGCTTGGATCTCAATAAGAGGACATAAAAATATCGTCGGATACGAAAGAAAAGATAGGTAGATTAAGTGAGAAATATAAAAGTAATATGCTACAAAGCGTAAAAACCAGTGTTTATAACGACTATAAAAAGAAAAATGCTCGAATATTTGGGGCAGCTTATGACACGAAAAAATATTTACTATTTCAATTTTGAGAGTGAGTATTTGAGAAAGTGGTTTGGCTGTACCATGAATGACACACTAACTCAACGATAAATATAACCTTGTTAATTTTCAATTTTTAACAGAATAATTTGGCTTGCATTAAAGGGCAGAGAATACGTAGCATCTCAATACTTAAGTTCTAATTTCTTTTCACAGTTTTCCATTGCATAATACTGCTTTCATCTAACTGAAGGCGCTTTTGGCCATCTCAATGCGTCGTTTAGTTTCAAGGCTACGGTCTCGTTGTTCATTCATTTTTTCATCTGTTCATTTAGCTCACATCTCGAGTGTATCAGGGTCCTTACTCTAAAGCTTTTCCTTTAACTTACGTTGTTTCGTCTTTAATCTTATTCTTACTGACAATTATGATTTTTGTTTTTTTTTGTGTTCAGCCATTCCATATCTCTCGCAGTACTGTGTAGTACGATCAACCAAACTTCACATAGTACACATCTTTATCGTACTCCACTTCTTACAGATTATTCCTCTATGGGTATTCTTTTTTAAATTTTTGTTGGTCTATTCGTATTATGGCTTTCTAATATCGGTATAAATTTGTACTGATTCTCACATTCTAATCATCTATTTCTGTGTTTCATAATATGTTTGCAATCCTCCTGTGTTGTATTCTGTGGAAGGCTTTCCCAAAGTTAACAAGACCTATGAATACGTTACATTTGACATTTCTACAGTATATAATGCCTCTCTAGTGCCAAAGCCTTGTCTAAATCCCAGTTGATATTCTGCTATTCTATTGTATTGATTTTTGTAGACACGTTCACGTTTCACTCGCAAGAAAACTTTTAAAACATGGTTCATCAAGCTTATCGTTCCATATTCTTCGTAGTTAATTGCATTGGGTTTTTTGGATATTGCGATTAACTTAGGTATTAGCCATTCTTTCAGAATTTCCCCGGTATAGTAAATTTAATTGTATAATGTAACAATAAAACACTGAAAACTTTGTTTTCAAAACTTCCACAAATTTTTATTTTAAATTCTTATCACTACAGCTGTTTCGGCTGATTGTCTTCCTCAAGTGATCTGTTTTTGGCATCGGTTTACACTTTATAGTCTCTAATGAAATAAGTTGAGGAGGGGAGAACTGTTTGTCTTAAGCTGGTCATTCAGAATATCTGTGTATATCTGTATATCTGTGTTTTTTAATTTGTTGATTTCCATAGATTCTAACAAAGATAGCTTAAGGCCTTTATTTTGAATGTGTAGAATTTTAAATTCGTCATCAAAAGAATGATTATGATCTAGAAGGTGAAGTGCGTATGTAGAATCTGTTTTTCTATTATTGAAAGCCCTTTTATGTTCTGCTATTCGTTTATTGAAATTTCTACCTGTTTGACCAATGTAAGTTTTTGGGCAGTCGCCACATTTAAGTTTGTACACACCACTGTGTAAGTGTTTTTTATGTTGGCTCTTATTGTTTTTAATATATTTGCCTAGGTTGTTATTTGTTCTGAAAGCTGGTGTTATTCCTTTCTTTTTTATGTGTTTGGCTATTTTTGTTGATATTTTGCCTGTATATGTAATCGAGCAGAAGGTACTGGGTTTTTTCTCTGGTGGTGGAAATACTAAGTTCAGGGCTTTCTTGTGTAGTTTTTGATTTAACATTTTATTAATTGTTTGTTCGTTGTATCCATTGTTTACTGCTATTTGCTTAATGATATTTAATTCTGTCTCAAAATTGTATTTTGACATAGGAATTGCTGTTAATCTATGTAACATACTATGATAGGCTGCCAGTTTATGTTGTGTGGGATGGGATGATGAATTGTGAATAGTCGTGTCAGTATGGGTAGGTTTATGAAATATGGAGAAGTCATGTTTGTTTTTAAGTCTGGTAATTTTTAAATCTAAAAAATCTATGGATTGATTTTGTTCTGTTTCTATTGTAAATTCAATATGACTATGAAGAGAATTAATATAAGATAAAAATTGGTCGAGTTGCCTGTTAGTTCCTGTAAAACATACCAGTACGTCGTCTACGTATCTCCACCAATATAAAAACTGTTTGAATATGGGATGTTTTGAAATCTTTGTCTCTAGATGATCCATAAAAATATCTGATAGCAATGGGCTTAGAGGATTGCCCATTATAAGTCCTGCACTGTTATTTGTATATAATTCATTATTAAATTCAAAGTAGTCCTGGTTTATGCAAACTTCAAGAAGATGTAAAATTTCAGATGTAATGATTGGATTTGTATTATTTTGGTCTAAAAGGTTTTTTACTAGAATAAAAGTTTCTGTAGGGGGGATACTAGGAAAAAGATTTTTTACGTCAAATGATATTAATCTGGAGTTGTTAGGTAACTGAAAATGTTGTATTTTATTAACTAGTTCTATTGTATTTTTTATGGTAAATTTAGATGAAAATTTAGTGTGTTCTAAAATAATATCTAACAGTTTTTTTGAAAGTTTATATGACGGAGCTGTATAAAAAGACACTACAGGTCTTATTGGGTGATGCGGTTTGTGTAGTTTATTGAAAGAGTATAATTTAGGAGGCTGTGGGTTCATGATACTGAGGTATTTCTGTTCTATTGGATTTACTATTGATTTTGAATTTTCTAACGCTAGGTTAATTTGTTTTTGATACTTTTCTGTTGGATCTTTGTGTAACGTTTTAATGTTTTGATTATTTAAAAATTCTATTGTTTTGTTATTATAAAGTAAAATATATAGTATCTAGTAAAAAACCTTTTAGACCAAAATAATACAAATCCAATCATTACATCTGAAATTTTACATCTTCTTGAAGTTTGCATAAACCAGGACTACTTTGAATTTAATAATGAATTATATACAAATAACAGTGCAGGACTTGTAATGGGCAATCCTCTAAGCCCATTGCTATCAGATATTTTTATGGATCATCTAGAGACAAAGATTTCAAAACATCCCATATTCAAATAGTTTTTATATTGGTGGAGATACGTAGACGACGTACTGGTATGTTTCACAGGAACTAACAGGCAACTCGACCAATTTTTATCTTATATTAATTCTCTTTATAGTCATATTGAATTTACAATAGAAACAGAACAAAATCAATCCATAAATTTTTTAGATTTAAAAATTACCAGACTTAAAAACAAACATGACTTCTCCATATTTCATAAACCTACCCATACTGACACGACTATTCACAATTCATCATCCCATCCCACACAACATAAACTGGCAGCCTATCATAGTATGTTACATAGATTAACAGCAATTCCTATGTCAAAATACAATTTTGAGACAGAATTAAATATCATTAAGCAAATAGCAGTAAACAATGGATACAACGAACAAACAATTAATAAAATGTTAAATCAAAAACTACACAAGAAAGCCCGAACTTAGTATTTCCACCACCAGAGAAAAAACCCAGTACCTTCTGCTCGATTACATATACAGGCAAAATATCAACAAAAATAGCCAAACACATAAAAAAGAAAAGAATAACACCAGCTTTCAGAACAAATATCAACCTAGGCAAATATATTAAAAACAATAAGAGCCAACATAAAAAACACTTACACAGTGGTGTGTACAAACTTAAATGTGGCGACTGCCCAAAAACTTACATTGGTCAAACAGGTAGAAATTTCAATAAACGAATAGCAGAACATAAAAGGGCTTTCAATAATAGAAAAACAGATTCTACATACGCACTTCACCTTCTAGATCATAATCATTCTTTTGATGACGAATTTAAAATTCTACACATTCAAAATAAGGGCCTTAAGCTATCTTTGTTAGAATCTATGGAAATCAACAAATTAAAAAACACAGATATAATTCTGAATGACCAGCTTGAGACAAACAGTTCTCCCCTCCTCAACTTATTTCATTAGAGACTATAAAGTGTAAACCGATGCCAAAAACAGATCACTTGAGAAAGGCAATCAGCCGAAACAGCTGTAGTGATAAGAATTTAAAATAAAAATTTGTGGAAGTTTTGAAAACAAAGTTTTCAGTGTTTTATTGTTACATAAAATGAATTTCCATCAAGTAACGGTCGAATCCATCAATTAATTGTATAATTCTACTAGTTTATAGATGTGGTTTTCTGTTAGTAGTCTCAAGGTATTTCATTCGGTCCCATGGCTTTAGTAATTTTAGGTTCATTTCTATCTCTTGGTTCTATGGTCCCCATTCTTTAGTCGTCTTCAAATAGCTCTTTTATATATTTTTCCCATCTATTTATTTTCTCTGCATTTTCAATTATTATTTTGTTATTTTTGTCCATTATGTTTCCAATATTTTTTTTGCATATGTCAGCTGTATCTTTAATTTTCCGGTATATGTTAAAGCTATAATGTTGATTTTCTAATATTTTTATTTCTTCACAATTCCTTTGATTTTTTATTTTTCATGCTTTAGAGGATAGATTACCCTCCAGTTGTTATTGTATGATGTTCCTTAGGTTTTTCTCTAACTCTCTCCATTTTTCTGTAGCCTTAAGTTGTCCTTGTCTTTCTACTTTCTGTACTTCCTTGTGTACTTGTTTTTCGATCTGTTCTATGTTCTCTACATACTCTACTATGCTCTCACCATCATCTCTAGGGGCTTTTTAGGTGTATATTCTACGAACTGGTAGTTTGTACTATGTGTTTTTGATAATGAGTTATTCGTTGTCCTTGAAAAACTTAACTACCCTCTCTCCTCTCTCATTACGTGTTCCTAGTCCATATTAGCCTACTACTTCTCCATCGCTTTCTTTCGCAACCTTTGCATTGAAGTCGCATGAAACAATAATAACATTGTCTTTTTTGGTTTCTTTCAGTGTTTTATCTAATTCATTGTAAAAGCTATTGTTTATTTCTTCCTCTGTGCTATCAGATGTCGGTGCGTATGCTATAGTGATGTTTATATTGTATGGCATGGCGTTTAATTTCATAAGTACAATTCTGTTCGTTATAGGTATAAACCCTTTAACTGATCTTTTGGTTTCTTTGTTGATGACAATAACTACTTCATTGCAATTTGGGGGAAGTTATCTCCAGAGTAATAAAACACGTAGTTGTCTATTACACTTCTGCCGCTGTTAGGCCATCGAACTTCACTACATCCAAGGATGTCTATCTTTAAACGTTGCATTTCTTCTCGTCATCACTTCAAGTCATCACTTTATGCTTCAATTCTGGCAGAAACTTAAACTAAAACCCCTTATGATCTTCGAAAGAATTCATAAATTGTTAAGTAAAAAATATAATAATAAACATCGTTGAGTATAATTTAGTACTGGAGGAATATACCCAATGGTATTTTCCTTTTTACGCTGTAAACTTACTATAATAAACTAAGATTAAAATTCTGAACACGGTAAAATTTTATTTGCAAGTCGCTCGGTATGTACCGTTGGAGTCTGCGCATAATACTAGGTCCAGATGTAAATCTGAAAGCCAGTTTGTTTCGACAAATCTTTAAATATTGGTTCTACTTGTCAATAACTGTGTCAAAAAGTTTTTATGTCAAATTTTCGTTTGAACAAACACTATCTTATGATATGTGCATAAAACACGTCTATGACTCTTTTTACAGAAACAAATCTATTACATTATTGCACTAATAAGTTATTCTAAGCGCAGTTTTAAAATTTTTGTTTTCTCTTATTTACGGCATTGATGCACTTTCTGCAGGAAATTGATAGCCATCGCCGAAACAACCGACAAATTACCAGTGATAACACTCTGGGATCCAGCCCTCTTTAGGAAAAAGAAAACCATAAATTTGCCTCAAGATAAAGACATTGTATGTAGCCGGTATGCTTGCTTGGAATTTACGTACGATTCTAAATTTATCGTTTGCGTAACAGCAGAACCGGACTGGACCTTCTATGTTTTCAAATGCGACAAAGGTAAACTAGAAAGCTTCGCAAGGGCCAACAATCTTAATGGGACAGGAACTGTTGTACAGGTAAGTTTTATTGTAGTTTTTTGCTAGGAATTTTATTTACATAAACACTTGCCTTCGGAAGTAATTTTTATCGAAAGAAACCTCCTAAATCGATACTTAGGAATAGCGTTTCACAACTAAAAGAACTGCTTATCTATGAAATGCTTTCTTAGGTATTAGCTCGCGTATATTTAAACTATTGTCGATAAATAAAAAGAAGAATAAGATGTCATAACCTTACTGTATGTTTATTATTAATTTTTAATAACACACGTTTACCGAAATTATGAATAGGTTCTTGAAAGCCAACACTAGTTTGTTAGGTAGAGTATATAATTTTTCTCTTTAGCATTAACTTTCGACGTTAGAACAAAATAAACTAAAATTTATTCAAATATTATTGTAAAAAATTTTTGACAATAACATCTCTTGCAATGCCGTATTCGCTCCGTGCGTGACCATGGTAGGGGTACCTTGAAACGATGCCAGCGTACGTAGCGGCGAAATATGACAAAATTGGACACTATCTTTTTACGCATAAATTTTATCAAAAATGTGTGCAAATACATGTTGCGTATTTAGTTGTGCTAATTATAGCAAAAATAGTAAGTGTAGTTTTTATAGGTTCCCAAAGATTATCTACATATAAATTAGAGAAAAGAAAAAAATGGATCCGTGCTATTAATATGAAAAAGGAAATATCACGTAACCTCATTTTTATGCAATTGAAATATTTAAATAATTTACCTTAAATGATATTTTATAAGGCTTCAAGCTAACTGCAGAGTGCCTGATGACTTTAGCTTTTATATCATAACTTTTACTATTACTGTTTTTAATTATATGCTCTTTCACGTGAAAAACTTGATTTGCCAGTACTAGATTTTTAACTTTTCTTTTCCGTTTGGGGTTAAAAAGATATATTATGATGAATTTTGAGAAACCCAGTTTTTAATACTACATTTATTTTGTACATAAACTGAAAAAATATAATTAAAAAGTTAATTATTAATAATTGTCAATTTCGCCTGTATTTAACAATGTCAAACATATGTCATTAATGTCATATATTTAACCTGAAAATTGGTAGGTCCAAAACTGTCAGATGAAGGCGGTAGGTGTCGCGTCAGTCACGCACGGAGCGAATATAGGCATTGCAAATTATCAATCGGTTGATTTATTTGACAAGCTTCAATTAACCGGCCAATGCCATCTAAATATATCGTCTGTATCATCTTCTAAATTTTAGTTTAGTAGATGACATTTCTTCATCAGTAGCAGGAAATTTAATCTAACTTTCTTTTAACCTTCCTAATGCAGTTGTAACACATTTAATTATCCTGCAATTAGTACTAGCACTTACACCTCCAAAATCTCCTAATTCTAATAGAAAGCATCTAGTTGCATAAAATCGCAACGTTTATAATAATCGATTTATGGGTGATGAAGAATTGTTTCTGAAAAGGAAATAAAATATAACATATTAACATTTTTTATTTAAACATGAACATACTACTTGTCTGTAATTAGGGTAGAGTGCTTTATGAGTGCGCGGTCAATAAGAGTGCGCGGTCAATAAGAGTGCGCACTCGTCGATTTTCGGAGTGCGTCGTCGACAGGAACAAAGTACTAGTTCGTACCGAAGTGTTTGTATGTGTCTTGAAGCATTTTAGGCAAATAAACACCGATAATAACATGTAATATTAGTTAACTTTAATTAGTTTTATCTATTTTCTTATTATATTTTGAAATATTTGATATTGTACACAACTGTAGTTTGTAAGAATTTTGCGGTAATATTTTACCATACTTGCAATAAACTTTGAATAATCGTATTTATCATACCGTGGTTTACAATTTTGCACCAAGATGGAGGCAGCACTAGCATTTGTTAAAACATGCTCGTTTTCTAAGAGTGCACAGTCATTAATATGGTAAGAGTACGCGTGCACTCTTATAAACCAGGTTTTTTTATAACGGATTAACAGTATTTTTTCTTTTTTTTTAAGCCTATCTGGCAGAAAACGAACTTCTCGGCGTGCTTTATGCTCACCGGTGATTATGGAGGCAGCAAGAAAAGGGGATGAAAATGGAGAAAGTAAGAGAAGCGTGAAAAGATCTATAGGAATGGCGGAAAGTACGTTAGGAAAAAGGCTAAAAGAACAAATTTAGCTACAAAGCTGGGAAGATACGACATTACTTTAACAGCAGAAATGGAAAAAGAGTTGTGCAACTATATAAAAACAATAGACATGTTTTATGGGTAAACTTCTAGAGCTCTAAGAAGTCTAGCGTTTGAGTTCGTTGAAATAAATAAATTAGAACATCGTTTTGATAGAACTTTAAAAATGGCAGGCAAGGGCTGGCTACGTGGATTTTTGAAACGACACAAACATATTAGTTTGAGGCAACCTGCCGCTACTAGCGTCGCCAGGGCTATTGGGTTTAATGAACCACAGTGTAAGCGGTTTTATGAAAATCTCTCGAAGTTAATGAATACATGTAAATTCCCGCCACATGCAATTTACAATATGGATGAATCGGGATTTTCCACTGTCCCAAATGGGCCTCCTAAAGTTTTCTCTACAAATGGAAAAAGGTGTCAATAAAATTTTTAACGCAGTACGGGGAAACAATGTTACTGTTGTATGCACAATGAGTGCTAGTGGACAATATATTTCTTCTGAATTTATATATCCACGTAAAAGAATACAGAAGACAGAACTTTTGGATGAAGCTCCACCATCATCAGTTGGAATGGTATCCGGCAGTAGGTCATCAATCAGGACTTGTTTGTTGATTATGCTACACATTTTAGAGATCACGCCAAGCTGACAAAGGACCAACCAGTCCTATTGATAATGATGGATGATCACACTTCCCATTGTTCCATTACAGCAATTGATTTTTTTCGGCAATATAACATTATCGCATTAACACTTCCTCCTCATAGAAGTCACCGTATGCAGCCACTTGACAGATGTTTTTTTAGCCCGCTAAAAAAGTTTTATTCCAACGAATGTGAAAAATGGCTGACGGACCATCCAGAGCGGGTAATTATGGTTTACCAAATTGCTTTAATATTTGCTCCTGCATACTTTAAAGCTGCTACTATAACGGATGCAATTGAAGGTTTTAAAGTGACGGGGATATGTCCCTTTAATAATAAAATATTTACTGACGCTGACTTCATGGCCACTTTTGTCACATAACGAGAAGAACCTGCTACAGCTGCAGTAACTACGGAACTAGAAGCGTTTAACATACAATCAGGAGTCGCTAAAAACTCTACGTCTGAAAAGAAAAAGTTGATATAGCTCCAGAAACAAAAACATTTGATTTATCAAACACTCCTGGAACATCATCAAGTTATATTAAATTAACAACCATTTCTCCGTTACCTAAACAATTGTGGTTAGATCCAGAAATCGCAGAAGCAAAAAGTCGGAAATTATCACCAGCTCTCCATATAAGGGCCAACTAATAGAAGAAAATGAGAAAAAAAGCCGCCATACAAACTCAAACTGGATGTTGGCGATAACTTACCACCACTGCAAGCGCTTCTGAGAGGGATTGTACAAAGGAAATCAGATGTGAACCTCAGACTGGCAGAGAAGATACAAAAAAATAAAAAAGCTGTTTTTACAAAGCCAAAAACAACGCCTCATAAGAAAATTTGGAGCTGTCCAGGGTACAATGAAACATTTAAACAACCTATCGCAGAAGACTGGATTAAGTGAATATCATATGCTGAATGGTCGCATGAAAAGTGCAGTGCCTACGCAGGTTTTGGATAAATGTGACCTATATTCACAAAATTACGTGCGCAATCTTACAGTCCTAAATGCGTAATTTTTAAAAGGGGGTTTATAAGAGTGCGCAAAAGCACTTTTTTTTAGTTTCACTTTTTCTATTAAAGTAATAATGTTTAGTTCGCAAATTAAAATTTATTCTGTTGTTTATGTATCAACAGGCATAAATAAAAATAAATATACTTTCAACGCAATTGGTTTGGATTTTACACTTGATTAAACCTTAAGTGCGCATTCTTGAAGCACTCTACTCTAACTCCAAATCATTTTCTATTTGTTGTAACACGTATAAAATTGTTAGTTTAGACATTCGAATCCTTCGAAAAAAATCTACATCGTCCAAAGATTTAAGACAATTTGGTCGAGTATTGATAACTCGAGGTCGTCTTTCTGTTTCTTCTTCAGAATCAGATGACGATTTGAACCGATCCAGATTTACGATAAATTGCAGTGCTTTTATATTATAAATAATACCAAAGCAATACTTTTAGTATAAAATAATACAAAAATGCAACTAAGTACAGAATAACAACAAACAAATTAAGGTACAAAGCAAGTTATTGACAAACTTCACAAGTACATCCGTCAAAACGGTAAAAACATAACCTTATACATAACTATAAGTACGTATCCTACGATAAGCTAATGCGCTTTAGGCAATTCTTAGCGTTTGGTGAGATTCGTTTAAGCCCACTTAGGTAATTCTTAAGTATTTAGGTGTCGTTAGTGAAATCGAGCGTTAGTCTCAAAGCCAGTCTATTTGACGAATAAGTAAAGTTATTATTTATGTTATCTATAAACAAACAATCTTTAATCATTGTAAATCTCTTATTCAAGATAACCACAACATAAAACATAATCACAAAGATATTTTTTAATTTAAACGGTTCAAAAGAGTGAAAATAACAAAAGAAAAATAGCAATAGTATTAATGAGTAGTAAAATAAAGAGACTAACTTATCATTTCTGAAGTCAATTTTAAACGAAACTAACGATCAGATATTCATACAATTGTTTATTTTTTGAGACTGGGGTAAAGATATTATTAAACTTTTTAAAATATTGGAAATTTGACTTAAAAACCCAAACAGGGAGTTCGTAGAACCAAAGAACGAGGCGTGAGAATTAAATAAAAGATGAAACTTTGATAAATCCACAAATAAAAATCAAGAACGTCACAGAGCCAACAGGCAAAATCTTAAAAAAATATATAATTTAATGAACTATCAATACAATTACCGACTTAATCTTCTGAAGAGGATGACTGAAAAACATTAGCAGCTGGACTGGGTTAAACGCACAGACGCTTTTAAGAAAAGGTAAAGATAGAGATAAGTTAGCAATGGTTATAGCCAACCTTCATTAGTGGAGTCAACACTAGAAAAAGAAGAAGAGGCTGTAAATGGTTATCCAATTTTCAATATCGTACCGTAAACTGAAAAACAAGTTATCTGAAAATATAAAAAGAATCTATGTGCAACTTACTGGGAAAATATTCTAGGCTAAACGCAAGAAACAAGTTAATTACAACTTTCTGCTCGCTACTAAAAATAGTCTGAGAGCTTTAGAAAACTTAACTCATAGGTGTTCTCACTAGACACTATTTACTCAGAACTTATCTTTTTATAATGAAGAAAGTGTACAGATCAACATGAAAATTTTTCTGAAATGCAGAAGAAACGGCCGAACGGACAATGTGCTTTATTAAAAGTCTGAATATTTTGGGATAAAACATTGGTATAATGGCCCTTTAGGTCGCAGTGTCGTGAAAGAGACTAAAAGGCAAATGATTCCCTCGAAATTTACAATCTATATGGTCAATATTGGACTTGAAAATATATCAGACACTCAAATCATTCTATACAGGGTGGTCCTTAAATAATTGTACTTAAACAATAAATTCCGTAAATTCCGAAAACCGTAAATTCCACACTTTAAAATATTACGATTTAAGCCAACTTGCTTTAATAAAATGTTGATATTAAGAAATATACAGGGTGGTAAAGTGGAAATTTAAAATTCTATTTTTCGCTATAACTTTTACGTTTGTAAATATTTTTCGACAAAAATTTATAATTGGATGCTTTAAAGCAGGATAAATTATAATTTTAAATATAAGGTTAAATGCTCGAATAAATGAACTTTGATCAGATAAAAGGCATATATCGAGCACAGTTTAATTTAATCTTGCCCAAGTACTTTCGATCCCTAGATCATCTTCAGGGGCATCTGAAATAAGCCAAGAAACGTTTTTTTATAACCAAAGAAATTGATTAACTTCGATAAAAACTCGAAGTTTATGGTTGAAAAAAGGTTTTTATGTGGTTAACGTTTATAGACTTACTTCGTCAATTGTGGCCTATCCGGCAAGAACAAGATGTCATAAACATAATGTACATTACACTACACTACAAATGGACAAACAAACACTTTAAAATTATTTAAGAAAGGCTACATTACTTGAAGAAGCCGGAGACAGAATGGCTCCTGATCTAACGGAAATGTTGGGGTGACATGTGACAAATGACAACTTGGATGAGCAGTCACAATCATAGATATGTGATCTGCACCTTTTACAATTCTATGAAACTAAGTATTGACCAAAAGTCCAACTGACACTACTATAGGAGGTCACTGATGAAATATAAAATTATATAGAATATTTTTTAAGTAGATTGAATAATCCAGATCTCACACTCAAACATGTCTGTAATAATTAAGGTGTTAGTTTGAGAGCAACTGAAATCGACGAAAAGTAAGAATGCAAGAAGAGGACTAAACAATATATTAGACAGTGAGTGGTTGACTACAATAAAATGGTCTACCAGGCACTATCTGTAATGTAGAAAGGAAGAGATCTGACTATGTAATTAAAATACTAAAAATTGAAAATCAAAATTGAAAGCAATGTATATAAATGGGGTGTAATCCAAGTAGTTCAGTTGAACCCACAGTCAATGGTATAACTATAAAATTAATATGGATGTGTTCAGTGCAGGAATTCTAAACAGTCGAGCTGGGTCCCCTACGAGGTGAAGCTGTAATAAAGTTTTTAAAAATAGGTTTAAATTTAGTACAATTTAAATTAATTTGAGTATTAAGACAGTGAGAGTTTTCATTTGTTTCCCTTGTAATTTCCAAATCTTCCAATAAATCCAACTCCATATAGTTTTTCTTTCTACTAATGTCATGTAAGATAGATGAACCAGTGTTGATGTTAAAATTGTGTTTACTGGATAATAAGTGTTGACCAAAACTTGAAGAGTTTGGTCTTTTCAAATGTTCTGAAACTCTAGTGGATAACTTTCTAATGGTTCTACCTACATAAGAGGCATCACAATCATCACATTTTAATTTGTAAATACCACTTTTGTCAAGTGTGTTCATCCTATCTTTGGTGTTGATTAAGAAGGAACCTAAGGTGTTGTGTGACTTGAAGGAAATTTTGATGTTATTGATTGTAGAAGTAAAAAGTTTAGATATTTTATTGGAAATGCTGCTAATGTAGGTGAAGGAGAAATATCTGGTGTTATTTGAAGCAGTAGGTTGAAGAAAACATTGTGACGAATATGCAAGCTTTTCTGCAATTTTTAGTTTAGCTCTATTTAGAAGCTTATAGATAATGTTAGGATCATAACCATTATTGAAAGCAATTTGTTTAAGAGTATTAAGTTCTGAATTAAAATTATCATTAGAAAGTGGAAATTTGAGTAACCTATGAATGTAACTGTTGAAAGCAGCCATTTTATGTTGGGTTGGATGATTAGATGTATCATGTATAACATGATCTGTTTGGGTAGGTTTTCTGTAAATATTGTACTCTAAAGAATCTTTATTACGGGAAATAGTCATATCCAAGAAGTTCAACTTTTTATCAGATTCTGGTTCCAGAGTAAAAGAGATGTTGGGATGGAGGATATTAAGATCATCCAGAATCTGTAAAGCATCATCTTGGGTTCCCTGTATGAGAGCTATACAATTATCAACATACCTTGACCAAAAAACTATTTTGTTGTTGTTGTTAACAAACTTATGTTCTAAGCTGTCTAAGAAAATGTCAGCTAGAAAAGGTGATAGTGGAGATCCCATTGCTAAACCTGTTGGTTGTTTATATATTTTTTGATTGAATTGAAAGAAGTCCTGATCCAGACAGAATTTAAGTATAGTTAAGATAGCATCTTTGTCTTTTGCCGATATGTTGCAATTGTCTAGAAGATTGTGTACTAAAGGTAATGTTTCATCTCTTGGTACAGAAGTAAACAGATTGGAAACATCAAAAGAAACTAAATAAAAACCCTCTTCTATCCTAATGTTATTTAACCGTTCTATTAGATCTAAAGAATTTTTGATGGAGAACTTAGGTTTAAAATTAGTGATAGACTGAATTGTGTTGTAAATAAACTCTGATAAAATAGAAACTGGAGTGTTACAAAAACTTACTACAGGCCTTATGGGACAATTGTGTTTATGGATTTTAGGAAGTCCATATAACCTAGGTGTTATAGGATTAGATACAATTAACTTTCTGTTGTTATATTTAGTAGTAGTGTCATTAAACAATTTGACCATTGCTTTTGTTTTATTAATAAAGGTGTTAAGTGGATTTTTTCCAAAACTACAAAACTGTTATCTGAAAGAAAAGATTCTACTTTTTCTATGTATTGAGTTTGTTCTAAGATTACAACACAATTACCCTTATCAGCCTTGCTAAGTACAAGAGAATTATCAATTTTTTGTTTAATTGATTTTAGCAAATCCTTTTGTTTTTTAAAATTATGGTGATTTCTATGAAAATTGCGTTTGTACTTACATTGTTGTTGTTGAAGTAAGCTAATGCAAGAGTTTCTCAAATATTGTTTAGTATCAGCATTGTTAGTCATACCTTCTATTAGAGTGTCCAGCTCTACTGCAAATCCTCCCAGCACTGAGTCACTTAACCTAAAATTCTGACAAGAAAACTTAAGGCCTAATCCTAAAAAATACGGTTCATCCTCTGAAAAGTTAGTGTTACTTAGATTTAAGACTCTAGGATGAAATTGGTGATCTGAAAACTTATGCATAAGTGTTGAGGTGCTTCTCTGTTGTTTTTGCAAAATCAAACGGTTTAATTTGTTGGTAAGATTTCTCTTCTTGGTGGATTGTAAGCGGGAGACCTTATCTTCTATGTTGTTAAAGGAGTCGTTGACTAGAAACCAAGGATGTTGTTGCAAAATTTGATCATAAGTAATTTTAAGATTGACGTTAATATGGTGAAGTTTGGTATAGTGCTTCTTAAGTTCTCTTTTCAGGATCTTTTTCTCCAAAATATGTTTTTCTTTATCAGGTACATTTTTTGATGTTTTGACCTTAGCAAAAGTAGGAGTGACTTGATGTGAAATGCACTGTCTAACGAACCAGCATTTCACATCAAGTCACTTCTACTTTTGCTAAGGTCAAAACATCAAAAAATGTACCTGATAAAGAAAAACAGATTTTGGAGAAAAAGATCCTGAAAAGAGAACTTAAGAAGCACTATACCAAACTTCACCATATTAACGTCAATCTTAAAACTACTTATGATCAAATTTTGCAACAACATCCTTGGTTTCTTGTCAACGACTCCTTTAACAACATAGAAGATGAGGTCTCCCGCTTACAATCCACCAAGAAGAGAAATCTTACCAACAAATTAAACCGTTTGATTTTGCAAAAACAACAGAGAAGCACCTCAATACTTATGCATAAGTTTTCAGATCACCAATTTCATCCTAGAGTCTTAAATCTAAGTAACACTAACTTTTCAGAGGATGAACTGTATTTTTTAGGATTAGGCCTTAAGTTTTCTTGTCAGAATTTTAGGTTAAGTGACTCAGTGCTGGGAGGATTTGCAGTAGAGCTGGACACTCTAATAGAAGGTATGACTAACAATGCTGATACTAAACAATATTTGAGAAACTTAAACTTTGAGATACAAACTTTAATGTAACTGATAGAGGGCGCCACATATGCCACATGTGTGGCATTGATTTGCGCTTAACTTTTTTGCTTTTACAGTTAGCTCTATTTGTGTTAAAAAATGTTAAAGATACATTATTTTTACAAGGAAAAGGTATACTTGTTGATAACCTCAAAATTTATCCGTTTTCGAGATATTCGCATTTTATAAGTCAGCTGCATAATAATTCTTAGTTGTAATATTTGTGCGGTGAAGCACTGAATACCTGTAGATAAGCATAATTCACAGTTTATTCTTATTACAACAACTCAAAGATGATAATGTAACATTACAAAATTTTTGTTATGGCTGCTAAATGTCTTATGAAATATTCTTCATCTTCTTCTTTAGGTGCCGTGTCCGTATTTAGACGTTGACGGTCATCATGTTTACATTTTCCCTTTTATATCGCTTCTTAAGTTTCTATACCTACTGGAGTTGTATTACTTTTTCCCTATTGTAAAATGCTGAAAACCCAAAATATGTGGTTTATGTAAGATGGTACACCACCTCATTCTAGAGAGAAGGCAGTGAGAACATACTTAAATATAAATGTTCTGAACGTTGGATTTATCGTAGCAGTCATATTCCGTTGCAATGTGGTGAGATATTGATATAATTATTTATAATTATAATATATAATTATTTAATTTATACAAAATCCCAAAAGAATACTTATCATTCATTACGTAAATTATTTAACCATTTTTATTAGGACAATTAGAAACTAAAGCCCAAGTATTGAATACCACAGGTGTGTCTTGTTTCATAATACTTCTGCTACCAATCTAACCTTAAAGACTCAGCATTTTTACAAAAACATCATCGTTGGCCTAATAACCGATATTGTTATAAATATAATAAACACACAGTTAATTTAGTTCGTTAGTGAATCATAATAGACCATTTGTTCGAGATGTAATTATAGTTGCTCGTAAGCTGTAACATAATCATATAAATAAGTAATATAAATAAGTAATATACCATAAGGTTTGGATATGTATCCAAAAGAATATATTCATCCATTACACATTATAGCCACCACGTAGCCCAGAATTTAATCCGCTTGATTTTGGTGTATGGGGCGTATTAAAACAACGTGTCTATAAGAATCCCATAAAAATTCGCAACCAACTATGGGAAGAAATAAATACTGCAGCAGTTTCTTTAGAACCAATGATGCTATTTAACATGTGACGATCTTTTATGTAATATATTGACAAATGAATTAAAGAAAATGGTAGACATATCGAACACTTACGTTGACAAAAAGTTATGTTATTTAGTTTAACTATTTTTTAATTTGGTTTGTAAACAAAATGTTTTGATTATGACTTTAATTTAACATAAAACGTAAAATGTTTGATGTAAAATCCCTATTATTCTGTTTTTGTAAAATCCTATTATTAATTATCCTGCTGATATATTTATTATATTTATTATTTTGTTAACTATTGACTTTAGTTAAAGGTATTTTATAAAAAAAATTTGATTTATTAATGTTTTTGTCTATTTTTCCTTCGTCGCTTGGAGTAATTGCCTTAAATCAGAATTATGCAGCTGATTTGTAAAATGCGATTATCACGAAAACTGTTAAGTTTTGAAGTTATTAAGAAGTATACATTTTTTTTGTTTAAATAATGTATCTTTAATATTTTTTATCAAAAATACAGGTAACTTAAACAGCAAAAAAGTTAAGTGCAAACTCTATCAGTTACATCAAAGTGTGTATCAAATTATAATTTCTCATATTTAGAAGTACCCAGTTGTAAATATAAATTTTAATTTGCACTTTAACACCCTGTATCTTTTTGAATATCAACATTAAAGCAATTTGGCTTCAATCGTAATATTTTAAAGTGTATAATTTACGGTTTTCGTTTGTACAATTACTTAAGGACCACCCTGTATATTATCTAAATTTTATATCTATTATCTAAATATCATATCTATTATCTAAATATTATACAGAAGAGGGGACAGAAGTTGGTTAGGTACCAGAAGGTCAGCTGTCATGGCTCCGCTGTATTCGTACTTCTTTATGTTGTAGATCTGTCCTTTGTACCAACCTCGTTCTAGGTTTTGCTTACGTTCACAAAAACTTGTTCTGTATATTCCAGTTCTCTTCGGAATCTTCAGATCTGAAGCCAAACTGTGCGTCAGGGATTGTTTCTTGCCTTTCTCTTTGGTCATGAAATCTTGATTGAAAAATTCTTCCCTGTATTTTACTAATTACTAGAAGTAAAATTTGTCTACTAATTTTACGAAAAAGCCTCGTTTTTCCCGGTTCTGTAAGGTTTAATTAATCAATATGATGTTGGCTTCTTTCCACGTATTCTGGAAGAGCGTGTATCTTAATATGGCGTTTTTTAGTTGGTCCAATAAACTATGGCCGTCACTGGTAGATACTTCAGAGCCATTTTAGTTATTACATTTTGACCTAGTGCTCATTTTTAACGGTATTTTCTGATCACCTCGCTGACCTCTACTACTTCCTAGTTTTCTGGCTTTTTTTATTTTAGTAGTAGGCAGTAATTTAGTGAGGACTCTTTCGAATGCTCTTTTCATCACATCTGTTTTTTTTTGTTGAGTATACAATACCATTTTTACCGTAAATTTTCGGAATAAATTTTCCATCGCTCCTTAGAATTTTTTGGAGTTTTTATATATTTTCAATATTTTCGTTTCTTTGTTTCATGTCTTTCACCATTTTTGGCTTCTTGCTCTAGTGGCTCTATTTTTGACCCATATTACCGATGGCTATGCTGGACTCGTTCAATCTGCCCGGATTTTCTCACGCTTTGGACGTCGATGGTTCAAATAGCTCAAATAGAGCTCGTACTAGTTTTCTTGTAGGTAAGTGTTTTATTATAGTGTAGCGTAACCGAAATATAGTGCTTATATGTGATTAAACGGGTAATTTAGTAGGTAACCCCAAACTACAATTAAACCAAAATACCAATTCGTTTGTAAATATTTAATGAGCAGTAGGCCGGAGAAAAGGTAACTTTAGTGAGAAAATAAAAAATAATACAACCTTTACTAAATAAAATTATTTATGGTATCGAATGATTATGGCAAGTTATATTATTAAAAAAAATTAGTCACCAAGACTTAGCGCTACATAAACATCGACATGTCTTTATTTTTAGCTCCTCTGCAGGACCAAACATTTCAGGTACTCTTCGTGTTCGTCAGTCATCAAAAACTGTTTTTAAATTTAATAAACATCTTAAATGTTTTATATACGATAAAGAAACAAAAAATAAAAATGAAACGTAGGTAGACCTCCAAATAAAATAACACACAAAAACGTGCCAAAAAAACTTTTGTTGTAACACGCGCACGGTCAAATCGACTGTATACAAAGTTTTGATTTTAATTAATAAAAAAACATATATATATATATATATATATATATATATATATATATATATATATATATATATATATATATATATATATATATATATATATATATATATATATATATATTCAGGGATTCTACAGTATTCACTGCCTTCCCTCGCTCAACCGTTTCCATCTCTCTCTATTGTTCCATTCTCCATCGTTTAGGCCTCTCTTACTCATGGCGTCGTGGCTCCATTCGGTTATTCTCTTTATCCACCTGCTGTCGCTAGTTATTCTTACATGTCCATACCACTTTAGTCTTTTTTGTTCTATATTAATAGGTCTGTTTCTATTGATGTTCTTTGCTTTATTTCGTCATTACTTCTCCTATCCATTCTTGTTACTCTGCAGCATCTTCGCAGGCATTCCATCTCTGTTGCTACTATCTTACTGCTGTTTTTCTTGTTTATGATCCAATTTTCAGCCCCATATGTCATAATGCTTCGCACTAATGTTTTATAGATCTGTGTTTTTGTCTTCATATCTAGGTGTCTATCCCACCATACTGAGTTAATTTGTCGGATTGCTGTTCTTGTTTGTCCTAATCTTTGTGTAATTTCTTCCTCTGTTGTTGCCTGTTTCGTGATTATAAACCCAAAGTATTTGAATTTATCCTTTTATTTGATTGTTACGTTGTCATCAATCTGTAGATAAAAATAAGTATAAAAACAAAATAAATTAAAAAAAAAAAACAAATATACTTAAATATAAACCAAAAAATCTGTTATTTTAAACTTACGTTACAATGTTTCATTAATTGTTGGCTTTTATAGCATTCAGTACAAAGCTGTGAAGTATGTTCTCGGCATATATACTTTTGACACTGTACGCATAGGGTCTTCGTTTTTCTGTTCGTTTTCGACGAGCAAAAATGACATCTGCCTGAAACGTCATACTGGCTATGTTGCGTAGTTACCTCCGGGATGTCCAATATTTTTTTTATACGATATAGTTATAGGGTATAGTTACTGGTAATTTAATCATTTCTTGACGACGTTAAAGTTGCGAAACTCGTTGCTAATGATTTCAAAAAGTTTCGGCGAGTACTATGACTATTGTTATTTTTATCAGCAACGATATGGCTATTTATTCCAGGAATGAAAGTAAAAAATAATGTTAAGTTAAGAGTTCTTTGTGATGCTAAGGCCATCGGCAACTTTTTCGTGACACAGAGTAAGTTTCTTTTAGCTCATCAACGGTATCAACACCTCCCTTTGTTGCATTGTAAAATGTAATCATTGTTAGCTTGTATGCGTCGCCACTTTCTGGATCAATCTCGTCTTTATAATGCATTGTTGACAATAATGCAACTATTTTGTTTTGGTTGGGCTTGTAGGATACCAAATTCATGTCTTCGGTGAAACCAAAAATGCTATAAGTAACTTTACGCTCCTTTAGCTTTGCAAACTTTTTTTTATAAGCAAACACCATACGAAACTAAATTTAATTTGGGACATATGACAGTCTCATGTAAGATCGAAACGATATAATGATGTTTTGTCCTCTTAGTATAACTATTTTAATATTCACAAAGTATTATTTTTAAGGTGGCTTGTAACCCAAATGACGTCAATCAAATAGCAGTTTGTGGCGAGCAAGTACTGCGTTGTCTAGGATGTGTCGACTTTACCTGGCGACAGTTCGGCTACAACAAACTAGATCCCTGTCATTACACGAGCTGTTGTTGGTTAAGTCAAGACCGTCTAATCGTAGGAAGCTATAGAGGCAAAATCATGATTTTGGAAACTGGAGAAATTAGGGGTGTTTTTCATGCGTCAGATCTTCCGCTGATAAATATGAAACTAAAAGAGGAGTAAGCAAACAAATTGTTTATGTTTTAATAAAAATTATTGCTACAGGAGCACAGGCTTCTTCTAGAATAATAACTGAATCGCTTATTTATGCAAGGATATAAGTCACTAGAATGAAGTTTTGAGAAAATTTAGAAAAAAGTGTTAATATTTGAAACAAATAAAAAATTTGTGAAAGTTGTGGAAGTTTTGAAAACAAAAGTTTTTTGTATTTTATTGTTATAGAAAATGAATTTCCATCAAGTAGTGGTCGAAGTCATCACTTATTTTCAGAAATGAATTTAAAAAAATATCTGATTTATTATTTTTGGTCGTATTTGTTCAAATTAACAAAAAAAAAAACGTTTAGTGACAAACTTTATTACCAGTCATTAACAAATGAAATATTTTAACCTAAAAAATAAACATTAAGCAGTTTTTTACTCTTGATAATTTTCAAGAAGATACCTAGTTATCTTTTGAATATTATTGATTTTTTTAATGTTAATTGGAATTTTTCCATAGGATAAGCTCTTTACTTTTAAAGTTGAACATTTTCGGTGCTCTGGCTTTCTATAACAAAGGAACTAGTTAGTGTTTTATCGATATACTTTATACAATTCTTTAACAAGTTCTTGTTTGTATGATTGTAGCGGAACTCAATAAAACTGGAGACTGCGAAAAGACTTCTTTTGTGAACATTGAATAGATGTAGCAGGAATTTTAACAGAAAGGCACATTTTCTTGTAATATTCGGACCGCCAATTTTTAAATTCTAACGACTAAAATGTCGTTAGTTCTGACGATTTGTACGGTAAATTTCTCTCTTTGCAGAACTACAGATTGCTTCACAAACTTGCATTGGTGTGTACAGCTTATCTATGCCATTGAGTTTGCGCTTTACCAAGAAAAAAGATAGAGTTCTTGGTGATGCTTCTTCTTTACGAGGCCGGTTCGTCTTCATAACTTTTGACTCTACTAAAAATTTTGACTCGCACCTTCAATAAAAGATTGGTTCAACAAACTAAAAAAATGATACAACATTTAAAACTTAAGTGCAAGGTTTTCTAATGGCCTTTCTTGGAACCATGTGTCATTGGTAATCTGTATATGGTTATCCCAACAACCGATTTTTCTTAATTTTAAAAGTTTTATACTCATCTGGGTTGTTTACTCCCTTCTTTCTCTTTTTTGTAGTATTCTCAGTATCACTCATATTAAATCAAAGAGTATTTTACACAACAATCGTCTGTAATTAACAACATAAGAACCTGCTTGTAATTTATCGCCTAATAAACTCGCTGTGTTCATGATGCTACTAGCACTAGTCAAAGATCAGCGACAAATTTATGAAACGATATATGTCAATGACTTATATCGTTTCATAAATCGATCAAATATTCTGTTGGCTGCCTACCTATCAAAAGTACTGAAGACTAATATTCTTTTATGACTTAACGTTAGATATAGGTATTGAAAACAAATTTTCGTCATAATCTTAATTTACATAAAGTAGTGACTTAATATCCATACATAAATAAGCGATTCAACTGACCTTTCAGGTTTTTATTTTTTGGTTTTTTTTTTTGTTTTTTTTAAACATATATTTATTAGAAGAAAGAATTGAAACAAATGATTAAAGAAGAACTGAAAAAATAAGTGAAACAAATGAAAAATGGAAAAACACCCGGGCCTGGAGACATTCCCATCGAGTTGGTAAAACATGGACCGGATGCTCTTTTGGAAAGCTTAGTGAATATTTTTAATAAATGCTTAATTGAAGGCCAAACGATTCCAGACGATTGGAATTTGGCCCACATTAGCCCCATTTATAAAAAGGGAGACAGAAAAGAATGCGGAAATTATAGAGGCATTAGCGTAACTAGCTCGCTGGGGAGGTTATATGGTCGTATATTGAAAAGAAGAATAGAAGAGGAGTATAAAGAAATTGAAGAACAAAGCGGCTTCAGAGCAGGAAGATCGTGCGTGGACAACACATTTACCCTTCAACAAGTAATTGAAAAACGAACAGCTCAAAACCTCCCTACGCATCTGGTATTTATAGATCGGGAGAAGGCTTATGATACAGTTCCTTTAAAACTCTTATTTAGTGTCTTGACGAGAACGGACCTTAGTAAAACATATCTAAAAGCAATACTGAACATCTATAAATGTCCTCAAAGCACTGTAAAAACAGGAAATATTTTCTCAAGGGTATTTACAGTAACGAAAGGCTTGAGACAAGGATGTTGTCTTTCCCCACCCTATTTAAAATATATATCCAAGAAGCACTGCACCAGTGGAGACAAAAATGTGCGGGAATGGGGTTGAAGCTTAACAACCATTATCTGACAACGCTGTTCTTTGCAGATGATCAAGTACTAATTGCAAGCTGTGAAGAAGATGCAGATTATATGCTTAGAAAGCTCAAAGATAATTACGAAAAATGGGGATGTGTATGAATATATCTAAAACAGAATATATGCGAATAGGCAGTGAAGACGAAGACCCGGATTTGGAAATTAGACAAATGAAAAGGTGCTACGAATACAAATATTTGGGAAGTATTATCTGCAGTAAAGGAACAACGGAACGAGATATAGACTATAGAGTGCAACAAGGCATTAAGAGTGTTCAAATTCTGAATTCGATAATTTGGACCAACAAAGCTACTATGAGAACTAAAATGACTATCTACAAAGTAATTGTAGAGCCCATTCTTACATATGAAGCAGAATGTTACCAAATGACAGTAAAAGGAAAGAAAAAAGTTGACACGGTTGAAATGGACTACCTGAGAAGAGCCTGCCGTATATCAAGAGTAGAACGTACACCTAATTCTGAAATTAGAAGAAAAACAGATAGAGTACATACAACTTCTATTAACTGTCTTCTATTAACTGTCTCTACTAGACAGTTAATATGGTATGGACACGTACAGAGGATGGACGACAACAGATGGCCAAAAAGAGCTATGGAATACAATCCAAGTAATAGAAGGAAACGAGGAAGACCAGCCAAGTCTTGGATACAAGGTGTTATGGAAACCATGAAAGATAGAGCCATTGATGAAGACACCTGGAGAGATAGAAAAAGATGGCGATCGAAATGCGGGAAGCAGCAGAAGCTGTAGGATCTCCGCTTATATATATATATATATATATATATATATATATATATATATATATATATATATATATATATATATATATATTTATATATTTTTATTTCTATATATATATATATATATATATATATATATATATATATATATATATATATTCTATATATATATATATATACATATATATATATATATATATATATATATATATATATATATATAGAAATGGAAAAGTAAAAAATTTTTACTTTTACTTATATATATATATATATACATATATATATATATATATATATATATATATATATATATATATATACAAGAATTACTGGGTATTAGTGATTGTCAACAACACAGTTTATTAGGGTTGCAGTCAGAAAATTGGCCGGGATGTTAATGAGAAACACTCTTATGACTTTTTGTCTAGCTTTCGGAATGGTTTTATTCCTTTTTCAAGACACTGTAATAAGAAAAAAAAATGTAAATATTTATATTTAGATTTGTGATATTTTATAAATATTTACATTTTTTTTTTCTTATTACAGTGTCTTAAAAAAGGAATAAAACCATTCCGAAAGCTAGACAAAAAGTCATAAGAGTGTTTCATTAACATCCCGGCCAATTTTCTGACTGCAACCCTAATAAACTGTGTTGTTTGTATATATATATATATATATATATATATATATATACTTTTATGTTGAACGTTGAAAGTCCTCATTTAGATTGCAAGCAGTATGTAACATTTTTAGTCCAGTCTATTTTAACACGTCCGACGAAAATGATGTATTTCTGGCGGATGTCGATTACGTAGTTCTAGCTAGTAAGGTTTTTAATTATTTTAGTTTTTGACTAAAGAAACAATAAAACAACCACATACTTATAATTAAATGAAATTTTGTAAGTTATTACCTTAATACGAATCTTCAAGAGTGGGTCGCGGCTTGTTCTCACATTTTAAAAACATCAAACTGTTAAATGCGAATCACTTGCTCACGTAAACGTCATTAATTCCGTCTTCTGAATGAGATTTACTTGTCTTAACTTCCATTTCTCCTATATGCTTTGAATCTTTTTTCTGCTACTTCTTTTCGTATTTCCATCGTTGTTGTTATCTGGGTAAATGCATTACTCCTAATTTTTATAATCTTTGTGACGGCAATCCCACAACACGTTGTTGTCTATAAATATATCAATTAAATGCATAGTTGCGTTTTTGACCACTCCATTTTTTCCACAAAACTCAAAAAATATCAAAACAAATCACAAAAAATATGTCCCGTATTCACTCGCTTCCGGCCTATAATACAAGTGAAGAGTAGATTAAAAACATTAAGTGAGGACGCAGTACCAACAAGTAGCACCAACATGTTGCCAACATCCTTTCATCTTTACCGCTCACCGACGGGTAACAAAAAATAACTTGTTGAAATAACACACAACATGTTGATTTTTAGTAGAATTTCGATAACATATTGAATAACATTGTTCATAACATGTTATGTTACTAAGTGAGAACAAAGTACCGGGGTTCTTTCACTACAGTCAAATAGCTTTAAATAAAAATATATGTTATAATTGACCGTAATCTTGTCATATTTGTAGAATGTGTCAAATCGAGTTTTTAATAAATATTTTAGTTTAAAGATATTTTATGCATCCATCAACTATCAAATTTTTTTAAGTATTTAATAAATATGTTATTATGTTTATGCTACTTAAGGACCAAAAGGGATAAAAAGGGTAAAAAGTAAGTATGAAATGTTTACTGATAACAGTAAGGTAAGTCATAGTGTCAGGAAAATATTTACATAACTAGCTTCAGGCCAGAAAATTCATCATATATTAAATATCAATACTGAGATAAATTCTGGAATAGACAAGAGAATGTATTGCCACTTACCATATCTTTTTTGACTTTCAATTTGCGTGTGGGAGTCTAAACTTGAAGATCTTTTACAATATCGAGGTTTGAAATACCAAATTACTTGGTAAACTTAAACTAACTACCTATGATGTAGAAAGCAAAGTTAAGTTAGATGTAGCCCTGTTTTCCTTTTATTTTTGGATTTACTTTTTTGCTGGAGTTCCTTGCGTAAATTATTGTTTATGTTTTCTTTCATTTTTTTTAATTCTTTGCATGCATGAGAGTCAAAGCTTTTGGCTGCAATTAAAGAAGCTGAACCAGAGTTCTTTCATTTAATTTTCGATGGACCAGGTAAAGCTAAGAAGGAAAGATGGACCAGTAGATTCTTCTGTAAAAGTAGTTGAAATATTATTTACTTTTTAAAAATTTATTTGAGTATTCAGGGAGTACAAAAGAGAATAACGGAGTATAAGGGACAGTGAGAAACTCGTCTTCTTGGCTGTGTTTATGGATTTAAATTAAAATTAAAATAAAAAAAAAAATTAAACAAAATAATATGTGATAATATTACCTTATTTAAATGAGGTTGAATATCATTGGGCTTAACGCATCTCACTGTCTGATTCCAGTTGTTATTTCGATGGGTTCTGTTATTTCTACCTGAACCTTTACTTTAGTTTTGTTTTTTACGTCTATGAAATAAATTTTATAATAAATAACATTTTTAGTTTCTCATTTTTTGTAATAACAGTTTTCATAGTACAGTAGTCAATTTCAACTTTCTTATTTCAAATACAGCACCCTGTATATGATTCAATTTTTAGATTTCTCATAATATTCTAAAAATGTTTATTGCAAGATTTGTTACAGCACACTTAATGATTATTTCCCATCCAGGCCTTAATAATAAGAAAGTAAGCAAAAACTATTTCAGCGGACTTTTTACTGAAATGAAAGTAAAAAAATATTTTTATAATAGTTTTTAAGAAACATTTCCAAATTTGCGGCCTATATCCCAAGGGACAACTAATAAAATAGAAAAGCTATTTCGCGAGTTTGGACAGGTTGGCACATGAAAAATACCTACAGTTGCTAATACAATAAGTGATGATGTCAAATTGGATATTACGCTTGAATTTGAGGAAAACCCCTATTATCTTAGTCAAAAACAGCCCAACATTTGATGTTAGCCATTCATTAACAATTAAACATTAAAAAAAAAAATAAAGTACATCTCTATACAATGATGCCAACTCATGAACTCATCGTCAAAGACGACTTTGATAGGAGAACGTATTGTTGTGAAAAAATTATGGTAATGTTAGATAATACTGCGATCCAATTAGAACATGTTTTGTTTTTTGATGAGTTGACACTTCACGGGCATGCTAATCATTATACAACATAACAATATCATCAAAAGGTTAAAGTATGGGCAGGAATTATTAGGGATCATATCATAGGTCAATTTTTCATAAATGGCAATTTAAATGGCGGTACGATAATTATTAAGCACTTTTCCAAAATAATGTCATACCAACTTTGACAAACTTATATCCTGATCCAGCAAATCTATAAGTTCCAGCGAATATGATATAATTTCAGCACCTCCCCTTTCCAAATCAATGTTCGGTAGTGTCTTAACCGAATATTCCCCAAATCGGTGAAAAGAGGCGAGGATCGATGGAATGGCCAGCACGCTCTCCTATTCTGACTCCATTAGACTTCTTCTTATGGGTATATATTAAAAATATTGTATACAAAACTAAACTCATCGACTTAGATTAGAAGAAATTTTTATTAAGATTAGCATATTACCAAGACGTGTACTCTCTTTAATGATAGATTAGAGGTTACACAAAGAACGGTACTAGGCTCGGGCTTCAGTCTGGTAGAGGTATCTTGGTCGGGGCTCTTATTACAGCTCAAATATAAAGAATCAGTTAGAGAAGTACTGAAGATACAGAGACGAGAAGTTAGAAGATAAGAGAAGAGAAGTTGGAAGATAAGATAAGGGAATTATTTGGGCACCACCCTATTTTTAGAGGAACAGGGAAACTTTAAGACATAGAGAATACGATAACAAGAAAGGTAAGATACAGTTAAGATACGCGAGAATAAAGTAAACCGTGAGAGAAAAGGTATTATGATCGTGCGGTACACACTCAATATTTCGACACATATACACTTAAAACAAATAATAATATAAATGAATAAAAATGCCTGAAGGAGATATACCTTGCACAAAAATATAAATTCATATCATGGTAAAAAATAAAAAGCAAATATATCGTCAACAAAGTTATATTGAGGTATATTAGAAAAAAATGCACTATAACAATTACGACACAGTTAAATGTCACGAGATAAGTGATTACACAATCTATTATCAAATACAACAACAAAATATCTTTTTTGAAAAATAATACTGAATAATGTAGTATTCTCAAGAATAAAAAAACAAGGAATATTATGATTGTCAATATTCGTCAAAATAAAATATTATGATGCCTTGAGAATACGTAAACATTTACTAAATTTTTTTTTAATGTGATCACCTCAAATCTATTGCTAAAATTTATCATAAATATAGCCTACTTTAATATCAAACAAGTGGATCGTAATTTATACGTATGATATCATAAGTTTATAAAACGTGATAGTTCATTCGGTTATACTTAACCATAAAGCAAAGTCACTGAACTGGATGTTAGAAATCAATTTGTTACTATTTAGGTATTGAAGTTGAGCTTTAGTCAATAAAATTTATGGTTACTCAAAATATCGTAGACAACAGGTGATGGCGTTACGTCCTCAATACAGGCACTTGACACTGGGTCCTGGCAACAAGTATTGGACTGCAGGTACAGCAAATTACGGTCTTCGATCCGTAATCCCTCGAATTGACTTAGGTAGTCGAAAAGAGAAACAACCAGACAGGAACAGCACAGGTAGTAGTCAGTAGTATAGATAAATGAAGAGACAAATGAACGTAAAGTTGAATGAAGGCGTCGAACAGCAGAGACGAATGAAGGTAGAGATGAACAATGGTAGAGATGAATGATGGTAGAGATGAACGATGGTAAAGATGAACGATGGTAGAGATGAGCGATCGGCAAACAGAGATGACTTCGTTCCTTCGAATTGGAATACGTCTGTTTGACAAAAGGGAAAATAGTTAATATAGGACTCACTGTGTAAAGATATTTTATATAGATAAGGGTAAATTGAAAATACATTTACCGCCGTGTGATGGAGAACCAACCGCTTGCCACACGAAACAACTTGAAAATGAATTCGAATTTTGATCTTAGGCAAGCTAAAGATAAAAAAAGAAGTGGGAGTATTGGCTGAAGAGTGCCACGCAAAATTGATATTTAAAAGACAAGGCTAGTGGAGTCATTTTTGTAACTTAAACCTTATCTCCTGACAGGAATTATACGTTCACCGAAAACCAACTCTTCTGTTTTTCTGAGAAGGTAGACCGGGGATTTCACAATAAGCACTGACTCCTTTGTTACTAGGAAAGATTTCTATTAAGCAAAGGATAGATAAAAAGATCAGGGAACATTTGGCGAAATATTTCATTGTTAAAAAAAGCGTAGCGAATCGCTCGTTGCTGTTGGGTTACTTTTACGGCTTTTAACAAAATATATGGACATAGGCGGCGTGAAATTAATTTTCTAAGGGAAATAATTTAAAGAAATTTTAAACATGCTTCAGACGTTTGAGGCGAGTATTTTAAACATCTTCTAAATTCACAATAATGTTTTTTTTTTGTTTTTTACATTATCGATAAATAAACAGTATCACCTATTAGTTTTTTAGTGTGTTGTAGCAAATGTTTGTACTCAGATAATTTTCTTTATTTGTAATATTACTTTTTGCATTAAATCTGAAAAATCCTAATATTTCCGAAACAGGTAAAGATAAGTATAAGGCATTGCACAATGATATGTCTAGAATATTCTGAAAAATCCAAAAATTAAATAATATATAGGATGATGAATTTGAAATAAGAAAGTTATTATTGCAGCATCATCATTATCCAGCCTTCTGCGTTTAAAGTTAAATATAGGCCTTTTCTAATTTCTTTCATTTCTGTTGGTCTTAAGCTTCCTGAAGCCAATTCACAGCAATTCTTTTGACGTCGTCTGTCCGTCGTGTCTACGTCTGCTTCTTCTGTCTGCTCGTGGTCTCGATATTGTAATTTTTTGGGTCCAAAGCCCGTCGTTTATTCTGGCCACATGGCCCGCTCAGTTTCACTTTAGCAATGTGCTCTATAAGATTTGTGACGCCTGTCCTTCTTCTAATTGTTTCGTTTTTAACCCTGTCTTTAAGAGTCGGTCAAAGTAGCGAGCGCTCTATTTTTAATTGACTACTTTAAGTTTGACTGCTGCAGCCTAAGTTAAGGAAAGTGTTTCGGCGCCTTAAGTCATGACTGGAAGCACACATTGGTCGAACGTCTTCTTTTCCAAATAATTTGGCATGTTGCTCCTAGATATATCAAGAAGAGCTCTATATGCGGCCCATGCTAAAGTGATTATTCTTTGCAGTTTAGCAGTTTGGTTTTAGCTGGCAATTTGGATTTCATGACCTAAGCATTTATATTGCTGACGATAATGAACCATCAACACCAGTGACGAGAAACTAAGAAATAAATATTGAGGGAAAAGAGGTATATGAAGAATTAAGGAAATTAAAAAAATAGAAAATCACAAGGAGAGAACATATACCGAACAAACTCCTAAAGTACGAAGGACCAGATCTGACCAAACAACTATTAAAACTAATCCAAAAAATAAAAGAATAAAACAGAATGCCTTAAGAATGGAGATTAAGCAGCCCAATATCTCTCTTCAAAAGGGGGACAAATCAGACTCAAAAAATTACAAAGCAATTAATTTATTAAATACAACACCAAAATTAACAACCAAAGTACTAAGAAATAAAATGAATGAAATTATAACACTAGCAGAAGAACAACAATGTTTTCGGTCGGAAAGATCATGCGTCGATTCTATATTCATTATGAGGAAAGTGCAAGAGAAATCATTAGAATGCAATCAACCGGCAGACATATGGTTTGTAAACCTTAAGAAGGCATTTCATCGGTTCAAATTAAAGAACGTTATCCACTTATTGTACGCAAAAGAGATACATCTAGGAATAATCAAAACGATCGAAAATATCTATCAAAACAACACAATAAAAGTATAAGAAGAAGAATAACTAACTGGCCTTATTGAAACTGGCAATGGGATAAGATAAGGAGATTCCCTTAGTCCTCTATTGTTCAATCTGATTATGGAGGAAATAACAAAGTAAGAACTAAAAAAGGTACCAAATGGAAGAAAAACAACAACAAAACTAATCTGCTATGCACAGGACGCAATAATAATCAATCAGAGTAAAGATGATTAACAACTTATGCTTCATCAATTTAATTAATATAACCGCCAGTAAATTTAAAATGGTAATTGCGCCAAAGAAGGCAAACTTCATGGTTAAAACAGCAAATGTACTAAGATGAACATTGGAGCTGGAATGTCAAATAATAGAACAAGATAGAATAGTAAAGTAATGAAAGGCATAATTTACAAAACAGTCATCAGACCATTAATGACATAGACGGCAGAAACATGACCTGACATAAAGAGGACAAAAAGGTTGTTAGAAATAGCAGAGATAAACACTTAGAAAAATTGATTTTTAAACACTATGGGACAGAGTTACAGATATACGACGTAGATGCAAGGTGAAGAACATCAAGGACTGTGTAAGAAATAGAAGAGTAGAATGGAACTATCATATAAGCCTAATGACATCAAATAGAGTAGTAAAGACGACAAGAAACGATTCCCGAATAGGAAGACGATCAGTAGGAAGACCACGGTAACGATGGAACGACAACATTCTGGAGGCACATCGAAAAACAGACACGATCATGTCTACATAAAAAGTAAAAGAAGAATTATTTATATTTATGAACTAATCCTATTTCGTTGCAGTCCATTTTCGCCTGCTACCAGATTTGTCATGTATTGTTTCTTTCCAAAATTTATGTTCAAATCATCTTCATTACAGGCGGCATCTAACCCAGTAAGCATAGTTCCAATCTGTGTTAAGTAATCTGTTATCAGAAGAATGTCGTAGGTGGGAAAGCATTTCGCGGTCGACATTGATTCCTTTGGCTAATTACATATTTTGATATAATATTTTACTATAATTGCTAACTAGGCGGTGCGTTTCGATACAGTTCCGAGTCTTCTGGCAAGTCTTCCTGATGAAAGGTAAAGCTTGAAATACATGTAGAAAAGTATCGAGAGACTCCAGTTGTATCGAAACGCAACCGTCTGTGATTATTTAGTTTTAGTTATGTTTAGTCAGTCTATTATCGTATATGTTTCAGGTATCGGCCGGGTAAATGCCGATTCACCGTCCATCCGACACTCCGTTTCGTCTTTTCTTTTTAATTGACTCTAAAATAAAAATCGAAAATGTAACGTCAGAAATTAATTATAAACATCCTATTTCCATTTAGAAAATATTAATTAGTTTATAAAGGCACTAAATATTTAATAATATTTCAGAGAAGAAGGAGATTTACCCGTCAATCCATCTTTATACGACATGTTCGGCGTAGGTGACGACCAAACTGAGTGCTGGGAAATCCGTTGTATAGTAAATATTAGCAGAGGCTTCGTCATGGGCTACTTGAACGGAAAAGTCCACTTTTACGAAAAAGAAAACTCCAACAAATATAGGAAGCGGGGCATTTTCAGAATCCCGGACAGAACCGTCCGTAGAGAATACGAAGAAGAGCCGGAAGTCATAACCACGGTGAACAGCATCGCAATAAATCCATCTCAGGACAGGTTGGAAACATTTTAGTTATTTCTATTTACGGTTAAATGGCCGTTATACACACATCCGTTTTCTTGACGCTTATAGCAGCGACAATAATATGTGTGAAACTTTTTAAAAAAAGGTCGTATATTTTAATTTAAGGCGTAGTAGGAAAAGAGAAAAATTTGTTTTATGGTTAAATTCTTTCTAAAAAATAAATTAGGACTTAAGCAATTTAGCAATTTGTCATACATAATAATTTTAACAAAGGATTTATGGTTTACAATCATACGCAGATTTATTACGAGAGCCATTTTTGCACTTACACATCTAGATAATATTTGATGAAATCCTATTTATGTATATACAGGGTGGTCCTTAAGTAATTGTACAAACAGAAACCGTAGATTCTGCTCTTTAAAATATTACGATTTAAGCCAATTTGCTTTAATAAAATGTTGATATTAAGAAAGATACAGTGTGTTAAAATGGAAATTTAAAATTTTATTTTTCGCTATAACTTTTACGTTTGTAAATATTTTTAGACAAAAATTTACAATTGGATGTTTTTAAGTAGGATAAATTATAATTGTATACACACTTTAATGTAACTGATAGAGGGCGCCATATATGTCACATGTGTTGCATAAATTTGGGCTTAACATTTCTTCTCTTTAAGTTAGCTCCATTTGTGTTAAAAAATAGTAAAGATATATTATTTTTACAAAGAAAAGGTATACTTATTAGTAATCACAAAGTTCAACCGTTTTCGAGATAATCGCATTTTATAAGTCAGCTGCATAATAATATTTGTGCGGTAAAGCACTGAATATCTGTAGATAAGCATAATTTATAGTTTATTTTTATTAAACCAACTCAAAAATCACAACATACATCACAAAATGCTTTGTTATGGCTGCTAAATGTCTTATTAAAAAAAAGATTATTCATCTTCTTCTTTAGGTGCCGTGTCCGTATTCAGACATTGGCCGTCAATATGTTTATAATTTCCCTTTTCTATCGCTTCTTAAGTTTCTATACTGGCGTTGTATAGCTTTGTCTCTGTTGTAAAATGCTGAAAACCCAAAATATGTGGTTTATGCAAGATGGTATACCTCCACATTGTAGAGAGAAGGCAGTGATAACATACTTAAATACAACTTTTCTGAACGTTGAATTGGTCGTGGTAGTCATATTCCATGGCAATGTGGTGAGATATTGATGTAATTATTTAATTCCTAAAAAATCCCAAAAGAATACTTATTATTCATTTCACGGTAAACATACAGGCAATTTAGTTCGGCATAATATTAGTTCGTTAGTAAATCATAATAGTCCATTTGTTCGAGATGTAATTATACTTAGTCGTAAGCTGTAACGTAATCATCAAGCAATGTCATCGATAGGTTATTCCGTAAGTAAATAAGTAAACAATGAACGAGATACATCACAGTTTAATACATTATTTAACCTCTGCGACAAATAAGATGTAGTTCCACAATATACCATAAGATTTGGATATGTAGCCAAACAAATATATTCATCAATTATACATTATAGCCTCCACGTAGCCCAGAATTTAATCCGCTTGATTTTGGTGTATGGGGCGCATTAAACCAACGTGTTTATAAGAATCCCATATACATTCGCAACCAACTATGGAAAGAAATAAATTCTGCAGCAGTTTCTTAGAACCAATGATGCTATTTAATATGAGACGATCTTTTATGGAATATATTGACAAATGAATTAAAGAAAATGGTGGATATATCGAACACTTACTTTGACAAAAAGTTATGTTATTTAGTTTAACTGTTTCTTAATTTGGTTTGTAAACAAAATGTTTTGATTACGACTTTAATTTAACATAAAACGTAAAACGTTTGATGTAAAATCCTATTATCTGTTATTTTGTCAAATCCTATTAATAAATATCCTGCTAATATATTTATTTTATTTAATATTTCGTTAACTATTTACTTTAGCTAAAGGTATTTTATACCAAAAATCAGAAGTATTAATGTTTTCGTCTATTTTTCCTTCGTAGCTTGGAGTAATTGACTTAAATCAGAATTATGCAGCTGATTTTTAAAATGCGATTATCTCGAAAACTGTTGAGTTTTGAAGCTATTAACAGGTATACCTTTTTTTTGTTAAAATAGTGTATCTTTAATATTTTTTATCACAAATACAGGTAACTTAAAGAGCATAAAAGTTAAGTGCAAATATATGCCACATATGTAGCACATGTGGCGCCCTCTATTAGCTACATCATAGTGTGCATCAAATTATAATTTCTCATATTTAAAATTACCCATTTGTAAGTTGTTATACATAAATGTTTAAAAACATGAAAGTTATAGTGAAAAATAAAATTTTAAATTTGCACTTTAACACCCTGTATCTTTCTTAATATCAACATTTTAATAAAGCAATTTACATTAAATCCGAATATTTTAAACTGTAGAATTTACTGTTTCTTTTTGTACAATTACTTAAGGACCACCCTGTATAATTAAATAAATACATATTTTATTTATTTATTTATAAATTTCCATATATATATATATATATATATATATATATATATATATATATATATATATATATATATATATATATATATATATATATATAATAAATGATTCAAAAGGATACTTGTGGCAGGATTATCGCTCACAAAAGCGGAGAATAAAACAAGGATCTTGCTATTTCATGCTTTAATGAAAACGTTTCGTGTATAAATACATACAAATCATTGAATATAAAAGTACATCGATAGGCTTACAAATATAAGGAAAATAAGCAAAAACTTAAGAAAATATATCTGACAATTTATGGTAGTAATGTATAAAATGGTCAACTTAAGAGCCGTGAACTTGTTGATATAAAAAGTTATATGATTTAAAACAGTTTATTGTAAATACAACAAAAGTATCCAAAACAATACAAGTAAACTTTAATACATAAAGAACACACAGAGCTTTCACCACTGATATGAGGTTTGAAAAACCATTGATACGTTGTTTAAAAAATGAAATTATATACAAAAAAAGGCAGTAAAAGTAGTATATTAGTATTCCAGTGTATTTTTGTATTCCCAATTAACATTTTAAAAGCTAACACAGAAAGGAAAGCCGATAAAAAGTCAATTTTAAAAGCCGTATAGGTACAAAATTTCCCACTTTCAAGAAATCAATGACATGCTATTTGACTCCAATAATTACCTGGGTAATTTTAAAAGTGTTTTTCCCCTACCTCAAAAAAAGTCATTTTTTCGTTTTTATTTTTTCCGGTGAGTCATCAATTTAAAAATTTCAAAAAATTTACAAGCATAGATGAATCTTTTAGTGTAACTCTTCTTTGGAGATGACTGCAGGTCTAGTTTCTTATAATCTAAAACTACATTTCAGATATTTTTCAGATTTTTCCATTTTTTGCTCCACCTTAAAAATCCAAAAAAAAAAGAACTGTTATTAAGGACTTTTTGGAGATTTTCAGTCTATAGACTTTACCATAGACCAAATCAGGGTTTTTTGAGTTACATATAACTGGAATTAACTGTGTCCCTTAAGATATTAAAAAAATTAGCGAAACACGTTAAAACCTCCAAAAAGCATATTTTTTCGGGGTTTTTGGTGATTTTGTGAGTTTTTCCATGGTTAATTATATCTTTAAGATCGATAGAACCTTAATAATTTTTTTAAAAAATTTACACGCAATACATTTTTTTTTTAAAGAAAGTGTATAAATTCTGTTTGGAGATGACTGCTGTTTTAGTTTTTCTTCTATCTTTTATATTTCATCAAAAACCATATTGCATCAGGTGCGCAATTTCAAAAAATGACACGCATAGATGAGGCTTTTACAAAACCTGTGTATTTTTTATAGACCCGTATGTTGAGTATACTTAACCCTTTTTTCACTTACCATTTATTTAAAAACTGTAATAATATATTGTAATAATATAAGTAAATTATGTAATTATTTTACAAGCAACATTCAAGAAGTTGTCCCAATTTCCTTTTATATTTTAATTTTAACAAAATATAGTTGTAAATTTGGGATTTACGCAAAAATATAAATTTAAACTTTAGAAATCTTGTCCAATATCAAATCTTTAGAATTCATATCCGAAATTGGACAGTATAATTTTATCATCCAGTAGACCGAATGAATCTATTTGTTATTAAATACACACACTTAGTTAATTAGGTTACATACACATTTGGTCAATTATCAATAATATAATTTGGACATCAGTCAAAAGTGCTAATAAAGTTAAACAATTTACATAAATTAAATACACATGTCACGCGAGGTCCGCGAAAATATTGACCCAATTAAAGTTTATATAAAACTAATATCTCTTGCTCAGAAGAGCATTCAATCAATATTCACTCAACGAACTTGATAGTCTTCAACGATCAACTTCATCAGTCTCTACTCAAAGTAATCCCGGGTCAACACCCATAGTGTACGTCTCTACAATAAACTCTGCTACTATTATTTGGTGTTTCCATTACAACTGAACGAACATCTTCACTGAGCCAACGAAGGGGATTTGTTCATGGTCCTATCGAGAAACAGAATACTTCAAGGAAGCTTGAGAGAGCCTATACAGTCCACGCCAGCAACACCCTCAGTAGCAGAGAGAGACCACTAGACCCCGGAGACCGAGACCAGTACCAGAGCCGAGAGCAGTACCAAAGCCGAGAGCCATACTAGAGCCGAGAACAGTACCAAAGCCGAGAGCCACACTAGAGCCGAGAGCAGTACCAAAGCCGAGAGCCATACTAGAGCCGAGAGCAGTACCAAAGCCGAGAGCCACACTAGAGCCGAGAGCAGTACCAAAGCAGAGAGCCATACTAGAGCCGAGAGCAGTACCAAAGCCGAGAGCCATACTAGAGCCGAGAGCAGTACCAAAGCCGAGAGCCACACTGGAGCCGAGAGCAGTACCAAAGCCGAGAGCCATACTAGAGCCGAGAGCAGTACCAAAGCCGAGAGCCACACTAGAGCCGAGAGCAGTACCAAAGCCGAGAGCCATACTAGAGCCGAGAGCAGTACCAAAGCCGAGAGCCATACTAGAGCCGAGAGCAGTACCAAAGTCGAGAGCCACACTAGAGCCGAGAGCAGTACCAAAGCCGAGAGCCATACTAGAGCCGCAGGGCAGCCAAAGGACAGGACCGATTGCAGAACCCACCAGAAGCGAGGGATCCTCAACGTCTAAGAACACAAAAAACCGTAAGTTTTTGAATAATTACAAAATCTTCCAACTTTTACAATCTTACAATTTAACAAGTTTTTTTTTTATTACAATTTAACAATTTAGAACAACAATCTCCACTATATCAATCGTATAATAATGTACTTTAGAATGTATACCATTTAAATAATACAGAGAATTGATAAAACAAAAAATAAACGTCATTCACAACTATAATTTACTAAACAGTAATTTTGTATGACAATTTGAAAAAAGAAATGTTCATACATATAGCTTGCTTTTAATTTTAATTAAATACTTTATTTCGAAAAATTAAAATAATTACGTAGCAAATAATTTTATTTATTTTGATATATATCATTGTGAGAGTGTGTCGTTTACATCTTGACCTACCTCAGTACAAAGAATAGCACAGCAGGCAAGGTCAAACTCATATTTCGCTAAATTGCACATTCCGATAGAAAAGAAAGTGTTATAGTACAGGTATACCTATTTAATAAATAACGTACATTTCGTATTGTCTAATATATTTACCGCTGAATGTAAAAATTTATAAAAATAATCATGGAAAGTATATACGTTAAGCAAGCGGAAATAGGAACAGAAATAACGAAACTCGTTTCAAATACAAAAAAGGATTCCCAATCTCGGAGAAATCAACAATACATCCGAGATAGACAGGAAAAATTAGAAGAATATTGGGCAAAATTTTTAAATAACCACGAAAAGCTGCTAGAAGGGGGTATAACGAAAGAAAAATATTTTGAAACAAAATACTATGATCAGGTATTTAAGATATACATTGAGGGGAAAACCCTGTTGGAAGAATATGGAAGGGTGCTGAAAAGAGGAAAAGCACCGAAAGTAAAGGAGATACAGATAAGAAAACAAAGAATCGAGGAATTATTACGGCCAGAAAATGAACAAGACTTGCAGGAGGATGAAGAATTGCAGTCAGAGTTAAGAGAATACATGGAAAAGGTGAATACACTAATGATTGAAGCAGCAGTAAATGAGGAACTAGACGCTACAGATAATGGAGAAGTAGAGAGAATAAATCATCTAAAGAGGAAAGTCAGGGAAGTTTTAAAGAAAATAAGGCCAGGAATGCAACGGCCAGAAAGCACACAGAGGAGGGACGGTGTGACATTGCCGCAGGTAAAAATCCCTGTGTATGAAGGCAGATATGAAACGTGGAGAACTTTCCACGATCTGTTTACTAAAGTAATACATGAAAACGACCAGTTATCAAACGCAGAAAAAATGCAGTACCTAAAAACTCAAGTAAGAGGGACAGCCAACAGAATGATACAACACTTAAACATATCCGAGGCCAACTACGAAGTGGCCTGGAACATGCTAAAAGATAGGTATGAGAACCCAAGGATGATATTGTTTAAATTAATAGACAGGATGCTACTAGCGCAGGAAGTAAAGGAATCTTCTGCTAGAGCATTGAAATCACTACATGACACCTTCCACGAAAGTCTGGAAGCCATAGGAGGGTTAGGAACAGACACGGAAGCGTGGAGCCTATTGATAGCCCGAATTATCATAAAGAAATGGGACAATGAAACTAGGAGGCTGTACGAAAACCACATTGGAGACAGTAGAGAGATACCGACGTACAAATCGACACAAACATTCTTACAGCGAAGATTTCAGACACTGGAACTGCTGGAGTCAGAAAAAAGACAAGAGAAGCAAGGAGGATCTCTTAGGAAACCAAGAACACATTGCGTGATATGCAACGGAGATCACGGAGTACCGAACTGCAGAGAATTTCAGGAACTCAATGTAAGAGACCGGAACAGGATGATAAAAGAAAAAGGATTGTGTACAAACTGCCTAGCAAATAAAAACGAAAAACAATGTTATTCACAATATAGGTGCAGACACTGTGGCGGAGACCACCACCATATGTTGCATTATGAAAAAGGAAACACAAGCAACAAAAGAAACTCCAATGGAACGAAAGGAGAACAAACACAAGAAAGAAATGGAAGAGATTCAAACAATAGAAGAAACGGGTACCAAGCTGATAGGTACAGAGGAGGAAATAATAATCCATACAACGCCAGAGAACAAAATAACGGAAGGCGAGAAAATACACAAGATACCAATGGGCCTAGGAATAGCAACGACCAACAAAGAGGGCAGAATTCAGTAAACTGTGCAAGCCATAAGGAAGGTGAAGCATTACTAGCGACAGCTGTGGTACGCATAAGAGATGCGAAAGGAGATTCACACATAATGAGAGCACTAATCGACCAAGGGTCACAATGCGCATTTATAACGGAACAAGCTGCGACGACGCTAGGAACAACAAAGAAGCCCATACAGGCGACCATATCCGGGATAGGCTCGTCAGGAGAAAAAACAGCCAACTGGAGTATGAAACTTTTAATCGAAACTCATTACGAAAGTGACTTCGAGATGGAAATAGAAGCACTAGTACTACCGAAGATAACAAGGAATTTACCGGAACAGGATATAATTCTACCGAACTATAACGAGAAAAATGCAATACTGGCAGATCCAAGATATTACAAGGTAGGGAAGATAGATTTACTACTAGGAGTAAAAGAATACAGTTACATATTGACAGAAGGGATGCACAGAATAAGTAATGGACTCCTGAGTCAAAACACCAAACTAGGATGGATAGTTTCGGGAATAGCACGAGAAAGGGAGAATATAAAAGCAGAAGTATGCTGTATGATATCAAGACAAGAAATGGACGTACAAATAAAGAACTTCTGGGAATTAGAAGAAGTAAATCAGGACACAAGTTTCTCAGTGGAAGAACAAGAATGTGAAGAACTGTATCGACAGACTGTAAACAGGAATGAAGAAGGGAGATACGAAGTAAAAATTCCGTTTAGGGAAACGTCGCAAAGTTAGGAGAATCTAAACAGCAAGAATTCGCCAGATTGATGCAACTAGAAAGGAAGTTTGCAAAAGACAAACAGTTAGAAGCGAATTACAGACAATTCATGGAAGATTATAAAAACCAAGGTCATATGGTAATAGCAGAAAACCAGGGAGATGGGTACTACTTACCTCATCATCCAGTGAGAAAAGAGGACAGTACTACAACGAAAATAAGAGCCGTGTTTGATGCATCAAGCAAAAAATCATCGGCAGTAAGCCTGAATGATATTATGCACACAGGGCCGAAATTACAACAAGATTTGACAAATATACTATTACGATGGAGATCCAATAAGGTAGCATACTCAGCGGATCTGGAAAAAATGTTTAGACAAATCAGAATGGCAGAAGAAGACCAAAAATATCAAAAAATTTTGTGGAGAAAGGACACAAAGGACCACATACAAGAGTATAACTTAACGACGGTGACATACGGCACGGCCGCAGCACCCCTTTTAGCGTTAAGAACAATACAACAATTACAAGAAGACGAAGGAGCGAGGTCTCCGTTGCCATCGAAAATTGTAAAAGAAAACATGTATGTAGACGATATACTAGGAGGAGCTGGGACAGTGCAGGAAGCAGAAACAGCCCAAAAGGAATTAATACAACTGTTCAGAAAAGGAGGTTTCATTCTTAGAAAATGGTTGAGCAACGAAGAAAAAATAATGGAGAACGTACCGGAGGATATGAGGAACGTAGACTCCAAGGCATTCAAACAAGAAGAAGTACGGAAAACGTTAGGAATACACTGGTCACCTAAAGAGGATATAATCACATTCAAAATAAGAATAACGACGGCAAAGAAAATAACGAAAAGACACGTACTGTCAGAAGTAGCAAAACTATACGACCCACTGGGATGGATAGCACCTGTAGTAATTCAGGCGAAAATGTTCATACAGGAATTATGGGAGCAAAAGACCAGTTGGGATAAAGAATTAACTAGCAACCAACAAAGCAGGTGGAATACATACCAGGCGCAATTAGTAAATCTGGAGAAAATAACATTGCCCAGGTGGAACAACTTAAGCAAGATAAACAGAGTAGAACTACATGGATTTGCAGATGCGTCTATGAAAGGATATGGAGCGGTAATCTACTCAAGGGTATTAGGCCCAGAAATTAAAACGAATCTAATGATAGCAAAATCGAAAGTCGCACCATTGAAAGGAAAAACGACGTTACCGAGGCTCGAGCTGTGTGCCGCGGTACTACTAGCAAATTTAATGAAGAAAACCCTACAAGTATTGAACAGGGAAAACATTGAGGTATATGCATGGTCGGACTCAACGATAACCCCGGCTTGGATAAGGGGATCATCAAAATAGATACAAAGAAAAATCCAGCGGACATCCTCTCACGTGGAAGTACCGCATCAGAATTATTAGAAGCAGAGCTATGGTGGAAGGGACCAACTTGGCTGACTAGTAACAAAACTTTAACGCAGGAATCAGAAGAAATACCAGAGACAAATGAGGAGGAAATCAAAACGAAAATAACGGTGCACACGACAACGATAAAGGAGGACATATGCGAGAGATTCTCAAATTTAGAAAGAATGAGAAGAGTACTTTCATATTGTAGGAGATTTGCAGACAAATGCAGAAAAAAGAAGGACAATGGACAAAGTCAGCTTACAGTCCAAGAATTAGAGGAAACGCTATTAAAGGTGATAAAGCACACACAGCACGCCTACTTCAAACAAGAAATAAATAAGCTGAAGAAGAAACAGCAATTAGACAAGAAAAATAAATTAGCGTCATTGGTACCATTCCTGGATAGACAAGGAATTCTAAGAGTCACCGGAAGACTGAGACACACGAATCTAAAGTACGGAGAAAAACATCCGATAATTTTGCCAAAGGATAGTGCATTAACAAAGTTACATATAACAGATAGTCACACAAGAAATCTACATAGCGGATTACAACAAACACTACAGTACATAAAAAGGAAATACTGGATAATCAACGGCAGAAGAACCGTGAAAGATCATCTAGCAAAATGTTTAAGGTGCAGGAGGTATAAAAGCCAAGCAGCACAACAATGAATGGGAGATCTACCGAAAGACAGAGTGAACCCGAGTCATCCCTTTACTAACACAGGAATAGATTATGCCGGGCCAATAAAAATAAGTATCACGAGAGGCAGAGGACAGAGGAGCTATAAGGGCTACATGTCAGTACTTGTGTGTCTGTCAACGAAGGCAGTACACCTTGAGGTAGTAAGCGATATGTCTACGGATGCATTCATCGAAGCGTTCAAGAGATTTACGGCACGCAGAGGACAGTGCAACAACGTATACAGCGATAACGGAACCACATTCGTAGGAACAGCAAATTTGTTGAAAAAAGAAAATCAAAAAATAGATGACGAGATAAAACAAGGATTACTGGCACTAGGTACCCAGTGGCATGTCATACCTGCATATGCACCACATTTCGGAGGATTATGGGAGAGCGCAGTGCGAATAATGAAATATCACTTGAAAAGAATCATCGGGGAAACAGTTCTAACATATGAAGAATTGAGTACGGTGCTGGCACAAATAGAAGCCTGTATGAACTCGAGACCATTATGTGGGTCATCAGAAGACCCTGAAGGGAAAATAGCCCTGACACCAGCTTACTTCCTTATAGGGAGAGAAATTATATCACCAAATCGGGAAGAGTAGCTTACGACTTATTTGAAGATGCCGACGAGGTGGAGATTATTGGAGAAAATAAAAAGAGACTTCTGGAAAATTTGGAAACAGGAATACCTGCACCAATTACAACAGAGAAATAGATGGCATAAGGCGCACCCTAACATAAAAGAAGAAGAAATAGTTATAATTAAAGAAGAGGATACACCTCCAGGCAGATGGCCATTAGCGGCGGTAACAGAAACACACCCTGGAGCGGAGGGATTAACCAGAGTAGTAACAGTGAGAAAGGCAAACGGGAAACTGACTAAAAGACCCATACATAAGCTAATACGACTGGAAGAAGAGAAACAGGAAAAGCCGAAGAAGGCAGCAGCACTAAGATGGAAGAAAATACTAGTAGCTATAATGTTTTTAACGATGTTAAAACCCATAAAGGCAGAACCGTATAAAATATATAATCCGGTACCAGGATTTTTCACAGAAGACCTTGGAGAGGTCGTCATAGACCGGGGAACATTTCGAATAAAGGTGTTACTCGAAAAAGGAAGAATTCGAACAGAGCACCAACTAATAGGAAATATGATACAAGGCGTACGAGAACTGTGTCATGAGATCTTCTTCTTCTTTCAGTGCCTATTCGTTCCGAATATTGGCAATCATTCTGGCTATAATTATTTTATTGACTGATGCTTTAAATAGATTCGTTGTTGTTGTGGAGAACCATTTCCTCAGGTTCTTCAACCATGATATTCTCCTTCTCCCAATTCCTCGCTTTCCGAATACTTTACCCTGTAGGATTACCTTCAGTAATCTGTATTTAGTGCTGTTTCTCATTATATGTCTGAGATATTCCAACTTTCTCCTTTTAATGGTATACATCACCTCTCTTTCTTTGCCCACTCTTCGTAATACGGTCTCGTTGGTTATCTTGTCTGTCCATGATATCCTCAGAATTCGCCTGTATAGCCACATCTCGAAGGCTTCAATTGTTGGTTATCTTGTCATGAGATAAAAATCGTGAATTGTAAGGATATAATAGAGAAGTTAGAGGAAGGTCAAAGAAAGGCGAAGTCAGTAAGCGAGGGGTTGACAGTAGAAATAAAAGGAAGGGAAAGAAGAGGAATATTAGGAACAATATGAACCTCAGTATTTGGAGTCAATGACGAAGCCTACAGTAACATTGAAGCATTAGATAATAACCAAAAGGAGCTAATAAAGGGATCACACCACCAGGCGAAGATAATGTTAGAAACAATAACATCAATCAATCACACAGAGAACAGGATAAACGAGCAAATGAACAAGTTTAACAAAGCACTAATCACAGGTCTACAAGAAATATCTAAAGGACTTAACGAAGTAGAAGACAAAGCACAAAAACTAGAAACCGAATATAGCACGTTACGAATACAAACGATAGCATTACAAGTTATGGACTTCATAAACGAATATACTCAATTTTACGAGGGAATATTAAACCTTCACTATAACCACGGACACTTCATTGATATAGTGAAACCGGGTGAAATAACCAAATTAATAGGGAAAGCAGGGCAGATACTGCCTCAAGGGGTCGAAATACGACGACAACCCATTATAGAAACAGAAGTCAGTCATGACGACAGATATATAACAGTCATCGGCTACTTCATAGTGACAGGGAAAAATAAGTACAGCATGCTCAAAGTCACGGCCATACCACTTAACGTTGAGGGGTCGGTGTTGCGCACATTTGTCGCCCCAAGGAATCTACTGGTCGTAGATTATAACACACTGCACTACTTCGAATTGACCGCGGAAGATAGAGAAAGGTGCTTACTGTTGACAAAGGCGCAGATAGCGTGCTCACCAACGGCTATAAGAAACATGGATACCCAACCAAACTGCATACTTGAAGAAATTTATGAGCGATCTAAGAATAGCACATGTCCAGTGGTAGCCAGGACAATACAGACAGCTCAATGGAGTAAGATGGGTACTCCCAACCTCTGGCTAGTTATCACGCCAGTCACGATACACATATCCATTATTTGCGATGGAAATCGGAGAGAAAGAGTACTGGAACGAGTCACATTCCTGAAGTTTTCACCCAAATGTATCGCCCAAACGAAAAATATTACATTACTCCCCACTAGCAGTGGGGTGGACAGAGCAGTGACGAGTTACCTGAAGTCGCCAATCACTCCCGTGGCCCAACTGGTGGCGAGGACACCCCGCAAGTTTAACACGCCTCTAAACACCTACCTTGACATACCAGGAGGAGAACTACGTCATGTGTTACTTGAGGAGGAGAGTCTGGAACAAGAAATGACGCATACGCAGTGGCGATCGATTCACGAATCTAATTGGCATTATTTTGTGGCCACCGGGATCATTACTATAATGGTAATAATTGGGATACTCACGTTATGGAAGTACCGTCCTGTTGCACGACTATGTCGTTCAGGGAATCCACAAACTCAGACTAACGAACAGGAAGTGCCTGTATTAGTTAGTAATCGGCACAACAATGTACCGTCGACTTCCCAAGTTGACATCCCACTTTCCACATTTTCATCCAATTGCCCTAATTTTAATCTAGAGAAAGAGTAGGACATTGATAGCTAGGGTACGGTTGGAAGATTATTGATTATTCTTAAACTATTTATAATTTATCATGTTTGAATTTTACTATGTTATGTAATACTTATATGTAAACTTTAAGTATTGACACTTGGGCCAGATTGCCCGATTCCGCAGTATGTCCAATATCAAATCTTTAGAATTCATATCCGAAATTGGACAGTATAATTTTATCACCCAGTAGACCGAATGAATCTATTTGTTATTAAATACACACACGTAGTTAATTAGGTTACATACACATTTGGTCAATTATCAATAATATAATTTGGACATCAGTCAAAAGTGCTGACAAAGTTAAACAATTTACATAAATTAAATACACATGTCACGCGAGGTCCGCGAAAATATTGACCCAATTAAAGTTTATATAAAACTAATATCTCTTGCCTAGAAGATCATTCAATCAATATTCACTCAACGAACTTGATAGTCTTCAACGATCAACTTCATCAGTCTCTACTCAAAGTAATCCCGGGTCAACACCCATAGTGTACGTCTCTACAATAAACTCTGCTACTATTATTTGGTGTTTCCATTACAACTGAACGAACATCTTCACTGAGCCAACGAAGGGGAATTGTTCAAATCTTGTTACAAGATAATTGGAAATATGCCGCTTTAGTCATCGATTTGGCAGTGGCCTCATAAGGTTCGTTGAAAGATTTGTGATCTCTCTTTAACAGTCTTCTATTCAGTCCTATTCAAATAGGTAATAGAAGATGGGCTAGGACACAGCCACCTAAAGTTACAAGCTATGAAGTAGAAATTTGGCAACATCTAAGGGTAGTCCTATTTGAATGTGGACAGCTGATTACAGTGAATTGAAAACTATTTGTATATTATATTTTTTAATTAATATTTAGTGCTTTTATGTGTCTAGTCAGTTATTTAAGTTATTTATTAAGTTAGTTGTTTATTCTACTAATTATTGATATTGTACTACAGGTTCAAATAAACTCAAATGTAAGTATAAACATTGTTAGGTTAAGTATGGAATTTCATTATTATTAGTATTTATTTAGGTAACTTTTATTTCTTTTGTTATATTAACCCTTTGGGCAATGAAATCACAGTTTTTGCGACAACTGTGGGTTTATTCTCCTGTTAATATCGTACCTAATAGTTGAAATGCCACAAAAGCCTAAATATATTGTTATTTTCATTTACAGATGCCAAGACATTGTTGTGTACCTTGATGTAATAGTAATAAGTAATTACACAAGCATTCTGAAGTTGGAAGGACCTGTAAGCACATTTTCTTTCCCAGAAGATAAACAATTATGTGATAAGTAGTTAAAAGCTATCAGATGAGACAATTATACCCCAACAAAATCTCCTGTTATGTGTGCTAAGCATTTGGAACGTGTGCTTCAACATATATGGAAAGACAGAACAACAAATTATGTTGTATCTGAAAAACTAAAATATCAAAAATTGGAATTAAATGCTAATCCTAGGATTTTCCCCAATCTTCCTGCATATACGTCTATTTCTAAACCTATAGAAAGAAAAGATCCATGTGAAAGACGACAACATCACTTTGATAGAGAGAACCACAAATTGAAACAACTGGAAAAAGACTCAAACAAGATTTAATAGACCTGTTTGATAACTTGCAGCATGAAGATTACTTTAAATGAGTGGAATCAAAAAGTGACGAATGACAATGTATATTTTTATTTTTTAAACATTCAAGAATTGAGTGACTCATATGACATTGGTCTAAAGATATTAAGTAGTGTTAAAATTTCAAAAAATTACTATATATATAGGTGAAAATTTACTACGTGACGATTTAAAATGGATTGTGACAGATGGTAAATCAGAAAGATGGTCTCAACTGGAAAATATCCCAACTCGGTACGTTCCTCATTTCTATTCTCATAGCACAGATTTTCCTTTTTTTGTAAAAATGCCCACAAAAATATTTGCTCTGCTTTATTAGTTTCAGATGTTAATAAATATCAAGACATGTTACAACTAATTAAAGATTATTTATATTTGATACTTCAAAATAGAACACAATTCGGTGTTAATATTTTGCTATTCTCTCTATCTGTTTATAATCAGTCTCCGTCCATTTATGATAGTTTAAGGGCATACCTTTTAATTTCTTCAAAAACAAATTTGCAACAAATTCTTCTTCCTTAAATATTGTTCCAAGTGACAATGTCCAGCATTAGCTAACACATAGAATGTCAAATCTTTCTGACAGAGAAAAAATTGTGGGTTTATTTATAGACGAGATATATGTAAAAAAGGGTTTACAGTATAAAGGTGCAACCATAAGAGGTTATGAGGACATTATTCCAAACAATTTAGCAACAATGGTAGTAGCGTTCTACTGATTCTTCTACGCTGATTCTTTCTACTAACAATGATTTTTCTTTAGTGTCTGCTGGAGCAGCTCTAATATTTCAACTCGTTATTCAATTACAACCACTGATTTACTTACAATAAAGGTTTCGTCTGACTCCAACTTTTACCTTGCTTTAACGTGGTTAAGATCGTAGCTAAGGAGCCACCCAGCTCCTTTTTTTTTAATGACAGCCAACTCAATATCGTTAATTCTGTAATATTTACTAGGTATTCTTATCGATAGTAATTGTAAATGGTCCTTACATACTTATTCCTGAAGTAAGAAACTAGCCTCAGCTTGCTTTGCAATAAGATCTCTGTCAATCATCTGCAAAAATGTCATATTTTTCATTGTTCGAGTCACATCTTCGATATAAGCTTCCTTTTTGGGATTCTAGTACAGCAGTCCAATTTGATACTATTTTTAAATTACAAAAAAGAGCAATTCATTATCTATTTGGTATCAAAAACATAGCTCATTGCTACTTAAAAAATCACGGAATTGTGACGAAGTAGTCGCAAGTAAAATAAAAAGAAATCATAATAACGAGTGGATAACGGAAGAGGTACTTAATCTAATGGAGCAACACAGATAGTACAAAATATATTAGAATCAACAGGAATACAAGGAAATCCGATAAGGGTCGTACGTTCGATAGAACGTACCATAAGGGCAAGAATTAAAAACGCAAAGGAAAGCTGGATGAAAGAACGTTGTGAAGAATTGGAATCACTATAAGAAAAGGGAGACAGCTTTAGACTACATAAAAAGGTCAAAGAAATTTCGAGTATATACAAGAAACACCATGAGACTCGCCTAAAGAATGATCAAGGAAACTACGTTCATGTCCAGGAAGAACTAGCTAAAATCTGGGCACACTATGCTTCATCCCTCTTTGCGGCTAATAGACCGAATCTGCCAACTACTAACTTATCCACTGAAAATTTATCCGGCCCTGCCATTATTCGCGCTGAGATGAAGTACGCTATAAAAGTAGCAAAACTAGGCAAAACCCCTGGACCGGATGGAATTAGTACGGAAGCCATAAAACTATTGGAAGATAATAACATCGACATGCTGGTAATAATTTTCAATGCCATATATAACACCGGCCACGTTTCAACGGATTGGCTTTATTTAACCTTTAGAATGATCCCTAAATCACAAAGAGCGACAAAATGCAAAGACCACAGACTGATGAAATTAATGAGCCATTTGCTTAAGGTGTTTCTTCGCATCCTTCACACAAGAATGTTCAGAAAGGTAGAAGATCTAAGCGGTGAGGCACAATTTGGTTTCAAGAGCGGACTGGGTACACGTGAAGCAGCTTTCTGCTTGAATACGCTTGTACAAAACTGCATCGATCATCGAAAGGATATAGTCATAACATTCCTCAATTATGAAAAAGCGTTTGACACTGTAAAACATGACGTAATGATAAAAATGCTACACAACGCTAACATTGACGAGAAAGATATAAGAGTTATCCAGAATCTCTATTGGAATCAAAAAGCAAAAAATGGGATCCTCAACAAAAACTAAAATGCCATATCGAACAAGCAAGACAAGCTTTTATCAAATTTAAACCGCTACTATGAAATCGCAATCTTTCCTTCAATCTCCGCTATAGGATGGTTAAATGCTATGTATGGTCCATATTGTTATACGGCATAGGAACATGAACGTTAAGAGTACCTTCCTTTAATAAGTTGGAGGCCTTCAAAATGTGGACGTTGCGAATGTTCCGCATACCATAGACACATAGGGTGAGAAACGAGAATGTTTTGTATAAAACTTAAGAGGTCGCTGGTTGAATGATATTAGATAAATAATTATAAAGTAAAAATGTAATATTTTGTTTGTAACTAAGTTAGCGAAAAATAGCAAATTCAACTGTCAGTAAATTACGAAATTAACTAGCCATACTCATTATTGTTGTTTGTACAAAGAATATAGACTTACCCTTTGAAATATTGGAGTCGTATTCTTAGCCAAGGAAATCTCGTTGGTACGTCGGGACGCCCGCCGACGCGGCTCTATGGCACGAGAGCCAAAAAACTTAGTGTGTTTCGTTCGCTGTCTTGGGATGAAGTGTCTTGAGATTGCAGGTCAGAAAAGAACCTTCTGGCCGTTGGGTGGAAGTGGGTACATCAATAAATCACCCTATTGTATTGTGATTTTGAATGCAATAATTTAAGCTAATTGTGACCGTAATACAAAACCGTACACTTGTGGGTATTGGCGACACAAGACAAAAATAACAAAGGAAGTCAAATTCTCCGTACTTAAAACATAATAAATGAGATAGCCAGTTTAGCAATTTTACGAAATAACAGGAAGCAATATATTTTAACAGAGTCGTTAGAATACAGGATTGAATTCGATCACATTACAGTACCATAACAGAAAAATATTAATAGTAAAAATATGAAAAGTAATAGTACATACTTTCCCAAACAGAGGAAGTCTTAAGAAAGGCAAATACTGAGAGAGAACTATTCAATTTGATCAAGGTACTAAAAATTGGATACCTCGGCCATATTCGAAGAGGAAAAAAATACGCAATCCCTCATCTAATCATCCAGGGAAAGATTGAAGGCAAGAGAAGAGTAGGTCGCAAACAAATGTCGTGGCTACGGAACATAAAGGACTGGACAGGTATAAATAACACTGGCGATCTTTTTCATGCCGCAAAAGACAGACGTCTGGCCTTAAGATAATTCGCTAACGCACTATAGGTGCACGGCACTATAAGAAGAAGAAGAAGGTAAAATATCACAACTATCTCTACATAGGAAGGTATTAATGTATAAACCAGTCATAAAACCAGTATGGAGTTACTGAATCCAGCTGTGGAGATCAGCGTCCACGTCTAATGTGGATATCTTGGAGCGGGTTCAATCAAAAGTCTTACACAGCCATTACAAATGCACCGTCAGTAGGCAAAATTTTTTTAGATTCTTCCATCAAATGCGCTACATGAAAAAACTTAAAAAACTGTTTTTTATGGATTTTTGGGGATTTTCCCCGTTTTATAGAATTCAAACTAGTTCAAAAAAAGGTTTTTTATAATTAAAAATAACTTTGTGTTGTCTTTTAGTTCGTTCAAAAATTTAAACACCTTTAAACCCCTAAAAAACCATATGCTTTTAGGGTTTTTAAGGGTTTTTACAAGTTGTTCTGTGGTTAATCATATTTTTTGAGATCGAAACAACCTGAATTAATGCGTCTCAAATTTATATTCAAAAAATATACAAAAAAGAAAATTTTCAGGCCTTAAAGAAGCAAACGTAATCATCGGTTACGTGAAAAACCAGGTTTTCAAAGGTTATTTTGGGGTTTTTACTGAATTTACCCAACTTTTTTTCCTTTCCACATATGAGACAAAATTTTACAATCCAGTAAAATCCCTAAAGTACTTGAAAACCGAGTTTTCGCATGTTTCGGTAGAATTTTTCTAGCGTCTTTAATTATGCGAAATACATCTTTTTAGAAATGTAAACAAGTTGGGCAAATCCAGTTAAAACTCCCGAATAACCCTTAAAAACCTGGTTTTTCGCATAAATGATGATTATATTTGCTTCTTTAAGGGCTAAAAATATTGTTTTTTATATATTTTTTGCATATAAATTGAAGACGTATTGAATCAGGTTGTATTGGTATCAAATAAAATGATTAACCCCGCAAAAACCCTTCAGTTACTTCAAATTATATATATAATCTATAAAAAAAAACTTTAATTTGGCCTATTTTAAAGTCTATACAATGAGAAAAATTCCTAACAAGTCAGTTTTCCGACTTTTTGAAGGTTGCGCACCTTACGGAAAAATTTGGAAAAAAAAATCGGAAATATATGTTTTGATAAAATACACAAAATAAAAAAAATAGACCTGCAGCCATCTTAAAAAAAAGTTTCGCTTTTCGAAAAAAAAAAATGTATTTTTTTTTGACGGGCTAATATGGTGTTCAGGTTGTATCGATTTTAGAAAATATGACTGAATCGGCAAAAACCCTTAAAAACCGTGAAAAAACATGATTTTTTTGGTTTAAAGGTGTTTTCGCCAATTTTTGACTATGCTAAAAAACTCTGTTACTTTAAATAAAATACATAACCTATAAAAAAATTTGATTTGATTTATTTTGAAGTCTATAAAATCGGGAAAATATCCAAGAAACTTAATAAACCAGTTTTTGGGCTTTGGAAAGTGACACACATGATGAAAAAATTTTAACAAAAATCAGAAATATAGTTGTTGATTTATTACATAAAATAAAAAAAAAACATCTCCAAACAAAAGTTGTACTCTTGTAAAAAAATGTATTTATAAGTTATACAGTGCTAGTCAAAAGTCCGTTCCCCCCCTCGTATCTTTTGAACGGTTTTACTTATAATAGTGAAATTTGGAGGGAGGTGATAAACAGACGTAGGCTTCTTAACTTGTCATAACAAGTGACGTAATAGTGACAGATGACGTTATAGCGCCACTGTGACAGATAATTTTAAATAGCACCTTATAGCAAGTGATACCTCGTTTGAAAGGAATTGAAAATACCTATTCAACCATACTAATTTTATTTAAGTTTAAGCTCATTTTGATGAATAAATTAAATAAATACTAAAATTGTAGTTTCGCATTTAATTAATAAATAATAACCCTCCGCCACTAGTTACTTGTCAAAAAGTTGACATTTTTTAATTCTCTAATTGTTTGTACGTCAACATCAACTTTTTTGACAATTAACTAGAGGCGAACGTTAGAATATTTATTAACTAAATGCGAAACTACAATTATTTTAATATATCTATTCAATCATTCTAATTTTGTTTGGATTTAAGATGATTTTGACGAATAAATAAAGAAAATAAACATTAAAATTCTGGTTTGACATTAAATTAATAAAAATTCTAACGTCCGCCTTTGGTTCTTTGTCAAAAAATTTGTCGTTTGTCAATTCTCTAGTTATTTTTAGTTTGCAAAAGCGTTTATAGCTAAATATTTAGTTTCTGTTTCTACTTAGTTAAGTCAATTTTCTAGTTACTTTTAGTTTGCAAACGTGTTTATACCTGAATATTTAGTTTCTGTTTCTGCCTAGTTTAGTCAAGTTGTTTTTAGTTAGTTGTTCTTAGTTGATATTTAGTTTAAATATTGTTTACCGAGACGTTTAAATTTTTACAAAGCCAGAATGGTACGTACTGTAGCCGACAAAGTAGCAGCTATGTTAATAATTGGTGAATTTGGAAATAATTTCCATGCAGCGGAACGTCTTTTAAATGAGAGGTACCCCGATCTCCCTACATCGAGAGCTTACTTGAGGAAGCTTCTTCGGAAGTTTAAACACACAGGTAGTGTTCAAGATGTCAAACGATCTGGTCGACCAACAATTAGTGACGACAAAAAAATTAACATAATTTCAGAAATGGTAGTGAATCCTACTTCTACAGCCCAAGTTGCATCTATTTATGAAATCAGTCAAAAGACAGTACACCGAGTTGGCTGAAAACAAATTTCATCCATACAAATTAAAAATTGTGCACCAACTTTCAGATGATGACCCCGACCGAAGACTAGAATTCTGTGAAAATATGTCCAATAAAATTAACCAACAGCCCAATTACATAAAAACAATTTGTTTTAGTCACGAAAGTACTTTTTCTCTCAATGGAAATGTTAACACACACAATGTGAGGTATTGAAGTGACACAAATCCTCACGTCTTTCGTGAAACACATACTCAATTTCCAAAAAAAAAAAAAATAAATGTCTGGGCAGGTATTTTGAGAAACCACATAGTTGGGCCTGTTTTTCTCAACACTAACTTAACCGGTGAAGTATATCTGGAGATGTTACAAAATGTAATTGAACCATTAATACTTGAAATTCTGGAGGATAATCCGGATGAATTCGGCAACTTGGAAATAACGTTTCAACAAGATGGTGCTCTTGCACACCATTATGGTGCAGTAAGACGTTACCTAGATGAGGAATACCGTGGTAGATGGATTGGACGACGAGGTATGATAGAATGGCCAGCTCGGTCACCGGACCTCACACCATTAGATTTTTTTCTGTGGGGATACTTGAAATCTAAAGTTTACGCTACAGCAACCGACAACAATATTGACATTTTAAAACAACGAATTGTTGAAGAATGTAGGGCAATTTCCACCGACACATTTGAACGAGCGCGACAAGAGTTTAGAAATAGAACGCATTACTGTCAGGAAGTAGGTGGAGCACATTTTGAACACTTACTATAAGAACTAGTTGTTAAATATGTATCAATTAAATGAGAAGATACAATTTTATTATTTATTTAATTTATTTATCAAAATGAGCTTAAACTCAAACTCAAAGGTATTTTCAATACCTTTCAAACGAAGTATCACTTGCCATAAGGTCCCATTTAAAATTATCTGTCACAGTGGCGCTGTAACGTCATCTGTCACTATTACGTCACCTGTTATGGCTAGTTGAGAAGCCTACGTCTGTTTATTACCTTCTTCCAAATTTCACTATTATAAGTGTAACCGTTCAAAAGATACGAGGGGGGAACGGACTTTTGACTAGCACTGTATATACTCAACCTATGGGTCTATAAAAATATACAAGTTTTATAAAAGCCTCAGCTATGCGTGTAAATTTAGATAAATTTTTAAATTAACTGCAACACAACGAAAATATAATAAAAACGAAAAAACATCTTTTTTGAGGATAGGAGAAGGTGGTGGTGAGAAAAAACTCGCAAAATCCTTAAAAACCCTAAAAAATATAGCTTTTATGGGGTTTAAAGAAGTTTTGCCCAATTTTTGAATGTGTTAAAGGGTTCACTTACTTCAAGTTATATATAACCTATAAAAAAATCTGATTTGATCTATTTTAAAGTATACAGACTAGAGAAAAGAAAGTTTTGGATTTTTGAAGGTGGCGCAGCTAACGGAAAATCTTTAAAAAATCAAAAATTAGGTTTTTGAATAAAAAATAGAATAAAATGACCTGCAGCCATCCTCTAATAAAAGTTATACACTTTTTTGAAAAAACAATGTATTTTTAGTTATGTACACTCAACCTATGGGTATATAAAAAATACATAAGTAAGTTTTGAAAAAGCCCCAACTATTCGTGTGAATTATTTTTTCCAACCCACCGAAAAAAGTAAAAACAAAAAAATAACGTTTTTAAGTTAAGAGGTGGGAGGAGGAGGTATCGGCTTGAAATTGCGTTAAGTCATTTAGGGCATTTTGCCTATTCTACCGGGGGGTATCCTTTGTGGCTCAGTACACCATATCAAATTATGTGCTATATATGTATTTACTTATTTATTTATTCATACATTTATTTATCTATTAATTTATTTGTCAGTGTCTCTATCTTTCGTCTTTGTTCTTAATATTGCGACATTCATAATTGTCTTGATTTATCAAATTCTCATTTATCTACGGTATATCCAGATTTCAAATTTAAATAAACCTTTTTTTGTACCATGCGCTGGAATAAGTGTTACCTCCTCCCCTATTAAATTATTTATTTTTAGCACGTAAGCAACACGCTCGGACAGGTCAATTTTTAAAATAATCATAGTGTATTACAACATCAATTTTTCGAACTTTACAAGATACATGAAGTGGGGAGGGATGAAGTGGACGAGGCCATGGAAAGACGAGACCTTAGAGATGGAGAATGGCAGAACAGAAATGACTGGAGACGTTGGCTGAAAGAAGGAAGGCGGCGACAGCTGTAAAAATCCTTATATAGATAGATAGACAAGATACATCTTCAGGTGACAGTCATAACAAAGATTTTTTTAAATGGGAAAGTACATCATGTGATGACTGATTTCAAAAATGTATAATACTTTGGTTCGAAAATTGACAGAATTTAAATTATGCGAAAAAGAATTTAAATACCTACCTTGCAACAATTTAATAAACTTTTGTTCGTTTGAGTTAATCTTTTTTAGATGGTAGAAGATATTTTGTTTTAAATAGAAGTCAAAAATATTTATTACATTCTAAATTATTACAACTAAATTAATGATTCAAGATACGTAACGAAATGCAAGTGACAACTTTTTCTTCTTCATATGCCGTCCTTATTAACAAAGGTTGGCGACCACATTTCTAAAAGTTTCCCCGTCTTATGCAACGTGCAATAATTCGTCTACAGTCATGTTTGTTTAGTCTCGAATATTTCGCAACCATGACTTCCTCTTTCTACCTATTCCCTTTTTAACGTCGACTCTACCCTGCCTGCATGATGACCTGCAGAAGACTATATTTATCATTTCTCAGTATGTGTCCAAGGTATGCAGTCTTGCGTACTTTTATTGTTCTCAACAATTTTTTGTCTCGACCCATCCTTCTCAGCACTTCCTCATTGGTGACCCTGATAGTCCACGGAATTCTCAACATTCTCCGATATATCCAAAGTTCAAAGGCTTCCAGCTTCTTAACTATTTGAGCTTTTAACGTCCTTGTTTCTACCCCGTACAATAGTTGGGACCAGATTGTTGTCACAGAACAATTGCTTGAATTTTAAGAACGCTGTCCTTGCCATTTCTATCCGTACCCTGATCTCTTGGTCTGGATCTAATTCTGTGTTAATATAAGCTCCCAGATATTTATATTTTGTCACTCTCTCTATTTTCTGTCCACCAAGAGTTATTTGTTCATTATTTATTAGACTAATTGATACTATCATAAATTTGGTCTTATCTGTGTTGATGTCAAGTCCCATTTGAATGCATTCACTATTTATTGAATGGACAGAACACGTCACAAACAAAGAGGTTCTGAGAAGGATGAACAAAGAAATGGAAATTTTAAATTCAATAAAAACAAAAAAATTGGAATATCTCGGACATATTACACGTGGAGAGAAATACACCTTGCTCCAACTGATCATGCAGGGAAAGATCCAAGGAAAGAGAAGCATAGGGATGCGTAGAATGTCATGGCTGCGCAACCTGAGAGAGTGGTACGGATGTACATCAAATGAACTTTTCAGAGCAGCCGTCTCAAAAGTTCGAATAGCTATGATGATTGCCGACCTCCGCCGCGGAGATGGCACTTGAAGAAGAAGACTATTTATTGCATCTAGTAAAGTTTGTAGTTCTATACTCTCAGCCATAATTACCGTGTCATCTGCAAATCTCATGGTGTTTACAATTTCTCCACCAATTCTTATTCCCTCTTTTCTTTCCCATAAATCTTTTCTGAATATGACCTGTGAGTACACGTTGAAAAGCGTCGGAGACAAGACGCAACCTTGCCTGACCCCTCTCGCAATCGGTATACTATTTTTTGTTTTTATATCGTTCACCTTTACTACTGCTTTCTAATTCCAGTATATAACCTTAATACACTTAATGTCTTTTTCGTCTAAATTGATGTTTTTTAATTCATCTATTAACTTCATATGCTGCACTTGGTCAAAGGCCTTCCTAAAGTCTATGAAGAATACATATGCACTCTTGTTATATTCCCGACATTTCTGCAAGAGTACCGTCAACGCAAATAATGCCTCTCTTGTACCCATGCCTCCTCTAAAGCCAAACTGCGTTTGATCTATCTGCTCCTCACATGTCTTATAAATTCGGTTTTGAACAATTTTCAAGAGAATCTTTAAAGGGTGGCACATTAGGCTTATTAATCTATAGTCAAAGTAACAACTAATACTGAATAAAAAAATTGCATGGTATTAGAAGCTAAAACAAGTTTTAATGTAAAAACTGTTCAAAATGTTTCCCATTTACTTTTTGGCAGTAATAAAATCTATTTTTTGTTTGTTCTTTAACTTTTTGCAACATCCTTTAATTAATCCTACGGCATTCTGAGATGATTCTTAATTAGTAGCTAATCTCTATCTCTAATAGCAACTAAATTGTTTTTTGGTAGCTATCATAAATAAATAGTATTAATAATTTTAGTTTTGTTGCTATTTTAAAAGAAATTTGTTTATTAAGAATTTTAAAAATGGTACAACTTCATAATTTATAAGAAAAATGCAAAATGACAATTTATGGTGAAGCTTGGCGGAATTTCCGTGAGACGGTAAGAATTTTTAATGCTAATTTAACGCTATCCTGACCGTCCAATAGACAGGCACTATTTTCAGTCAGTTATAAGAAAATTTTATGAGGCTGATAAAATAAGAAATAGGCAGGAAGAAAACGTCTATCCGAAGATTTCTGTGTTAAGTGAGTTTGTCGTTAATCCGTCTACTTATACTAAAACTGTTGCTCACGTTTCTAAAGTAGATCAGAAAACATTTTTAAAGATTCTGAGGAGAAATAAATTTCATCCTTACAAAATAAAAATGGTTCAAGAATTAACAGAAGATGACCCAGAAACATTGCGAAACTATGGCAAATAATATTGCACAGAAATATAATTATCTTACAACACATGTGTTTTAGTGACGAAGCGACATTTTTCTAATGGTAACGTTTATCGCCAAAATGTTAAATACTGGTCTGATGAAAATCCCAGATTATTTCGAGAAAGTCACACACAATTTCCACAAAAACTAAATGTTTGGGCAGAAGGTTACTATGTTTAGGCCCAATATTTATTGAAGGTAATTTAAATGTTGAAACTTATCCAAATACGTTGGAGACCGAGATAACCATGGCAATCAATGATATAATTACATATCATCCGCAAGAGTTCCCTCAAAATGTCATATTTCAGGAAGAGGGATTGCCCGACGGGGACATATACAGTGGCCACCAAGATCTCCTGACTTAACTCCATTAGATTTTTTTCTATGGGGTTACTTAAAATCCAAAGTGTATCAGATGCAACCAGATACAATTAACCAACTACGGGAAAACATTATCTCAGAATACCGTAGTATTGATCAAAGGATGTTGCAAAAAGTTAGAGAAGAAACAAGAAATAGATTGTATTACTGCCAAAAATGCACCTTTTAACAATAAAATAAGTTTTGGCTTCTAGTCCTATGCAATTTGTTTATTCAGTATTAGTTGTCACTTGCAGTTCGTTACGTATCTTGAATGATTAATTTAGTTGTAATAATTTAGAATGTAATAAATATTTTTTACTTCTATTTAAAACAAAATCTCTTATACCGTTTAAAAAAGATTAACTCAAATGAACAAAAATTCGTTAAATTGTTGCAAGGTACGTACTAAAATTCTGTTTTGCATAATTTAAATTCTGTAAATTTTCCAACCAAAGTATTATACATTTTTGAAATCAATATTTCAAACGAAAAAAATCAAAGTTTTTTTCTGTTAGGGCCTGCGTAGCGCAAGCGCTAGGATGCTTGCCTCGCAAGTCGGTGGTCCGGAGTTCGAATCCTACCGCCGGCAAGAACATCTAGACATTTTAAAAATGTCTATAGGCCGCAGGTCGACTCAGCCTAAATAAAAATGAGTACCTTGGGTAAAACCAGGGGTAATAATAGACGGTTGAAGCGTAGCACTGGCCATGTTACCTTCCTTGTATACCGTAGGCCCACTTTTTTAAAAGTGAGCTGCCCACATGCCTAAAGAGAAAGGTATTTGATTAGTGCGTCCTCCCAGTCTTGACGTACGGAGCAGAAACACTTACCTTAACAAAAGCAGCAGCTACCAAACTGAGAGTCACGCAGAGAAGAATGGAGCGGTCCATGTTAGGAATAACTCTGCGAGACAGAATAACCAACGAAGACATCAGGAGAAGAACCGGAGTGACTGACATCATCGAGAAGATAGCCAGACTAAAATGGAGATGGGCAGGACACATAGCCAGAATGACAGATGGGCGATGGACAAAGAGGTTATTGGAATGGAGGCCAAGGGAAGACAAGAGAAGCGTCGGTCGACCACCTACAAGATGGACTGACGATTTAAGAAGGATGAGAGCGGCGCAAGATAGACGGGGTTGGAAACATGAGGAAGAGGCCTATGTTCAGCAGTGGACTCTTGAGGCTGGATGATGATGATACCGTAGGCCCTAGATATAGCAGACTACCCTGCTATACTCCCAAAGCCGCGACAGCGGTATAAAACGGGAGACTATTATATTATAAAAAATCAAAGTTGGGACTGTCACCTGAAGATTATTTTAAAAATTGACCTATCCGAGCGATTTGCTTACTTGATAAAAATAAATAAGTTAATAGGGGGGGGGGACACTTATTCCATATTTTTTTATCCCTCCTTTAGTCTTTTTTACATCTTTAAAGAGAAAAAGGAAAATCTGCATACAGACACCTGTGACTCACCCAGGTAGTGTTGGGTTCCTAAGAGCCTAACTAAGTTATGCCAGGACGTGATGCCCGAGGGAGTTAGACAGAACATCTCTCCTGATGCCCTGCTATCACCCGATGCCCATTCTTTCTCCCACACATTGATCGAGAAAAGCACACCCACACAAACCACCAAAGTCTTTTTACCCCCTGCCTTAGCGAGGCTGCCATCTCGCGTTGTCTGTCTCCCATTTTGGCCTAGACCTAGGATTTTCCTCTTCTCTCTTCTTTTTGAAAAGAGCAGATCCCTGACAAATTTGTTGATCAATGTCCACTACCAGTTATTCCTTATAATTTTCTCCACCATTTCTCTCACGGAATCGAACATTCTGCAGTTACACTCTCTTTCATCCGCCCAACGCTCACACTCCAATATCGTGTGTGTCACAGTATCTGAAGGACCACAGTAACTCAGTCTACACAGATCACTCCTTCAGTCCTAATTTCACACTCTAGTAAACCACCAATAAAACTTGGGATCTCATAAGCTGTATTATAAGCTTTATTATATCTTATTCTTAGTATGATATCATTAGCACAATAGTTGTTTATTTGTCAGAAATGTATGTAGAGCTTTTATGTTTTAGAACGGTCAACATGCTTGTTTTTGTTAATAACAGTAACTTAACAGATACATTGTATTTATTATTCATCATCATCATCATCCAGCCCCATTTTCACATCCATTGTTGGATATAGGCCTCCTCCAAACGTCTCCAGTTTTCTCTATCTCTAGCTGCTGCAATCCAGTTTGTTTCTATTCTCCTTAGATCGTCGGTCCATCGGGTGGGTGGTCTGCCTCGACTTCGCTTGTCGGCTCTTGGTCTCCACTCCAATAATCTCTTCGTTCATCTTCCGTCTTCCATTCTAGCAACATGTCCAGCCCACCTCCACTTTTGTTTATTGATTCGCAGTATAATATCGTCTACGACAGTTCGTCGGCGTATCTCCTCATTTCTCACGCGATCTTTCAAGGTCAGGCCCAGCATTGATCTCTCCATTCGCCTTTGTGTTACCCTCAGTTTTTCGTTAGGGTCTCTGCTCCGTAGGTCAAGACTGGTAAGATGCATTGGTTAAATGCCTTCCTTTTCAGGTGAATTGGGGTATTTGTTTTAAAAATGTCTCTCATCCTTCCATATGCCGCCCATCCCAACGTGATTCGTCTATTTAGCTCGCAGGTTTGGTTGTCTCTGGTTATTCTAATTTCATGACCCAAGTATGTGTATTTATCGATTAATTCTACCTTGTTGTTATTGATTATTATTATTTATTATTACTTTATAAAAATTCAACTGAAACCGTTATAAGAACAACAAAACATCTTTCATTTATTCATGTTATTTTTTGCCTTTTTGCAGAATTTTAGTAACTTGTCGAGAGATGCAGTTATGGAGTGAACGTTTATTTGTTCATGATAAATTTACAGGGCCGGAAGTAGACTTAGTAGATTTTGGATATTCAGTTCATTTGGGAAATATTGGAGGACTGTCGGTTTGCAGATGGAAACCGATTGTGTTAAGTATAGGTACAGTATTATGTATTGATTTCTATTTGTATTTCATCATACCCATTTTATTTTTAGTGTTTATTATTAATTCTTATAGCCTATACATCTCTTATCACAAATGTATGTTACTTTTACCAAGGTCAATAGATAAAACGGCTTTAGTTAGTTCTAACCCAGAGCTTTTAAAATAATAATAGAAATAAAAAGTTACTAAGGAAAGATCTCAGTGGTTGGCTGCATACGATAATTTAAAATTAAGAAGTTAATTAACATGTTTGCTACCAAGATCTTAAAATTTTGGACATTGAGGGACCACAATTTTTTTTTATTATTTTGAAATAAAATTATTTTAATTGTGCTGTGAATCAATGTAGAAAATATCAGATGCAGAAAAAAGACAATTGAAAGGATTTTTGAACCCGACTCATATATAAGACACTGGTCTATTATATGAATTTTTCTTTGATAGACCATGTGTCTCACTTATGAGCCACTCCAAGAATAATAATTTCGACTGATTTTTTTTTTATTTTTAATTTCTGTTGTTACAAAACGAGCATACATAATGTTAAAAAGAAATTCACGAAAACAAGGGTCTACACAAAGTCCAACAGTTTCTCCATATTTGTCCTCGCAGTCTGCACAAACAAAGTACGTTTAAGTTCTCTTCTTTTTTGAAGAGCAAACACGACATCTTTTCCTCTTCTCCACCTTCTTTAGATAATGTGGCTTTTCCATCTATGTCTTGTTTTTAATGATGGGACACGTGTGTTTGTGTTTGCTTTTAAATATTGTAATACAAGCAACTCTCTAAACATTAAATAAGTATTTTTTTATATGGACTTTATTATATAGGTACGTGCTATTCCAAATTCAAACATCCAATAAGTGGAAAAACACTTTCAGGTACCAACTGACTGTTTTCCGAAGCGTTGTGTAGTACGACACCATCACACCAACACCTCTCTTATTAGTGATTTTACCAAAAGCAGCGTTATGTTTTGTCGATATTAGTAACACGTCACACTTATCTTTCCACTTTATCACAAGTACATTTTTTTTTTTTTTCGAAACACACTTTGACCTTTTCTTAATTTAGTAGTTATAACTGATTTGGACTTCCCCTACGATCTTTCCGTAACGTTCTAACAGTGTGAGTTTTGTTTATATAAATATTCAGCCAGACTTACACTATTGTAATAGTTATCAAGGAACAACGTATGTCCTTTGCCTAGATAACGTCCTGCTAGTTTCGTTACTACCGATTGAGCGTGACTAGTCTCTTGAGAAACTATTCCTTTTCCCGAATAAACTAGAATTTCTAGCACAAATCCATCTGGATTGCAGAGTTCGTATAATTTAATTCCGTATTTGGCACTTTTATTTGGAATATACTGAAGAAATAAATAAGTCTCCCACGCCAAAGTATAAATGCTTCATCCAGTGAGAGATTAGCATCGGGATAAAAAATACTCTGTATATTTTGGGTGATGTGATTCAACAACTGTGAAATTTTATGTAAACGTTAAGTTTTGTCATCAGCTTCTTTGTAAAAACACAGACATCTAAAGATAGATTCGAAGCGATTTCTAGACATTGTATTTCCAAAAAGTGGATGAAAGTATAAAACATTTGTACTCCAATAATTTTTAATGCTGGGCATACTAATGTTACCCATTAGTATGCATAAACCAAGACATATACACAGCTCATTAGTATCGACTGGTGTCCAATGTTTCATTGTTGAATACCTTGTCAAATCACGCCTGAATATTTCGGCACGTTAATTTATCCACTCGCATATTTGTTTCTTCAATGATTGGTCAAATATTAATGCAAATATTTCTTCTGCAGTACTTGTGGTTGGGATATTAATTTGTATACCAGCTTGTAAATTTAAACAATGTGGGTTCACTGTCGATATCTACCCACTCGTCGTCGTTTTCATTTGGGCCACCATCAGAATTTCTCTCGACTTCCTCCTCAACATCTTCTTCAACAGTATCTTCATTATTTACACTTTCATTAGACGAGTTGAGGTCTTCAGCGCTTGAGCTATTTGGTAATGAAGGTGCATAACTACTTCCTGAATCCGAGTAAGCTTCTGGTATTTCCTCAGAAGTACATGCCCAAACTTCATTGTTGTATTCAGCCATTATTTTATTAGCTTCCTCTTGAAGCTGTTTTTGAGTTAAGCCTTTACGTCTTGACATATTTCAGAAAATCTGAAATAAAATTCTAATATTAGGTACTGCTTTATTTTAAGTGCAACATAAATGAAAGTAGGCAAAATCGTAGTTATAAGAAAAAAATTATATTAACCAGGTTGAAAAAATACTTAAAATAATTTAACGGATCATTAAATGTGATAAAAGGGGGTTACTGTAAAATTTAAAACAAGAATAACAAAAAAGGATAGTTGCAACCCATATTTATTAACATAATGTAAGTAGTATATTGAGTATAAATGTAGTTAGGTATGACATACCCTGTATATACAATTATTTGTAAAGAAACAATATAAACCATTTTTAATATTGAAATTTTAGGAAACAGTTTTGACTTACAAATACATATAAATACATAAAACACAGTTATAACGCACCACAGTACTTTCTAAAATATAACCTCACTTTTACACATTTTACGTAGGTAATTAGCCGTTTACATTACTATTAAAACTTTAAAACTACAAAATAAACCTCTAGTTTATCAATATTGCTCTTGTTTAAAGTCCAAGTCTTTACTCCGTACAGCAGTATCGAGAAGATGTAGCATCTAACCAATCTCATTTTCAGGCTTAAGTTAATGTCATGACTTCCCAGAATGTCCTTCATATTAACAAAAGCGGCTCGAGCCTTTCCAATTCTAGTTTTTATTTCTTCTGTGATGTCATTGTTGTTATTAACGCTTGTTCCCAAATATTTATATTTGTGCACCCGTTCGATTTCGTTATTGTGAATGTACAGGTTTGCATTCAATCTTTGTTTTTTTGAAATAATCATGAATTTCGTCTTCTTGACGTTCACTGTTAACCCTTTCTCTTCACTAGCTGTGACTACCTTGTTTAAAATGGCTTGCAGGTCTTCTACTGTCTCCGCCATTAAAACCGTATCATCTGCGTATCTAATATTATTAATTGGTTGGCCGTTAACTTTTATCCCAATCTCTTCTTCCTCCAATGCTTTCTTGATAATTTCTTCCGAATAGAGATTAAATAGCATTGGTGACAGCACACATCCTTGTCTAACTCCTTTTTTAATTTGAATTTCATTTGTTGTGCTATTTTCTATGCGTGCGACCGCTTTCTGATTATAATACAGAGTAGATATTATTTTTATATCGCGAGTGTCTAACTGTTTAGCTTCCAAGATCTCTAAAAGTTGGTCATGCTTGGCGTTATCAAAACGCCTTGTTGTAATCAATGAAACAAGCAAATACATCTTGATTCACATCCAAACACCTCTGTGTCAAGATGTTAAAGGCAAATAATGCTTCGCGCGTTCCATATCCCTCCCGGAATCCAAACTGAGTTTTTCCGATATCTTCTTCCAACTTTCTGTAAATTCTATTGTGAATTATTTTGAGGAATATTTTTAAGGTGTGGCTTATCAGACTGATCGTGCGATGATCACTGCACTGCTTAGCATGTGCCTTCTTGGGAAGAGGGACAAACGTTGATCTTAGCCAGTTTTCAGGAATTATACTGTTTTCATAAATCTTGTTAAATAAGTCTTCGTCTATCAACTTTAGTATATCCGCTGGTAGCTCGTCTGGTCCTGGAGCTTTGCTATTATTTGATGACTTCACCGCTTGCATTACTTCTTCTTAATATAGACAACTGAAAAATATGAAACCTTTAAGTAGACGGGTACAACGGAAATCGAATAAAATAGTAATATTGCTAATGGCCCATATTTGATATGGCAATCCAGCAGAAAATTGTGAGTGGCTCTTACATGGGACGCTTGGTAGCAAACGAGTTAATTAATAAATTAATAATTAATAATTAAATAATAAATGTATTAAAATTGGAGTTCGATCTACCATGTAATTATTTCACATAAAGATACATCATGTCCTCTATTGATGAATAAAATATGATCAAAATGTCAAACCAATCAAACCAACCAACATTAATGTTCTAATATATATAGAGAATATCGAAATCAGCAAATATTTTTAGGGAAAAGCTGTTACACCAGTCCAATAGTTATTTTTATCATTAATATTTTTTGCTTCTGGAAAAATGCAAATCAGTAGCTGACTATATGGGTATATCGGGGGCAACAGCTTCAAGAATTGAAAATATATTAAACAAATAATAAGTCCAAGTTGAAGAAGAGTTTTATGCCATTTCATGATTTTTAAGATGCATAGTTGCATTTATTTGTACTTTATTACGAATTTATTCTTATAGAGGTACAAATGCAGAAATAATCGTTCAGAAAAAAAAATTGCATTAAATGTCCACAATATTAGTGACGAGTTTAAAAATTAGAAATATTGTTTTAAAATGGCTGAGACTCTGTAAGCTGCAGACTTTGTTAGGTTTGTACTATTTTTTATAGTTGGCCAGTGTGGTTGTAATTTGTAATCACGAATTATAAATTTGTTGACACGGCTAGACAAGATGCTAAAACACAAGCAGAAAATCTGTATAATGAATCTCTCCTACGAATCAGGAATACTGTGGAAAGAGAATACAGGGTATGGAAACGATAATTCTCAATTTTTTAAAATCATGATATGAATGATATTAAATTTGAAAGTGACTATGGCTGTCATAGTAGCAACAGCAGTATTTCATAACATCTCCATAGAAAATGGAGTTTGGTTTCCTGTAGGTAGATCATAATCTAGATTAACAAGAATACCAATAAACCAATTGTTTTGTTTCTGAGGTAATTTACAATGTCTAAGTTTTACACTTACTTTCACTTTTGTAAAGATAAATTTTATAGGATATTATGATGCTTATATTTCAGTAATTTGCATTTTTATAATTGTACATATATTAATCATAAATATATTAGTTCAACAATGTCTGTACTGTATTGTTAAAATTTGTGTATAGTTTAAATTTACTTATTTAATATAAATGATATTATTAAAAGACAACACTTTTTATACAGTATATTTATTATAAATTTTCTTGAGCATATTTTTGCTTTAATTATAATTCAATTTTTAATATTTTGATTTTAAATTCTTGTTCCTAAATATTTCATAATATGCCTTTCTCTCTCTTCTTTGTCTTCTAATCGATCATTCTCTTCATTTAAAACTTCCCGTTTTCTTAAATATTTTTCTTGGTTTTTATACTTAATTGATTGATAATAGTAATTAACAATTTTACATACAAATTAACATACAAGAAAAATAAGATTATTTCTACAAAAATAAAGCAAAATTGATAGAAACACAATAACCAACCTAGTATCTGTATCTGTAGAGTAGGGAGGGCGAGTTAAGTTTCACAGCACTTAGGCCACAATTGACCCATTGTGCATCCTCCCAGGAGCTGTCACCCTTAGCTCATTGTCCATCCTGCCATTTCTAGGAAGGTGGACAATTCACCAGGAGACATCTCTCTTATGTGGGCAGGTGTGCGCCAGGACTCGCCGAACGCATACTCTCGTATTAACGATAACTCGTTTCGTCTTCTCGTTCACACTTCCTACATAGAGGTGTGTCTGCTAGCCCCAGTGTGTGGAGGGTTTTGCTTAGTTGACAATGACCAGTTAAAAAACCAGCTACCAAACGTAGGTTTTTCCTGGTCATTCCCAAGTACTTCTTTGATGTTGACTCTTCAAGGTTACTTAGTGTTACCCTGGCAAGTTTACATCCTTGCCCTTCTTCGCATCTTTTAACAGTTTGCGTATGGGAGGGACATTTGACAGTTTCCGCGATTGTTGTAGTTGACCAACCAAAAAGATCCCCAGGTCCTAAGAGTATTAGGCCTACCGCCTTCCTAGATAATTGGTCAGCAATGCGGCTGCCTTTATTCCTATTGTGTCCTTTAACCCACCTCAGAATGATGGTATTACCATCCTAAACTTGAGTTAGTGACTCGTAACACTCCATTACTAAACTTGATGTGACACGTGGTCTATTCAAGGTTAGTACCGCTTGTCTGCTATCTGTGCAGATCATTATAGTTTTCCCTGCTATACCTTTTTGGGTTATCTCTTTTGCGGCTATGGAGATACCAGTTAGTTCTGTCTGAACTACGCCGGCATTTTTGCCCATACCCCACTTTATTCTTAGGTTCAGTGATCTGAAGTATATCCCGCATCCTGATCCTTCTTTCATTTTGGAGCCATCGGTGTATAGGCATTTGCCACGTTTGTCTCCATATACTATCTTATTTTAATTTTGTAGTGTTTGTTAAAGACAAACTTTGGATCAATTAAGTCGCAGCCTGTCTGTAGCAGTAGTAGCGCATCCAGCTCTCCCCGCCAGATACGAGTTCTCAATTGTCCCATTCCTACATCAAGGTTTGCACCAGCTGAACGCAGTCGCATCATTGTCACTAGCGCCACCTCTTTGACATATATATCTAGAGGCGTGATGCCAATGATCAACTCCATTGCAGCAGTTGGTGTTGTTTTCATGGCACCTGTTATATTTATGCAAGCCATCCACTGAATATGGTTTAGTTTGTTAATCGCTGTTGCCTGTAGCACTTTTGGTACCCAAGCAATAGCTCCGTTAGTTAGCATTGGCCTAATGACAGCGGTGTAGACCAAGGCGATTACCCTGGGCTTAAGGCCACAGGTGAGTCCGACCGTTCGTCTACACTGCTCATAGGCAATATATGCTCTTTTAGCTCTACCATCTAAGTGTGAGTTCCATGTTAACTTCCTGTCAAAGGTAATACCTAAGTTTACTTTTAATGGCGCGTGTGCATATATTTCTCTTGCTGCACTATCATTAAACGATAAAGTAAATAATCGTCACAAATAATAGTATTTTTTGTTGGTGAATTCACTGTGCATTAGCAAACAATAAATACCGAAAAAATTCTCAGATTAAACATATTAATTTATTGTTGCTTGCATGGTTTACTCTTAAATGAAATAAAGCACATAGGCTGTATTTTAAGGATCTATTTAATACTTATATCTTTTTTGTATTTAAAAACAACAGATTCTTTCTTATTGTTTTTACTTACCTTTATTTTAGCAACATATAATAACTAATCTTGATAATGTAATTCTACCGTTTTTCAACATTATTCTGTACTCGACAATCGCCCTATTTAATGTCCGCAGTTATGCTATTCTCGGTGTGGAAGTACTTGGAGGGGATACGAGAAACGATCGTGGGTACAACGGTGAAATCTGGCAATTTTGTTAGCATATTTCATAAGTGGTTATTGAAGAAAATGGCTTTTCGTAAATGCTGTGTTATAAATTGTAAAAATACAACAAAAAATAGTAAATTCAAGTTTTATCGGTTTCCAATTTCTAAGCACAAATGTGGATTTATATCATAATAAAGCAGAAGTAAGTAACTTAACCCAAATGTTGCATTCTTACGTCCGATTTCGTAATAAGTTTAACGTGAACATTAAATTTAAGTCACTTTAAAGTGTTAATTTTAATAATATAAAATTAACTTTAAATTGTAAATTTCAATAATAATCATGTTGGTTCAAGTTTGTTTACAACTTTTTTTTTTCAAATTTAAAAAAATTGTAAATATATCTTTAATTTCGGATTACGCCACCCAAAAGTTGAGAGTAAAGATTTACTTATTCAAACCAATGTGATGTAAGTTTCTTTGAAAAGTTTGGCTTGACAAAAGATACAGTTATACAATATTTAGTCTAAAATGAACATTAGTTAAAGTGTCCTTTAGGTTGTCATTATGAAATCGAGTGTTAATGCCGCTGTAAAATATTGATATGATATGCAATTATTAATTGCATTTTGCAGTGGATATGATAGTTGGTTGAAAAGGTATTTTATTATTTATTTTCTGAAATCTAGTTTTTATTATTGCATCCATATTAATAGTAATACTGCAATTTATTAATTAATTTTATTTTCTATTTACAATGTTAACCTTTTAATAACCTCATAACCTCAATTTTAAATGTCAAATAATGAAATCTAAACGTAAAAAATCATACTTACGAATTTTGACAGTTAAAAATCAAGTTAATTATTGATATATATTACAATAATTATTGTATTAAATAAACAAGTTTAAGTCACTTTGTTTGTAGCTAATATAAGCCTAAAATATTAATAGTGCTAACACCTTCGCTGATTTTATGCCACTAGGTGTCGCTCTTCGGAACTTGCACATAGCGAATAGGGTCTTAAAAGTAATTTTATACTTTTATAACATATGTTTAAGGTTGCCGAGATAGGTCAGTAAAAATTTGGAATTATGAAACATATGACGTAGAATTGGTACAAATTTTTGAAGACGACATTTATTCAGTATCTCTGCATCCTACTGGACTCTACACCGTTATTGGATTTTCTGATAAACTTAGATTTATGACCATTATGATAGACGAAATTGTTTTGACCAAGGAATTTAGCATAAGAAATTGCGAGTAAGTATTTTAATGGTAAAAATTTAGTATATTCTTTTGATTGCATTATTTAACACTTTTCAATGATTGAATTATATTTGAAATTGAATAAAGTGTTTTATTAATAAATAAGTAATATTTGGTTCTTTAAATAATGTTTCATAGTTTTCATGCTATCTTCACTACTTCTTCTTTGCATTCATCCTTATGGCTTCCAGCGACGGATTATTTATTCTGATGTTTACTGCGTATTTATTTCATCCAATTTTTTCGCCCTGCCCTCATTGCCCCCAATTTTAAATCATCTTTTTTGTTTTTTTTTTTTCTTTTTTTAAATTTTCTTTAGCCTGTCCTTGCTTCACCCGCATACAGTCTGTCCCAAACCCTTCTTTCAGTGCGTCACTAATTTTGACGTCATATAGGATTTTAAGAATGTCGAGAATTATTGCATGACATTTTAGTTAAATTTGACAGTTGCAGGATCGTAATCTCTCTTTTTCTAATTGAAAATAATTTAATAGTTTTAATATTAGTCTTTGTTCTTTCTCAATATATCTCGGCATATTTAAGATATTCTTATGACAATAAAATACAAAATTAAATTTTCACTGTAAAATGTCTGATAATACTAACATGGAATGACAATTATCATTTTATCAGTTGACATTGTGAAAGTAGTGTCACGATCGAGACAATCTGCGTCAAATTATATTTATGCGCATCATTGATTGGATATCTATTTAGCGTATTCTAAACTCCAACCAATTATACATCCGTAATTGGAATTAGCTTTACGATAAATAATTTTCTGTGTATATATTTGTTTTCCTTTTCGGTTTTATTTGGCTTTAGTACTTTAAATATCAATGTTTCACTTCATTTACTTTAAATAAATAACTAATAATTTTTTTAGCATGACAAGATTTAGCCACATGGGTCATCTCTTTGCTGCTGCAAATGGAACCGTTATACAAATATATTCAGCAGTCACATTCGAATTAATGTATATGTTAAAGGGGCACAACGGAAAGGTAAATCTATTAATTATAAATCGGCACATGAAACAATTCTGTTCCAGAATATTTGGAAAAACCATACCAAAAAAACTCACAATCTTGTATAAATAATGATGCTATATTTTATATATAGTGTAATGCGACCGGTTTCGATGTTTATCAGTTTTACATCATCATCAGGCCATTGAAAATTTGATACATGATCCTCAATTTGAACCATGCCTTTTACCAGCTAATTGCTGAAACGAGATAATACACATAAAAAAGAAAGGAATAACACCAGCTTTTAGAACAAACAACAACTTAGGCAAATATATTAAAAACAACAAAAGCCACAATAAAAAGCACTTATACAGTGGTGTATACAAACTTAAATGTGGCTACTGCCCAAAAACTTACATCGGTCAAACTGGTAGAACCTTTAACAAACGTATAGTAGAACATAAAAGAGCTTTCAATAGTAGGAAAACAGATTCTACAAGCACATTCACCTTCTAGATCATAACCATTCTTTTAATGACGAATTTCAAATTGTTCACATTCAAAATAAAGACCTTAGCTAACTTTATTATAATCTATGGAAATTAACCAATTAAAAAATACAGACATAATTCTGAATGACCAACTTGAGACGAACGGTTCATATTTCCCCAACCTATTTCGTTAAAGTTTTTAAATTGTAAACACATCCAAAAATAGATCGCTTAAGAAAGGATCTCTACCGGAACAGCTGTAGTGATAAAATATTATAATAAATTTTGTGGAAGTTTTGAAAACAAAGTTTTCAGTGTTTTATTGTTATATAAAATGAATTTCCATTAAGAAACGGTCGAATATATCACTTAATCAATAAATATCAATATATTTGGAAACCGGAAATTAAAAACAGAAAAGAATAAGTGAGTCATTCGTCTACGCATCGGCCATACGCGATCTACTTATGACTATTTACTTCAACGTAAAATAAACCTATATGCGAATATGTAATAGTGAACTAACGGTAAATCATATGTTACTACAGTACCCCCAAGAAACCAAAAACCGGCAAAAACAACATATACGACATCCTATAAAGTGCTCTGCAAGAAAACAGCCATAAAAACTACTTCCTTATCTTAGAAACTGTGCTTTGTTTAAAAAATCTAACTACTCTTTTATCACATAAGAAAATTATTTGGAATGCTTATATCTTCCTGTTAATAACCACTATTGATAGAGGTGGGTTTTATTTTTAAATAAAAAAAGAAGAGAAGAATACAACCATTTAACTCCAAATTGAATGCGGTGCTTACTTACGCTAAGAGGAACCTAAGTGCCAACTTTCAAGATTCTAGGACTTTTGTTAAAAAAATAAATAAAATGCATAATAATACAAAAAGCAGAAGTATATCTATTAACGATTAACGTCTTTGGAATGAAATTACCTTTATTTTTCCGTATCCTTCATATTCTTCACCTCTTGTTGTTCCTCTACTGATGTCATAAACTTTTCTCTAATCAATAATATCGTAGAACCTGTTTTTTTCTGGAACCTGGCTTTTCTGCCAGGAAGTGATCTTTCCTTTTATACCATTTTTTTAATTATTCGCTGCTTTTGAGTATACTTGAGACTTATAACTGAAACTTTCTTCTTTTTTTCAGTTTATATGATTACATTTATTACTTTTCGGTACATGAACTTGTTTTGCATTGTCTCTCGTTTATTGTCGTTCTGTTTTACTTCTGCTATCGGGTATTTGTGATACAGCATTTAAATTCCTCCTCATCCTCTACTAACTTTTCGATTGTCAATTTATATCGGAGATACTTGCTACCAGTAACCGATGGTTCTTTATTTCCTTTAAATCTGCTCTTATTTCTGAGACAGTGATAGGTAAACGTACTTCAGATGGCTGATTTATGAGAGTGTTTACTCATTTCGGGAAATTATCGTGTGGTCTTTGGCTGTCTTTATAAAACTCTCTAAAGAGAGTCAATAAAGCATTAAACTCAAATATGACTAAACATAAAAAAAATAGTATCCTTTGTGCTATGAAAAATAAAATATTTAGTAAATGCATTAGAGTTATTTGGGTAAAAAATCATACTAATATTAAGAAAAATGAACTGGTTGGCCAGCTTGCTAAAGATTCTGCCCATGATGGACTTTATTTACATTGGACGACTTAGTATCCTTTGTCCTATTAAAAATAAAATATATAGTAAATATATTACAGTTATTTGGGTAAAAAATCACACTGGCGTCAAGAAAAAAATGAACTGATTGACCAGCTTGCTAAAAATGCTGCCCATGATGGACTATTTGTACCTAAATTTACATTGGATGACTAAGAGCAATATAATAATAACAGAATTTTAATAAAATAAAAAGAAAAATGGAAAAACATAGCAACGAATTTAAATAACTAGTGTTATACTGTCCACCCTACCTTACCACAAGATATTGCCTATATTTTTAAATACGCAAAGCCAAATAAGTTGACAGTGACAATTACACGTCTAAAAACTAATCACGGTACATTCTTAGCTAACTTAAGTAAGTTAAATATTATCTCTTTTGGAGGAACTCTAACAATCAAACTAGGTCATAACACAATTTCTTAACAGTACTCCGGATGGTGGTGGTACAAAGACGCCATCATAATACTTAACTAGATCAAGCTTAAGCAGACCTGATTATCTAGAAACTAGAACGAACAGTGAATAAGGCTCGTTCAATCATGTTGAAGGATTTAACCATGGTATGGATGAAGATCATAAAGAAAGGAAATATGAAGGAGATGATTCTTTGATCAGCATACCACCAATAGGATGATTCCAAACAACCGCAATCAAGGGAGGAGAAACATCTAGTAAGAGATTACAGAAAAATAAACTGCAATTAATCATCTGATGTGATGAGAATGCGCATCATCTGACAGGAAGCAGTACAAATACCAATGAAAGAAGTAAGCCATTACTACAGTTTGTTAGGTAACAAGATTTAGACATAAACCTAGGAAATAAACTAACTTTCGTAACATCACAACGAAAGGAGTTAATTGGTGTAAGACTGCCTACGACTCATGTCTTTAGAACTGTTAAAAAATGACAATGAACTCATTTGAGCCATATAAATCTCCGTGTCCGGACAGGATTTATCCAATATTTCTACAGAAGGAAAATGACCTTTTGTATAAAAGAATTATATATGGTACTGCGTATAGATTAGGACTGGCGTACATGCCAAAAGAATAAAGGCAAATAAAAGTGGCTTTTATCCCAAACCTGTAAAAAAAAGGAAAAAGTCCCCGAGACCCATAAGTCTGATGTAATTCGTACTGAAGACTCTAGAAAAACTACTCAATAAGCATATTAGGGATGGCGTATGGACTTTCTAAAGAAACGGCAGTACACCATCTTATACAGAGTGTGTAGTTCGTTCTAGAAAACAAGTAGATGATATTAGGTGCATTTTTCGATATATAAGAAGCATTTAACTCCTACAAAGCAATCACAAGAAATATTTGTCTAAAACGAATAGACGAAATAAGCTGCAGATGGATAAACTAAACACATAGAAGCCGTATGATATACACAACGTTACTGAGGGAAACAGTGTTAGCACAAATAGCCAGAGGCTGTCCGCCGGTGAAAGTTTTATATCTTTTCTTGTAGGATCTGATCATGGATGGGGTAATAGCAGGTAACAGTAATGACAGGTATCCTGGACTGTACCGATGACCTGGTCATTTTAGCCTACAGCACATTTAATGGTACAGTCATAGATAGAAGGGAACAGACTCTGACTGTAGTTACAAAATGGAAATCAAATTTCAGAAGAAAGAATTTAAAGGGATTGGGTGCTATAAGCTTAAAGGTACACATCTAAATCTGGTGAGTGAAGTAAAGCAGATAGAATGAATAATCAAGAGATTTGCAATATATAATTTTTTTTAAGATTATCATGGTTGTTTGTTTTTTCTATTTGTTGCTTTCTGCACATGCAATGACCTCTTTATAACATATAAGCCCATAAGAAATAGTACATGGATTTGTACGTTCAATCAAGAACCCGCTGGTTTCTCCTTTTCGGATTGATTATTACGATAAACAAAGAAATAAGCAAGAATACTATAAGTAAACTATATTTAAAGCAAGTAACATAAAACAGAATATTATATATACATTGACTTTTAAATCAATAAGACCTGCAAAATTAAAATATATGTAACATATTATAATATAAAATAACAAGTATCTAAGGCTCTTCTTCTTTTTCTTCCTCTTGATAAGCAATTTTGCTTGTTCATAGGTGGATTAATACCTCTATGTTAGGTTGTCACTCTATAGACAGGGGTCTCCTCCATTCTATCTAGGTGGTTATTTAATTCTTTTTTCCTATTTTGTGTCCATTCATGTATACATTGTACGTTATATTTTCTTCTAATGTCTTTACTTCTCTTTCGATCTCTTATCGTATTTCCTGTAATTCTTCTCAGTGCTCTCATCTCTGCCGGTTCCAATAGCCTTTGCGTTGTGGCTATGTCGGGTCTTATTTCTAAGACATATGTCATTATTGGTCTTACACTGGCTTTATAAATTCTTGACTTCGTCTCAGTATTACTCTGTCTATTTCGCCATATAGTGTTATTAAGGCATCCTCAGGCAGACTATCTTCATCTTTGGCCATCGATATTGCGTCGTCTGCGTAACAGAGTATTTTTATTTCTTTGTTTCCCATTCTGTATCCTCTTCCTTTGTTAACGCTATTAATGAGTTCATCCATGAATAAATTGAAGAGTATGGGGCTCAATGAGTTCCATTCTCTTATTCCGCTGCCTATTTCTATAGGTTCTGTAAGTTGTCCATGTCTTCTGACTTCTATTTTATTATTTTGGTAGATGTTTTCGATAGTTTTTATAATATTTAGGGGAACTTCTCTATTATAGAGAAGATGGATTACATCTTTGAGTCTTTGACTCTATCAAACGTTTTCTTTAGGTCAATCAGATACAGAAATGCTGGTTTATTAGAGTCTAGTGATTTCTCAGTAATTTGCTTTATAACTTAAGTATTTCATCTGTACACGATCTTCCACTACGAAATCCCTTTTTTTCATCTGCTAAACTTATCTTCTAATTTATTAGCACTTGTAAAATTTTAGTTATAAGTTTCAGGGTAGTATTTAACAAGTTTATACCTCTGTAGATTTCTGACTGTTTTTTATCTCCTTTTTTGAATAGTAGAATAGGTTTGCGCATTATCCATTCTTTCGGTATTTTATTGTGTTTTATAACTTTTTTAATTATTGTTGTTAATTGTTCTGTCATTGCTGCTCCACAATATTTTAGTAATTCATTTGGTATCCTGTCTTTACATGCTGATTTTCTGTCCTGCAGCTGTTCAAGTATTTTACGAACTTCCTGCACGTTTATATTAAGTTCTTCATTTGTGGTAATTTCTGGTGTTTCCGGTTCTAGCGTCGTTTGTTCTTTCTCTGCATAGAGCTTTTTTAGCTAGTTCATCTACTTATCCTTTTCTATGTGTTTTGGTTCTATTAGTTCCTTTATCTCCGTTCTTTGACCTATTAAGAAGCGCCATATTTCCTTTTGCAGACCGTATAAATTATGTTCCATTTCTTTCGAAAAACGTATCTCAGGTAAGCTTATTTCTTTTCTTTGCATTTTTCCTTCACTTCTGTACAAAACTATGAAGTTCTTCGCCTTGGTTAGTATCTAAGGTTGAGAATAATTATTGATTATACAAAGTGACAAAGTCTGCTAACAGACCTGTTAGCAAAATCGCTTTTACAGCGTCTGAATAAATGAACCATAAAACAGATATACGAAACCAATATAATGCAAGGAATAAATATTTTGTATCAAAGAAAACCGCATGTCTACGGATGTCAGATGCATTACAACGGGATTATGTTACCATAAGGCACCAAAATAATATCTGAGTAATGATTCACGGCTGATTGATACATAATTAATTATGTAAAGAAGTAGATAGTAATAATAATGTTATGTATTATGTATTATGTCGTACTGTATGGAAATGGGGTAAAATTTATAAAACATTTTCTTGAAGTCATTCTCACTTTCTACTATAATTCTTGCAACATCTCTATAGCAAATAATTGTCCGTTCGTTTGCCTCAATTCCATAGTATTTCTTTGTTTTCACTTTCTTTATAATTTTGTCAACCATTACATTGAACAAAAAAGGACCAAAGATGTTCACTTGTCTTATGCTATTTTTTAATACAATCGGTTCTATCGTTTCACCTCTATCTTAGCAAGTACTGTACTGTAATTAGATTTTCTACTGTTGTTGTTATGTTTACTAGTGTAGAATACTGTCATATTTATAGTAAGTTGTATCTTGTATTTATGCGAGATATTTACACTTGGTCTAATACTTTTTCCTTTTCTAATTTCTTACTGATATTGTTCTAATGCTATTCTTTCGCTGCTAGTTTTAAAATAGTATTTAGTAAAGTCATTTTTTGATAATTATACGAGTCTTTAAGATCTTTCTTAAAATGCTCTTATTAAACATTAGTGCTTTTCTTCATTCACCAAAAATTCTATTTTGTGTAGTTGATTTGTTAGTATTTTTAGTCGTCCATATTTGAATAGTTTTTGCAATTTGGTGTTTATCTGATGATTTTCAATTTTTTTAGTTTTTCTAGTGTCTATTTCTGAGTGAGTCTTATTCTAAGAGTTTAGTTTGAAATTAATATCAACAACAATATATAATAATTGAATTGACATTTGCACGATACTTTAGGTAATGTTGCAGTGTTTCCTACATTCGATAATTTCTAGTAAATGTTTTCAGTTAATATGGTTAGAGTTATTTTTAAAGAGTATGGCTTATTTCATGTTCATACTGTTTTAACTTTATTAAAAATTTCTTTTCCATAGATAACAGGCTTAGCATGGTCAAATGACGATACCATCTTAGCTAGCTGTGGTATGGAAGGCGCCGTATACCTATGGGACGTCGTAAAATCTGCCAGAATACATGAAACAGTCATCAAATCAGTACAATCCAGAGGAATCCAATTAAGCAGAGATGGGAAAAATGCATTTGCAGTTGGACATGACGGACATGTTAGAGAATACTTTAGTTCCAACGTACAAAGAGACGTAGTGATTCCACCTGGCGCTCCCTTGGATGCTATTGTTCTTTCAGCCCTAGATAATATGATGTTTGTTACTGGTAAGTTTTTGAAAAAAACTAATAAACTATACGTATAGTTATTCATTGAAATAATGTTAAATTTATTATTCATGCACCTTAATTAAATTATAAATCTAATAGCTAATGAATAAGAAAAATGTGGAGAAAAACTATTTTTAAGCATATGAGAATTATGCAAGATGCTAGGATGAAGACTGTACAGGTCGTCATAGCTGGTGACCTGAATGCGAAGGTTTGTCCCTGAAATCCACGAGTGCAAGATGGGAGAGGAAAATACCTATCAGAATGGATCCACGCCATTTGGCTTACCGTATTAAATGACGGTAAGGCACCTACATTCGTGAGAGGTAATAATAAATCCTTTCTGGACATCACACTGGTTTCAACGAGTTTTATAAACAGTTTTAGAAGAAGAATCGCTCAGCTTACACAAGTATGTGAGTTTTGAAATAGCTAGCAAAAGACAGAAACGTAAAAATGGGGATATCAATCTAAAAGATGTTTAAATGAGTTTAAATTTTTGTAGAAGTTTTGGCTTGATTGGTTCGGGATGTGCAGATGTGCGTGAGTTAATTGAGGGTCTGAGTGATGCACAGGTGTTGGCTTGTGTAAGATCAAATGGGAGGTATAAAAGAAAACAACCATACTGGTGGAACGAGCAGCTTGAAAATCTGAGGACAAATTGCATGAGAGTAAGAAGAGAGTGTAAGAGTTTAAGAAGAGTACAAGCAGGAGATTTGGAAAAGAGAATAAATGAATTAAAGCGGAGGCAGAATGATTACAGGAATGAGATAAGAAGATCTAAGAAAGAAAGGTGAAGTAACCTACTTCAGGATCTCGAAAGGGATAACTATGGGCAGGGCTTCAGGATTATCTGTACCGAATTGAAGGGGAAAAGGACATCCTACCCAATGCCTGAGGAGACGAAACTTCGTTTAATACAAAAACTGTTTCCTCAGGTTGAGGATAGGCATAAAAGAGTTATGGTTTCGTAGATGAGGAACCTTTTACTAAGTTGGAACTCGGCGCGGCTGTTGGACGGATGAAGATCCGAAAGGCACCTGGCACAGATGGAGTCATGCCGGAGACAGTAAGACTCTCCGCACTAAGATACCCGCAGATTTTTCTGAGATTGCTAAACAAACTGCTTGAACAACAGCAGTTTCCAACAATGTTGAAAAAAGCTAAGGTTGTCCTTATCTCGAAAGGTAGAGGTGAAAAGGAAGAGGTGCGATTTCGGCCAATTCACCTTCTTAGTTCGATAGCTAAATTATATAAACAGCTTGTAGAAGGCCGCCTTGAGCGAGAGCTAGAAATAAACATGCGCTGAGTGACAGCCAATATGGTTTTAGGGCCAAAAGGTCCACCATAGATGCGATCACAGAAGTAACCTCTTTAGTTACGCAGAATACATCTCTTTGTATTCTGCTCTAGGGTGGCTCTCATCCTGCTTGACGTCAAGAATGCCTTTAATACGGCATCATGGGAAAAAATCATGTCCAAGCTGAGAGAATTGGGCGTTAGTGAGTACCTGGTCAACGTAATTGACAGATACTTTACTGACAGGTCCATAAGAGAAAAAGATACCAGCATCAGTTTGTCGCAGGGTATTCCACAGAGTTCAGTACTAGGTTCCATCCTGTGGAATGTCCTGTACGACGGGGTATTGAGGCCACTGATGCCAACGGGATGCATTCTTGTAGCTTATGCCGATGAACTCGCACTGGTTGCGAAGGCGAGTCAGAAAACGGACATAGCTAATGCGGCTAACACAGCCTGCGTCGCATTAGTAGGTGGATCAGAAAGAACGATCTACAGCTAGCGCCTCAAAAAACTGAGGTATTAGTTCTCAAAGGGAGCCGGCAAAAATCCTCTCTTCGCTTTATAGTAGAAGGTGTGGAGGTTGCATCGGTTAAATCGAATAAGTATTTGGGAGTCTGGTTGTCGGAAGGACTAAGGTTCGGAGTACACATCCAAAAGACGGTAGAGAAGGCGAACCGAAATCTGGAGGCGATGATATGGCTGATGCCAAATATTGGAGGCCCAGGTAGCACCAAAAGAAAGGTGCTAAATGGAGTTTTCTAGTCGGTGGTAACCTACGCTGCCCTCATGTGGTGTAGTGTACTAAACACTGCGAAATAAGCTAAGCTGATGGAGACTTCGCAAAGGCAAATGCTCCTCAGAGTATCTAGCGCATATAGGACAGTTTCAAATGTGGCTTTATATGTCATTGGAGCGGTGATACCGATCGTTTTGTTGTACAAAGAGTGAGCGAGGGTGTATGCGAGGACGATGGATGTAAATATAGATGAAAATGAGAGAGAAAGAACGATAGTAGAGTGGCAGAGAGAATGGGCGAATGATAGCGGGAAGGCACGGTGGACGAAGGCCTTGGTGGGAATCTGAGGCCTTGGTGGGAATGTAAGTTCAGGAAATTAGACTACTTCCTGACGCAGTTTCTCAATGGACATGGTAGTTTTGGCACCTTCACATATAGAATAGGCAAATCTGCCTCGACAAACTTTACTGTTTGTGGGATACCGGACACTCCCACCCACATTTTTAACTATCAGAGATTGGCAAATGAGAAGGGAGATTTCGAGAGTCGAATGGGTTTCGGGCTGAATGAAAAAAACATTGTAAATATAATGTTGAGAGGAGAGAACAAATGGAGAGAAGTACACTGTCTGATTTCTGGGGTGATGAAGAGAAAGAAGCAGGAGGACAGAGGAGGAAATTGAGCCAGGGATCTGAAAGTTGTGGTTAATATTATTTAGTTTTTGGCCTAACGTCTGAAACTTTTTCTGATTTACGGTAATAGGTATGGTTATTTATAAATTTTTAGTTTTTTATTTTAGTTGTTTATTGAGTGGCAAGACCACCGCTCTGGAACGGTGGTTAAGGTTTTAGCCGGAATACGGTTAATCGGGCACTCCCCTGGGGTCTTCTGGCCTAAGGGTGTGTTGTTCCGTGACGTAGATATCCAAAAAAGATTACCCCCACCGTTACCTGTCAGAATTCAATGGATACTTTTTTAGGCTCTTACTGGAATCTGGCAATACGGCATTTAAAAAAAAAGCATATGAGAAAACGTACAGAAAATAAGTGTCTGCTAAAAAAATAAATACAAAAATGGTAAAATGAATTATCTAGATGAATTATCAAATTATATTTTGAAACCATGATTGTTGCTAAATCAATTAGTTACTCCATGCTTATTTTAATATAACAAAATTTTTTCTTCTCTGGAACCCACTTGTTCTACACCGCTATTACTGCAGCCAGTTGATGTGTTATATATTATTAACTATTATTCGTTGGATGTTGGTCCGCAGTATCTATTGGATGTTGGTCCGCCAACATTATGGTTACGTGATTATGATACTTCTTCTTTTTCCATAAATCCAAAATTGTACTTTTTGTCATGTGATTTGGTTTCTCATCAATAATGTCCTTCGTCACAGTCCATGTGATACTCATATGCCCTGTCCCTTCATTGCAAAGTTTCAGTGATTGTTTTATTCTGTAGGCTCCCAATTTTGCTTCTTCTTGTGTTATCACATGCAAGGAAAGCAGGCCTAGTAGAGCCTCTCTAACTACTGTTGGAGTAGTGCGCATGGCACCAGTTATCCCTATATACGCAAGTCCTTGCACCTTGCTGAGTTTGGCTCTTGCAGCTGTTTGAAGGTTCTTAGTCCACTACATCGTCGCTACATAGGTGATTGAAGGTTTGATCACCATGGATATCAACATATTTCATCTCTGCTACCCCTGTTAGCTACCACAAATGCATATTGTCGTAAGGACAAAAGTTGGGCGTCTCGTCAAAATGAAGCTATTCACGAAAAATTAGCTTGTCAATAATCAATGGTAAAAATGGGCCTCGGATCCCGGACTATTTCTTCAAAGTGTTATAAAATTTCAAATAAATATAAATAAATATTTTTACAGGTAATAACGGTGTGGTTTATGTTGTGAAAATGCCTTTGCTTGAGAAAGCAGAAGTTGTGGAGTATAATATGCACAATAGAACTATTTCTAAGGTAAGAGAATACTGTCTTAAAATTATAGTTTTCATAAAATCGATAGTAAAATAATATTAAAAACGTCACTGATAGTATACTTATAATAATCTAAAACGTTATAAAAATGGGACCGATTAAAAAATCAAGAATTATAAAAAAAAGTCAAGGCTCAAAATAGTAAACATTACAAAGAATAAAACATTAAAAACAACAAAATGAATAGAGTAAGGTACAATACCCAATTTTGAGCATAGGCAGCTCTTCTGTATAACCTAATAGACCTATACTATGACCAAAAAGCACATGATAAAGGATGTAGACTTGAGACAAGGATGTATCTTTTCCATACTACTGTTTAATAATATACAGGGTGTCCCGGAAAATAGTGTGTTACCCTACAGGGTTACAGAGAACGTTACCTTAGTTATTACTTTTTCATACATGTCTCTCACATACTCATCGGAAACTCCGTTCTTATTGAGCGCCCATCACATAACCTCTCAATAAACTCTATCGCATGCTTTCCCAAGATCAATGAATACCATATGAGAGTTTGTTTTTATATTTCAGTATTTTTACAACAGCTGCCTTATCATATTTGCATCTGTTGTTGATCTGCCTTGGATAAATCCAAACTAATTTTCAGATATTTCGAATTATTAACGTATGTATTCTTCTATTCATTTATTTAGCGTATGGTTAGGTACATTACATTTACGTTTTATGTATTAACAAAGAAGACAATACAATACAATAGATAAATATTAGCTATTGTGATATCGCCAATTTTCATAATTACCCAGTGGATGTTGTTCTTGGTAGAAGTGGAAATTAAGGCTACATGTTCTATGTTTGTGCGTATATTATAGGTCGCTATACTGTAGGATGGATTTATCTTAGATAGCACCAAGTAGATCATAGCCTAGGTTTTTCTCTTAAATTTAATTGGATTTCGTTTTAAGTATGTGTTTCTGGTATTGCTGCCAGGTTGGTATCGTTTTCTTTTAATAATTATAATTTGCGATTTTGCTCTACTGATGCTTTCTATATATATATATATATATATATATATATATATATATATATATATATATATATATATATATATATACATATATATATATATATATATATATTGTCATACTTTTTCTTTCCCAACTAAAGAAAAATAAATAAAAATATCCATCGGAATAAAATTTTAAGAAATCATTATAAACAAAAATGTATATATTAATTTAAGATAAGATTTAGTGTAGATAAGAATAGAAATTTGTTTGGCAAACGACCTGTTTCCGTTGCAAACAAAATTATCAAAAAACCTTTGTTTAGAATTAGAAGACATTTTACCTGTAAGTTAATCTCTTCATTGTTTGTAGAGTCGAGTATTAAATGACCATATTCTAATCTTTTGAAATATGTATAAATGATGTATTGAAAAAAACCAATTTTAAAGTAAGCTATTTAGTTTTCTCTGAATCCGAAATTAGGCTTTTCCAATATCATAGTAAACACAATTTAAGCTTTTTGATTGGACGGTCGTTTTTAAATGGGAATTTGGGAGTCGATGATGAGACAGGAGAAGTCAGTCATATTTTGGTCATCGAAAGAAAACAGTCGTTTGTCTAAAAGATAGGGTGTGGTTCGTGAGTTTGGATACCGGCGTAACGAAAAGAAGTGAATGGTTTGAAGAAGGAGATAACAAGTAGATTAAAAGAGGTCCTTGTATCTACCGTGGGCATTTTTATAAAGTATATGTGAAAGTATTCTTACGGCATCAAGTTGACAAAAGGAGGTCCTGGTGTCATAAATAAGTAGCGGAGTTTGGAGAAGTGAATCAGGTGTTTTTTGTGTAGTCTGCAGGAGGTTTGCCGAGACGTAAAGAAGGAGCCGAGGTGCCAAAAAAGGGGAGATCACATCTTTGAGGAGACTGGGTATGTTCCAACATACAACTCAAGAAGAAAATAAACTGTAAGTGTTTGTACAATTGAATTTTATATCTGTGAAGGATCGTTTCGACATCATGGTCATTAGCATTCAAATTTAAGAACTGAGGTTTTGTTAGGCTAATCAAAAGTTTAAAGTTTTGTGGTTTCTTTTTTCAAGTAAAGAAAATTTTAAGTTAAATTGGTTTTTCACGTAATATAAATGTATGTAGCTTTATAATCTTATTATCATAATAATTTGATTTATTTTCTTGTATGCTGATTGATAAGATAACGACAGAATTTAATAATTGTTTTATTCGTTCATATAAAATAAAGAAACGTAAATCTTTGTAATATAATATATTTGTATTCTTATCCTTTTCTTCTCTAACCCGATAAAAGACAACTAGAAAATCTTTTGAATCCATCGAACACAGGTAATATAAGGATTATTTTACTTTTGATAACAAATAAGTTATAATTCTTTTTTATTGGCTCAATAAACTAAGTTTGAACTCAAAATAAACAATCAAAACAATATATTAAGTTGACAAACCCGTACATTTGGTCCGAGTTCTTTTGCCAATTGGCAGTTAGAAGGTCCATTTGTTGACAGTGTCATCTTTAATAACTTTGAAAAGTCTGATTTCTTTCTGCCAGGAGGTCTTGTGAAAGATTATGTGGCGCCTCTTGTGTTAGTTCCTTTATATTACCCAGGGTGCACGTGCAGTATTCTACTGCGGACGCGAACTGGCTCAACACCCTATTCTTCTATTAATTACTATTTTACATATTTTCATGGTATGACTATGTAGTTTTATGGACCTGTAGTTAGTGTATTGTTGAATGTCTTCTTTGTTTTTGTAAACAGGTACTAATATACTGCTTTTCCATTGGTCTGGTATTTGTTCCTCTTCCATAATTCTATTAAACAAACCTGTTAACCAACTTCTACTAAAGCTGTCCACATTTCTCCATGGATCTGACGCTGGTCTAACTTCTTTACCTATGGTAAGGTTTTGAAACTACTTTTTTGTGGCATTGTTAAGTTAAATATTATTGTTTGTTTTTGTGGAAATAAGCCACAATTATTGGTTGTGATTGTAACAAAAATCACATTTTTATTTAACTAATATTTGACTTTTTCCACTCCGAAAATCGTTCTCGAAAAAGATTTTTTTTGTACAAATTATTTAGAAATGTATATAACCAAAGATTTTCTTCTTCTTCTTCTTATTCTTTTTTTGTGCTATGTTCTAGACAATTTACCCAGTTTACTTCGAGGGTAGACACTTTTTGTCTTGCTTCAGCAATCAGTGTCTACCTACACTTATATTCTTCCTTTGTTTGTTTTAGGTTATTCTACATGTATACTTGTGCTGGTTTTTTTTTCTTCACAGGCTAAAATATTAGTAATATAACACAACAAAGGTATAAACTTTTCTCGCTCGGGGGTAGCGTCCAAGCTTTGCACACACCAGAAATGCTACCAACGGATAAGGTAGAAGCACCCAGGACTGAAAGAAGGAATATCATAGTTTATAATTTAATATTAAAGGTAGAAATAAAGTTGCATAAGGTGTTGATTGTATTTTCATTAATATTTGTGAGAATTGTACAAATATTTATGGGGGTGGGAAGTTTAGTTTTAGCTAATTCGGCATACAAGTCAAAGTGTGGGTTTTGATTTAAGTGACATTCTAATAAAATATGGTTTAAGCCTCCCACTTGGCCACATTCGCAATAAGGATCATCTTTGACTCCAATTCTGAATAGATGAAGAGGGGATGAGCAATGGCCCGTTCTCATACGGATGATTGTAGTTAAATGTCTCCTACTGATATATGCGAATTTATTGAACCATGGTAGTGTGTGGATTCGTTTATTAATTTTGGCATAGAATGAATTGCTTGTGCCATATCCTTCGTACCATTCAGCTGCCCAATTAGACCAAATCTCTCTTTTCAAGTAGGGTGTGAAATTTGAAAACTCTAGCTTGATATTCATGGGAATATTCAGGGAACGACCTATATTGGCAAGTTGGTCGGCCTTGTAGTTTCCAGTGATACCAGTGTGTCCTGGGGTCCATGCTAGTAAGATTTTGATATTATTGTTCCTTGCTAGGATAATTCCTCTTTTCGTTAAATACGATATATGTTCTGTGTCTTTAGAAAACCCTGTTTTTTTAATTTTTTGTAGTGCACTTTTGAAGTCAGAAAAGATAATGGCTTCTGTGATATTTTGTTCCCGTATAATTTGGACTGCATGATTGATCCCAGTAACCTCTGCTGTACATATTTGGGTATGATTGGGTAGTTTAGATGAAAATGAATAGTTTATATCTGGGGAAAAAACACCAAATCCCGCATTTCCCATTGTGTCCGTTGAGCCATCTGTAAAGAATTTTTTGTATGAATGGAATTTTTTAACTAAGTTCACAAAATTCATAAGATTGAATTCATTTTTTGTAATATTTTCATTCAGAATTCCTAATGGTTGAAGTTGTAGTTCCAAGTCATATTCATGGCAAGGAAGAAGTTTACTGGAATATAGGTTCTGCAAATAAGGTTGGATTTTTCTGATAGTTGCTATCAATATGGGTTTTTCCTTATTTCTCCAGTATTTATTGTCCATATTACAAAGTGCTTCTAATTCAATGATTGATTGAATGACAGGGTTGTTTTTAATGCTTAGGTTTTTTAGCAAAAATTTTGTGGTGAGCCATTCTCTTCTGTATTTTAATGGCAGTTCTCCAGATTCTGATAACAAGGCTTGGATTGGAATTGACTTCATGCATCCTGTGATAATCCGAATACTTTGGTAGTGCATCTGATCTAGTTTCTTCAATATATATTTAGGGCACGTAGATAGGAATTGACCCCCATAGTTTAAATGACTTAGGATAAGTGCTTCATGGATCAGTTTTAATATTTTTGGGTCACTGCCCCACCATGTTCCACACAAGGCATGCATTACATTCAGTGCTTTACCTATTTTGACTTCCAGCTGGTTAATGTGTGCCTTCCATTTAAGGTTCTTCTGTAAAACTATTCCTAGGTATTTAATTTTATCTACCCACTCTATATGTTGACTCTTATAACTGATATTTCCAGGCATTATTTTGGTATTACTCCTTGTAAACAAGATAGCTTTAGATTTGCCCACAGAGATGTTCAAATTATGATTGTCCAGCCAGGCTTCAAGATTGACTAAATATTTGTTTAATTTTGATATCATATTTTTAACATTCACTCCCTTGACTAGAATTACAAAATCGTCAGCATACTGTATGACTTTAGCATTTTTGGGGAACATTTCGTGTATTGAGTAGGTATATATGTTAAATAGCATTGGACTTAATGGTGATCCTTGTGTGAGTCCAGTGCTAGTGGTATTTGGGCCATGTACTAACCCAGAGTTATCTTTGACAAACAGTTCTCTGCATTTTAAAAAGTCATATATGAGGTTAGCTAAATCATGTGGTATATCCAAATGTATTAATGTAGAGTACAGATTGTCAATATTAACATTATCATATGCTGAATGGATATCCAAGAATATTCCTATTGTACATTCATTATTACTAAATGATTTTTGGATTTCAGATGTCAAAAAGGATAGACATTCTAAACATCCTTTACCCCTTCTAAAACCTAGCTGCAATGGTCTGAGGATTCCCTTATTTTCTATACGCCATTCCAACCTATTTTTGATCATTGATTCTAAAACTTTACCTACACAAGAGGTGAGGGCAATAGGCCTATAGTTAGTTGCAGTGAGTTTATCTTTCATAGGTTTTAGGATTGGAATTATTAATGACTGTTTCCATTCAATCGGAATGGTCCCTGTACTTAAGCATTTGTTAAAAATTTGTAATAATAGTAATGATCCTGAATGAGGTAGATTTCTAATCATAGAGTATGAAATTAAGTCAAGTCCCGTAGCAGATTCCTTTTTAGAATTGATTATGAATTTGTATTCATTAAAGGTAAAAGGGGAACTTGTATTGCTAGTTTGTATACTTTGTTGATGTAAATGTATACTGGGAGGAGCCAAGGAATTCAGTATCTCTTGTGCCATATTAGGATCAGGAAGGGAGTTAATTGGGCTATTACCATATCCAGCTATTTTCCTAACTTTATCCCATATTGTCTTGATTGGCGAGTTTCTATTAAGGCCTTCTGCAAATTTCCTAAAATTATTCTTTCTTTTTTCTTTAAGGAATCTTCTAGCTATAGCACATTTGTTTTTTACTATTAAATAATTTTGTAAGTTGGGTGTTGATTGGAATTGCTTTGTTGCCTTAATTCTGTCTTTAATGACTTCAGCGCAAGATTCGTCCCACCATGGGATATGATACTGTTTATTAACATTTGATTTGTACAATGGGATGGACAACTGTGCAGCTTCATTTATTAGATCTGCAAATGATCGGTAGTTCTCCCCTGGAAATGATGTAAATGATGACTCTAATACTGAGGTATATTGGTTCCAATTAGCTTTTTTGAAGTTTCTGTTATTCCTTGGTGGCATGTGGATGGTAATGTTTTGGACACCAATTTTGCACATTGTGGGTAGGTGATCACTAAATCCTAGGTCAGGAATTATTTGCCATGATGATCTGGTAGCAATATTCTTAGATGTTATTGTTAGATCCACAGCTGATGATCTTTTTGGAGGTGGTGCTATTCTGGTATATGAACCATCATTTAAAAAAACTAGTTCCAGCTCATCTAATGTTTGGAAGATGTTTCTCCCATTGGAATTATTACAAGGGCTACCCCAAGCCTCATGCTTGGCGTTCAGGTCTCCCATTATTATTACTGGTTTGTTGATTTCCTGGATCAGTTTTATCCATTTTTGTTTAGATATGGTATTTGCATTAGGGAAATAGGCATTAAGTAGGTTAATTTGGAATTTAGGTAGGAAGATTGCTTGCAGTTGAGAGTTGTTATTAAATTTATTACATACAGATATTGCATAAAATTCTACTTCATTCCTAATAAGGATGGCTATACCACCATATGAATCATCTCTATCATCTCTAACTACTTGATAGCCCTTGCATCTGATTATATGGTTATTATTTAACCATGTTTCATTTAGCAATAATATGTCAGGATTGTATTCTTTGATAATTATTTTTAAGTTATCCACATTAGCATTATATGATCTCATATTCCATTGTATTATAGTCAAAGGAGTGAAAGCTTTATTTTTTATTTTTATTTTGGGCTTAGTATTCTGAAGCATCAGATACTGTCCCATCTTCCATTAACTCATAGGTTATGTTATTTGTTGAGCTGCTTTTAATTGTTTTATATTGTGATACATTAGATGAGTTAGGGTATAAGTTTCTTAGCAAGTTGTTTACAAAAGATAGTACCATCTCTTTATGTTGTGGTGGTAGTAATGACATTGCATGGGAGATTCCATGTTCAGTTTCCTTATTTGCACTGTAACCTTTTGATGTTGATGGCATTGATTGAGAATTTGTTGCCCAGTTCAATCTTCCCTCCGGATTAATTAATTGAGCACTATGTTGTTTTTTGTCATATCCTGTCATGTTTGGTTTCCTTCTTTTGGTGGGTTGAGATTTGACGATTTGGTTATATTTTGGTATACTTGTGTCATTCTTTATGGCTTCTATTCTTCTTTCTGTGATATCTATTATATTATTAGGCTTGGATTCTGTATGCAAGACAGGAAAATTCTCTTCGTTCAAAGAGTATTCCCTGTTTTCATTTTTTGGTATTTGCATGTTTGCTTCATAATATGAGATGTTAGAGAAAGACATTAGGGCTTTTATTTCTTTTTGCCGTTGGAATTCTTTACATTTTTTATCTTTAGAGATATGATCATGATTTTTACAGTGTATGCAGTATGTTTCACAATTCGAGGCTTCCCCGTGTTGGTTTTTCCCACAGTTCTGGCATTTTGGGTTCCCTCTGCATTGATTATTACTGTGACCATATAACAGGCAGTTTCCACACATTAGGACTGGGCTGACATATGGAATAACCCTCATGGGTAATCCATACACAAGCAGCTCCCTGGGCAGTGCTTTTCCTGTAAATGTTACGCATATGGTGGTTGTTGGTACATAGTTTTGTTTTTTTCCCTCTTCGATAATTCTCCTATTTAGTCTTTTTATGTCAATTACTTTACAGTATACTAATTTTGTTTCGATTGCATTTTTAATTTCTACTTCAGATATTTCTTTACATATGTTCCTTATTATACCCTTACATGTGACATTGTGATTTGGGATAAAGACATCATATTGTAAACTTTCCCATCTCTTATCATTCACAAATAGATTTGCCGATTTAAAATCTTTAAAAACAACACCTAACCGGTTTTTCCCTTTACGGTTAAATTTAATAATTTGCTGTAGGTTTAGGTTAAATATTGTTTTAGCAATACTTAAGATGTGAAAATTCCCTATATTTTTGTCTTTTCCCTGTACATATACTTCGAAAGGACCGGAATCATATATATTATATTGGTTATTAATTTTTTTTCCACTTAAATCAGGCGGGGGGTCAGGAGGTTTATCAGGATCGAGGTTAGTGTTAGTGGTCTCCATTTTCGGCTGGAGGAACCGTGTCGTGTATTTTATTACTATTAAGTATGTATGCGGTAGGATCGGGTTACAAACAAAGGATTATTAGTAATAGCCTTATTATCTATAAATACCCTGAGTTTTTCTGCAAAAGACGTTATCCCGGTTTGACGTCTATCAATTCTCAATTTTATTGTTATTCAACCAAAGATTTTGTTATTGGTTATGTCATTTTAAAGTTGACATGTCAGACCTAGATGTTGTAGGCCATTAGCCCCTAGTGGCTAAAACACATTTTGAGGGTGGTGTTATTACATCAAATTCTGACGCTTTTGTGTGTTTTATGATATATATTTGGGTAAAAATTAACATTGTGTAAAAATTACTATTTCTACACAATGCTTTACCTCTTCTTATTTTTGTAAGTAGGGGAAACTGGTACACAATGACACATTTTTTAAGAATTGTACTCTAACATCGAAATGCAATCTTCGAAAAAATCTCCATTTAGAGTTCTGTTATCTGTGTACATTTGTCTATAAAATTTGATAGTTATTTATTATGAGTAAAGTAAAAATAGCAACTTGAAAATTTTTAGAAATATGCAATACTGACTTTGTTTCAATGTGTACCACCGGTGGTACAGTTTGAAACATAAATAGTACGCAATGAAAAGTGTTAAAAACAATGATTAAATACACAAAATATTTATCATTTCTTTAAGTTACCATACAATAAAATTGTTAAACTCCAAACCAAATTTATAATAGCAAGATAATCGTTTGTTTTCTGTATATATAGGTGCTGGCAATAACATAACAAAATCAGATTTTAAATCCATATGTAAATCAGGAACATCTGGAAAGTAAAATAAATTGGAAACTTTCGTACTTCTTCTCAAATATGAAATTTTAAATTCATGAGAATTCAAAATTTCCAAAATTTTGACTACATAATGGATCGTCTTCTCAAATTTCACCAACACAAAAGATTCTTTTAAAATTTCAGTAGATATTTTTAGCATTTGCGTAAGATTCTGAGTCACCCTTTCGTTCCTGCATCATAGGAGAACTAAATCCATCATCTGAAGAGTCTGCCAACTCTAAACTTCCGGAATCCGCTTCTGAATCAGTTTCACATGGCTTGGCCTTTTTTTCTGTGAGGTTCTTTTTACAGCATCTTGTACTTAAAGCTTTACAAATAGTTCGTTTCACTTTCTTGACTGTTGTATTGTGGAGGTTTTTCCGTTTTATAAGAAAGGTGTACTAGTTAAAATGACACTTTTCCTGGATTTCCGTCTACGATTTGAATTTTTTCTGGGTGCAGCCTTAGGAAAACCCCGTATGTCTAATGGGTAATAAAAGGAGTTTTTGATGTCGAAGGTATTTCGAAGAGTTGAGTTCGGTTAAGATTCTTGAGTTGTATTAGATGAAGTAGAAGCTATATTAACTGAAGATGAAGATACAGATGCATTTTTTTCGTGATTGGTAGTATCTCTTACGACAACCATAGCTTTTTCAAAATTATTAATCTGTCTGTCAGTAACCGACGATAATAGAAAATTAGTTTGACTAAAAATATGTTTATTAAAAGGATAGATACCTGTAGATTTGAAGCCGTTCATAATATTTTTAGGTGTCATTGATTTTGAGTGGGCAATACCAGCACATTCTGCTATTTAGTAGAGTACCATAGGAATGCTGGGGTTGTTAAGATACCATGAATCAATCGCACAACTGTAATAGTTTTTGAAGGAAAAAAAACTGATTTGTTCAAAGGCTGTGTCTTGTTGCTTGTATGTGGGGATAAGGTTAAAATTATTATGCCAATTAGCTTTTATTTTTTTTTTTCCTTTTTTTAAAGACAAATGAGATTCGTGATTGTCATATATTAATAAACACGGGTTTTATTTTCTAGCACCAGTATGCCTAATAAAATGATCTAATACTTGCGTGAATATTTCAGCAGTGATCCATTCACTTGGATTAGTAAGTCCTAATGTTTCTGGCCGAGCACCATTTAGCATAATCGTAAATATTTTAAAAAGAAAAACAATGACCGGAGGTAGAAATGTTCCCTTTGCTCGAATTATTGCACAAGTGGTAGCGGGTAATCCTCTTTCGGCACTTGTGCACTGGTTCAGCTGTTTAATACCTTTTTGTGCCACAACTTTATGTGATCGTTAGACAGTCGTAGTAGCAGTTTCGTCTAAATTATAGATGCTAATAACTTCAACAATTGATCGATATTTTATGTGTATTTGCTCTAAATTTAAGAAAAATTGGTCAACATTTGGTTTAGTAAATGAAGTAAGCCTTGACAGTGAACATTCTTCTGGTCTTCTGAGGCTTAATGATGAATTTCTTTTCATAAATGACCTTAACCAATTTTTGACGCCCCATGTTCTGTGTTAAATACTAATCTAACAGCATAATTTGGCTCCACTTTTGCATATAGATATTTTTTTTCTTTTAGAACATATCGCCGTAACGTGCTAAAATTTATCAGTTGCATAACTAGTGGCAATGTGGAGGTAAATTTGATTTAGGTAATAACAGTGTTTTGTTGTGTAATATGTGTCAATGTGTAGTACTCTCCCCTATGATCAACTTCCTCGTTTATTTTGATGACCGTCGCTAATACTATCTACTTTTTATCAACTGGTTTTGTGTCAAATTCTTCATTTATTGACCTGTCCAAGTACTTTTTCCATTGCTTTGTGACGTCCTTTTCGTGAAGTAGTCCTTTTTTTATTTTCTCTCCTTATACATCTAATCTGAATAAAGTCTATTGCTTTCTTTGCTCTAGGTTTAGCAATGTTATATATCTTTGTTTCACCCTCTCTGCTACCAAGATGATCGTATAGATTTGTTGCAATTCTACTTTAAGTTTTGTAAATGCTACATTTGCTTTCTTTTTGAAGACCTTATAGCTTTTAAGATGTGTGTCCGACATATCTTCTAGTTTTATAGTTTTGTATACTTTTTTATTCTCCTTAATTTTTTCTTAAATTTCTTTTGACTACCACCAGTTCTCTTTATTCTCAAAGTTCTCTTCTGCGGATGTTCCAAATACTTTAATAGCATTAATAATACTATATAGCCATATTCCTCTAAGAACTTCCTTTCATGTTCCAAGACAATTATTTTCCTTGACATACGTCAATTTGATCAAAGAATGATCGTGTGATAGGTAGATTCATGATACTATGATTAACAAGATAGGATCTTCCTGTAGCACAAAATCGGTCGTGTTCGCGCATGCCGTCATTGGAGAGTAGAATTTGAATTCTTGTTAAAGTTAAATGGAATTTGTATGTATTCTGTGATGAAATTATTCAATTAACAAAATAATAATATTAAATAAAGGTTTAATAATTAAAATAATCGTACACAAAAGGATATCTCCAAACTATTTATTAAAGATTATTTATTGGCGCATACAAAAAACTGACATTACGAATGTGCAGCTCTCCAATTACGTCACGACTTATGCGCAATATCTTATCTTCTTAGTTATAGTATCATGGGTAGATTTTTAAAATTTTAGCGAACTGTAATTATATCGTCATTACGTCAGTTTGCTCAAACTAGTTTGATCAAATATTTGACCGTCTGACACGGACTTAATAAGCAAGACCCAAATACTCATGATTAATGCCAACATTCGAAAGAAGATGCCAGCAATTTAATATAGCAGCACATTATTATAAAGGTTAATATCAAAAATTAGGTAATTTAATAAAATTATGTTTTGAATGAGCTAAAAATTATTAAATGAATTTTTAAAAATAATTAAAAAAATAATAAATAAAAAATAAATAAAATAAAAAATAATAATTTGAAAAGTTTTCAAAATTTGAACAGCATATTTTAAAAATACGTTTTTCAGATGGTGCTATCATGCGACGATAAATATTTAATAACTGCCTCAGTAGAAGGCATAATTACGTTTTGGAAACTGCTAAACACCGAAGACAAAGCAATCAAATTAGATTTGATATCATCAAGTGAGATTCTTATATCGAAACAAATATTAGAGGACAAGATGATGCAGATAAGAAATCTCCAAATTAGAATGAGAGAACTAGAAACAGAGCATTCCTATCAGATGCGGCAAAGTGACGCACTTGCTGCTAGTAAACTCAAAGATATTCACACGCAATATTGCAATGCAATTGAGGAGTTAAAATTAAAAAATGAGGTAAGTTTATAGGTTAATAAAACATTTATATGAATTACTTTATTAATATTAAATTAGTCTTAAGACAAAGTTAACTAGTATAATTCAATAACTAGCAATATTGATTGATTATACAATATGTATGATATATATATATAGGGTAAAGTACGGAGAGTAACACAATATTTCAAAAAAAAAACAGAATCAAAGTCGTGTAAAAGGGTAATTTTTATTGAAAAATTAACAAAATACTGTACACAGTATTTGGAAATAAAAAATAAACATTGAAACAAAAAACCTTTTGTCTTATACTAAAAAGAAATAATAAAAAAAATTATGCTTTTGCGGCGTCTCTCTTACAGGGTACAGAGAGTTGCCCAAGGTGGTACGGAGAGATGCCTCCATACGTTTTCTGGAAGTGAAAGATGCCCTTGTGGTTTAAACATTTATTATCTTTAGTTCTTTTCTCTTACATGGGTTACTAGTTATTTAACCAACAAGTGTATTAATAAGGGCGATTAACAATTGAGATATATTAACGCGCGAGCGAAGCGAGTGCGTTAATGTTCGAGATTGTTAATCGCCATTTTAATTCATGAGTTAGTTACAAAACTTTTCCGTGGACCGTACTTTTCAGAAATAAAGATATCTTAGTTTAAATATTTATTTACTTAACGATAAACAACAATTTTTTCAGCTTTCATTGACTTTATTCAAAGTTTCCTTAGTGGTAGTTTTATTATAGTAAACATTAATATTGGAAATGGTACAATTACTGAAATTAAAGGAAGATATTGATAAATAATTATCTGCTGTATAGCATTTTGACAAATTTATATTTAAGTCTTCTTGGACCTCTGTAAATTCTGTGATAGAAGAAGTTAAATTCTGGTGGAGTTAAATTAAACTCTTCGTCAATATCCATCCTTTGATTTTTCAAATACACAGAAGTTTAAATGATAAAGTAAATAATGACATACAATGATAGATAGTACTAACATCGGCTACTTCATTTTAAATTAATTTTTTAGTGGGTTTATAAATAGGTATATGTTTGGTTGCCTACACCACAAGTCACTGCCAATCTCAGAGCGTTTAATTAATTTATGCAAGCAATGTATGTTGTGTTGCCTATAATAAAATCGTTCATTAATAGAAAATCATTTATTAATAGGGGTCATTAATCAATGATTTTGAGGGTGTTAAAATTGATCATAAATGTACGGTCAACGGAAAACGGATTTATATGGTACAGTTTTCATGAAACCATTTGTTACATGTAATACAGCAAATCAAGTCAACAGTTTTTGACGTATTACTATACTCTTTAAAACATACAACACAGTGATATTTTTCATCCTTAGTTTCTTAGTAGTTTCGTCATGATCTGCAGCTTTTCTCTTTTCGCTAGTATGTTCTCGGAAAAATTAAGTACAGTAGCTGACTGTTTTCTTCTATGTAATGGAATAGGAATTTTTGGAACAGACTTAATTTCTTGTAAAAATTTAATCAGTGTTATATCATCGTCATCTAAACAATATTTTGAAGTACTGGGCTGAGGTTCCGGGGTCTTATCTCTGCTCGGTATTTTTGAAATTTCAGTAGGTTTCTGGTCCAGTTGTTTTTGTAATTTCTAGTTACTCATTTTCTGCTGCAAAAGAGTTATTGTCTTTATTGTATTGACTATTTAATGTTAATGCATCCATATACCTGTGCTTTTAAATGCGGATATTGCATTTGCAACTGTAGCAGCACGATACCAAGCTTTTCCTAGAACTTCTCCCACTTGATACCGGGATAGGTTTCTGTGAGGATCATTGAGCATCCATGTGTTAGTTTCTTGGTTTTAGTAGGTTTTAAGAGGACCGAAAAAACATCTGTCTAGGGCTGCATTGCTTGGGTATAGTGACTTAATAAGCACATTAATATGACATTATTTCTTTCTGAGATTAGAAGCATTTTAACATCTAAGCAATGTGATGAGTGTCCATCCATAATTATTAAGGTTTTTTCGGCTGGTTTTCTAGAAATAAAATGTATTTCCAGCCAACTTAAAAAAATCTCGGATGTTATAAAGGAAAACTTCCCATTCATGTAAAGCAAAAAACCAGCAAGTAGGATATCCAGAAAATTCTGGTTTTTGGTTAACACCCATCAAGATTATTACCGGCGAAAGAAACATTCCTTCAGCATTGCGAGATCCAATTACTGTTACGTTTTCTCCCCTTTCACGAGATGTCAATGTATGTACATTCTTCGCTCCTTTAGGAGCTATCACTTTGGATGATTTATTTATCATCTGAATTCCGTACTCATCCATATTAAAAATGTTTGCTGGATGATCTAGTAAATTATTTTTAATTAAAATTTTTATTAGTAACTCAAAGAATTTGCCTACTTCCGACCAATTCATTCCTTGAGCTCTTTCTAATAACAACCCCTCTGATTGTCATAGGGAAAAATCTGGGTTTCTTTCCATAACACTTCTAAACCAATATTTTCTAGCTTTTCTAACCTTTGCAGAAAAAGTATGCTTTATATTAAGCTTTTCAGCAAAATTAAAAGCCAAAGTTCGGACAGCATTACGATCAGGCGCAAATCCAGCGATTTAATGTGATTGGCATGTTTCCTCTCATTATCCTTTATGAGAATACCTGTAATAATAGAAAACATTATTTTTATTACAATAAGTAGGTACTGAGCTCATTTTAACAATTTAAACAAAAAACACAATTTACCTTCGGGACCTAGAGCTCCTTTACTGTGCTTTCCAGATTTTATCTTTCTATCAATTGTCCGTGCTGGTACTCCGTATCTTATTTTTGCTTCTTGTTTTGATATCTCACCGAGCTGAACCTACTTATTGGTAGGTTTAATTGCTCTTCAGAATAATTGCCCCTGAGTTTAGCGGTTTGCTTTTGAATGTAAGTACTTTCTCGGCATTGTAAATTTACCTGAACAAAATTGAAAATTTTTACTTTTTTAAATTAAAAGTTTCATGTCAAATAAAATCATTATATTTAAAGTATAAGCCTAAAGTTTCAAATATATTTGCGCAAATCAACAACTTAAATCTACACAATATAAGTGCGGCATGTCTCAGTAAGAAAAAGTGCTGCATTTCTCCTCTTCTGTTAAGGAGAGACGCCATACTAAACCACGTAGAACTGACATACAATACTAACCTGAAATATAAATTCTAACTACGAAACAGCTAAACATAATACAGAGTAACCCATATTTTCTGAATCAGGTAAGATTACCAAGTCCATAATTAGTGTATTATTATCTGGAATAAGTATTACTACTTTTGTTAATGGAAACGTAAAGGTTAAATTTTGACTAAGGTTGAAAAAGCAATATGGTTAAATACTTACCAGGTGTACATGAGTCAAGGTACAAAGTATCTGGGTAAAAACCCTTAAAAAGTTACAACATTTATTGTGTTACAGTTTTGTTGAAAAAATGATGTGATCTTAAAGTATTTAACAGATACCTACGTTGCATGGCAACGTAAGGTAAGAGGTAAGACCCCAATAGGGGTTGTTGCTGACCCTCAAACAATGTCCAAATGTGTTATAGTATAGATGACAACTAGTTAAAATTGCAGTTTTTGAACGGATACTTGAACAAAGCAGTATAAAAACCTATTAAATAAAAATATGGAAAGGTTATATTCTAATGTGGATTTAATGTGTAATTTATTTTGAAATGTGTTTAAAAATTGTATAATAATTATTGAGATGGAATGACATGACATGACATGACATGGAATGACAAATATTTGGGTTGTAAGTAGGTAACCACCAATACAAATACCTGCTGTACTCGAAAAAAAATAAAAGATTAATACGGAATAATGCCCTGTATGTTTGTAATTAACATTTGGTACAAAAAAATAATTATATCGTAAAAATGTATATGATGTGAAGTTATTTATTGTTGATGATTAAGGGTTAAACTGTTTAATGTGCGGATTTATTGAATATAGAAACCTAATTAAGAGACAATTATTATTTAATGAGGAGTAATTATTAATCAATATATGGTAAGGTGAGATTTTGCTGGAGTGTACATTTTAGATAGTAGTTAAATAATTGTGGAACTAAAAATATGTGGAACAATTTGTAGTCGGTTGTAGTTATGAAAGCTGTTTTATCGTAAACTTAGGTAATAAGTCCGCTTTTGTTGAAAAATAACATTTATCATTTGGGACGTGTACGAACTCATCACTTTATAGGCTCCCATAAAATTATTACAGCGTCCGAGATATAGTAAACTGATCACCGGCATCCTTTAGAGATAGGTAAACTCATCAATGCAGATAGGTAAACTCATCACCAGCATTTTCGCCCCAAGGCTCTGGTTTACACGGCCCAAAATTGCTTGTTACCTGTTAAACTTTATAATGAAAATATTTATAAGCACGTGCTGTTTCCGTTTATATTGCAACAACTGTGGATGAGCTAAAGAATGCTCAGCACTGTCACCACTGTAATATCCCCTGTGTTTAAAGGACTGACCTATGGCCTGGAAGACCCCTGTAATATCCTAGTCCTATATGGTCAAGGAGATTTAGTTCTGCGAGCGGATTTGAGGCATACTGGTCCACTAGTTCGAATTGGTCGTGATTTCGCCCTCGCGAATTTACAAGAGGGTAGGAAAAATAGGATAGGGCTGAAGGATACTCCGATGCAGGCCCTGTAAAGAGTTAGAGGTTATTGGCTTGCCTTAGAAGCCGGGGAGTTGTACAAAGCTAAAACGTGTTCTCTTCTAGTCTCTACCTGAACGGTCAAAAAAACAAGCCACTTTCAAATTTCTATGTATTTAACAAATCGTAGATCTACAACTAATTCAACAAGATATACAAGAGAGCTAGTATTGGTTATCAAATTTTGCGAAGGAAGGCGAGAAGAGATTTTACTAAGGGAGTTAAAAGATGGACAACCTACTATTAATGGTTTTCCTTAATGGTTAGTATATATTGTTCGTTACCTTAGCGTACTTAGGCCCTAGCTAACGAATACGCCTTGTAGTCCAAACTGGAACTCAGGAACAGTCTGGAAGCACTGTACGTTACGGTGGTACTAAGAGAGACGAAAATTCGCTGCTGTCTCTCTACCTTCCGTCGGACACGATATCACGATAATTAAGCTGAACACACCGTGACGGTTGACCGATTAACACACCGTAGGTCGCCCCCGCTCTGAATGACTGAGCGCCGAAGTACCACTCGCGCCGGTCGCCAGCACTACTCTCTGGCTCGGTTGCCAGAACTCTACTGCCTGGCTCGGTCGCCAGCGCTCTACTGACTACCATTCCACCGACTTTCTTCTTTTTATGTCTCGCCAACGCGTACCCTAAATTACCTCGTCACAGTCCGAAGCGGAGCGTTGCTTCTTCGTTTTCCCCTAGAATTTCCACTGATTGCGCCGTCTGCTCCACGTGTTATAATGGATCATGCCATGGTGTTTTTGCTAGCTCAGCTCAATTCTTATCATTGGAGTATCGTTTCGATGTAGTAATTTCCAACGAAGGTCTAAAGTGTCGTAATTTTTAAAAATTCGGAGCTTGTGTTAAAACTAGGTCAAATTGTTATTCTTTGTTTAATTTAAAATGTATACGTTAAACTGTGTCGAATTAATTCTTTATTTAATTTGGAGCATATAATGATTATTTAATTAATTCTAATTATTCTTTTCTAGGCTAACTACCCCTTATTTTGGTTCTTTTATTTTCTTGCTATGTTACGCGGAGATTGGCGCGGGGGTTGGCGCGAACATTTTTGACGGAGAGATTTTAATTGTAGGGCGGAGCGGACGATATTTTCTTACGAGAGGTCTCCATGTCGAAGGTAACCGTATGCCGTCATCTCTTTTATTGAGACAATTTGGTCTTTTTTTAATTTCTTTCTACATGGAGACGTGACAATGTGACTTTAACAATTTAATCAAAAATCTAAAAATATAATATCAGAAAGGGTAGTCCACTTGTAGCAACAAAGTAATATTGTGCCTTGTGTACAAGAAACATCTTGTACAGTTGACTTAAAGGACATAATTAAACTGGTTTTTTTTTCAGTTTGATCAAAATGATCCGCAAGTGCGAAACAACTTAAAAAAACAGTATACAATCTACTCACCAGTTATATGATATTTAGCCTTACACTATTTCGTCGCAAGTCCACAAAAGGCAATTCGATTTTAGAGTCTTTCGCAATTGAAATTTGAAATTATTGATTTCTATAATTTTTCGTCCACGTTCAAAACGTAATCAAAGAGCAGTTCACTATCCATGTTAAAGGAACAAGAGCAAATGAAAAAAAAATTTTCGCATAATTTTAGGTAGCTATCAATAGAATTTTGAGGAATTTTTAAATAGAAACCAATGAGTTATATTTGCATTTAATACATCTATTTTAGATTTATTCTGTCAAATTACCAATTCGTAGCAGTTTGCCAGGGGTTTATGGTCTATACCTGCTACAGGATGCAAGTACGTCAGTGATGAGTTTACCAAGCTCTTGGGGTCTATTTTAAAATCCCTACTTTTATGGCGGTGAGTTTGTACTATGTACGAGGGTATTTATGCTAATTGGTGATGAGTTTACGTATACCCATTTGGTATTTTACCTGGAAAGAATTTTTGTGTTTATTGCATGTACTTGTTTTGTAGTTGAATGTTGGGGAATTTATGTAAGGCTAATAAACTGATTTATGTAAGGCTAATTGCAGTCTTGAAAAACCAACAAAATTGAAATCTGAAAATGAACATAATAAAGCTAAAGAACAATTTGTTAATAAGTATCAGTATAGTAAGTGATGAAATAATTAAAAAACTGAAAAAACTAAGATCTCCAGAGCTCCAGCACAGAAGAATGTGTGACAAGTTCTAATTTAAACTGTTGAAAGATCTGAGTGTTTATACATGTATACCACTATGTGGTGGGTTAAAGTTATAAGAATTGATTGAGAGTAAAATTATTGGTTAATAATTAGCCCCCTTATGTTAAATTTAATTATATTTCTAAATAATAAATAAATAATAAATATATAAAAAAATTGTACTTAATTATTTTTTTAAATGCCTTCAGAGCGCTTTTATTTAGAAAAACGAAAACTGGCACGATTATTTATCCTCTAGAATTCAATCGAATCCATCAATTGCTAATTTCTAGTACCGATCATGGGCGTCCATTTTGGGTAGGTCAACGGTTATTTTAACCCATAACTTTTTTGTTTCTAATTATTAAACATTTTTGATACTATATTATAAGATTTTCAGATATTCTAGTACTAAAAGGTGTTCCTATTGGAAAGTTGGTAGGATAAGTTTTCTAGAAAAATCGATTTAAAAATTTTTTTTTTGTCATGAAAGTTAAATAATATTTTTTTCACTAGTTGGCTTTGAACCGTCAACAGAAGTTTTACCGTTTTTCATTGTCTATTGTCGATTGTTGTCAGTTCGTGAAGTTTTTCTTTTAGTTTTTTAAATTGTGGCATTCAAATACAAAAATTTAAATTCAACAAAAATGGTTTTTACTAATGTGGAATACGCTGATATGCTTTAGTTTATTGCGATATGAGGTGTAACGCTCGAGCAGTAACGTAGATATGCTGAAAAAGTTCCAGATTAAGAGAAATAAGTTCAATGTTCCCAAAAAATAATGAAACAGGGCGACATAATGATGTAACAGCAGCATATAAAGATGTTATTTTAATGGAAGTTGAGGAAAATTTAGAAATTAGCGTTCGAAAACTATATGCCATGTATCTCACAATTTCAAAATGTTATGCAGGAAATATCTTACACAACAAAAAATGTATACCCTTTTCATTTTACAAAGGTACAAGCACTACTACAAAGAGATTTTCCAGCTAGTGAAGAAGTCGTTATATGGTTACAACATCAGAAAAATTAAAATGAATATTTTTTCAGATACATTTTGTTTTGCGACGAAGTTACATTCACAAAAAATGGAATTTTTAATGTACATAATATACATTATTATTTGTATGTTGTTGACAATCCCCACGTTGTTCAAGAATTTAAGCATCAGTATAGGTTTAGCATAAACGTCAATAAAAATAGTTAACGATTATCTATTATTATTATATTATTGTACCTGTGGAATGGCTGCTCGTTTAAATGGTTGATTATTTACATTTGCTGCGAAATATTTTACCAGATTTGTTAAACGAAGACCACTGTATTGGAAGAGGCGGTCCAGTTGCTTCGCCAGCAAGCTCACCCAATTTGAATCCTAAGGATATATAAAATCATTTGTTTATTCCGTTCCGATACAAAATCGTGCACAACTCAGGCTGATATACATAAGATGCTTGTAACGAATTTATAAATACCTTTGGAATTTTTGCAAGAATTCGGCGTTGTCTAAGTAAAATGGAAAATTTATACATGAGGAGGTAAATACAAACAAGTCACAAATAAGTAATTTTTCAGCGAGGGCAAAAAACTTGTAGCTTTGCTCTGAAAAAGGATAATAAGTTCTAATCAATGTTATGCAATAGTATTGGTTCCAAACATGCGATTACAATAATCATTTCAGTTAGGGTAGCTAAAAAATAATTTAAAAAATTGATTTTGTTTTGGCAATAAGACCTTTTGCATAAACTCAGTGGAAATAAGTCATTTTGCATGTAAAATATTGTGCACATAAGCTAATTTAAATTTAACTAAAGTAATAAAGCAATAAATGAAAGGTTTAAATAGTTTTCAGAATAAACTTTTATTTTTATAAAATAATAATATAAGCCTTATCTAAGTGACAAACATTGTCATAATAAGTATTTAATGCAACAAACACTTTTTTAAATATGCAAGTCACAGCGCTCATCGTCGAGGCAGTCACATACTTCTTCCTGCTCCTCACCAGCAGCTGCTGCAGTGAGTTCATTAAAAATCAAACTCTTGTACCAACCAAGGCGTGGATCAGAGGTAGACCAGTCCTCTCCAACCATTTTTTTCAATAGTTTGTCAACATCTTTGGTCGTTTCTTTGGTTAACATAAGATGAAGTGGTGGTTCTTCTAGTCTCACTTTTCTTAGATTATTTTTCCCTTTCTTTCTCAAAGATACAAAAGACTCTTCTCCTTCATACCTGTAGTTTTTTAAGCCTCTTTTTCGGAGTTTTTCGGAGGTGTTAAATTTCTTTTTGTGTTCGGTAGCGTATTTCAATTCTTTTTAGTTCACTAATTGATTGGATGTCCTTATAGTATTCACTTAGCTTCTTAGTATTAAGTAGTCGCCAATCTTCTTCTAGTTCCTGTTTAATTAAAATTATGGACTTTTATCGCAACTGCTTTTCTACTTTTTCAAAAACACGGTCGGCGGGTAAAAAACTATGTCAGCGTACAGGGAAATACAATAAAATCTTTTGGATTGACGTTTTGTGTGCTTCCAAAAAATGAATAAGTATTCTCAGGACAATGTTATTTTTATTTTGAGCAACACAACCATCGCTAAACAAACTTAGTATAGAACAGCCCTGAAAATCAACCTCTGTCAAATAGTTAAAAAGAGCTGATGATATTTCCACACTACCTTTTCCTGCCTGCTCCTCTGTCAAAGTATAGAACATGGGGTTTTGAGTTTTTAGATCGGTAATACAAAAGTTATAAAACCGAATTTGTCTTGCGTAATAAGCTTCTTGAATTGGATTTTTCGGTAGTGGCTGAATTTGTTGAAAATCAAAGCAAAGGCTAACAGAATGAGGAACATCCATTTTCATGTACTCATAAAACACTCTTCTTGAATGAATCCGCTTTTCAACCATTACCTGTGCCTTTTTAGCAGGCCGTTCTGGTGCACTTTTAATTTGTTTTTTGAGAATGCAGCACGTGGAATGGAAAACAGACTTGTTTAAAGAATTAAAGGACAAAGGACCACCAGCCAGGGGTTGGAATGAAAAACAGATTAAACACAAACTTATATTTAATGCTAAGATTAAATAGAAATTTCTGTTAGCCGTCCGAAAACACTCTGATATGGGATACTTCACTACACTTTTCACTGACGCTATTTTCACTATTATATATATATATATATATATATATATATATATATATATATATATATATATATATATATATATATATATAATAAGTAGAATTGCTTAGCGGAATGTCGTTTCTATGTTAAAAGCGAACTACTGGCAACACTGCTGGTTTGAATAGATTAACTGTTTATATGAAAACTATAACTGCGGTTTTAGAAAATACTGGTTACTATAAATGATTGACTTGATAACTTTTATGAATATTGCGATGTGAGTGTAACTACTTAGTTACAAATACCTATGATATATTAATAAGCGAAGAGATTCTTTGCGAGCTATATATAGCGAGTTTAGCTTACGATATTTTGCGACCGACTTTTGTAATAGCTTATTCTAAACTGACTGATAATTTCCAAATTATGTGGGCAGGTAGGGCAGGGCTCCTACTCCTAAAAGTACCGTTAGATATCTTTCTTTATTCCTTCTAAGAATTACAATATCGTCATGGTTAAAAATTAATCTCAAGTGGAATGGAATTTCACCAGCACGTACTGCAACTATCGAAGGCAGGTGACTTAAAACCTATGTTAAACCTCCTCTTCACACTGATCATTATACATTTTACTTAGTTTACTAATACCTAACTCACTACTTAGATACAATCTTTTGGATTTCTTTCTGTTGTAATGGCATTCAGTTCCTCTGAGTTTTTTTTATGTACTCTTTAACACTTTCCTTTTTCAAATAGTTCTTATTTTTGATAGTGTCACCTCCTCTTTTCTCTTCAACAGCAAACCCAAAATGCACTTTTTTGGCTATGTTTTTTATTCTAGTTTCTGAAACACCAATAAGAGTGCGTAAAAATTTTAAACATATAGAAGTTTTAACACCAGGGACAGTTGGAAAGAAGTATTGTAATAAATACTTTCGCTCAGGTCCAGGTTTTTCCTTTTTGTTTTTGTTTACCTACCGACCTAGATCTATGTCTTCTGATTAATGTTGTATGAATCAGACTGGCAATTATATTGTCTTGTCTTTTCTTGTCTCGAACTTTATAAAACTTTTTTTTGAAAGCTTTGATGACATTATTCCTTATTTTTACGCACGTGAAACGTGTATTGTTTACGTGTTGTGTTTACAGGGTACAAAAACTAGGGCTCTTTTAGAAGCTGCATATCTGGTAATTTGTTCACTTTTTCTTTTTCCTCCTGTAACTATTCTCTTTCTATTCCCATTATTTCGTTCGCCAACACTTACACTTCCATCTGCACCATTCATACTCCTTTAAATAATAAAGTAATTACTATTTTTTTCTAAATACGTTGACAATCTAAATAGTAGTCACAAAAACTTTTAATACAAAACCCTTACATAACCTCAAATTTGCACGGCTCACTGGGTCAGTTGAATGGCAGTTGCAGCGGTTCTATTGGTTGGTTGGAAATAAGCTGGTTTGCATGGACCAATACAGAGGAAATAAGTTGTTTTGCATGTAAAGGTGTTTTTTAACATGCTGTTACCATTGGAAATAATTTTTTTTTGTAACAATCTGATAGAATAAACCACTTTGGCTACAAAAGAACAATGCATGGACACATCTAACTCAACTTTGATTTTTGTGTGACTTCAGACTGTTTGGATGTTACCTCCTCACATAGAGACTAATGGTCAATGTTATGACAATTAATCTAATGGTTAAAACTAATGGTCATCACATTGACCTTATTTTGTTACAATCACCTTTGATACTTGTTCTTTTACTCGTTGTTTCGTTTTGCCGTAATAAATACTTTGTTTTTAAAAATCTTTAAATAAAATTTTGTTTCAAACTGAATTTATTGTTTTGTTCCTAACCTCTTTTTACGAATTAGGTGCTGCATTTATTAAAACAAAATGTAATTTATAAAAATTATTTACCTTAGGGACCTATTAATTTAAATTTTATGACGAAAAAACAAAAAAAATTCAAATCGATTATTCTAGAAAACGGTGTATTCTACCGACTTAAAGTAAGAGTACCTTTCAGTACTAAAATACCTAAAAATTTGATAATCTAGTATTAGAAATGCTTAAAAGTTAAAGACAAAAAAGTTATGAGTTAAAACAACCATTGAGCTACCCAAAACGGACGCCTATGAACTATACTAAAAATTAGCAATTAATGAAATCGATTCGACTTTGGAGGATAAATAATCGTACTATTCTGGAGGTATTAAAAAAACTACTTAAATGGCACCATCTTCAAAGAGCTCTAGCTCATTTAGGAAGCATTTTCGAACTAGGTGAATTGGGTTAAATCGTCTTAAAATTATCTGAGGAATCTGCGATTTTCGTTTGTCAGAGTTTCTAGACACCCTGTATAGACCATCTACATAATCCTATTAAATCTCATTTACCCATATTTTTAGCAAATGGAAGCAGAGCATATTCAAGAAATTAATAACATCAACGCACAAATCAGTCAGATGAAATCAAACCATGAATTAGTTTTACAAAAATTAGAAGCCACTTACAATGAAAAACTAATCGCAGAGTACGAAAAATTTGTAAGTTTTGAAAATAAAATGAACAGAATGTTAACTGATGTTAATATGAGATATACGGAGTTACAAAAAGCCAAAGATGACTCTGAGGCGGCCATTACTGAAGACTATGAAATAAAACTACAGGAAGCAAAACTTGCCTATGATGAAGTAAGTGTTGATATTTCATATTTTATGTTTAGGTAACACAAATATTGTTCAAACGTTTAGGAAATTTGCCGTTTTCAATTAAACTTTCTTTTATAATTCATATTATATACTAAAATAAAGTTAGAGTTACACGACACAGGAAGCAGACAAAATCATATTAGTTAACCCTTTCGAGTCGGATTTTTTTTTAGAATCCGTATGGAATTTAGAAATGTTTTTGTTTAAAACGTATAATTATGCAAAAATAAAAGTAATTGAGATTCATTTTATTCTTGAGATCCGTCATTTTGTCCGAGACATATATGTCCCAGTCAAACTTTTTAAACCATCAGACACCAAATTATTACTTTATTTTAGTAAAGAAAAATTGAAATTACAAATAAAATCTCAAATTTTGAGAACAAAGGGACTAAAAAAAGGGTACATTGCAGCTCTAACATAGTGTGGTAGTTCGTTTTTCTTTTTTCTGAGAAGAACATCGTTGACATCTTCTACGGGTCTTTTTTCGATAGGTAAAAGATCTCCCACGTTGAACATGTTTTTTTTTGTTTTTTTTTTGTTTTTTTTTTGCTGGAGGACGTTCAAGTGAAGTCGATGCTTTTCGTTTAACAGCAGAATGGCTTCTTTCCAATAAAATAAGTCCCTTAGCTACACTAATTAAAAATGCAAAAATGGTGTTTTTTTTTCCTTTTCAGATCATTGTGTAGCACATAAGAATTTCCAACAGCCATCATCAGAAAGCAAAGAATAACTTTCTTCCACTATTTGGTAGACTTCCTACCAAAGTCATACAAGTCCAAAATATGATCTGTTAGGTCCACGCCGCCCATTTTCTTATTGTACATGTCGAGAAGTTCACTACATCGCACATTAATTTTAAAACCATTCCTCATTTTTCGTTTTACTTCAACTTGCTTATCTTCAAAGCAATTGCTTACTGATAATACGTCTTTCATATCTTGCCATCTGCAAACTATGGTGCCGTGGTTATTTACTCTGAATTCTGCGTCACCACAATTCAACTTCCCAATAAATTTAAGCACATTAACTCTCGTTGCAATTATTGTTTCTATCGCTGGATAAGATAGAGTATCAAGTATTCTAATAGATGAGAACAATCTGTCAAAACACAATAATAAATCAGTTCCCCTTATAGTGCTAACTAATTTGGTCGCTACTCTTTCTCTAAATATTAAACTAGTATTATTTCCTGTTTCCTTTTCCTCGTATATATTAAAATCGTATACATATCCTGTTATAGAGTCGCTTCGTGCACATATCTGTATTTCCCGTTTGACGGGTTTCATGGATAGGAACTGTTTCAGGGAAGACCTTCCTTTAAATTTTGCAATTAACTCATCAATGCTTTGAAAAGCTGCATTTGTTCGATATTTTGGAAATGTTAGTTTTAGACAATTCTCGATGTAATATAATTTTCTCGCATTGTCAGGCTTTATTCTATCAGCGAAATACATTTTGGCAAGGATCAGTTTACAGCGCTCTCGAGAAATCGCCCTTCTTATTGCTAAATTTCCTAAAGAATCATTTTGTGACCAATCATCATTGAAAGATGTAACTTGATTGTATGCCATGATTAGTGTATACAATACAATCATAATTTCATGTTCATCGGTAGGAATTCTTTTTATCTTGGTGTCGTTTCCAAACTTCTCTAAACGTAAGTTCATACACTCATGTCGATCGAGACTGGCTGAATGACAATTGTCCAAATCAAAAGAAGAAAAAAAAAGTAAGTTCGTACAGTGTTCAATATGTCGAATGAGGCTTCTGGGAAAGACTTTTAGAAATATTTCTATTTCGGTTATGGTATGAGGAAGAGTACAATCGACTTTTTTTTCTGATGGAACCGAAAAACATGGTAAAAAAGTTTCATCGTTATGAAACCAAATATCTGGTTGATACGTACATTTGCCTTCTTCATTATTTTCGTTACTACTTCTTTTTTCTTTACTTTCGTCACTTATCATTTGATTCTCTTCATCCATCTTTTTGCCCGCGAAACCGAATCTATTTGGTGACGCTCTCGTTCTACTCCTCCTTCGCATTCTGAGGGATTGTAGTCTTTATTATCGGAGCCACTAGTCTCAAAAGGATCGACTTCTGATTCTGTATCGCTGTCAAAAATGACTGTTGCCTTCTCCTCTAGCTCTTTTGCATCAATATCTTTCTACTCATCCAGAATAAATCAGAACTGTTGGGACACATATAATCCACCATAAATATCTGTTGGGACATATTTCACACATTCCACAGATCAACATCACGGGAAAATACAGCGAGAACACGGTTCGCAAAATTTCTTAAAAAATCGGTTACGATAAAAATTCATGTAAACGGTTCAGATTTACTTGAACAGGCTTGATTATTTCATGACTGGAATATATACGTCCCGTCAGACTCGAAAGGGTTAAAACCACATTTCACGGATTTATGTGTGTACACTTCAACCGAGTTATTCAGTTTATCATTTTCATAATTTATAAAAAATGTGCTAACAATTATTTTATTAGACTATAAAATACGTGTAGGGTTTCATGTGAATTGGTTTGATTATTATTGGTTAGAATCATGTTATCACAATCATGTTGTGACGGGTAGCTCTTTCGAGGCGATAGACTCAGTAAAACACAGGTTGAAATACAAATAAATCTATTAATTCAACGTATGTACAAAAATAAAAATAAAATATATTCTATATCCCCGCCTGGATCCCGCGAGAGTGGCGGATCCCCGGCGGATGTCTGTAAAAGAAAAATTATTATTACTAACAGAAAATAAAATACGCGAATTCGATCGCACGCAGACTTATACTTGCTTTCCAAACTCAGTCCAGCGGAAGCGCCAAACGCTCTCGCAATCAAAATATTCGATTGTGCAGATCCACGTTATACTCTGAATCAGAGTTGATGGTAACGTTCAATCCACTATACCCACGAGCTCGCCTTGATTAAGGACAGAGCATAATCCTCACTGCGGAAGTCTTTCTGTCCGGGTTGGCTGGCAGATTCAATGCACTAGCGAGCCAGGGAGCCTAGAGCGTTAGCCACACGACTCATTTAACTCTGCCAGCCGCTCGCTTTAAATAGCAGCTCCGGACCCCACCTCGTCGTCTTGTCGTGGAAATGGATGCGTGATTATCGACACTCCCACGGTTCGAACTGTTGAACGTTGTTGCTTGTAGGACATCGTTACAATGTCAAAATATCTTTGATATTTCTCAGACTTTTAGAATGATGGCTTGGACAAGACAATTTAATAATTGCTCTTTGTGTTAGACTGAAAAACATAATACTCATTTAATGTGATATACCCAGAGTTACCTTCTCTATCTCTCACGTGGGTAATTCTAATCTGGCGCGTCTACGACGCATGGGTAGGCATCTATCGCTTCACGTATTACCAAAAGGCATCCCATCAAATCCAGCATATGACAGAAAGCGCCGGCTGAGATGCCAAAGAACAGAAGAGTTATCATATTTGTAATAAGTAAAAATAACGTTCGGTATCGGTAATTTGAGAAAAATTTGTAAATTTTTTTTATCAATTAGAAGGATGTAATTGCGTATTAAATGATAGTGTTTAATTCCAAACAACTTTTTATAACAACAATTTTCGATATTGTAAAATATAAAGATACTTTACTCTTGAGAGAAATTCATATTTTTTGATATACCTCGTATAAGATTAATAAAATTTGATATCTGATGGTTGCATCTTTATGGTGGAATAACTTTTTTTCGTAAAATTAATAAAAAAAGTTTGCCATATGATGCCGACTTAATTGGACTCACTGTATATTTAAACCTAAAGCTAAAATGAATGCTATCAGCTACAAGTAAGAATTATTCTTAAACTCACCAGTCTTCCGAGTCAAACCGCGTTGATTTCCTTTGCGCCGAACTTTCGACATCCTCTCTGATGTCTTCTTCAGGGCTTCCGAGGTCTCAGTCTCCCGAGCCCCCAGACGGGGTGAGCCCTCAGTGAGTGAACTAGAAGTGACTAGTGAGTGTAGTAGTGTCTGGGGGCTCGGGAGACTGAGACCTCGGAAGCCCTGAAGAAGACATCAGAGAGGATGTTGAAAGATCGGCAAAATGGATATCGATCCGGTTCAACCCGGAAGACTGGTGAGTTTAATATTTTAATATTTTAATATTTATATATATATATATATATATATATATATATATATATATTTATCTATTTATATGGACGAATGACCCGATGAGAACAGAATAGAGGCATTATCAGGAACTGTGTCATTTATAAAAAAACGGGTGTGGCAGTAGAGTTTATACTTCTATACAAGCGTTCGCCGTTACAAATTTATATGGGAGTCAATCTGCACAATCGTTACATATATAATGCTATAGGTAAGAGAGAGAAGGAAGAGAAACAGAATTAGGTATATGGTGCATTGGTTGCTGTATATAAACAACATTTGACCTGTAATATAGTAAATTAGGAATTGAATCAATATTTTGATGAAAATGTATATTTTTATTTTTATATAAGTATGTATGAAAGGAGTTGAATGCAAAAAAATTTTTTACACATACTTTGCAGTAAAATTCATTGTTTATTTTGTTATTAATATAAAAATACAATACAATACACTGCAACATAATTCAATATAATATTACAATACAAAATTTATAACAATTAGTAAAAAACCAATACTAAACGCTCAACTTACAATCAACCAACAGAATATCGAAAGAGTTGAGCAATATACATATCTAGGCACCAATTTAAATAGCCAATGGGACCACTCAACAGAAATTAAACAGCGAATAATAAAAGCAAAAGCAGCATTCGTTAGAATGAGAACCATTTTCAACAGTCGAGACATATCATTAAAAACAAAATTCCGTCTATTGAACTGCTACATATTCACAGTTCTGCTCTACGGAATGGAAGCATGGACACTGACTGTTGCATCTATGAATCGGCTCGAAGCTTTCGAAATGTGGTGTTATAGGCGCATCTTACGTATATCCTGGGATGACAGAGTTACTAATGTGGAGGTCCTGCGTAGAATGGGGAAAGAATGTGAAATTCTCATGACCGTCAAAACTAAGAAGTTGGAATATCTAGGACATGTAATGAGAAATCAAGAACGTTATGGCCTTCTCCAGCTGATTCTCCAAGGGAAAGTAAATGGTAAGAGAGGACCGGGAGAAGGCGCATTTCATGGCTTCAAAATTTACGAAAGTGGTATAACACGACTACCACTGAACTGTTCCGCGCTGCAATAAATAAAGTAAAGATAGCCGTGATGATCGCCAACATCCGGAACGGATAGGCACTTTAAGAAGAAGAATACAATACAAATTAAAATGCAATATTCATAAGTATTTAAAAATGACAATATACATAACTTACTTACGCATATGTTTAATTTACCATGATAATAATATTAATAAAATAAAAATATTGTTTTGTGATACAAGATACAAAATTTAGTTGTTGTTTGTTGTAAATATAAGTACACATTTGAACTTTCTAGAGATATTTACAAGTTTTAATTTATAATTTAACATGCCTACCGAGGCTCAAGACAAATCTGAACAGAATGGAAAAATAATAATAATGATAATAAATATTAAATATATTTACAAAAGGAACATTTTTATTCTCGAGAGAGAGAGAGAAAATATATCTTCTATCTCTCTCTTACCTAAGATATCTTACATATGTAATGATTTTGCCGATTCACTCCCGTACAAATTTCCAACGTCGAACGCGCTATAGAAGTATAACTTTTAATTTTTTCTAAAAAAAAACAAAATGCATATCGATTTTTGATTAAAGGGGAGACATTTTTCTGATATTTTGAAGTATTTTACTTTGAGCCCAATATATTTTCAAAACAATAGAGTGTCAAATAAAATATCGTTTTATATCCCTTGCAATTCCCTATACATTAGTCTTTAAATTTTTAAGTTCGGTCTTGTATAACGAATAACGAATTCCATAACGAATGTCGACAAATTACTCCCCTAATGCTTCGGAATGTGAGAACGTTTCAAACAAAACTTTATCATTGTATGAATAACAGAGATCACAATGTGTTTTGCTTTAATCAAAAATGGATGTGTCGCTGTTTTTTTCAAAATGTGATTGTAGATCCTGATAATGCGTCTGTTTCGTTTTCGTCCGGCGACCCGGTATACAAATATATAGATATACTTCTAGCTTAGTATCCTTTTAATATTTTCTAGTTAATGGAATTGAATCAAACCCAAGGCCAAGAACATGAAATTATAAAACAACAAATAGAAGATGACGCTGACAGAGAAATTTACGAACTAAAGGAATCTCATACAAAGGAATTAAAAGAGGAACAAGATATAAATGTTAGACTAAGAAGTGAAATATCTGTTGTTAAAAAGAAATATCTTTTATCTCAGAAAGAGGTAGAGGATCTCAAACACAAAGTTTTCACTATGGAAAACGAGCACATTAAATTCAAGAACTTTATTTATGAATTAGAAAAGGAAATAATAGACTCAAAGAAAGAAATTCAAGAAAGAGATCAAACTATTGAGGAAAAGGAAAAAAGAATATTTACCTTGAAGAGTAAAAATCAAGAACTTGAAAAGTTTAAGTTTATTTTGGACTTCAAAATTAAGGAGCTTAAGTCACAAATCGAACCAAAGGAAAGGATTATCACCGAACAGGTACGACTTTCTAAAACATATATGTATATATTTTTAAAGTTTTTTTAACTTTCCAGAATGTTCAAATTAACGAAATGGTTAGAGAATTAGAAAACCTTCAAAAAGTTATTTTAGGTTTAGATCTACAGCTAGGTGAACTAAAGGAAAAGCTAGCAGCGGCCAGTAATGAGGTCCGAAAAGAAATTGAGAAGAACAGAAGAATGAAGAAATCGTTACAAGATATACGGGTCGATATTCACCACGCCAGTGGGTACATACAAAATGTTCCAATGTTACAGAAATCTGTTAAGGTAAATATCTGCGTCTTTTTATATTTTTATTTAAATTTTTATACTTTGATTTCATTTTTTTAAATCAAAAATATATATTGACATTTTAAAGATTAGAATTCACAAGTATCAAGGTTTATATAATAAATGAATATTATATATCATCACCGTTAATCCCTTCGGATTACGGCTTATGCATTCGCGTATTATTCTATTCTGAGGTGGATTACTTCACTTTCTCCATATTTTGGTTAGAACTAATCATGTGTCCGAGCTGATTTCGTTGTATGTCTTCAGTTATTCCTATTTCTACATTTCTCTTTTCATTATTTTATTGATGATTATAACCACTGATTTCACTAGTTGTGAAAATGTACAAAAAGAATAAATAGCAATGGATTTAGCCAATTGGAAAAGAAGATGAAATATGAGCACGTGCCGAAAAACAAAAAGCAAATCTGTTCGCTTCATTCTTGTAGAATGCATTCCAAAATAAAAAAAAATGTAAAATAATCATCAATCCGAAAACGATGATGATCAAAGTACTGAACACGATATGAACATTACTGAAGTAATAATAAAACCTACTACCCGTAAACAAGTAACCAAAGCAATTAAAAACAACATCAAAAAGGCTCCGTGATTTGACTTAATAACAGGATAAATACTACATCTATGGTAAATTACCTATAAAGGTCATCGTAAAACTCACAAACCTTGTACGGTAGAAGATTTGTTCAAAATTTGGCTCGAAGACGACCATCAAAAATGTAGGAAAATGAACAATAAATTAGGATGGCGATCTTACTACCATCGAATAAATTACAATTCGAAGGACCACCTACTAACGTGGGAATAAAAGAATACAAGCATTAACAAAATTATAACTATAACCATTGTTTAAATAGGACTAGTTAGCCAACGCAATGTATAAATTTGTTTGATTCTAATTGAGACAGTCACTAGATGACACCACTCTTTCTGTCTCAATAGATTTTAATATACCATTGTTTGTTTGATATACATTATACTAGATGGTGTTATGTGAAAAAGTTAAGGACTAAACTAAACGTCCATTTTTGATCCACTGAATTAAATTCACCAGCGTTGCAATATTTCACTGACATAGTAGCGACAGGTTTATTTACATATAAAAATGTTACAAAAACAGAACATGAATCACAGGTATTCATTTAACATAGAGTTATTACTATCAACTACATAGTAAATATCGTGTCAACTAAAATTGTACCTACATAAACGTGCTGTGACTTCTAAATTTTCCTATATCTAAATAAGTTTAAAGAATTTAAATATTTTATTTTATTTGGAAGTGTATTACAAAAATTTGGTCCGAGGTAAGTAGAACATTTTAATTCTATGTGTTTAAAACAAAAAACATTTGTATGAGAAATGAACAAATTAGGTATTTAGAAATAAATTTTACCGGATAATACATACATTCGATAATATTTGAAAAAAGTGATTTTAAATTAATGTTACTTCCATAATAAATAAATGGTTTTTTACAGATGGCTGGAAATATTTGTTGTTATTACAAATGTGGTTTATCACCATACAAAATTCATAGATTAAGAATGTTCAGATTTCCGACAAAAAATCCTTCGGCTTGTCAAACATGGATATTACACTCTGGTAAGTAAATAGAAACTTTTTTTATATTCTTTTATTTTACACCGTTTCCGTTACGCAATTAACTTGAAAAAATGTTAATTTTTTTTTCATTCATCATTTTTTATTATCGCCAGGGTGCACGCGTCATATTCGAGATGCATTAATTTGAATTTTACGTTTTCGTTGGTATTATAATTATGATATAATAAACTTCGGAAAAACAAATTAGTGAATAAATATCAAATTAATAAACATAAACAAAGTATTAGATATTAAAATATGTATTTCTGTAGCTATTTTTAGTTATTGTATTGAAAAGTAGAAATAAGTTCATCTTTATCGGAGAACTAATTTATACAAAGGTCCATCTGGGAAAAAATTATTGGTTTCACGTAAAAATTTTATACTGATATTTGAAGATTCTAAAAGATATATGAGGGTTAGTTAATAATAAATCTGTAAAGACATACAGGTGATTTTGGCTATAAACGTTTTTTATCCAGTTTAGAGAAAAATAGTTAAAATAAAAATTGTAGATTCAAAAAATTCTTTCATTTGTGAGTTTCTAAATTAAAATATATAAAGAATTCACCAAAATAGTTGCAAAAAACCCTTGATTTTGCAGAAATTTATAAATTTTAATAACTTTGTTTTTGCATAATGGTATGTAATGTAACTAATAAAAATAGTGACGATTTGTTTATCGTAGAAAGCGATTATGTAAACAACTTTTTGTTGAGCTATCCCAGTTTGAAAAAAAAATTATGTTTTACGTGCCACAGAAGCCAAGATATTGCAAATTTTGCAATCGCCCTTCATTTTGAAAAAGTTCAAATCTAAAAAAAACCGAGCTCAAATGGTTCTCCATTCTACTTTCCGAAGCGGTATTTTAAGAATACCATCATTTTAACGGGTTATAAATTTTTACTTCTTTGCCGCATATGCCATATTGTAAGTTGGAACGCACAATTCAGATCTTCATTTAGTGTCCCTTCAATTTTCAGCTCTTACTGTTGATAGACAATGGAAGTATGATTTTAAGAATAAAATGCTTTGGTTTTAAATATAAAATGCTCTCTTGCCTAGTAATGGTCATAGAAGATTCTATTTTTTTTTTAGAAAGTGTGTTTTTCACCAGTTTTTCATAAGCATCTAAATAAGTTTGTGGCATAAACGATATCAACGTTATTTTAAATGTTTATAAACAGAATAAATAACCTATAAACTATTTGCTCTGATTGATATTTAGCGCACTTTAATAACTTATTCATTTCCATAATTTTCAGGAGCTATGTTACATGTCTTTGCGCAAAAAAGGAGTTATTATAATTTATAAATAACTGCAAAAATAAGGTTTTTTTTGCAACTATTTTGGTTAATAGTTTCATGTATTTTAATTTGGATACTCTCAAAAATTACATAACTTTTTATGATCTACAACTCTAATAAAAGGTGAAAAAATCTTAAACAGATATTTAAAGTCTCTAAAAGGTATATGAGGGGTAGCTGATGACAATTATGTGAAGACTACAGCTAATTTTGCTTTGATTTTTTATTAAACAATCGTAAAAAGTGAAAAAAGTGTATGCGCATAAAACGTTTCTTATTCATGTTAGAGATATATGATTAAAATAAAAGTTATAGATCATAAAATGTTCTCTAATATTGAGATTTTTATAATTAAAATACATAAAGAATTGACCGAGATAATTTAAAAACCCTTATTTTTGTAAAATTTATAAATGTTAATATAAATATAAATAATATACATATAAATAACTTTCTTTTTTGCATAACGATATGTAATACAACTATTTAAAATTATGGCAGTTAATGAGTTTTTAAAGGGTGCTAAATATCATACAGAACGACCATACAGTTTATGAGTTATTCAACTTGTTTATCCAGGAGTCCGATTATTTAAAAAACTGTACTTATCCAAACAGTCACTCTAGGGTTATTTTGTAAATAGAAATCGATTTTTATGGCTTCGTTTTAAATTATTAAAAACAAACATCAAGATTATATTAAATTTGTGTTTAAATATCAGTTTGAAGAATATCAAATTTTTAGCATATAAAAATTTCTAATAACTTTGACTTTTTTATGTGTTACACTTGTATCTAGGCTCAATATAAAGCTAAACATTTAAAAAAAACCAAAACCTTCTATTGCCCAGAGGAAATCAAATAGCATTTTTTTTTTCTTGTTTAAGAAATTGCAAATATTTTCATTGTTTATTAACATTAAGGCTGAAAATTGAACACATTGTAAAAGAATATCTAAATTTTATAATTCGATTTATAAATGGCATACACAGTGAAAAAGTAAATTAGTTTTGAAACATTAAAATAATGGTAATCGTAAAATATCGCCACAGAAAAATGCAAGGGAGATCTGTCCGCTGCAATATCTCAGCTGGTTTCTTGTTATTGGTTATGGAAATTTCTGTTTTTTTTTAATTGTGCTTTTACACCAGCTTTTCATTGAGCCTACGTACAGCCGTATGACATGAAAAATATTAAAAGTAGTATAAATGTTTAGAAGCTAAAAAACACTTTTTCAAACTGTTTTTTTAATAAAATGTTGAAGTTTACAAATAAAGCTTCAAATAATCGATTCAAAAAACGTCAAATAACTGTCAAAGGTTAAACAACCTTTTTAAAGTTCCTCACGGATTTTAAAGATTTAAACAGTGTTAAACAGATAAAGTAATTCAACGACGAGTTAACAATACGAAGCGAAGTTCTTTAATCACAATGTGATAAGAAAACAAGTATCAAATTTGGTTTTATATTTCAATAGTCGAATTTAATTGCGGCTATATTGGTGTAATTAAAGAAAACCAGTGAAAATCCCAAGAAATAGGTGAGATTCTTTTTTCTTTCTTTCCAGTTTGGGAGAGGGTCCATTAGGTACTCACATTTAGGTATTGTGTTACGGTCTGGGTAACCAGGACAACACATCATGAACAGCAATTAAATATTTACATTTACACAAAACAGCTTCAATTCCAACCCAAAATCATATGTCGTTGCCGCAGTCTCTAGACCTCCTCCCCGTTCGTTTCCTAAAAGGGAACAAGTTATTGTCATGCACTCCATTTTGAATACTGTTTTATTTAAATATATTATAGAAATTGGTGAAATGGTTTATCCAAAAAATATTACTTTTACATCTCGCATTTCGAATAATCGAATCCGCATTTTTCTCACTTCTACCGACATCGTTGATCAACTAATACACCGAAAGTCATAATTAATTTCACCGTCATCTTTATCTGCAGGCTTCTTTCTGCGACCAAAAGAATCCTTATTTCAAATGTATCTCCTTCCATTCCGCATTCACTAATCGAGACGTCCCTAAAAAATACGGAACATCAGATGATCAATAGGCATATTATCAGGAGTTTTCCTAGGGTAACATTTGTAATCCCTGACAAGGTGAACTTCGAAGTGCAATCTTCTCTGTTAATTAACCATAAAAATACATCCTTTAAAATATTTTTATTCTCTGACAGACCGTAGTGTTTTCTTTGTAAGCTTACGGGTCGTACCGTGGGGTATGATTGCAAAGTCTCCAGTTGACCAGATCACACACTCATTGCAGTTAATGCTCCTCCCTCTTTTTCATTTTCAGCTGACTCTAAGGAGTCCTTAATCCTAAATCCTTAACTTCATCAAAAGAATTTCTATCTTCGGAAATTGAGTCCATCTCCGTTAACTACATACCCATCCTGGCTGCCATTATGGATTTATCCATCCCTCGTCGTACTAATTCAAAGCCCATGTTGGCAGTTGGATAAAAAAAGGGGACACTTCAATGACAGTCCTCCTGATACTCCTACCATTCTATCTTCATCCGGTATTCTTGCTCTATTAAGTTCTTTTCCTCCTTCGGCATTTTCGATACCACCCAAAGTGGTGGTATCGAAATTATATAATCGGATATTATATTTCCGCTATAAAAATGATTTACAAAGATAATCCGACTAATTTTACACTCAATTCCATGCAACTTATTACATTTCTTGAGAACTCTTTTGTATGTATCACCCCACTACAAGAAGCTTAAAAATCCTCCAACATAGATGGTATTCAAAAGGACTTATTGCAGCTCTACATAGGTACAAGGAAAAGATCAATAAAAACCGTATTACTAGAATCTTAAAAAAGTTAAAAGAACAACCTACCTCCGACTTACAAGAGTATATATAAGTGCATCCTCTGATAAATCTGATGTCAAATCTAATCACAGCATACATGATGAATAGAATTTCTCTATTTCTCTCGCATTTATTCATTTTTTCTGCTCTCTGTATATTTTTACTTCATCTTTTGCCAAATTTAGACACGATATTTAATTAAGTAAGAAAACTTTATGTACTTCAAATACTAGCCCAGTGTGGAAAAAAAATTGTTAATAAAAAATAACCTTAAAATCTCCAATCTCTTTTTTAATCGAAAGGTTATCCTTGACAATTAAGAGACAGCCAAGATTCTGGCAGAAAATTTAAAAGAAAAGTTTTGCAACAAATCTGAACCTAACCATATATACTCTTTTCTTCCTTCGCCCTTTCATTATTCATCCTCAGTTTCACAAGATACCAATTATCCGAACTCTCGTATAAACTATTTCGAACTAAAAGCTGCACTCAAATCCTATAAAAACACAAAAATTAGGGTTTTCTAGAATAATCTTGAAAAATTTCTCTAAAATTCCTTAGGCACCAACGACCCTCTAAATGAAGCCAGTAAATTTACCACTGACATACCGCTGACAATCGTTAATGAAAGATCTGGCCCTAATCTATACTAAGATAAAAGAAAGATCATTACAAAGAACAAACGAACACAAACGGGTTATGTCATGAAGACAAATCGTTTTTGTCGTCATGACATGTCATTTTTTCGCTGTATTACTAGCTACCATTCTACCACAATTTTACAATTATTTCCCGTTCTCCAACCCTTCCTACTCACATTTTAACCCCACTCCATTAGAAATACAGACAGTTGTACACTTGACTGCCGACTGTTGCTAGAAACAGTCATCCTCTCTTTCGTCTGCTGAGTCTTATTAGGCAGACGTATAATCTCTCTATCGCTATCTATCGCTTGGTACAGACTTACCGCGCTTTTTCTCTACTCTAACTCTCTCGCATGTAGTTACGCGAAAAATATCGAAAATACTATTTTAATCGTGTACAGACGAAAAATGTGCTCTATATCGTGATCTAAGTGTTAGTACCGCGAAACACGTCTTCAGAAACCGGTAACCGGACAGTTTCCCCGTATGAAGAACAACCGCGACTGAAAGCCTCTAAATACCGCGAGTGTGTATATGTGCACCAGAAGAATTAGTAAGACTTTATATAAAATTAATTTGATATAGTCTGTATAACCTTTTGCCACATATCCTAATTTATTTGAACCAGCCCTATGTAATACAGTCCTCATACACCGAAATTATATTCATAATTTCACATATGTACACCCTTTTAGTACACACACATTTCTTAAGCAATCTATAATCAACAAGATGTCGTAGCAACTGTGCTTAACATTGAAGGGGCATTTTATTTAATCTCCAGAAAAGCAATCATTGACAAAATCTCCAACTATAATTTAAATGGTAATATTTTCTCATTTGTAAAAAAATATCTAATTGAAAGAATCTTTACAGTCCTTGCCAAGGGTAAACTTTTTCAATCTCTTCCTCAAAATTAAGGTGTCCCTTTAGAATCTGTATTAAGTTTAACTTTATTCATTCTTGCCATCAACGAAATTTGCCTCCCATCAAATATGTTCAATACGCTGATGACCTAATCATTTACTGCCATGTTAAATCTGTCTCAACCTCATATAAACTTATACAAAGTGTAGTAAATCTAACGAACTAAGATTATCACTCTCTGAGAGCAAAACCAAATTAATAAAATTTTCCATAGGGATTTCCACTCCCTTACCCCAAATTTTATTTACCAATTCTCTACTTTCTGTTGTTAATTATTGTAAAATTCTCGGTTTTAAATAAATAAAAATTAATAAAATTTTATGTAGTGAAAGTAATAAATTTAAAAGGACTTTTTTGGAAATGGTTTGTATTAGCAAAAATGATAAGAGTTTAAACAAAAGATCTGAAATTCAAAATTTAAGTAAAATTTATAATTATATTCTTTCTTTATGATTTATATATAAAACTTGTAAAATGTCATATTTAATTCTCCATATATCTGTCACATTCTTTCAGACATCTGTCAAGGGTGAATAAATCTTCTTCTGTTTGTTACTAAACAAAAAAGAATGTTTAAACGAAGTTTTACTTTTGGCAATATAATTGTCAAAAATAAAAATTTTATGTTGGCATTTATGACATTGAGGCTATTTGTAATTGGTTGCTATTTGAACTTATTTATAAATTCAATTATTCTTATATTAAAAAAAATGTTTTCAAAATTATAAAAAAATTTTTCAGAGAAACATTTATTGGATAAAAACATTTTTATATTAAATATTTTGAACATGTAAGCAGTGATTTTTACTTACCAAACTAATTTTTATTTGGTAAGGTAACAAAAATTGTTTTTTCTTTTTAGTTCAACCTTATAAGTATTTTGTCTTTTTTAGCTCTTGATAATAATTGTAAACACAATTGAAAGCTCGAGAATAATAAAAAAATAGTTAACCAATAGCCCTATTATTGACTCCAACCCATCTAAAACAGTTATATATTTGTTCCAAACGAGTCACAAGTACTTCTTTTTTCTTATTCTTATATATATATATATATATATATATATATATATATATATATATATATATATAAACATATATTGGCACAACTGCGAAGTTATTTATATTTTGAATACAGAACTTAAATTGTTTTTTACTTTATTGTGCAGAAAGTTGCTTTTTTTAAGTTGTGTTAATAATATTATTGTTGTAGGTAATGCTGCATTGGAAAGTCTGGAGCTACCCGATTTAAAAAAAAATTCCTTGCAGTAAGCATTTTGTCCAAAAATATCTAAATGCAAACCAAAAAAATATAGTAAGGTAGAAGAGGAAGGTTTGTTAACGACACCACGCGTTTTTTATACGTATTCGATAGCAAAACAACCTCAACCAGTGCCAATAGTGTTTCGCAATACATACATTGCTTATTTTAGGTCATGAAAACAATGTTACAATCAATTTCTATATCTATTAATGTAAACAATTTTGTTTTGTTTTTTTTATCTTGAATTATTATTTCGTTAATATTGTCTATGTGTAGATATTAGAATTTTGATAAGTGGTATATAACTATTAAAATAATGCGAATTTAATTTTTGCAATATCTATCACTTTGTAATTTAAAATTATTTCATTAATAAACAGCTCAAATCGGGCGAGTTGATTGAAAAAAACATTCTCATTTATGTAAACAGAAATACAAAAATGGTGTTTATATCATAAAATACATAAATAAATAAAATAAAGGATACTATTTATTAAAGTGTTGTTTTATTATTCCTTTTATCCCAACACATAGATTAATTTTTCCCTAAATATGTGTTGCCTCTTGTTGTGGCATATCGATGTGTTTATTTGTTTCAAAAACATTATCAAAAAACCATACCTATAAATTTACTATATTCTCAAACGTCATTTTAAAGATTAAAAGATTAAAAATTTAATTTTCTCAAAACATATATAAAACCATTATTTAAAAAGATTTTCTTTTTTAAACAATGATAAAACTTAAGTCTTGACTAAAAAATAAACCTCTGCATTAGTGTTCTAAGACGATAGCAATCGAGTATATTTCAATTAAATATTTAATCCTTTTCTAGCAAATCATATAACCAAATTAAATATCTGGTAAACTAATAAAAATTTAAAAAAGGTAGCATTTACCTACTTCATATAAATAGATTACTAACCGATTTAGATTTAGCAAGTCTCAAAGTATAAAAACAGTTTGAAATATTCGCTCGAAATAGTCAAGTTATCTTTCACTAGACGCATACAACGATAATAACAATAAGCATTTTATTAAAGTTTTATATTTTCTTCACAATCTGGCATCCGTGTACAGGTTTGCCTTAGTTAGGAGACAAGCAAATATATACTCGAATAGAATCCTGCGGAGAATTAAGTTTCTGTTAATAGTTTTTTAAATTTATGACTAGAGGCCGCCATGTGACGGCAGAATAAGAGTCAAACGTTTGTTCCATAAGGATTGTCTAACTAGTCTTATTTAAACAATGCTATAACTAAATTAAGATCTGGTCAAAGATCTTTTTTTGTAGAGTTCTTATACTTAAACAGCCTATTCACTGTCCGATTCACACAAGATACAAGATATGAAGTACGTAGTACGATGGCAAACAAGTGATATCCAAGTCTATAATTAATAAATAAATCGAAATTAGCGGGACAGTTACAAGACATGATTTGAATAAACGACTGTTCTCGTGCGCTCGCATTAACTGACCAATCGGGAAACATCTCCAAACACAGAAAAAATTGTCCATTGGTTGGAATAAGGGTGATTCCAACTTTTGGTCAATTTAAAATTTTCCATTAGTCGATTTTACGAGAAGTCCACTTTCATACGTCATAATCCCCAAGAACAAAGGGATTTCTTGTATAAAAGAAGGTGGAAGCTCAACCTCGTATTATAAGACTCTAGGTACGGTGCCAGTCATCCACCTAGAATCTACTTTTTATTTCTCCTTTCTAAGAAACCGAAAAATGTTTTAATAACAACATATATAAAACTGTAAAAGTGGAAAATATTTGCAATAAAACGTTAAATATTTTTTCCTAAACATATGAACAATGTCGTTAAACAAGAATTATGTCTTGAACTGCCGCCTTCAAATTGTAATGTAGGGAGATGGCTCCATCTGAAGCAATGGTAGTATTTATCATCGATAGATAGCATTACGTTCGGCTTCGAAATCCTTCAAACGAAACGTCATACTAACAGGGTTGTCATATCAATTACTTTGTACAATACTTTGGCAGATTATAACAAAATTTAATAGGAATGTTATCGGTTTGAATTTTGAACTGGTCATGCTGAAACTTACAGAGTTACAGAATAGTAGATACAGAATAGTAGAATGGTTGACACTCACGGTCAAATTCCACGGACCGTAAGAAGCCCGTAGAGCACGACACGGTCAGTTCTGCCCCGATCCACGCCTCTCGGCAACACGACTTACCGCCAAGTTTACCTGCTTAACTCGAAGGCTGGTACACAAATAAAGTACGGAACGGATAGGGCAAAGGAAGAAGAAGAAGTTTAATTTATATCTTGAGGCAGCCCTCCAAAATTGGAAAAACCACTGCCAGGGAATGCGAATCCACATAGGAAATGACGTACTGTTCTCCCTGAACTTTGCGGATGACCAAGTCGTCCTAGCTCAGACCTAGCCCTAGACTCTTATGATCTAGAATTTATTTTACTCATGAAGAAAACAGAATATTTATTTATCAATTCGGATGCAAGGTTTGAAGTGTTGATAGACGAGGACGTGGAAATCAAACAAGTGGAAAAATTTAAATATTTAGGTGCACTCATTGATAAGAATGGCTTGGGAGAAACCGAAATTAAACACCGAATTATTCAGAGACGTAAAATTGTATAATGTCTGAACTCCTTATGGTGGGATCGCAACATTTCCAAAAGGAACAAAAAAAGAATAGGGCAAACCATGGTTGAATCAGTTTTTTGTTATGGCTCTGAAGTATGGACAATTAATGCTGAAGAGAAGATTGGTGGCAGTTGAAGTGGATTATTTGAGAAGAAGTGCTAAAACATCAAGGCTGGAAAAGAAGGCCAACGAATCTATAAGAAATAATATGAATGCTACAAAAACGGTCATTGCCAGAATAGAAAGAAGAGGTTTAAAATGGTTTGGACACCTATTCAGAATGCCTGTCGAACGTTGACCTAAAAAACTTCACAGATGGAAGCCCCCTGGAAAAGAAAAAGAGGTAGACCTCGACGCTCATGGAATGAAGAAATTAGAAGTGCGATAGAATCGAGAGATTTGGAGGAGGAGCATGCCTGGGATCGGGAGGATTGGCGAAGGAGAACGGCAATACGGCGACAGCATCTCCAAAATGTATTGTATTTACAAGTTGGATCCTGTAATACATATATACAGTAAAACCTCCCTTAACCGAAACCTTTTTAACCGAAACATCGTTTAACCGAAACGGCTGACAGTTTCAATAATTTCGTCAATAAAAAGTAAATGTTTGTCGTAAAACGTAAACAATTCCGTTAATTTCACTCACCAGTTGATGTCTATGTGTGTTGGGAAATCACAAAAACCAAGAGCTCTAAAAGATATTTCCGAAAAGGCATTTTAAGGTATAGAAGCCAAAAAAGTTCATGGATGTCGACCACTTTATTTTTAGAATGGTTTGAAAATGAATTCGTCTCAAGTGTAAAATCCTTTTTAAAATCAAAAAACCTTCTCATCAAAGCATTGTTGCTTGTTGACAATGCGCCCTCACCCTCAAAATCTACAAAATGGTGACAATTGTCAGATTTTTGCCACCGAATATCACAAGCTTAATCCAGCCGTTAGACCAGGGAGTCATAGAGACATTCAAGAGACATTATAGAGAAGCATTCTTAAGGCATCTGTTATTACAGGAGACGAATTAATCCAAAAGTGACGAAGATGACGACCCAAGAGGCAACAGGCAGCACAAGACCGTCGACGAGATTTTCAATGCTTTAGAGAAAAGAATTTTATACAGTAGGCCTAATTAGTTAGGGACACGACTAGATTCTTAATTTTTGTTGTCATTACATAAAGTTTTGTCCTTTTCAGATTACTTTACGTTTCGTCGATCAATCGAATGAGGCAAACTCATGACGTTCTGCAAATTAACGATGGAGGGAGAGAGAAACATCGTTGTCAAACGAAAACGCAAAAAAAATAGCAGATTTCTTTAAAAAAGCATGTTAAACTTGTTCATTTTCCTTAATTTTATTACTTTATTTTGGATTTACTTATTAGAAAACATTACGAAATCAACTCATAGTATTTTTTAATACCAATACTTTGATCAAGAATATTATAAAAAACCATGTTATTTTTAACCGAAATTCTTGTTATCCGAAACGGCCTCCCCCCCAATTATTTCGGTTAACGGAGGTTTTACTGTATATATATATATATATATATATATATATATATATATATATATATATAGCAATATATATATATATATATATATATATATATATATATATATATATATATATATATAGCATTAGTTGTACTCAGTGTGAGGCTGAATATGTTGGTGAGACCGGAAGAAATCTTTCAAATCGCATTATTTCTCACAAAAGTGATTGCAGAATTAAAAAACCATCTTGTGCTTTGGCAGAACATGTAATCGATAAAGACCATATTATGGATTTTGATAACATTAAAATTTTATGTAGTGAAAGTAATAAATTTAAAAGGACTTTTTTGGAAATGGTTTGTATTAGCAAAAATGATAAGAGTTTAAACAAAAGATCTGAAATTCAAAATTTAAGCAAAATTTATAATTATATTCTTTCTTTATGATTTATATATAAAACTTGTAAAATGTCATATTTAATTCTCCATATATCTGTCACATTCTTTCAGACATCTGTCAACGGTGAATAAATCTTCTTCTTTTTGTTACTAAACAAAAAAGAATGTTTAAACGAAGTTTTACTTTTGGCAATATAATTGTCAAAAATAAAAATTTTATGTTGGCATTTATGACATTGAGGCTATTTGTAATTGGTTGCTATTTGAACTTATTTATAAATTCAATTATTCTTATATTAAAAAAAATGTTTTCAAAATTATAAAAATTTTTCAGAGAAACATTTATTAGATAAAAACATTTTTGTATTAAATATTTTGAAGATGTAAGCAGTGATTTTTACTTACCAAACTAATTTTTATTTGGTAAGTTAACAAAAATTGTTTTTTCTTTTTAGTTCAACCTTGTAAGTATTTTGTCTTTTTTAGCTCTTGATAATAATTGTAAACACAATTGAAAGCTCGAGAATAAAAAAAATAGTTAACCAATAGCCCTATTATTGACTCCAACCCATCCAAAACAGTTATATATATATATATATATATATATATATATATATATATATATATATATATATATATATATATATATATTCCAAATTGGAAATCGAAACGTTAAACTAAATGTATTTTCAATTAAAATTATGATTAATTCTAATTAAGCAGACATCAGAATGTGTCAAAACATTGTCAATTTTATATTATTATGCTACTTATTTTTCGCTTGCATTACTGCAGATTTAGAATAACTAAACTTGTTCCGTTCATTATTTATAAACTTTTTGGCAAAAGAACTATTAAACTACATAAACTATAGATCCTAAAGTCCATTTACCTCGGAAACATTTTACATTTTTTGTTGGTTTCTTTTGACTAATCCACCATCAATTTAAGAACGACGACTTAGCTTCGTGTATATGTCGGCAGTTTTTGTCAACAGAAATAATTTATACAAGTTTTACTCATTAAGACAATCATCGCCGTAGGGTGTTTTTTTATCTGTTGTTATCTCACTGTTGCCGTAAATTCCTGCAGTTATATGTGTGTATATATTTCAGGACATGTATCATAAATATAACGCAGATAAAGACTTCGAAGCGACACAGAAAGAAGACACAGAGGCCAAGAACGAATTCTTGCGGCAGAGAGACTTCTTGGAACGTACCGTTGCTACACTACATGAACAGGTAAAATTTACATTAAAAATAAAGTTTTATTTGATGTTTTATACAAGGTTTATTTCTTCGTGTTCATTAACTTTATCTCACAGAAATAAGATTGTTGAAGAACATGTGGCAAAATACTGTTTTTTTTTTTGGTTAATAAATATGGTTAAGCCAGCTAACTACTTTAACTGTGTTTCTTATTTTGAAATTACCTTCTTGCATCAATAATTTTCTGGTTAGTAAACATACACTTGTTATTTTCCACTAGTTTCTAACTCAAATTAGTTATGATTCTTCTATGTCTGTAGTTTTTGCTAAGTTTAATTATAATAATAAAAGTTAATTGGAATGAAACTTTCTCATAATTCTACAATATATAAATGACATATATGCTAATTCGATACGAGAAATATCCAAGGAAAGTAGAATACTTCATATAATTTATTTATTCATTGTCGGAAAGAACAAAAAACGAGCTCGAATTAGTAAATTTTTTTTTGGAGTATTTTAGTGAACCTCCAAAGAAATTTATTGTAACTTTATGGACTCAATACTCCATGTTAATAAACAACTGTCAAAAATAATAATGATGTGAATATGTGTCGGCTTCCACAGAAAATATCCACTTTTTAATGCCAAAAATTTTGATTTTGAAATTTGAGGGCACTTTCTGGCATAGGCATGGCCACAGCGGGTTATACGGGTACAGTGTAATCCACACTAACTTTCGAGGGGCGCAAAAATTGTCCAACAAAAGATGCAGCTTTCTGTTCTTTGTGCAGATGTTTTGGCATAAACGACAGTACTAAGCCTGGATTGATAGAGACTGCGTTCATTCCTAGTAAATTTTATCATTAAAAAATACAAGTTGCCATTAATTTAGCACAGAACGTTTAAGTTATAACGTGAATAAGTCCGTTGGTCTTCAAATACAAAAGAAAAAACAGGATCAACTGAAAGCCAAAGACAAGCAGCGACAAAAAATTAAGATCATGAAGAAACTAATTACATAATATAATTATAGTTCTTGTAAACGGTGAAAAGCATCTTTATGGTCAGGATGAAAGGGAAAAAAACAATGAAAAAGGATTGTTTCTTGAAATTGTATAACTTCTTAAAAAATATTACCTTACATTTAAATCTACCCCAAAAACTGCACTTATCTTAGCAACTAAATTTAAAATTATATTTTACATTCTCCCAAAAATGTAATGGATATTCAGAAGGAAATGAAAGAGCAGCCTCTTGCTGTGATTGCAGAGGATAATTTTGATGTCACTCGCCACGAACAGATTTCTATTGTCTTTAGATATATTCCTAAATGTCGTACGTTTCAGTTGTTGAAAGGCTAGTAACATTGAAACGTTTGAGTTCAACTGATGGAGAAACCATTTTTGAAATAAAAATTTTTACTTTACATAATATAAATATTTCTGGCAGGATGTTAAAGCTGTATGCTTTGACAGAGCTTCAGCGATGTTGGGAAACTCTACTGGTGTAGAGAAAAGATGTAAAGAAAAAAATATTAAAATTTTGTATATTCATTGCAATACTCATTGCCTTACTTTACCATTGATAGCCGCTGGCGCTAATCATATTGAAAATCCAAAGATTTTCGATTTTTTGGTGTAACCCAATTGGTTTATTCTTATATTAAACGCAGTAAAAAAAGGCACGCTGTTTTTGAAGAGATTGTGAAGGTCGTAAATAAGTAAACTGTTAAATATTTATTTAAAATATGTTGGGCTTGTCACACTGAGGCAATTGTTTTGGTCAAAAATCAGCTTTAATCAATTATACAAGCTATTAAAGAGACAGTTGATGACGCAACTGATGCAAAGGCTAGAGCTAATAGTAACGGATACTACATCAAATAAGATTCTTTGATTTTATCCAATTCTGCAAATGATTGTCAAAATTAGCAAATTACTTCAACCACCAGATACAGATATTTTTTAAGCTATGGAAGGAGTTTTAAACTTAGCGATTGCTTTGGAAGAATTAATTATCCAACCATCTATATTTGATAATATTTATTCCAAAGTAAAAGACACTTGTAATAAGCATCAAATTAATATTCCTAATTCGAAAAAATGCATTTACAGTCAACGGTAAAAAAGGAAGTGAAACTTTTTATCTTTATCTTATCATTCAATGATAAATTTAACCAAAAAAAAAATACATTTATTTAGTAGGCAAAGTCATATCGTTAAATATATATTTACTAGGAAATCAAGATTTAAAATACAGCTTAGAACATTTTGATTTAAATTCTTCTTCAGAAGAAGCTAAACTAAGACTTTTAAAACAGGAAAAAGTAAAAATTTTCCACCTTAGCGTCTTAGCGTAATAGAAAATCGATTTTTCCACTATTTAATCAACTAATGGTAAAATTTGCCACAATTCCTTTTACAAGTTGTACTTGTGACAGTACTTTTTCCAATCTGAGCATAATAAAATCGATATTTCGATCGACAATGCTACAATTGAATTTAATCGACGAATTTAAAAAAAAATCGAACCATTCCAGCGGTGATTAGTATTGTAATGTGTATCTATAATAAATTTTTCATGTTAATCTGAATTTTTAATGTATTTTTTACATATGTGACTATAATCACGCAATAATTTAATAAAAAAACGCAACTCGTTTCAAAAACTTATTGTTCTAACAAATGATTTATTTAAAAAAATATTTCAAAAAATTGTAAACTGTTTTTCATATATAAAAATATCATTGTTGGAAATTAAAAAAATATATATATGGGGGGCGCAATTTTTACCATTGGAACGCATACTAAAAAATCCTGGTCACGCCTATGTACTATGGGGACCAATTTTTTATTTTTTATACTTAAAACTGAAAAAAAAAATAGTGCCGTCACCCGGAACGACGGTGTATAACGTCTTTTTTGCGAAAATTCAAAAATTGAATAAGCGTAATACTGATTTTGGAGTGTAAAAATGTAGCAACTTACAATCACTGTAGAATCTGTTTAACGACACCTACAAATCTTTTTAAAAAAACAAAAATAAAGGCCTTTTTTTACTTATAAAATAATGCTTTTGTCTTTCGCTTCATTCTCAATCAGGGTGAGTTTTAAATATGGAACACCTTAATTATCTCGCAAACGATTTTCAGGATTTTTATAGATTTTGGTGCCTAAATGTCTTGTATTTACATTGTTGTCAGATCTTCAGTTTTTCTGTCAATCTAATGAACTTTATTTTAAATTTATCATTCTGTATATTTTTTCTTTTGAAGTATTTAAAATATACTGATTATTTGTTATATTATGTTTCCTATACTTAAATGCCATAATTTTGGAGTTATTGCTACATTTACATTATCTTCATTGTCATCTTTAGCTCGACAATCGTCTGTGGATCCTGGCCTGCTCTATGATTAGTTGCCATTCTATTCGGTTTCTATCTTCTGATCTCTAGTATCCCTAAGTTAGTCTCGAATCCATCTAGCCACCTGATCGGCCTCTGCTTTTTCTTCCTATAGGTGTTCCTGTCGTTAGTTTTTTAGCAATCTTGATGTCAGGCATTCGTATTATGTGTTCGGCCCATCTAAGTCACTGTGTTTTAATGAACGTTACGACATCTGGTTCATTAAAGAGTTGGTATAATTCGAAAGTAAATCTTGTGCGCCACTGCCCTTGATCGTTTATAGCTCCAAATGTTTTGCGTAGTATCTTACGCTTGAATATTTCCAGAATTATTTCATCCTTCTGCGTTAGAGTCCATGTTTTCACCCCTTTTATGTGAAGACCGGCCTCTGCAATGTCTTCTATATAATAATTTTAGTTTTTCTTAGGATATTTCTTGAGTGGAATTGTTTTTGAAGTCTATAGTATGCCCTATTTGTAAGGTTTTTTCTTGTTTTAATTTCTTTGCTTGTTTTATTGGTAGTAGTCACTAACGAGCCAAGGTATGTGAAGCTGTCAACATGTTCAAAGATATGACTTCCAAATGCTGTTTTCCGTTCATCATTTGCTATAGGATGCTTAGTAAAAAATATGTATTTGGTTTTGTCTTCGTTGATGACTAGACCGACCTGTTTCTCTGCCGTTTCCAATTCTAGGAAATATAGCTCAACATCGCTTGCTACACCCTATTATGTCAATGCCATCAGAATGTGCTAAGATTTTCATCGATTTATTGTAAATAGTACTGCCGTCTCTAATTCGTGTGTCTCGTACTGCCTGTTTCAAGGCAATGTTAAATAGGAGGCAAGCCAGGGCACCTCCTTATCTGAGTCTATCCTTTGGTCTGGTATGGTCCCAATCAGGTAAATTGTTGATTTTTCTGGAGTAAATGCGGTCTGGTATTTTCTAATTATGTAAACTATGCCAACTGTGTAAACTTGTAGCCTTTCGTAGAGAATATTTGCTAGTATTTTGTAAGCAGTTGTTAACAGGGTTATACTACTGTAGTTGCCACACTGGAGCTAATCGCCTATTTTATTAATGGCGTATCACGCCTTAAGACCATTTACAGGCATTGTCTTATTTTGCCAGACAATAAGTAAAAGTTTATACAGTGCTTGTAGCAGGGCGTCGCCACTATTCTTGTAGAGCTCACTACAAATTTGATCAGTTGCTTTATTATTTTTAAGTTTTTTAATGGCTTAGGCAACCTCTTCAGTAGTAGGTTGTCTTTCGTTTGGGTTTAATAGATTCTAATCATTTCGATCTGATACGGTGTTATTTGCTTCTTCGATATAATGGCCTTTAAATTTTGCATCGTACAATTCAACCCATCGGTTACATTATCTTCGCCGAAGTTAAATTAATACATTAAGATGGCTGTAACTGTTAATAACAACTATGACATTTCACTAAATTAGTATTGTTGGTGTCTATTTAAAGTCACAATGGATTGTCTATCTGAAAAAGAAAGAATTGAGATTTTATTAATATTAGGATATGGTAATATGAGTAAAAGTCGACAAGAAATGTGTTATATATTTAATAATTTATATCCTTATCGAAATCTCATAACAAGATCTACTGTCAGCAAATTAGTAAAAAAGTTTAACGAGACTGGTTCAGTAAAAGATCTCGGTGAAATCAGAGCGCAGAAAAGCTGTATCAACTGAAATAAAATGTTTAGATTTAAAAAAAAAAATTTCAGAAAAAATTCATTTTTTTTTTAATTTAATCCCATATATTATAACTTTAATTCCTTCAGCCGGAAGATTTTTAATCCCTTTTCTCAATCTATTGGACTCACTTATATTAAAATTTTTTACGATAAGAGCAGTATTAAACAATTTCATTTAAATACGAAGTCTTACATTAGCTACAAATATATACTATTCATTTTTTCTTGTCCTAGATGTAAGCAACATAAAAGGACATTTCCATATATTTAAGCTAATTCGTCACAAATTACACTTTTTAGACCACACTCCATACGATAAAGAGTAACATAAGCTGCCTAATGCATACGTCATTCTCTTAAACATGACCTTCAGCAACACCAGTAATTTACATCTTTTATATCCAATATTAAATAATTATAGAAATATTTTTAAATCCCAACACCTGGATTGCTGTTATCATTTTAACATCATCAAAGTTTTTTTTAATCTTTTGGCTGTAGTAATACTATGTTTAACTAATATTGTTTCATGGTACATTGACATTTTGTTTTTGACACCGTTCATGGGTATCTTATCAATCAGTTACCAGCTGAAGTCCGTTTGAAGAGGTTTACTCTCCGGACACTGGAACTCACTTAAGCATGGGTGTATGTTACCTGAAGTAAAATTTAATTAAAATATTAAACATCATATAATATTATCAACATCATGTACAATCTTTGGTAACACATTACATTTTAAAGGGTTTTTACCCAAATATTTTGGTGGCTCAGGCATGGTAACCTGTAAGTATAACCATTTTGCTTTTTTTAACCTTAGTCAAATTTTAAACCACGTTTGCTGTAATTAAATGGTTTATACTTATTTTAGGTATTTTAACCTGATGATGGAACAGTTGTTCTGAAAACGTTCGTGTTTTTAATGTTGCCCTTTTAAGGGTTTTTATAAAATAAAATATACCCACATACAAAGATAACCTCTTTTTGTTATACGTGGTATACAGCCAGCTGCAGGAATTATTTTCCTTGTGGATTTTACTTTAGATTTTTGTTTCCTGTTAGAAAAGATAAAAGTGTAATATTCTTATTATAAAACCAATTTCTTACTGTTGCTATAGTATGCGGCCTTGCATTATCCTGCATGTCACGTAAATCAGGACCTACAACTGTGACAAATGAAAGGACAACTGATTCTAAGATACGATCAATATATTGATATTGATTCAAAGTGCTTTCCACAAAAACGGGAACAGTTCGATAATGAAACAGTATTTCAGCCCACATCATAACTTGTAGACCACATGTGGAAGAACAACCTGCACCTGCCTGTGTGTCTCTAAACCAGGTCCTCTCCAAACTCTCACTCTTCTTATATCAAGGTAGAGACAAAACTTAGCTTCATCTGTGATTAACACATAACTCCATTCTTATAAACCCCAGTGAACGTATTGTACCCACCTTAATCTAAGACCACCACGGTTTCCATGACATAACATAACAAGCCTCAATGGACATCTTCCGTGCAAACCAGCTTCATATAATCTATCCCTCAAAGTTTGGTCACATACAGTAATGTTCAGAGTAATGGTAACGTTTCGATGAGCTAACCCTACCACATACCGATCCTGTCGAGGAGTAGGTGCACGTTCACGACCTCCATGTCTTTCACCGATATTACCAAATTGTTCATATCGACGCCACGATACAAAACCACGCTCCGAGACACGTCAAAATGGCGTACAACATTACCTTGTAAAAGACCATATTCACAATACTTACCATTGGAATATGAATTGAATGCCGAAGCTCCATGACTATCGTTACGTTTAATGATCTTGTTTTAGTAAAATTTTAAAGTAAATACAGACTATCTTTACAATTTGAAGCAATTAATCGTACAAATTTGAGGCGCCATCTCTCTCCAATGGCGCTACAGCCCAAATTGAGCCTTGCCTCCTCCAAACTATGCCGTCAACCTTGCCGATCCCGCGCCGATCTTCTCCAGGTTCTCACATCTAGCAAATTTTATGCGTTTGCTACCATTTCATCCTCTCATCTTTTCCTTGGCCTTTCTTTTGGTCTTGCGCACTGCATTTTACTATCTAGGGCTCTTTTTGTCAATCTTTCTGTCTCCATTCTCACTACATGATCAGCTTATCAAAGTCTCTGAAGTTTAACGAATTCTGAGATAGGTGCCTATTTGAAAAGTTGGTAGAGTTTATGGTTGTACCTGGATCTTCACACTCCGTTTTCGTTAATAGGTTCAAATATCTGCCTTAGGACTTTTCTTTCGAAGACTTTTAGCTTTTGTTTTCTGTCTTCTGGCATCAGGTCTCACATCCATACCATACTATTGGTCCGAAAAAAGTCTTGTAGACCCTGATTTTCGATCTCCAGTTTGCGTTTTTGTAAGCCAAAGTAAGCTTTGTTTCACTTTACTATTCTTCTTTGAATTTCTGGTTCTTTGGTTCTATTCGTGTTTAATGTAACTCCCAGATATGTGAAACTATCTACACTTTGAATATCGTTCTCTAATTCAACTGTGCATCTGTTTCCCCTAGCTCTTATCTATGCTAGTTTTTTTGTCCTTTGAATATTTATTTCCAGTCCAGTTTCTTCTGCTCCTGTTTTTAATTGTGAATATATATCTGCTGGCTCTTCTGTTCTGCAAGACATAATGTTAATGTCATCGACATAGGCGGCAATCTGTATTGATTTATTTGTTAGGAGATTACCTCTTCCTATATTCAGCTGTCCTGTCAAATATTCAAGAGTCAGGTTGAATAGTGTCGGTACGAGCCCGTCTTCTTGTTTTAATCCTATGACTATTAAAAATTTCTCAGTGAGCTCATTTTGTACTATGACAGTTGCGTTGATGAGTCCATTGTTGCTTTTACTCGTCGGATGTATTCTTGGAGGATGTTAAAGCCATGCAATATTTAGTATAACTTTTATTTAGTATAAAAGTAAAAACTTTGTACGCTGTGCACAAGAGGGTTACGCCGCAATAATTTTCGCATTTCAGTTTATCTCCTTTTTTATAGATTAGGCATATAATCTCGGTTTTCAAGTCGCTAAAGATCTTTTCATCATTCCGAATATTGTTCATAAGCATATGCATTTGTCTTACTAGGTGTTCGCCACCTAATTTATATAGCTCAGATGGGACGTTGTCAATACCTGGTGTCTTGTTATTCTTCTGTGCTCGTATTGCTTCTTTTACCTCTTCCGTCATCGAGGATTCTATACTTTTGAGGCGCTGTCACTTTTACCTTAATAAAACAATGCAATTAACAGATTAATTTTCATAACATACCTTGACATGTAGAGAACAAGTTTTTAAATTGAATGGTATGCATTAACCCTACAGTGCTCAATGTATCATATATGAGACATACCAAGAATTTACATGTATAACACAGTGAAATAATATTAAGTTCAAATAGCACTATGTAACATATTCAATATATACCACTCTATTATTATATACACATTTTGTAACCTGGCAACGTCGTCTAATATTTTATAAATCGCGCGAATTAGTCAGTTATCACTTAACCGTCGTGATGACGATAACGCTGAGTTTAAAATTTTTTTATAGGTGGTTATTAATGAAAATTGAATGTGCAAAATTGCGTTTTCTGCTTATTACACATCCATAAGTCATCCAGTATTAGTTTTATTTAGCATCTACTATTATTTTTAAAGGTATGGTAAAAAATTTGTTTGTATCATTTATGATACATAATGTAATTTGGGTATCATTTTAGAGGTCTAGCTGGTATATGAAGAGGCCTTTATTAGATAAAGAATTGCAAGTTACAGTCGACAATTGGGAGGATAGTGAAGATGATTGTGATGTAAGTGATATTAAAGACTTGAATAATGATGCAGATTTAGAAAATATAGACGTATCTAATATTCTAGTGGTATTTGAAGATGATCTGAGTGGGGCAGAAATGGAAGATACAGCAGAAAATTAGCGAGGACGACCATCTACAAGTTCTATTGAACAGGATATACAATTGAAGAAAAAGAAAGGGCCAACAAGCTATATTCCTCCAAAAGATATTCGAACAGATGCTGTAGGATATTGGCCAATCTACACTAGCAATCGAACCCGATGCAAAAAGCCAAATTGTAAAAAATTAACTTATGTTAAATGTGACAAATGTGATTTGCACTTATGTTTTAATAAGGATTTAAACTGTTTCTTTGAATTTCATCAATAAAAATATTATATTATAAAGGTACTTGAGTATTTTATTTCATATATATAATTTTGCCCAAATGCACTTTGTATCATATTTGATACATTACCGAAAATGTTCTGAAATTAAAAAAAAATAACTTTAAATTTTTTTAAGTATTTTTTTCGGGCTTCTTTATAAAATAGCTATACATATAATTTTTTCCAATCTAAAATTAAAAATTGAGCATTGTAGGGTTAACAAAACAATATTTTATTAAAAAAAGTGAAATTAATATAACTGCTATTCCTTAAACATTTTTGATGTGTGTATTTCTTAATGATAAATAAAATACTTAAGTGAGAACAAAGCAATAACTGTCATTGTTGATACACAAAGTTACAATTCTTGACTTAGTCAATATTATTAGAATACATGATAAATGCATTTAAAATGGTTATTTCTCATAATTGTTAGTATGAAAATTGACTAACCTATTAATTCCATAAATTCTTGCATATTAAAGCATTTTCCCCACAACTATCAACATAATCGTATACTTTTTCCATACTCCGGACTGTACTTCTACGCATTGACATTTGCAGGATTAAAATTATATGAAAATTTGCCTGCTGTTTTTAATACATAGTTTTGTCTGCATTCTTTGTGTACTTTAATTCCATCATAACCGAGCAGCAATTTGTGTCTATCATCCTTTCTTTCTAATCTAATTTTTTTTAATGTATCAATTTCACTTTTAACAAATACAATTTTGTCGTCACTGTCATATTCTAAATTTTTTTCACATATAAAACAAAAAATGTTGTCAACCGCTTCACTTTTAACACTCATTATACCCAATTATCTTATAAAAGACATAATACAAAATACTAAGCAATATAAAGTGCAATAAATGCAAATGAAACAAGAATATAACAGCATGGGCTTGGAGGCTTGGACTCTTTCAACTTTTCAGGTTATGTTTGTGTGCTGATTAGAAAGCGCACGGGCACCACTGACGGATACCACGTTTTAGATTTTGTACCTATCTTTAGCTGCTCCATTCATGTTCGCCTTTATAACGGGTGTTAGAAATGTCAAGTGCATTTGTACATATAAGTCAAGTATTTTTTAATATGCTCTCAAATTTTTATTTAAAAAAAAATAGTTTAGAAAAATATGCCATTGATTTTATTAAATCATGGCCAGTTTTTTAACTTATTTGTAATAATTGAACTTAAAAAATATTATAGTCACAAAAAAAAGTAAAAATAATTTAGAAAAACTAATTCTTAAATTTATATGTGTTTATCTTTAAACATATTTTTCTAAATTTTTTGGTCAAATTTTTAAATAAAGTTATGCCGATAATAGTTTTCTAAAAAAAATTATTTTTATTTTACGAAATATAGCCCAATCTATAAAAACTCGATGTTTTTTAAAAAAATTTTGCAAAACAGTGGTATCTTAGGAATATAAACTTTTTTTATTATTTAATAATGGACACTTTCATCTACCTGTGATCGAGCTATAGACCCTAAATCCATTTTCTAATTCGTAGTTTTTGTGGTTCAATAAAGGGTTTAAAACAGAAAATATTTATTTCAATACCTAATTCAAAATATTTTTGCAGTCATTTGGTCAAAATCTAATTTCTTTAAAAATCTAAATTAAATGAAATTTTCAGGCTACAAAGAACACCAGTTTACTGAGTTACGATAAAGTAAGGCTTGTCGATGAAAACGCAGCACTGTTGGAAGAGACTAATCAACTAAGAAAAAATCTAGTGTCAGAAGTAACACTGAACCGAAAATTGAACTCGCTAATAGGTATGTCACGAGTTACGCCGCAGCAAGCTCAGCAAAAAGTTAATTTTGCAACTGCTACTAATAAAGAAATTCATAAGCAGTATACAGAACAATTGGAGGTAAGTTAATAAATTGAAAATAGTTTTCTTTTGTGTTTTTATAATAATAAAATAAATATAATACAGTCTGCTTATCTGCAATATGCCTATTTTATAGAGAAGAAGATATTTTTTTGGAGATGTCGCTTATAAATTGGGCATAGATTTAAGAAGGGATATAAAATATAAATAAGAAACAAATATTTATTTATAAAAACATATGGCATTATTCGAAAATTTAAAAAATAATGAAAAGTAATGTAGTATTTTTTATTAATCTAATTTATTGTCTTTATTCATTATCAGAGGTTCTATTTATAACACTTACAAATTTATCTTTATAAAGACTTTAAAAGTCTTTATTAAAATATTCACTAATTTATCACAATATTTATTTATAGTTATTTCCGCGTACAATTATATCTCGATCTAAAAAGTCGACTTTATGTTCAAAAACTAATTAACTGTTTACAAAAATTGTTAACAAAATTCCTCTTTAAATATGAAATACAGTTAACCTAGAATCCCTTCGAAATTCGGACGGTGACCTTCTCTAGTCTAAAAGGAATCCCACAACAAAACGGCTCTTTAAGAAGGGCGGCGAATTCACTAGAACAGAACAGAATTAGAAAGAATATGTTTACAGTTTTTATGAGTCATATTTATCGTAACAGTAACTTATAACAAAATAATTTTTATGTCATTTGTTAATAATATCTAGTATTTCCTCCTCGGACCCTTATAACAACCTGCGTACGTCTTGGCACTGTGGTAATTAAATTTTGAACATAAAGTTAGATCAATTCGTTCCATATTGTCTGAAAAGCCGCACTAAGCTCAGGCACGTTGTTTGGGCGGGGTAGCCGACCTGGAATTCATCTTTCCAATGTGTTATTGCTTGTCAAATTTAACGTGATACTTGACCGATTTGAAATTAGGCTCCACCCACGATGCGCATTCGACCACAACACAATTTGTCCTTATTACTTATTATTTCTTGGCCCTTCGAAGTGCAAGGTACTTGTATAGTCTGCGACAAAGTTTTTTTTATTTTACTTATGTTTAAAGTTACTGTGTGTTGAAGAAATATCGTATTACAATAGATTTGACTTTTTAAATAATTATTGTTAAGTATTTTAAATTATAAACAAGGGTTTTCATTCAAAGTTGGAAGGCAAAGTCTTGTCGGGACAAACGAGGGAGGTAATAGCAAATGTAATTATTTTTATGTAGAGAGAAGCGATGCAAAATCCGCATGTTAAAGATTTTAAAAAAGTTCAAGGGCGTGCTTTCTTAGCAACGTGAGTAAGTATAGCCACTATAAAACGGATCTCTCGTGAAATGAAAAATATAGAAGAAGGTGCTTCTACATCATTTTCGACGCCTAACAAAAGAATGAGATCTGCCCCAAAATCCAACTTGGGCTATTTTGACAAAGGTTTACTTCGGCGTATAATAATAAATTATTATGTCACGGAAAAACGACTTCCTACATTGCGACATATAACAAAAAAAATTAATGAAGACAATATTTATACAGGGTCGAGGAAAATCCTAATGGAAAAATCCGATATACAAGTGCTCCGGAGGATGTTTCTCAGAAATATTAAACAATATAGGGAAAAAATCTTGTTTTTGTTTAGCTTCAGGGAAAAAATCGGCCCATAATTTACATGGATGAAACTTATATTCATTCCTCTCATACCCATGACAGATACTGGGGAGACAATACCACCGAGGTTTGCACAAGCCAGTGTCCAAAGGGCAAAGGCTGATTATTGTTCACGCCGGCGGCCAAATGGGGTTCATAAAAAAATGTATGTTTGACATTTAAATCTGTTACGAAGTCTGGAGATTATCATAGCGAAATGAACTATAATAATTATAAAAAATGAATTCATGAAAAGATTATTCCTAATATACCAGCCCCTAGTGTATTGGTTATAGACAATGCATCATACCACAATGTCCAAGTGCAAAAATGTCCCACTATGGGGTGTAGAAAAGACGAAATGAAGGAATGGTTAAGACAAAAGAACATTTCCTTTTCAGACGAAATGATAAAAGCAGAATTATATAATCTAATAAAAATTCACAAACCCAGAAATAAAACTTATGAAATAGATTAAATTATGAACAATGCAGGTCACTCTGTCTTAAGACTACCTCCCTACCACCCGAAGAATAAAAGTATATGACTATAATATAAAATATTACGATAACTCTAGTATAAAAATTAAGTAATAAATGTTTCGTCGGTATGTTCCAGATATAAGATTAACTACTGTTCTTTTATTCTTATACAATTTACTGTAACGCAAATGTAAAGCTTTCATCTCTGCCAATATTCCTCTTATAAAATTACAGAACGAGACATTTATAGAAGTGTTCGAAAAAACTGCCGCTTCAACATGACTGAATGGTGAATATGAATGAGTCAAATAAAATATAATTATTAGAAGAATTTTTTTACCAAGTAACAAAAACAAAATATTTTGTATTTTGAGAAAAATTTCCGAAGGAAAAATTGAAACGTCAAAAAAACATAAAATATAGACATATCATAGAAGTTCCATTAATAAATAAGGCCACTCTCTATAAACTTGTATTATGGAGTGTACCAACGAGGCGAAGAGACCGAGCGCATTATGTATCTCTTTTCCTCCGAATGCGTTCTCACTTAATTTTCTACGCAAGTGGACAAATTTGTCAAGTATCACCTTAAATTTGACAAGCTTGTACATAGATGTTCGATTGGATTAAGGTCAGAACTTCTTTTAAGTATTTAATCACGATTCTAGCATGGTCTTGATGGCGTCATCGTCGATAAAAATAAATTTAGGTACTATGGATGGCGCAAAAGGTACCAGTAAGTTTAGAAGAGGTCTGTAACTCTTTTAAAATAGTTGTTATATCTTACCGTTGTCAAAAATTCTTTATCCACAAGAATTAAGTCAGTACGGGCCATACCAACAGGTATGGCCCGTAAAAATACAGGGCCATATCATAAAATACAGGGTCATACCAGCCAAAACATAACTGAGCCCCCTTGATAGGTTATTCTATCGGCAATATTGCATTGGGCAAATCTGTGGAGATAGGACTGGTCTTACAATAAATTCACGTGATGAAGTCGTCAACGAACTGTCCATCTACTTACATCCACATTTCAGACTTCGTTAGGACGATTTGCTAGCTCAATTTAAGTTAGGTGTTTACTTTTAAACACAAAGAGACCGAAAATCTATCATCGCATGCGGATATTGCTCTCCTACGGCCTGACCTTCTATTGTAGTTGCCGTTTTGAATAGACAAATGAATAGCTTTTGTTCGGCTCACGATTAGTTTACCGTGAGATATATTTGCTGTAAAATACTATTTATCAAATTAAAATAATATACGACGACAATTTTGATAGAACTTTTATTGACTAAGATAAACGTGTGTACAGAACTGAGTTTCGAATGATACTCTTAAAAATACATTATAAAGCGTCTAACAGAAGCCCCTAGTAAAGGGGAGGTCGTTTCTAAAAACCATAAAATTTTATCTTGGGAAAGCAAGTATTGTCCTTCTCAGACATACATAACTAATTAGCGGGCACGAGAACAATGAACCGCTTGATTCGACTAACTGTAAATGGTAAAACTACCGAATTTCTAAAGACAGGGATTATTAACTACAAATTTTCCCTAGAAATATGTAAAACTGATAAACATTTTAATCTTTTAATAGATTTCTGGAAGCTAATTTACCCAAACTTTAAGAATTACCGATATCAATCTAAAATAATAAAGTAAAATCGACAAACAACATGAAGTAAATTATAATGAGACCAAACAGCTTTTTTAACAGCAGAACGACTTACATCTAGCATCTGGGCATCATAATTACCATATTGCAGTAATGACACGGCCCTTGTAGCATCCGTTGGTATTAATGGCATTTTAATACAATTGAAAATTATGAACTTAAAACGTTTTAATACCAAATTGGTCTGACTGTTAAAATCATTACCAAATTAATTTCTTGCCGCCTATCGAACGTAAACTTTAGACAAAAATATAAATTACTATTATTTATAAGAAATGTTATAAAACATTTAAAAATAATGTCTAAAAATTAATAATAAACGATGCGATTTTTGTCATTTTTTACGATTTTTATGAGATTAATAAAATTTGTCACTTCCATTAACTAGTCGCTATAAAATTTACATTCTTAGAGCCTAATCTTAATAATCTATAACATAAAAAATCGCACGTTGCGGGAATGTTTCCACAACAACAGTATTGGATGTAATTTGTAGCTGTAGTTCTGTAGTTTCGAAAAACGTTTTTGTGTAATCGAAAACAAGCAGTTTTAAACGTCATCGTTCATTTGTAATGTGAAAGTTTAAATTCATCATTTTTAGGCATATTTTAAATGCCCCACATTTGTTGCCAAAACTTAAAACCGAAATGTCATTCTATATGTTCTGAAAAATAGGTTCTAACAATGAAAATTACATAGTAATCCGTCGATGAAAGTGATAAATTTTAATAATCTCATGAGAATCGTAAAAAAAGACAAATTTTAATTTTTGTCGATTGGACACTTTAATCAAAAGATATTAAATTTTTTCCGTCTAGTTGATATAAATTTTATTTAAAATTGATTTCGCGCGCGTAACTAGACATTAAAAATCACCGGTCGGTTCAAGAGTTGTTTCTGAGAGAACGGTTCATTCTACATAAAAAGTGCTTATAAACCTTTTGTTTAAAATTATCTTAGGTACATTTTTAATTTAAAACACTTTTCTACAGCGTACAGTTTCTTGATAAATCGATTTTTTCTGTTTTCCTCCCTACGAGTGGTAGTTTTAGGGGGAAGCCGATGGGTAGGAGTGGTAAACTTTTTTGGCGATCCAAAATTAACGTCCTCAGGAAATCTCAAAGGAAATTTAGAGGTTCAATGGCATTTTCATCTCTAACGACTGAAATAATGAGATATTAAAAGAAATCAAATTTCATTTTGTAACTCTAAAGAACTGTCACCTTTTTTTCCAGTATATTATGTAATTTAATTTATGTCCTCTATTTTTGTTATATCTGTATATTGCTTTATTATTTCTCTTAACATTTATTGGTATTTTCTCTGTTCACATTGAAATTTGTTTTTGTCTGCATTTTGTTAAAAATGTTGTTTAACTGATACCAATTTTTTAGCAAAACGCTTATTCACTGGAGGCTATGCAACAAGAGAACCTAAGATTGGTGAACAAAATCATAGAAAAGAGTCAAGAGAAGAGTCAGCCAAAAGAAAAATAATTTTATTGAAATACTTGTGTATTGTATTTTATTTCTAATTATATATAATTTTTATATAATACTGTTGTGTTATTTAAATCAACATTTATAAAAGTACCAAAAAAATCATACACCAAGAAATGTGATGACTACCTGATATTCAGTCTAATGAGCCAAATACTTAAAATATTTCTAATTTATAGATATAAAAGTGTTCGGAAAACTGAAACAAGATATTACTAAATCCCAGTTTGGATTTAGGAATGCTACATGCACAGGAGATGTCTAATATATCTAGAGCCCATTTTACATCCAAGTTCGGATATAGGCTCTGACTTCCATTTTTCTCTCTCCATTCGACATTGTTCGACGTTTTATCGCTACAATCTGATTTTCTCTGTTCAATTTTATGATTTTTCTCAAATATATGTAGCTTGAGACGTGTTCTATCGTATTATTTAGTATTTCGATTGTGACATTCTCTGTCTAGTTATAAAAACATATGCTTTAAGTCCTCTTTATCATTTCTTAACATGAAAACATCATCGGTGTATCGTAGATAATTAAGATATTCTCCATTCATTCTTATTCCTTCTCTTGCCGATTTATTTTTTTGAACACATCTTCTAGGATTAATTAAACAGCTTTTGTAATATTATACATATACCCTTGCTTTATGATCAGTGCTATTGTAGACCGGGGAAATAAGATTTCTCTCGGGACTGTGACCAATCCAGATATCTGACATTTTTTTTAGTTATTATAGGCCTATATAAGGAAAACCTATATGTTTTACGCATAAATATCGGCGTCTTTGTTTAGTTATTACCAATTTAGTGTAAAAAATGCCATTTTTCGATTTTTTGCTTACCATTGAAAAGCTTTATATTTGAGGTAAAATTACAAAACTTTATCTTTTAAAACATAGAAAAAGCTCTAAGATGGCGATTTTTAAAAGCTGTAAAATTAATTTGTCGCTTTAAAAAAAGCAAAATACGTTATTTTTTATAACTATTGTAAACCAGATCCGTTGAGTAAATCAGGAGATATAAACAATTATTGTAGTAGTTTAAAGATACCTTTTAATTTTCTGAACGCGTAGATTTATGGGTTCCCCTCCACTCACCACTATTAGTCTTAATTTGAACCAATTTTTGACAATTCACCGAGGATCCTGTTATATTGCAATGTTTGTACATTTTTTGTACCAAAAATTTCGAATCCTTTTAAATTCCAAAAATTGCGTTCCTTAATTGTTATAAACAAATTAGCTGTTAATTAAAAAAACTAACTTTGCTCCAAATTATCGTAGAACAATTTTTTTTAATTCTTATAAAAATGTCAGCTTTCCGAATATGAAAGAAAATTTTATCCTCGAGTAATAGTTAAATAGTTCAAAGTTAGTTGAAAGTTATTCTAAATGTTCATAAATCAACAATAACCGTAATTTTACAAAAGGGTTTTGCGTTGTTAAATTTTTTTTATATGTCTTTATGTATATTGACTGGGTCTTGGCTGACTGTACAACTTTTTTCCAATTTGTTTGGTCTTCCATCAACCTAGGATCAAATGGAATGTTCATTTTCCGGAGATCTACTTGGATGATATCTCTCCATCGCATTCTGGGACGTCCGAGTGGTCTTTTGCCTGTGGAAATCTCCTCCATACCAGTTTTACAAGTCTCTCGTTATGCAGTCTGTGCACGTGGCCTGCCCATCTTAGTCGCTATGATTTAATTTCTTGGACAATATCGGCGTCTGATCCAATGCATTTTTTAAATGGAGACAACATTACAAATTCCTTTCATTTTCTTCCCACTAACTCGACTAAAATAAAAAATATTATACAACGCATTAAAAAGCCTATGGCTGCAGGCTGAGATAATATCCCATCTAAAGTTTTATCCCTTCTTCTTGATAATGTTCTGAGAATTATAGCGAAGGCAATTAACAGATCGTTTTCAACGGGTCACTTTAGCGATTGTTTAAAATGTGCTAAGGTTATTCCTCTATATAAAGGTGGGTACCACGATTTACCTACTAATTATCGTCCTATCTCTTTGTTACCGTCGCTTTCAAAGGTCGTAGAAAAATTGGTAAAAATCCGAATGATGACTTTCTTACAAAAACACAATTTACTTTCTTCCTTCCAATTTGGTTTCCATTCATTAAAAAGTACATATGATGCCATCTTCGAATTCATGGAAAAACTATACTTTGACTTAAATAACGATTATGTTGTTGCCGCAGTTTTCTGTGATCTATCTATAGCCTTTGACTGTGTCAATCACCAAATACTTCTTAATAAACTGGAAAAATATGGTTTTAGAGGCACTGCTCTAAAGTAGTTCAGTTCATACTTGGACGACAGATGCCAGTCTGTATCAATCAATGAGCGGTACTCTAGTAATATCTTTACTAATTGTGGAGTACCTCAAGGCTGTATCTTGGGTCCTATCTTTTTCTTGATATATTTTAACGACATAACTAACCTCGAAATTAAGGGCCGGTTTACTATATTTGCAGATTACACCACAATTTTATGGCAAAACAAGGACTCTAAGGTACTGAACAAGATTATTAGTAGTGATATGCTAAAAATCTTAGAGTGGTGCAAAGCCATTTTACATTTAATTTTTCAAAAACCAAATTAATTTCTTTTAAGAATGATCTAAACAACATTACTCTGGGCAATGAAGGCATTTGTTCTGACACTGTAAACAAATTTTTAGGTCTCTATATTGATAATAAACTTAAATTTAAGCAACACACTGTATGTCTAAGCAAAAAGATATCATCGGGTTGCTTTGCGGTCAAATCAGTTGCTCACCATTTAGATTTCAAGATTGCAAAAAGTGTTTATGTGGCCCTGATTGAATCTAATTTGAGATACGGTATTGCCTTTTGGGGTAGCTGTTCTCTTCATTATTTCAGTAGAAATTTTATGCTACAAAAGAGAGCGCTCAGATATTTATGCAAGGTCAAGTTTGGTTCATCATGTAGGCCTCTGTTCCGGAAACATGGTATCTTGACACTGTCTTGCATGTATATCCTTGAATAAGGGTGCTTAATTTTTAAAAAACATAAAGGGGATATTCGGACAGATTCCCCTTAAACACTAAATTCTAAATTATGTTATTCCACTTCCAATTTCCCCTTCTACATTAATTAAAAAATCATTTATTTACACTGGTAAGAAAGTGTTTAATCACCTACCACTCGATATAAGATCCTCAAGCAATATTTTTGTATTCCGAAGAACAATCAAGAAGTTTTTATTATCTAAATGATACTATAGTATAAAGAAATAGTATAGACGACAGTTGCGCTAATTGATATATAGATAGTTTTTTTTTTTAATTATGGAAATTTTATAATTAGTATTTTAATGTATCTTGTACCTTGTTTGTACTATACCATGTTGTGTTTTATAAATGATAACTCATTTTCAAAACAAAAAATTTCTGTCTCTCTCTCTCTCTCTCTAATTCTTATTCTTTTATTTAGTTTGCGTAAAATTACTATATCGTCATTATTTTCTGACTACTGTTACTGCAATGAAAGGTCTCTGAGATAAACAAATAGAATAACTTTTAAAGTAATTAATGGATCTATCTAAAATTTTGAGGGTTTGTTAAAGACCACAATACCCAACTTTGAGCAGAATAACAAATGGCTAGGTTGATTGTTACAATAGTAATAAACAAATAACGTGTTTACCTTATTTTGCAGTTTTTGAAGCAACAAATTAATTTTATAACTTTTAGAAATCGCCATTTTACAGCTTTTTTATGTTTTAAAATGTCTTAAATATTAAGCTTTTCAATGGTAAACAAAAAATCGAAAAAAATGGCTTATTTCATTTTTTGCTTTTTTCACTGCAGTATTGGGTCCGTGAGTTCATGCATCTTAATTCGTATTTTTACTTTCTGGTATTGGTTATCAATAAGTTTAATATATCTGAGGAGGTGGCGTTCAAAAAAGGATTTGTCACAACTAGAAAATTGTTCAGAAAATCAAAAAAATTACTTCTTAATTTTACAGTTTTCTGGTTATGCCAATTTAATTCTAATGATATATTGTTAGTTCTGGACAGTACAAATAAACTTAAAAAAAAGTAAAATATTAATGCTTATTTTGTAAAAAATAGGTTTATTCAATGGACTAAATGCGTTTTGATTGACCGCTATGGACAAAACCTCTTTTGAATAAACTCTATGAAAACTAATATCCTCTTTTGATTGATCTTATAGGTAAAATGTAAATATATATGTAGGCCAAATGAACTTACAAAACCATAAATTTGGTTTAAACATTAATACATTTAATACATTAGAAGTATAACTTTCTGTCGACTCAATCGTTCATCCCAACATCATCCTCTAGGTAGTCACAGTTTTCTTCATCGTGGTCAGCTTCTTCAATTCCGAAGAATTGTTACAAAGAATACGAAAATACCAATTGAGTGTTTGATCGTCCTTCCAATCGTTCCCAAAGATGTGAGTCAAAATCGTATCAACATCTTCCTTTTTGGCTGGAGGTCTGCTGTAATCGAATGGCAACTCATCTATCTCTACCAAGGCGCATTTTTTAGCATGACAACCTTTCTTTTGAAGTTACAACTTCTCTTTTTATAAATATTCTTTTACAGTCTGAAATACCGTCCATATGCCTAAAGCACCCTTTTTCTGATGATAAAAGGCTTTTAGTGTCAAAAAGTTTGCAATCTTCCCCCACTAGTTTTACTGTTCAAACTGATTTGTATACATCAATGTAGTTTTCTTTGTGGATGATAGATAGCTGTTTATGTAACAATTTTTCCACTCGTCTAAACACTCGGTCACCTGGCAGAAAGCTGTGTCCTCTTACTGGAAATATAATTGTAATCTTTTAACTTAATAATAAGTAATAAGTCTTTTTACTTCGGACTTAGTTTCGATCAAAAAAAAAAAACATAAGTGTGTGCAAAAAAAATTGTTTTTATTTTGAGCATCACATCCATCACAAAAGAGTCTAAATAATGCAACATTTTCAGGTAGATCAAGGCTTTAAGCATATTTCAAAAGAGCTAAAGAGACCTCAAGTGAAACTCTTTTCACCTTCATCTTTTGTTCACACATAAATTGTCGGATTCTTTTCGTTAATTCCAACAACACAGAAATAGCATAATCTAATTTGCCTAGTGACTAAACCAGATTCTTCTTTTTTCATAGCCTTATAAAATGCTGCTGCATGATTCGTGTGAACTCGTTTGTTGGTCATGTACTCATTTATGGTTTTGATAAAGTGTTTCATGTTGTAGCAGTTATTACAAACGTCAGAGTTTTAGGAGCGAAATTCAATTTTAAAGGTTTGAAAAATTCTTCGAAAGATCATTTTTGATACTTTGTTGCAGATTTCATTTTGTAGATTGTTATACATTTTGTATAGTTTTGTTATGTTCAAGTCCTGATCCAAGTAGATGCGCTTAGATTTATTTCTAGAACATTGTATTTGCAGTTCCCTCCCTATTCTTATTTATATATTCCCCCCTAGGAATGCATTTTATAATATTGCTTAACCTGGTTGGTTTTACTACCATGTCTGACATAAAAAACTTCTTACATAGCTTAATAATTTTTGTGTTTTATTTAATCAAAGTATACTCAACAGAATAAGAGTTAGGTCATGCCTCGTCGCTTATAGTTCTTGGCCATCTTCTTTTGATGTTTTGAAGGGACAGGAGTCGAAATAAAGTTGTCCTGAGCAGTTTTTTTTTACACAAAAACCTTTTAGAGGAATGTGAGCACGGGTTGAAGGTATTGTAACCTTTAGGTTAAGTTAGCTTTTCTTCTTTGTCAATTTTCTCTTTCGTGGATCTCTAGTTCTCTTCATTGATCCATCGTTTCCAACTTCCACACTTACAAAAGAGTCATCAATAACTTCACTCATCCTAATTAATATTAAATCAAACATTATTAGCTCTGCGACACGGTAACAATGAAGATGAACAGAACAATGTCAAAACTCCCAATCTCAAACAACAGAGCATCATGGGTAGGACGAATGCTGCCCTGTGAATGGCTGATTGTGACTAAACCTTTTCTGATCAACTACTTATGTTGGAAAAACCTTGTTTTGTTTCGCTACCTATATTTCATGTGTGTAAAACCATACAACAAAATTTGTTGTGATCAAACTTTTATCTACTAATACGTGGGGTTTAAAATAAGCTTTAAAATGATACCAAAATTTAAACAGGTGATTTATTGTTACAAATCTTTTTTACTACGAAAACGATGGAACGACAACTTATTGGAGGCACATTGAAAAACAGACAGAGTCATGTCTATATAAAAAAGAAGAAAAAATCTTTTTGAACGCCACCTCCTCATCTATAGTCTACCGTTAAGTATTTTATTGTCCAGTGTTCCACACTGTCAAAAGCTTTCTCAAAGCCTACAAAAGGTGCATACACCGGGATGTTATAATAATTTGCCGTTTCGATTAGGATTTTCACAGTTAACAAGTGGTCACTGGTGCTAGTTCTCTTTCTGAATCCTGCCTGTTCTCGTATCTGGAATCCGTCGAATTTTGTTGTTCGTTAAAACTTTTGTTATTAAGCTTATAAGTCGTATTGGGTATTGTTATCTGACGATAATTGTTTAAGTTATTTTTGGCGCCTTTTTTAACAATAATAGCATTACTACTTTGTTCCAGTCTTCGGTGGCCTTTGATTTTCGATATTATGTTTAGTATTTTCTACAGTGTGTTCCAAGGAAAATCCCCCCCCCCCTAGAAACTAAGAAACCAAAAGTTTCTTTAAAATTTAAGAAAACACGTCAATTTGTATTGGAAGGGGGACGAATTTTCATGCAAAATTCATTCCTTCAAATGTAACTCCCTACTGGCCCGCATCAGCCCCAGTTTTTTTTTTAATAGCAAGTGTGGTCGAGTAGCACATCAATTGAAAAGTAGCTTTTTTCTCTACACGACACTCTATTTTTTTAAGTAAAGTATTTCTAAATATCCTTTTGGAATAGTTTAGATTAAATTTGATTTTTAGTTTAGTTTTGATTCGGAGTCGGTATATTTTATTCTTTATATATCGACTTTTCTTTTTATTTATTACTATGATGAGATGCCTACTTTCAAAATTGGGTGTAGCAAGATTTATTACTTGTTGTCTACCCTCTGCTCAAAGTTGGTGAGCTTCTTTATATTTAATTTTATCAGCGGCCAAGCTATTTACCGTACTTTTATTAATAGTCTGAGATGGTATTCCATTTATATACAGGGTGCGGCAACAATGTGTCGTGCTATATTCGTTATAAAAAAACTGATAAGTTATTTGCACAAACACATTATAATAATTTTATAAACATTTTTGTTATCTATAGGAATGGAATCTTTTTCGTGAAAAGACTGCCAAACTTAGTTTTTTGGTTTTTAAAATCTAGTTTAAATTAATTTCGTCCATACTTTCAATCATTATTTTCTTTGCCTTTATTCCTATACGAGGTCGGCTTTCCTAATTACATTTTTCTATCTTTGGTCATACCAATATCAATCCCTGAGATGTCGTACCTAAGCGTCTCCATATGTCTTCTTTGGTCTCCCTCATCTATTTCTTTTATCTACGTATCTTTTTATTTACGTAATAACTTTGAAGATAATTTTGGATTTAACTAATTTATTGGTTGAATAGCACTTATAATAAGAAAACCATAAAATTTCACCAAATCAAGCTATTAAATGTTCTTAGTGGCCCCTAACACAATAACTCAATTAACCTGCAAATCGATATCAACACACCACTGTGTTGAAGATATTTTTTTTCTTTTTGTAAAAATATCACTTTTTAATATAAAAATTTTTTAAATAATGAATCCTAATTATCTTCTTTAGTATTTACCAGGTTACCTTTGATTTAACATTTGTCAACTACTGATTAATCAGAGATATTATTGTAAAGTCTAACAAAAATGGGGTATTCTAGTGAAGAAAGAATAGAATTAATTAAGCTATACTATGGAAATAATCAGTGTGGTCTACGGAAAGGATCTTTAATACGAACCATCCGAAAAAAACGTAAGTCACCAATACGTTAAAGATGTAACTGATATGTTTAAAGCTATAAGTGACGTTAACAACACAAAGCACGAAGTAGACCGTCGAGTCCGAAATGAAGCAGTTGAAGTGGCGGTTATGGGTCATTTCCAAATGGATAATCGACAGTCTACTCTACAACTATCTCGTGCATCTGGTCTATCAGCATTAAGTGTTTATGGAATTATAAAATCTCATAAATTTCATTCTAATAAAATGCGATTACTTCATCAATTAAACAAAGATGATCCTGATGTCGGCTTTAATTTTGTGAAAAATTTAGTAACATCATAAATAACAACCAACATCGATTATCGAGTAACAGTATTCCTCATTTATTCATGGAGACACACACACAAACACCTTAGAAATTAAATGTATAGGTTGGCATTTTTGGGGAATCACGTTATTGGACCATTATTTCTTGAAGGAAATCTCAACGGAACAACCTATTCAAATTTGTTAGAAGACGTTATTGATCCGCTGATCACTGACACATTGAAGTCAGGCACTTTCCAACAGGACGGGGCACCCCCACATTATGATATACGCGGAAGACAATTTTTGAATCAACGTTTACCAGGGCATTGGATTTTCAGAAGGGGTCTAATAGAGTGGCCGGCCAGATCACCGGATCTTTCGCCTTTGGATTTTTTTTGTCGGGATACCTAAAATCATAAATATACGCCACTCCTCCCGCAGATCTTACAGAGTTGCGAGAGAATTATGACAGAATGCCGATTATTGACACCGGAGGTATTTGAAAATGTACGAGGAGGCTTTGAAAATAGACTTTTTAATTTGATTTCTACTTTCGTGATTTATTATCAGATCACGCTATAGCGTTCATACTGAAGCCATTTTGTTTTCACGTCCAAAGCTTCTGTAACAGTCGCTCTGATAAGTTCCTTATAAGCGAATATACAGAGGTACTATACGTGAAATCAAATCTTAATTGTCTTTCTTTTATTTCGGTATACTTTTCATAAGTACTAGAAACCAATTCGCCAAGGATTTTTGCTTAGATGAGTAGATATGTTGTGGAATGCAACTTTTACATTCCCCATTTTCTATCTTTACATCTTTTAGCATCGTCTGTTTTGCCTTGCAATTCTTAGAAGCCACAGATTAAAGCAAACATTTGGATTTTGGTTTAACTTACGTGATTTAAAAATTTATGTGTTTAAGTTAATATATAGGCCTGTATTAACCTGGTTGGAAGTCGTGGGTACTAATAGAATGACAAAAGGGTAAAATACAGGCAATAGAAATGAAAGATCTGAGACGAGTTCGAGGAGTTACCAGAAGAGATTGACTACGGAACACTTAAATAAGATTTGCAATATATAGTCAACATTAGAGTATATAGAAAGAAGGCTACTTAGTTGGTGGAGTCATCTTCAGAGAATAGAGAATACAAAACCAGTGCAAGAAATTTGGCAGGCAAAAACCCAAAGACGAAAGAAGAAAGGTAGACCACGACAAACATGGGATAGAATCCTAAGAAGCATTAATGAAAAATGGAAAATAACATGGACAGAAGCAAGGACACTGGTCAGAAATAGCAAGGAATGGGTCAAATTTGTACATAATTTAAATATACAGTAGAATAAAGTTAAGTTTACAAATAATATTAAGTTTGATATTTATATTAAATTGTATTTGTATTAGATATGATGATCACCAACCTTGCGATAGAAAAACGAACCACAAGAAGAATTCTTTATTTCTATAGACATTTGAAGTTTAAAAAATTTCGTATATTTGAAAATAAGGTAGAAAGTCTTAAATTATTAATCGTTTACTTAATAATTTTACATTATACTTGTGCCTAATTTTAACTTATAGAATCGGATTTTAGTGTTTTCAGTAAAAGTACAAAGAAATTTGTGGACCGTATGTCTGTCTGGAAGACACTGACCTAAAAATTCTAAGAGGTCCGGTTGTCGGAGAACGTTATATCTGTAATCATTAAATGAAATCTTGCCGTCTCGGTCTGCATCCATTTTTTTCATTATAACTTCAACCATATCCTTGACGGCTTCTTCCGCATCTGATTCGCCGATGTTGCTCTTCAAGGATCCCATCAAAAGCCTTAAAAATAAAACAGAACTATTATCTACATATTCGTATAACATAAATTTATAGGGTGAGTTATAACTGTGCTCTTCTATCCATAACCTTTTGCTTTCAATTTTCGTTTGACAGAGCGTGGATATCGAGCATATTCTTTGTCTAAGTGTAACAGTCGTTATTTTTATTACAATTTATATTAAAATAATAAACAATTTATATTAAAATAATTTCAGAGATGTAGTATGGGTTGCCTAACTTTAAGTGTTCATTTGCCCATTAAGTGTGTATTGTTAATAATTTAAGTTGTCACTCTGTTCTAATTTGGTACCATTGCAGACCAGTGAGATGACAGGAGATTAGGGGGGAGTGGAAATTGGCTCTTCTTGGTTAAGAAACTGTGAATTAAAATTCACTTTTGATCGGGAGTTTGAAGTGGTACACAACGGTGGCAGTTAGCGAAAGAAAATCCAATTAATGCATAGAATTTCCTTCACTTCAAGAAGTTAAATATTCTAAGTATACCATAACAATTTAATTGACGGTGTTTTTCGCAAACTCGGGAAGTTGAAGTAAATTTCTAGCACGGAATCAAGTAGCTATCTGGTAAATAATAATTTTTTATATTATAAACATTAGAGTATTTTATCTATATCCTATTATTCAGATTCATTATTTCATATTTTAATATAGTATTTTGTCCAAGGCCATTTTATTTTTACTCTATGTGAAGCAAGGTCACGCTACATCCGATTGGATGGGTTTTTTATCTACCATAATTATCTTTTTGCTCCGGTTTCTTATGCTGAAAGAAACTTTCCTCACTTCTTCTTTGATTTCTTTTTATCAATGTTGAGATTAGAAGTAACAGGGAATTGTTTTCAGCCACCTCCCATGGAATTATAAACTTCCCTCAGAACATCCGAGGGAGAGTACCACTTCAACTCTATTAGAATCAGGGTCATTGGGACAAGCCAGGGGGTATTGTCTACTCCACCCCCATTTTTTCTCCAGCCTGCACCTAGAGATAGGGCAGGACAGTCATCATCGGAACTGAGCCAATTAGCACCAGCTCCGTGCTAATTTCGGACCTCAAGGAGGACTTCGCTGGGACACCGAAACCATTCGGGAGTATCCTTCCAGACAGCTGTAGGAGGACAGTTGGTTTTTGATTCAGAACTATATATATATATATCTTGTTTCACCAGTTCTAGTTTTTTTTATAACATATATATATATATATATATATATATATATATATATATATTAATTAATATAACTCCCCTTGGTGTAAGGTATCGGTAAGTTTGAGCTCAAATTCTACCCAGAGATTATCTTCCATTGTTTTTTGTATTAACCATTTATTTCTTTATTAACTTTAATTATTTCATTATTAACTTTAATTATTTCATTATTTGTCTACTTAACTAATTTTTTATATTTCATCTTGCGTTATTAACTCCGGTTATTATCCCTTCAGGATAATATACCGTTTCAATTGTTTAACTTGGCTTGTTCCCATTTATATATATTATTTTGTTTGTATGTGCATTTAGAGTTGTTTAACAATATTGTTGGTCATATTGTAGGTAAGTTTGATATATTTACTTGGCTATACGTTCTTCCAACGTTAGCATTATTTTGTTTAAGGTTGTTTTTTAACCTAGATGTAGGTTGTACACTCTATATCAGAGTTATTCTGTGTAGTTTTCAACTTTTTATTATAGTTGTTTTCAACATTTCCTTTTTTTAAAATATTATATTGTGAAATTTTCATATACTTTTTGGTAACTTAGAGATTGTCAGAATCTAAGAAGTTATATTTAATAAACTTGAATTTGTTTTGCATATAATTTTTTTTATTAATATTTCCTTACCTTTTTACATTTACAGCATTTTTGTTTATTAAATCAACTTTAATTAATATTAGCAGTATATGATACTTGGAAGAGTGACTGTTACTCTTTTTAGAGTATTATCCCTCTTCTGGCGCCCTCAATTTGTTTTCTTTGTTAATTTTCATTATATATATTCATTTTTCATATCTTCTTTTCTATCCATCATACATATTTTCCTGATTTACTGTCTTTAAAAGGCATGCAAATTGGCCGTATCCATCCTTGAGTTTCTGGTGGTCATTCTCTTGCCTACATTGCTAGCCTAGCCACATTCCTTTCAATATTTTTTTTTCATACTTCTTTACTTAATTGTTATCTATTTTATCCCATATATATAGACCACTCTTCTTATACCTCTCTCCTCCTACACACCCCAGTATTTTGCTACATCGGCGTCCCAACGCGGTGCCTTTTCCAAGTTTTTGGTTTTAAGACAGTAGCTTTTAGCTGATTTTTTTTTCTTACTTGAGTTTTTGTATATTTGTTTTTTTTACTCATATTATTGCTGGTTTATTCTATCTTTAAATTTTTTATTAATACTAAACAGGTATACTTATACTGCTGTATTGATTTATTAGTTTATTTATTAGATTTATTAGTTATTAATATTTTGAGACCTCAGTGATAGGTTATAGTAGTACAACTTACATTCTAGGTTGAATTTTGTATTTTTATTGAGAGCTTATATTTACTTACTTACCTACACATACTTATATCGTATATCATATAAACTTTTATTCCTACAGCCAACAGTACTATACTTATAGGTACTATTAATTGTTTCATATATATTAATATTTGGTTTAGAATAGTTATAATTTACATATAACTAGAAATTATTTTGAGTATTTTAGTAAGATAACTAAGGTATTTATTTGATTATATATATATATATATATATATATATATATATATATTATTTTTGCTGGCTATTTTGATCTTGGTGGTGTGTTGCTAATAACTTAGCCACATTTTTTTTTCACAAATCAGTCCCGAAATTAACTACTAATCATGAAACGTTGAATCCGCCTGTTTTTTAGTGATCACAGATGGTCAACTACCAATTCTTCTTTACCCAGTAGCGTTAAACACAATTCTAATGATTACAGTAGTGAAATAGTTCCATTATCAGTATCAACTTTTAGGTTTGTTGATGATGATGATATGTCTATGGTTGTACCATATAATATTTATAACCAATCAAATACTTTAGATTTGCGATTCTTTGTTGGCGATAGAGTTTTAAAGAGAAACTTTATAAAATCAAGTAAAGGTGATGCTATTTCGGCAAAATTTTGCCAGAAATACATTCCGTGTACGGTTGTAAGGGTAATATCTCCTTTGGTATATGAATTAAGGGACAATTCGTCCAACAAACGAATTGGTCAATTTCATGTAAAGGATTTACTGCCTGATAACACCATCGACGAGGTTAGTTCTTCATCCTCAGAAGAAGACTAACTTAACACTTTCGTTTAAGCTAATCTCTTTCTCTGTTTGTCTTTAGCTTATTTTGATTATATTTTGCATTTTATTTTAAGATTTTCTTAATCACCAGATAACGTAGGTACACCGCTATTTTTTGTATCTTTTGGCATTGGTTAATGACTTCTATAACTTATTAGATAATTAGTATGTATGACTTATCCATTTTTTTTGTATTATAAATGATGCACTTTATAATGAATTAATATTCTTAGGTACTAATCTTCCCAGGAGAATTACTCCTTTTAACCTCATATGATACGAGGGTTGTTTAGTATATATTTACATATTTAGATTTATACTTATAGTTAATCCTATTACTGATAAGGAACTATGGAACTATGTTGTTACACTACTGGATCATATATTGTGTGTTATATTTTTGATATTTGATTCCTTAGTATTTGTTTTGATATATTTGTTCAATATTTGCCAATTTGGAAAGATGTGATTTTTTTTTTATCTTTGGTCTGCTTTATTCTCACTTGTCACGAAAATCTTAAATACTCTACAATAATTTATGTCCTGATTCCATATACAGGATGGTTCTGGAATTAGTTTGGAATTTTGAAGTAGGTAAGGATGACCGGTGTCTTTCTTATTTCTTCTTATTTATTCTTCTGAATTTTCTATCAATGAATCTGTCAATACTCAGCTTTAGTGAATACGTGGGTTCGAGATTGTTGCTCAGCAACTGATCACTGCTGCTCAATTAGGTTCGTACTATATGTGTTTATTGCAGAGTAGGCAGATGTTTATGCCTCATAATATTTCTGGTCAGGAAATGCTCGCGACATGTCCTAACCATTCTTGTGTGATTGTCCAAATATTCCAGTTACCTTTTCACAACTTGATAGGGAAGTTTAATTAGTTCATATTAGTTATCTTACTTCAGGTTATGTTTTTTTTCTTTAACTATCCCTACACATGTCAAGTTAGTCATTTTCATTATTTAAGAGTTTAGACAAATGAGTTGTCCTCTTAGTGTAATCCCACTTCTTTCCTTAGGCATAAATTGCTGTTTAGATTTAGGACTATTCCCGGATAATTCCATGCTGCGAGAACTTGTTATAAATCTACAGTTTTGTTCAAAATTGGTTGCTTGTTCTCGACATATTTTTTTTCTTTCGTTAGTAATGGTATTATAGGAAAAGTCCACCACTTATATTTTCTTAGGATTTCGATTGGGATTTTATCGGTGTCTGGTTATTCTCATACATCTGTTGTAGCCACATGCTATAGTTAGCGAATACCAGCACACTTAAAATTTATTTAGCCTCTGAATTCCTTTAGTCCATTTTAGACTTTAGACTTTAGGAATTTATCTTTATCTTTGGTTTAGTTCAGTTACATATTACATTACTTAGTCTGACTAAGTGTGACGATGCTGCTTCACACTTTAGGAAATTTTGCTTTATTGTAATTACTTAGTTGGTATTGGCTCATATTACCGGATGAGGGTAAGAGCTAATTTAGTTATTAGCATTAGTGAGAATTGGCCCTTTCCTGATCGTTCTTCTTTGGATATGCTCTATTTATAAATCTGGTGTCCATCGATAGTCCGATTTTGGATTCAGTGTCTGATTCCTCACTTATTTGGTTTATTTGGTTATGTAGGTTCGTATCACCAGATGTGGGTGTACGTAGACCTCATTTAGTTTTGAGATTTAGTATTGGTGTGAATAGGTCCATAAATCTTCCTGGTCGTTCTTCTTTGGATATGCTTTTATGAATCTGGTGTCCATTGATAGTCTGACTCTGGATTAAGCGTCCTATTTCACATTTATTTTGGTTATTACGTCTTTGATATACTTTGGTATGTTTACGATTTAGATTACTATTTGTGTTATTTGGTTTGGTGAGAATTGCTCCATAAATCTTCCTGATTGTTCTTCTCTGGATATATTACTATGAATCTGGTGTCCATTGTTAGTTCAATTTTGGATTAAGTGTTCAGTTCTTAACCTATTTAGTTTATGATTTCTTTGATCTTAGTTTAGTATATCTCCGGGTGAGATATTGGTTGAATTGGCTCATACATTTGCCTGGTTGTTCGTCCTTGGATATACTTAGTCTTATAAATCTGATGTCCATGGATAGTTCAATTTTGGATTTAGTGCCCAATTCGACATTTATTTGTCAGCAAGAATTTAGTTGGTATATTTAGTTAATATTTGGCTTTTAAGCATATTGTCGATTGAGATTTTGATTCGACTTTCGAGTCATCTGAGTTTGTGGTGTCTGGCGCCATGACCATTCTTTTTTTCCCGTGATCTTTAGTTCGTGGTTATTTTTTTTGTGTAAACTTGCAGATCAACGTGGAATGTTAGGCCAGTACACTTAGTTATTGATACTTTAATTTTATGAAAAAAAATTTTGATTAAAATTTTTTTTCCCGACTAGTAGGGGAATGTAACAGTCGTTATTTTTATTACAATTTATATTAAAATAATAAACAATTTATATTAAAATAATTTCAGAGATGTAGTATGGGTTGCCTAACTTTAAGTGTTCATTTGCCCATTAAGTGTGTATTGTTAATAATTTAAGTTGTCACTCTGTTCTAATTTGGTACCATTGCAGACCAGTGAGATGACAGGAGATTAGGGGGGAGTGGAAATTGGCTCTTCTTGGTTAAGAAACTGTGAATTAAAATTCACTTTTGATCGGGAGTTTGAAGTGGTACACAACGGTGGCAGTTAGCGAAAGAAAATCCAATTAATGCATAGAATTTCCTTCACTTCAAGAAGTTAAATATTCTAAGTATACCATAACAATTTAATTGACGGTGTTTTCGCAAACTCGGGAAGTTGAAGTAAATTTCTAGCACGGAATCAAGTAGCTATCTGGTAAATAATAATTTTTTATATTATAAACATTAGAGTATTTTATCTATATTCTATTATTCAGATTCATTATTTCATATTTTAATATAGTATTTTGTCCAAGGCCATTTTATTTTTACTCTATGTGAAGCAAGGTCACGCTACATCCGATTGGATGGGTTTTTTATCTACCATAATTATCTTTTTGCTCCGGTTTCTTATGCTGAAAGAAACTTTCCTCACTTCTTCTTTGATTTCTTTTTATCAATGTTGAGATTAGAAGTAACGGGGAATTGTTTTCAGCCACCTCCCATGGAATTATAAACTTCCCTCAGAACATCCGAGGGAGAGTACCACTTCAACTCTATTAGAATCAGGGTCATTGGGACAAGCCAGGGGGTATTGTCTACTCCACCCCCATTTTTTCTCCAGCCTGCACCTAGAGATAGGGCAGGACAGTCATCATCGGAACTGAGCCAATTAGCACCAGCTCCGTGCTAATTTCGGACCTCAAGGAGGACTTCGCTGGGACACCGAAACCATTCGGGAGTATCCTTCCAGACAGCTGTAGGAGGACAGTTGGTTTTTGATTCAGAACTATATATATATATATATATCTTGTTTCACCAGTTCTAGTTTTTTTTATAACATATATATATATATATATATATATATATATATATATATATATATATATTAATTAATATAACTCCCCTTGGTGTAAGGTATCGGTAAGTTTGAGCTCAAATTCTACCCAGAGATTATCTTCCATTGTTTTTTGTATTAACCATTTATTTCTTTATTAACTTTAATTATTTCATTATTAACTTTAATTATTTCATTATTTGTCTACTTAACTAATTTTTTATATTTCATCTTGCGTTATTAACTCCGGTTATTATCCCTTCAGGATAATATACCGTTTCAATTGTTTAACTTGGCTTGTTCCCATTTATATATATTATTTTGTTTGTATGTGCATTTAGAGTTGTTTAACAATATTGTTGGTCATATTGTAGGTAAGTTTGATATATTTACTTGGCTATACGTTCTTCCAACGTTAGCATTATTTTGTTTAAGGTTGTTTTTTAACCTAGATGTAGGTTGTACACTCTATATCAGAGTTATTCTGTGTAGTTTTCAACTTTTTATTATAGTTGTTTTCAACATTTCCTTTTTTTAAAATATTATATTGTGAAATTTTCATATACTTTTTGGTAACTTAGAGATTGTCAGAATCTAAGAAGTTATATTTAATAAACTTGAATTTGTTTTGCATATAATTTTTTTTATTAATATTTCCTTACCTTTTTACATTTACAGCATTTTTGTTTATTAAATCAACTTTAATTAATATTAGCAGTATATGATACTTGGAAGAGTGACTGTTACTCTTTTTAGAGTATTATCCCTCTTCTGGCGCCCTCAATTTGTTTTCTTTGTTAATTTTCATTATATATATTCATTTTTCATATCTTCTTTTCTATCCATCATACATATTTTCCTGATTTACTGTCTTTAAAAGGCATGCAAATTGGCCGTATCCATCCTTGAGTTTCTGGTGGTCATTCTCTTGCCTACATTGCTAGCCTAGCCACATTCCTTTCAATATTTTTTTTTCATACTTCTTTACTTAATTGTTATCTATTTTATCCCATATATATAGACCACTCTTCTTATACCTCTCTCCTCCTACACACCCCAGTATTTTGCTACATAAGGTGTCGTATAATTTATCTTTTTCGTCGTCTTCCTTTTCTTTTGTGAATACGTGTACACTAAATAAGCTATAGTTAAAGAATTTTCCTTTAAGACGTCTTTTTCGTGGTCTTCCTTTTCTTCCGTGGGTGCGTGTACACTAAGTGAGCTATAGTTAAAGAATTTTCCTTTAAGACGTCTTCTTCGTGGTCTTCCTTTTCTTCCGTGGGTGCGTGTACACTAAATGAGCTATAGTTAAAAAATTTTCCTTTAAGACGTAGATAACATATTTTTTTTGTTTATGGGTTTAAAGTTAACGACTAATTGCTTTGCTTTTTTACTGACTAGAAAACCACTGCCAAACTCCTGTCGTGTGTTATGTCCTTCTTCTTCTTCTTCTTCTTGTGCCACTCCTATCGGAGATTGGAAATCATCAAGGCTATCCTGACCTTGTTTACTTGACCTGGCTTTTTCAAAATCGATAAAACATGCATGTACTTCCTGATTAACGTCTAGGCATCTTTGTGTAAGAACATTCAAACCGAAGAGAGCTTCTCGAGTACCTAATCCCTTTCTGAACCCCATGTGCTATGTCCGCTATAGTATATATTGTAGTCTTTTCTCTCGATAATTCCTGAAACAGTCCATCTCATCTCTTGAATCGCTATTACATCGGATTTCATTTTAAGCAGTTCTTGTGTTAGCAATTTTTTAAGAGCGCCTGGGGCATAAAGGGCATAAAAGTTTTTTAAGGGAAGGGGTCGTTAACCTTTTGCCCAATCCCCTAATCTTTGAAGGACCATTTCTCCCGCTCTCGTCTGCTCTGACTCTGCTTCTTACTGGAGTTGGTTACCATAATCTTCTACAGAGTTGCTAAGGTGACCAGGGTTCACCTGGTGGAGGTGAGAGTTGAAATTGAGTAGGAGAGGCTAGTGACGCTAACAGGATACAGCGTCATAATTTGCGCATTAGTACCCCATTTAAATCCCCATAGATCAATTTGCTCTATTTAAATCTCCAGGGAAGAATGGAATATTTTCTACCTTACTACAAAGTATTGGACACTTTATTATCCACCCTAATAAAGAATAGCTTGAGTTGCAATAGGTTATATACCAACGTCTTGGGCAACTGTAAGAGTGGCATACATCTCAAATAGGAAGAAAAGACAACTCCTTACCTAAATCCTACAAACCGATCTTACATCATTTCTGTTGAAGGCAAAACAAAATTTTTTTATAGACATATTAAGGAGGAGCCATTTATGGATAATCCACTCAATGGCAACCAATATACTTGTCAAGAAGGAAAATCAACAGGAATAGCATTGTACGAGGTTGTTCAGAAAATCAATCAATCCATTTATAATGCAGAGATTGCGTTAAGAAATTTATACTATAGAGATGTGCCTGCTGGAACTAATAAAGAGGAACCGCAGGGACAGATCTGTAAAATTATATTGAATAGTCAAGAGACATTAAAGGCTCTGAAATCGAATTGGATTGACTCAAAGTTAGTTTGAAACTGTCTGCAGAATCTGATTTAACGGAATGAATGAATCTGAACAATACCTAATTAGATGGAACGAATAAAACGTAACCACTGATACGAAAAATTCATCTTAAATATTTGAAGGCTTTTATACATGAGTTTTACAAATAAAAGTCAGATATTGAGCACAGTTCTTTATTAAATCTTGCTTAAGTACTTTCGTTATCATAGCATCTTCACGGCATCTGAAATAATTCAAAAAATTGCTTTTGTATTTAAAGAAAAAGTAGCAGGACTTCGACAAAAACTCAAAGCTAATGTTTAATAAAAAATATATCGTTTTAGATTTGCTTCGTCGGAAAACGGCTACTGTCAACAGAAAGATTATGTCAGAATGAAGACGAGACAGCGAAACATATTCTGTGCAACTCTCCCCAGTTGGATAGCTTAATACATTTAAGCATTAATAACTCGAGTTCTACGAAGACGTGTTTCAAAGGACCATAAAAGACTTTGTTAAAAGAGCTGGAGTAAAAGGCCAACTTTACCCTAGGGATGAGCTACAATAGACCTCTTAAGATGATGATGATTGAAAGAGAGGCTAAGCGCCTACTCATATTGAATTTAACGTGACCTAACCCCTTCTTAGACTATAAACTATTTAAATGCATGTTTCTAGAAGACAGTTTAAATCACATTAAAACAATTTAAACAAAATTACTAATTATACATAAAAATATTGTTTACATCATATTTTCTAGTACTATCAACTCCGGAGTCCCGTAGGTTAGTGTTCTAGGGTCGCTGCTTTTCTCAATCTACACAGCCAATATACCAGAGACTAATAATACTACAATCGGTTCCTTTATTGACCACGTAGCAATACTAGCTGTAAATGAAGATCCCATACAAGCCTTACAAAACCTGCAACATCATCTGTACAAACTCAGTGATTGGTATACGAAATGGAGAACAAAAGTAAATAAATCAAAATCAACTCAAATAACATTTACCAACCTGTAAGAATGGAAAATATAAGAATACCAACAGTAACAGACGCGAGATACCTTGGCCTCCATCTTGACCAACGTCTCACTCGGAAGAAACATATTCAGACCAAAAGAAGGCAGCTCGACTTAAAATTCCGGCAAATGTATTGGCTCCTTGGACGTAAATCAAAACTTCTGAATATTATCCAAAGATTCCAGTCCAAAGTGCTAAGATCGATAGTGGATGCACCATGGTACGTAAGTAATCAAACACTTCACTACGACTTAAAAGATTCCTTTCATCAGAGAAGAAATCCATCGAGCCACGGAGTCACAAAATGAACGTACCATTCGCTATGAAAATAAGCTAGTAAGGGAATTACTCAACAATGGTCCAGCCACAAGAAGACCAGATAGAACCAGCCCCAAGACGTTCTTCAAAACTAAACCAAAATAGAATAAGGTGAGACATCATTGGAACATCACCAAGAACCTGTAACACATTTATTTAATACTCTGTACTGACTTAGATTGTAAATAAACATAATTATAAAAAAAATATATTTTTAAGTAGAAATCACCAGAAAGATTCCCGAAAAAAAGTTTCGACTTAATTTCATTATTACTAGAATTACTATTACATTACATTATTACTATTATTAGAAAATATAAAATTATGATTCCTTGTTTAAATGAATGCCTTTGTGACACTTTTGGTAACAAGATAATATTATACAGTGAATTTTGGTCAAATCAACCTAACACTAGTGTATATCCCGTCTTTATATATCAGTTAAGGACTAAGTTTAGAGAATAAGGTTTAATAATTATTAAATGATAATTAAAATATGCCTAAAATAGTTAGCGATATTAATTCATACTTGAAAAGATTTTCCTTCATGAGATGTCCGCTTCCACTATAATCATAAACTTTGAAACAAAACACCATTTTTTCTTCAATCGTTCCTCTCAAAAATAACGATAACATGTTCACCCAAAGTTCTTTTGATATATAGACATCTCGAGCTTTTTCGTCTAGGCAGGTTATTATTCTAATAACTTTTTCCATATCCGTCATATCTAAACAGCAATGGAAAACTTCCATCAGAACGTCTCTCGTAATACCTAAAAATATTTTTATAAAACATAATCCTGTATCTGGCGGGGCCATCTCAACTCACACCTAATTTTTTTTCACTAAAATAAATTGGCATCTAAATAAAATGTATTTTGGACTGTAGAAACCGATAAAAAATTGATAGTAGTCACGAGACTGTAGTGGTTCAAGACTACAGCTCATTTTATAGAAAAAAATTAAACCTTCAAAACTTAGCACCAAATCAGCTCTACTCTATTTTGAAAAGTGGCTCGAAGAAGATAAAAACCAAAACCTGGACACAAATTAGCTTTTTCCCGAATTCTATGGGAAAATCTAGAAAAATCGTAATTTTTTATTTAAAGTGATAAATGTAATAGTAATTTAATCGCAATATTGTCAATGGGACTTTTGTAGAGTATCAAAAAACAAACAAATTTGTTTATATAAAACCTTATCGGTGCAGTTTTTGCAAGGAAATGCGGAAAAAGTCACTACCATTTTTTGAAAAACTCGTAACTTAAGCCCTTAGTTGGAAAGCTAATTCTTCGGATTTTTTTTTATTAACATCTAAAATTTTTTACAATTTGTTTCACAATAAAAACAATAAGTAAAACTGTTTGTCTTTGCAATGTCAGAGAGATGTAAAATCCAGTGACCAAAGCATCATAACACAAGTATTGGCTTGTTTATCGGTGGCATGCGCACATACACAGATACGTTAACGCGAATACTAAAAGCGGCACAGATCACAATGGCTAAGCGCTGTTGAAGGCGTAGCTTCCACTACTGTAGGCACTATCAGGAACGGTTTGGTAGGTCCAAGGGATCATATCGCTTCAATATCTTCGCTTGTTGGTTATGGAGAAGATTGTATGCCAGGACATTAGGATGCACATTGTAATAAAAATACAAATACAAAGTTGATGTTATTGTCAAAGCCGTTACCTAGCTACCCAAAATCGTCCCGAAAGTGAAAAAATTAGTCCCGAAAGTAGCTACTTTCGATACGAGTTGTGTAAAATGGTACTTTGGATTTAATAAATCATACCAAAAGTTTTATTTTCGGGACGGCTGCGGAAAAAAAATTATATGTCGAACAGCGTCCACCTTGTGCCCTTTTAAACGACATATAAATATTATCCAGAGATTAGCTATTCATCTTTAAAAGGACCCGTTATGAATTTAAATAATATGATTTTAGCAGTTTTTTCGACTTTTCTCTGCGAAAAACGCACCAATAAGGTTTTATATAAAAAAATTGTTTGCTTTTTGATTATCTACAAGAGTCCCATTGACAGTATCGCGATTAAGTTACAATTACTTTAAGATTTTTCACTTTAAACAAGAAAATTATAATCTTTACATATATGCATAATTCGGAGAAAAGCTAATTTGTATATTGATTTTGTTTTTTTATGTATTTTTAAGTTTGATATAACGTCGATTTCGACGATTTTGATAGATTAGCGGAGCTTATGGTGTATGTTATGGTATATTTTAATTTATCAATATGTGTTACTGCTTAACAGGATGATACTTTGGGAGTTCAAATTAAACGTTTTAGGGAAACTTAATATAATTAATATCTGAAAATTTAAAATCAGGTGGAGATACAAAAATAAAATTTTTAGATATGCCCAATTGATCTAAAATGTTTAGAGTCTCCTACCACGGGTTATACCGGAAGTTGACTAAAACTTCCCTATTTCAAATTTAACGCCCTGTATATTATTACGCATTTAGATAGAGCTGCTCCTGAGGATTCTCTCAATTTACGACAATTCTATCTTACACTTAGTGCTTTACTAGATATGTCAATTTTTTAGTAGCATTTTTTTTTAGCAAACATCTTTAAGTAAAGTCCTATAAGTTTTGTTAACTGCTGCATATATCTAAATCTAACAGATATTGAAAGGTTTAGATTTTAATGTATGTAATTAAATGTTTGTATTATAATTTTACACATAAGTAATTGGTCTAAATATATATATATATATATATATATATATATATATATATATATATATATATATATATATATATATATTCAGGGATTCTACAGTATTCACTGCCTTCCCTTGCTCAACCGTTTCCATCTCTCTCTGTTGTCCCATTCTCCATCGTTTAGGCCTCTCTTACTCATGGCGTCGTCTACTTCGTTCCTCCAGGATTTTCGGGGTCGTCCTCTTTTATTTCTTTCTACTGGGCTCCATTCGGTTATTATCTTTATCCATCTGCTATCGCTAGTTCTTCTTACATGTCCATACAACTTTAGTCTTTTTTGTTCTATGTTAGTATGTCTGTTTCTATTGATGTTCTTTGCTTTATTTTGTCATTACTTCTCCTATCCATTCTTGTTACTCTGCAGCATCTTCGTAGGCATTCCATCTCTGTTGCTACTATCTTACTGCTGTTATTCTTGTTATTGATCCAATTTTCAGCCCCATGTGTCATAATGCTTCGCACTAATGTTTTATAAATCTGTGTTTTTGTCTTCACATTTAGGTGTTTATCCCACCATACTGAGTAAAGTTGTCGGATTGCTGTTCTTGTTTGTCCTAATCTTTGTGTAATTTATTCCTCTGTTGTTGCCTTTTTCGTGATTATAAACTCCAAGTATTTGAATTTATAGTTTCCTTTGATTGTTACGTTGTCATCAATCTGTAGATCTTCTATGTCTTCTTCACTTGTAGATAGGTACTCTGTTTTCGCGAAGTTAATATCTAGGCCAGCTTTGATATACTCTTCTTGTAGTTTCTTCATCATGTAGCTGAGGTCGTTTTGGTCTTGTGCAATCACTACTTGATCGTATGCAAAGCTTAACGTATATAGGTATTCGTTCCGTACCGGTACTCCCATGCCTTCGCATTTTCTTTTCCATGTTTCTCTACGGCTTCTCGTGGCTTTCTCTAAGTATATTTTAGATAGGGCTGGAGATGTGGAACAACCCTGCAGAAGTCCTTTTGTTGTGGTGAAATCTCCTATGATTCTTGTCCCATTTTAATGGACACTTTATTTTCTTTATACAGAGCTTTTGTAGCTTCTATGAGTTCCGTCTGTATTTCTAATTTGTACATTGCCTCCCATAGTTCTGACCTTGGTACAGAGTCATACGCATTTCTTAGGTCCACAAATGTCAAATGTATATCTCTATTTTTTGCTTTTTTCTTTTCCAACAGTTGTTCCAGTGTGTACATGTGGTCTATGCATGATCTTCCTGCCGTGAAACCTACCTGATCCTCCCCGATTTTACCTTTTATCGCTTGCTCTATCTTTTCTCGCAGTATCTTCCCATATAATCTTCCTATTGATGATATTACGCTTATTCGTAGTTTTCGCATCGTTTTCTATCTCCTTTCTTAAATATAGATGTCATATATGCCTCCGTCCATTCCTTTGGGAGCTGTTCTCCATTTATGGCTTTCTGAAATATCCATTGTATCATCCGGTGTAATTTGTTTGATCCGTATTTTATAAGCTCAGGTGAGATGCCTTCAGGTCTAATTACCAAGGACCTGGAGGTAATTGGTTCAAAACAAGAAGATAATAGACGTCTGGAGGAAAAAAGCAAAGAATATGGGCTACAGTTAAATAGGAGTAAAACACAGAACAATCTACGAGGTAGTAAAAAGTTTTATATAAGTATCTAAAGTCTCTCATAACAACTGAAGAAGGTTGCGATGGAGAAATATCTTGAAGCCTTACTATTGCAAGAACAGCTATAATGAAACTGGTAACAATTTGGAAAAACTCGGCCATAACAGCGCACATAAAATTACGGCTGGTAACAGCCACAGTAAGTTTCCCCATAACCACATACATGCATCCCAAACGTTGACTCTGATAAAAGCAGATCAAAATATAATAGAGACTTTTGAAATATGGGTATACAGCCGCACGTTAAGAATATCCTGGGTAACATCGAATGCATGTATCATAATTAGAACAATTCAAAGTAAAAGATAGATTGCTTAAACAAATACAACAAAGATATTTGCAGAATTTTGGACACATTAGAAAAGCTGATAATAGAGTGTAGAGTAGAAGGAAAAAGTCCGAAGAAGATCTGCAAGACGTTGGGTGGATAAAAAATACTGATTAACCAAGGGTTACAGGAAGCAGAATAACTAGCCCAGAACAGAGAAAGGTGGAAGGGAATTGTAAAAGAAATGTAAAAATTTGATGGCGTCACCACATAAGGCATTGGGCCTGAGGAGGAGGATTGCGATTTTAAATATTATCGCATACAATGCGATAGAAAATGTTGTTGAAAGTTCTCAGTTCAGACTTTTAGTTCTTCAAATAAATATGATAGAAAATTAAAAATTTAATAATTAAGGATACACTGATAAATATAATAAATATTTAATTAGTTTACTAGCTAGCTCGGCAAAGTATTAGCTTATTATTAGTGATCAGTGTAGTAGTGTTTGTGCGCTTGGGAGACTGAGACCTTGGAAGCCCTAAAGAAGACATCAAAGAGGATATCGAAAGCTCGGCGCCTAGGACCTAACCCGGAAGCCTATTGAATATATATATATATATATATATATATATATATATATATATATATATATATATATATATATATATATATATATATATATATATATATATATATAGAACATTATTTATCACGGAAATTGTCAAAAAATTGCAGCCGGGATATGCCGGGCCTCACCGTCGCGTTGGTAACATTATAAATAATTTGCAAAATCAAGGATCATTTATAGCATAGACAATATTATAGTGAAACATAAAAAATATCTTAAGTTGGTCATTCAGAACTATGAGACTCGAGACAAACAGTTCTCCCCTCCTCAACCTATTTAGTTAAAGACCATAAAGTGTAAACATATACCAAAAATAGATCACTTGAGAAAGGCACTCTACCGAAACAGCTGTAGTGATAAAAATTTATACTCAATGTTGTGGAAGTTTTGAAAACAAAGTCGTCAGTGTTTTATTTAATATAAAATGAATTTCCATCAACAACGGTCGAATCCACCACGTACTAAAGTAAATGCTTAAAAACATGGAACACTATTGCTTGCCTAATCTTTATTGGTGTTAGTGATGCAGATACGTTCCTAATTCTTTTTATAACACATTCTTTAAATGTTATAGGATTATCGTCTCCGTCTTCTCTTCTTCGTATGCCGTCCCCATTAACGGAGGTTGGCGACCACATTTTTAAAAGCTTCTCTGTCTTTTGCAACGTGGAATAATTCGTCTACAGTCATATTTGTTTAGTCTCGAATATTTCGCAGCCATGACTTCCTCTTTCTATCTATTCCCTTTTTGCCATCGACTCTACCCTGCATGATGACCTGCAGAAGACTGTATTTATTATTTCTCAGTATGTGTCCAAGGTATGAAGTCTTGCGTACTTTTATCGTTCTCGACAATTTTTTGTCTCGACCCTTCCTTCTCAGCACTTCCTCATTGGTGACCCTGGCAGTCCATGGAATTCTCAATATTCTCCGGTATATCCAAAGTTCAAAGGCTTCAATCTTCTTAACTATTTGCGCTTTTAGTGTCCATGTTTCTACCCCGTACAATAATTGCGACCAGACGTAACATTCAACAAATCTCAGTCTCAGTACAGTATTCAGATTTTTGTCACAGAACAATTGCTTGAATTTTAAGAACGCCGCCCATGCAGGATTATCGTAGAATGTATTTTTTATGGATCCTCAAATAAAAAGTCTAAAGGTGTTAGATCAGGAAAATGTGGAAATAACAAATAAAAACCTTATTTGCTATTCATCTTCTGCTCTGGTACTGTGTGGTGTAGCGCCGTCTTGTTGGTACCCTGCTTGGTTTTTTTCTATCGCCAAATTTGGTTGACACACATTCTTTAAAAATTTTAAATACCGTAATCCGGTAAGATTTTGGTCAAAGAAGTATACCAAAATTAGATCACCTTAAAAAATAATCAAAAAACTAATAGCAAATATCTTAAAGAAGCCATCTTATGGACCGCGCCGTCTCTCTATCTTTTATTGCATAAATCACATTAAAAGGCCATCCTTCTTGAAATACTCATGGCCTTTTTTAGATTGGAATTTTCCGATGCCCAGTAGTGACCATTATGACTGTTAAACATTGAATTATTCGTATTTTTTTTAGTAATGATAGAATAATAATATAATATCATAATAAGTTATTTACAAAAATTGATACTTTTTTCAAGATCCACGCATTTAAGAAATGTGCAAGGATGTACGAATAAGGCCTTCAGATATATTTTTTCAAAAGTCTTTAAATTGTTAAAAATGCCAAAACGTTTACCTCGTTATCTTCGTTATTGATAATTGGATTTTTTCTAATGTTCTTTGCTCTAAATGGTCCATAATAATTAAAAATAAATTAACAAAAGGTTTCTTGAACCAAATTAAAATGAGCCAAATAGAAGCAAACTAACTATGAACGAATAAAGGGTTGCTAAAAATTGTTAAATGTATCAAAATATCTTATTTAAATCATCTGTTAAAATAAAATAGATACAAAATACTGCAGCTAATTCTCGAGAGAAAAACTTCTTTTGGCTGAAAAACATTCCAGATAGACGTAGATACAAAACCCAAGGCAACTTTTTCACATGACAGAAGACGGTGAAGCATTTGCCAGAGTAATAGATAGCGTCAATACCAACAGCAAGAAGAAGACAGTCTATCTAGTTAGTGATTTACCTTTACCTTTCTTTTTATTAGATTTTCTCTGTATAGATATTTTCCGTATGGTTACCGACAAAATAAAATCTCTTAAAATCTTACTGTCTTACTGATAATCTCTTAAAATTCCAAATTTACCTCTTGGATCGTAAGTGTCGTATTTTTGTATCTTGTAATATATAATGAGGACGGCTTCAACCTCCTGAAAACTAAAATGGACCTGTTTTGTCAAACTTATAGCCAGTACTCTATGTTTCTTCAAAAACCTGGTTTCTTCCATAGGATTCAAAGTCAAATCGTATCTAGCCATTATTAAATTTTATATACAATTAAATAACGAATATTAAAATTAGTATATAATTACTGTTACATAAATGACACAGTCGGTGTCAAAAATAAAAAATAGCTTGACATGTAATATTGTTAATCTGTTAGTTAAATATGTTTTTTTTTTTTTCATTCAAAAATTATGAAGTTTTTTTACTTTAAAAATCAGTAATGCCACAACAAAATAGGCACTATTGACGAGTAGTGTAATGTTTTGGTATTAATAAATAAATTTAAATAAATTCTGATACGGAAAAAGTATATTATTCCAGTATAAAGTTTTGTTATGACTTCGACAATAATTAATTATTCAGCCAGTCATTTGAAATATATATAAATATATACACTATTGCCCAAAATTAACGCACCACCTTAAATGTACCATAAGGTTGAAGTTATTTTTCTTCTGAATGAATGATTGAATTTTGATGATGTTTTGTTCATATTATAGGTCTATTTCTAGTAAATGAATATGTTAATGTTTTTTAAAAAATATTAACGTTTTGTCCGTATACGGGGTGTAAAAATAAAGTTGTGTTTTTTCATCGTTTTTTGCAAAACCCTGTGGAATTTATTAGAAATAAACGCTACATCTTATTAATATTTTGAGATAAATTTATTCTTTTTTAAGATTTTTGTAAAAAAATTATTTTGATATCTCTATTATCAAAGATTATACAGAACTTTAAATGTAACAAGTTTTTATTAACATTTAGTGCAAACAAAACAACACTTACATAAACTTTTTTGACATTTAATATAAATAAAGCCTAAGAAAATATAACCTAATAATCCCTAACAATAATACTTTCACAAAAACACTTAATAACGAGTATTTCTATCTCTACATCTAATTAATTAATTAATAATTACCTAATTACGGCGTATTTGGTCTTGATCAATTGCATCCCAAACTTCTCTTTTGAAAATTGCATCACCATAACTTCTATGTCGTCAAGAGAGACAGGTGGTGGTTGTAGGCTCCTGAGTTGAACAATAATATCCCACAAATTTTCTATGGGATTGAGATCAGGGCTGCAGGGTGGCCAGTTCATGGTTTGTATTCCAACCTCTTCCAAATATTCATGGACCACACGCGCAACATGTGAGCAGGTGTTATCATGAATTAAAAAAAAAATATTTTCTATGAAAGGAGCAAATGGAACTACATGGTTAGACAAAATGTCTGTAATATACCTTTCACTTGTTAAGGAACCTCTTCGTAAAGCGACAATGTCCGTTCGTGCTGTAAGAGATATTCCTCCCCAAACCAGTACAGATCATCCATTGAATAAAGTAATAGGTCGTATATTACATTGTGCGTAGCGTTCTCTAGGCCGTTGAAAACTCACACATCTATCTAAGCTATATAAGCAATACCTCGATTCATCAGTACGAACACGTGTTCCCAGTCATCAACATTCCAGTTAAGGTGCTCTCTGGCAAATTGTAATCTACTTCTACGATGATTTACGTTTAAAGCTGATGCTCGGATTGGTATCTGTGTATGCAGATCTTGTTCAGCGAAATGCCTTTGTATAGTGTTTCTACTCATTTGAATATTATGAACATTTTGTAACTTGTATTTGTAAATGTCTCATTGTGAGAAAACGTTCTTTTATAGCACGAAGCCTGATAAACTGATCTTGATGTGATCTTGTAAGTCTTCCCCTTCCTTGTTCACGCCGTCTCGTATAATCATTTGTTTCTCGAAAACGTTGAATTACTCGTAATATTGTAGTATGCGATACCCATAACCTCAAGCCTATTTTACAATAACCCCTACATCAGCTAAAGTATAGACACTGTATATATACAGCTTAAAATACCGTCCATGTCAACTAACTAACATACGCAAAATAGCAAAACAATTTTTTGAAATGTAAACAATGTTGACCCTGTCAAATTGTTTGATTTTTCATAGCCAACTAACTGCTTCCATTAATAAGTATTACAAGTCGATAAAATCACGTTATGCTTTTAACGTACTTTTCTTTTTTTTTTTTTAATAAAAATATGGATGATTTTTTTACAAAAATATTAAAAAAAATAAAGCATTTTCAAAATATTAATATGCTGTAACGTTTGCTTTTAATAAATTCCACAGGGTGTTGCAAAATAAGATGAAAAATCAAATTTATTTTTACACCCTGTATATGGGTGAAACGTTGACATTTCCCAGAAAACATTAATACAGTAATTACTTAGAAATAGGTCTGTAATGTGAAAAAAAAATGATCGAAATAAAATCAAGGATACACAAGAAAAATAGCTTAAAAATTATGCTAGAGGAGGTTGGAGTTGAAGTGGTGCGTTAATTTTGGAGAGTAAAAAATCATGTAATGCTTTGAACATACTTTTCTTTTTTGATAATAGAGATATCGTGATGGTTTTTTTTACAAAAATGCGGAGAAAGAATGATGCGATTTCAAAATATTATTAACATGTAACGTTTGTTTCTAATTCATTCCACAGGGTTTTGCAAAATTAGATGAAAAACACAACTTTATTTTTACACCCTGTATATAAATAAAACGTTGACATTTCTCAAAAAACATTAATTAAGTCATTAACTAGAAATATACTTACAATGTGAAAAATTAATCATCGAAATCCAATTAAGGGTTCAGAAGAAATATAGTTTTAAAATCATGGTCCATTTTAGGTGGTGCGGTAATTTTGGAGAGTAGTATATATATAAATATATATATATATATATATATATATATATATATATATATATATATATATATATGTATATATATATATATATATGTATATATATATATATATATATATATATATATATATATATATATATATATGTATATATATATATATATACATCTTTATATATAAAAATCTCCGTGTCACGGTGTTTGTCCAAGCTAATGATCCTTGAATGAATGAATGAATGGCTCTCATTTTTTTTAATTGTAAATTCAAAATGTTTTATAAGACTGTGCAGCTCTACACTTTTAGTTTATTTGATTCGGGTAGTTATAAAATATCATAAAATGGCGTTTAACAAACGTTATTTTATGTTTTTATAATAAATCGATAAACTTTTTTTATAATAAATCGAGAGCAAGTGAATCAATTTGGCTAATTTTGGTTTTGAAATATTTATTTGAAGCCCTAGGAAGATCTACTAGGTGAAAAAATATGATGAAATTATAAGAAAAATAGAGTGTCCTAGACATGTGTGTCCAGCAAGGTTGTGATCAGTTTCTAAGTGTGTAACACTAGCCTCAAACCCCCATAAAACTGCTTATCGTAGGTATTCCGATACACCAGCGTATTCTGGGCCAAGTAGCAGACTATTTAGTCTTTATATTGTTACTTAACCCTTTTTGTTTTCTGGTCAGGATTTGAACAATCAATTCACTAAATCATTCACAGTGAAGTCTGGCCCGCTTGGGTATCTGATCCACGATTTTATTCTAGTCGTAAATTACCCTTTTATGTATTTCTATAAGATTAATAAATAGTTAAATTGAAAATCCTACAATAAAAATTGATTTGTATTCTGTGATTTAAAATTATCGTTATCATGCCTAGCATATTTATATATATTATATATTTACAAATAAGGTAAATCCAGTCTTAACGATCTTGGATAAAAAATATATTACAACAATAAAAATATTTATATTAAACATTAAACTTTTTACTTATCCATTTAAACTTAAACATTTTCCATTATCCCATCCAACTTTCACATTTTCTCTTCTATTTCCAATACATGGCCAATAGCGTTCTTTCAATTTGTAGGATGTATGCAATCTAAACTACAACATATCCCTTCTCTCGGGCAACATATCCCTTTATTTGATCTCAAAGTAATTCAATTGTATTCAACTCACAATGGTAAGGTGGAAGTCTCAAAACAGTAATACCTTGAAGTCTAGCCATTAAATCAACAGCATATTGACGATATCATCTGTAAATGAAATACATTGTTCTCGTAGCCAGCTTTGCATGATGGATCTTCTATTAGTCATCGTTGAAAAGCGTTTAACAATACGGCTGTTATTATATGTATTATCCAATACTATGAGAGTTGCATACTATGAAAGAACACCATTTTGCAGAAAACCAGTATCGCTGCCAATATGAACGACAGTTAGACGCTGGCCCTTTCCTAACAGTGCTCGCAATTTTGTCAATAAACCTTCAACAAAGGCTTGTTGTGCATCTGTTACTGTTGTATCTTGCCAAACTTTGACGACTGTATGTCCTGCGTTAAATAAAGTCTCGTCGAGGTAATAATTTTTTCATTTTGCCGGACGATATTTCCTAATTGAGCGTAGATAATTACATCGCCATAATATAATTTCCTCCTTATCTGTTAACATGGAATTCTAGCATCGTGTATATTAAAAATTAAGATCTTGTAATGCTTTTCATAATAATTCACGTAGATTTGAGAGTTGTAGCCCTATTTTCAAAGAAAAGTGAATGTACAGTTCTGCAGAGGATTTTTTAACCTTCATCCAACTTAACAGCGTCAGCACTGCTTTGCAGCTGGAGGTTTAAAACCATTTGTTAGTTTTTCTACCGTACAATACGTTTAACTGTTGCCACTGATACTCCTCTTAAAAAAACAGCGACTAACAGCTTCCGTTGAAGGTAGTGTTTTTGGTTGATTATATACGTTCCAGGTAATTTGTTTTTTCTCTTATGAGACGGGTCTATGACGTGGATGTCATGAACTTATACCACTGATTACATCTATTTTTATTCGACGAAAAACTGATGAAATATACGGGAAATCGTGTTACTTTAACCTAATATCTTGTCTTACTTAAAAATAAAAATAAAAAACTGATTAACAAAAAAATAAGTATGAAAACTAATAAAACAAATCAATTGAACACAAATTTATTAGCCACTACTATAACAACAACGATAAACACTGATTGCCAAAACTGTGCGCATATTTTAAATAACATTTTGCTGGTTGATTGATCATTTACCGGTTATACAATTCCCACTAAGATATTATCCAGACCATTTAATTTTCAATAAGTAATCAACAAAAATTTATTACAATGACAAGTATGAATTTTATGGTAGTACTATCTATGCTGTGGCAGCAAATATTTACTTGTTGATAACAGTTTTTAGATAACATAAATCATTTTTAAATGATATGTGTGAATTTAAGAAATCATTAATTAATTAATAAGAAATATATATTTTTTTAAAAGCTGTTTAACAACCTGATCTCAACAACTATATTGTGTAGGGTCTATTGTGAATAATACATGGTTAAATTTTGAAAGTATACACTGGGGAAACCTCCTATGGAATATTGTTAACTGTCAAAATTTTAATTAAATAATCAATATTCAAAACAATATTAGAGAATGATGATACATTGATAACTAGAACGAGACCAAATATATCAGCCATAATGGTGTTATTAACAGAATGTACTGATTACATTATGTCAATAAACTATTTTCAACTAAATAATAAATTCTATAAACAAAATTTTAGTATAGCAATTGACTTTGGTTTATCTACAATATTAGCGAATATATTTATGGAAGATTTCGAAACAAATAATATTATTTCTAAATAAAATTTAAAACCCACAGTATGATAGAGATATGTAGATGATGTGGCCTCAATATATCCTCATGGATCAGAGTCGAACACATTCCTGAATATTAAAAACGTTAAAGAAGAGATAGTAACATGGAACGTGCATATAATACCACACTACTTTTCCTCGATATTTTAATCTCAAAGAAGGATACTGGATATGAGACTCAGGTGTACAGAAAACCAACACACACCAACAGACATCTAAATTACAAATCAAGTCAGAAAATCAGTATTAAAAAGAAAATCATTAAATCCTTATACGATAGAGCCAAAATTGCTGGTTCAAAGATTCAAGTACAGTCCTGAAAGAAACAGATAGTAAAAAGGGAAAAATCAAAGAAAAGCATCTACACACACACACATGTCATCAACCCTCCCCCTAAGGAGGGGGATACTATACCATTGTAAAGTGGGATCCACATGTCCGAAGATCAAACCGGTCACACTTCGTTATTGAAGTGGTACATATTTGACCCCCAGGCTGTTCCTCCACCCCTCCTCAACGTGTGACTTACGTGAGGAGGCTTATGATCAGAAAATTACTTTGGGTGCCCTGGGTAATGGAACACTCTCTGTTTTTACTGACTGTGGTTAAGCCACCTACGTGTAGGGGTAGCACACATATCGGGTTTTCTCCCTATTTACTTTACTGACTCTACAGAATTTACTCTACCTTGACATCGGGACTGGTGTCCCTAAAAGAAAAAGTGTGTGTTCCGAACAGAGAGCCGCCAGTCTAGGCTGATGACTGACTCTCTGTCCGAAAAGTGTGTGCTCGTACACTCAGCCGCCGATTTGGCAAAATAAATTTTGTTCTCCTCGCCGGCCGAGCATCCGAGTATGGTCCGGCCACCGAACCCATGTATGCCTCTGCCTGAGGAGCCTATGCCTGACGGCTTGTATAATATGCCTGACGGGCCTTTTATACATTTTAATTTGGATTTATTAAGTTTTTGGACAATCAGTATATGACTTTCGATGTTTTGCAGAAGACATGATTTTGTTTAGACAATGAGCGATTTTTTTTTGTTACCTTAACTACTACTACTAATCTAACTTAACTATGGAGTGTGCATTCCCAAGTGTATACTGCTCTCACACACTCCGTGTATATGTTTTTTTTTGGGTTTTATATTTTTACTACATCTAAACTACTACTATTTGTGCGTGTGTTGGGGTGTGCATTCCCAGGTGTATATTGCCCTCACACACCCCGGTGCATATTGTTCTTATATACTATCGTTTTAGTCTCGCCAGACTGAGACAGTTGCTACAGCCATCCAAACTCATCCAACCAGCCATCTCTTGATTGGCTGCAGCAACTTCGCCTCATTTTTTTTTTTTTGGTGCTCACTGTCTAAAAATTCGTTGCTGTGTGGCTATTCTTGGTTTGCTCTGAATCCAGCTATTTGTTGCTTAGGTCGTCTGTGTATTGTTCTAACATTTTCGTCGTAGTCTATTAGCTCTCTTAGCAGTCTGCTTAGGTGATTTCTTAGCCCGTTAAATATTTCATAGGCTCTTTCATCCATTTTCCTTAATATTCTTTCCTGCCCGGAATCTCTGTATAGATTTCTTAGGGGCACATACCTTGGTAGATCTATTGCTTCCCTTATCATTTGGTTTTATGTCATTTGGATTTTTTCCTGTTGCTTTTGCAGGTGTTTCCCCATGCAGCGGAGGCGTATGTGAGCGTTGGTATTATTACGCTGTTTACTATTCCCATTTTTGTTTTGAAACGTAATTTGCTTCTTCTGTCTATTAGTTTGGAGAGCTGTTGTTTTAGTGCTTTGGCTTTGTTTAGAGATTTTCTTGACATGTTCGGTGAATGATAGTTTTTTGTCAAGTATTATTCCATTGAAGGGGGGTATCATCTATTATTTCGTTTTCTGCTATACTTCTGCGCTGTCTGTACACGACGGCCTGTATCTTTTCTGGGTTTAGGGCGATTTTCCACATTATAAACCAGCTTTGGAATCTATCTAGTGCTCTCTGCAGATAGTTAGCTGCAGTGTTCGGGTTACTTTTGCTGACTGCTATGGCCGTGTCGTCTGCATAGAGGCTTAGCAAGGTTCCTGGTTCTTTCGGTGTGTCGGCCGTAAATATAGTGTACAGGTACGGCGATAACAAAGCCCCCTGAGGCACGCCCGCCTCCAGGGTTCCGACTTCGGACAGGGTTGTCCCTATCCGAACTCTAAACCTTCTGTTGGCTAGGTATGACGCAAGGAGACATGTCATTGCCTCGCTGTACCCTTGTTTGTTCATTTTATATAGCAGTCCCTGGTGCCATACTCTATCGAAGGCTTTACTAACGTCGAGAAAGGCGGCTGTTTTATACATTTTATGTAGCCTTTTGTTATATATTCGGTTAATCTGAGCACTTGTAACTCGCATGAGTGTTCGCTTCTGAACCCGAATAGAGCTTCTGGTATTATTCCCAGGGTTTGAGTTTCTTCATTTAATCTTTTTAGTATTACCCTTTCTGCTATTTTGCTCAGCGAGGAGAGCAGGCTAATGGGTCTGTAATTTTGTGAGAACGTGCCATTTTTTCCTGGCTTGGCTACCATTATAACATGTGCCTTTTTCCATCTGTCTGGGAAGTATCTCAGCCGAAGTATGCTGTTTATAATGTTTATTATGTGGACTATCGCTTTAGCCGGTAGATTTTTCAGAGCTCTGTTGGGTATGTTGTCAGGAGCTTTCTTTTATTATTTCTTTACTTTCGTCAGGGGAGGTCTGATTTATGCCTATTCTGCCTAGAAAAGGATCTAAGTATGTTAAAAAAAAACATAACAATAACATCGAGAATACATCATTGATTATAAAAATACAATTATTTAAACTGTGATAAATCAGTAATTTAAAAATTTTATTTTGTATTATTCATACTAGGCTCTACATAATATAGTTGGTTGAGATGGGGTTGTTAAAGAGCTTTTAAAAACAAAAAAATATATAGTGTTTCATTAAAAATACAGATGATGGTCTATCTTGACTTGCGTGAATCAGCCTGTTTATTTGAACTTATGTTTAAAAAGCGCACATTTGAATTTAAAAGTTGTCTGGTCTCAGCATTTTTTATACTATTTTCAAACAAGCACACAAATAATTTTATTCCATAAATAATTTCCAAACTGTGTTCCACACACTAATTACAGCTTATATATATTCAAAAATAATCAATAATTAACTCCCTACTTTATTGAACAAATAGCTCAAAGTGATAATGTGTTGTTCTTAGCTCACATTATTGGTAAATTAAGATCTCAGAACCGTGGATCCTTTTGAGGAGGGCGAGAACTGATGACTGGAATCTCTTGGGGTTCTACCATGTCAAAAGCTCAAAAGAGGGTGTAAGGTTTAATACTCTACAGGAATCATTTCAGTAAAATCACCTATCACTACAGGAGAGGACTGAAAAATCTAGTAGTTTACTAAAAATTTTGAGTTTAATATTGTTTTTAAATTTGTCATGAAAATAAATTTATTATGTTCTCATTAATACTTTTATATAAAAAAGTTATATACTTTTATTTATTTTTTTTTTATTATCATTATAAAAGTCTTTTTTAAAAAGTCCTCTCTATCTCGATTTAAAACCATAAAGAAATACGAATACCATATAGAATAAATAAAAGCTTATTATAATTTACTCTTTTAATAGATAATTAACAAAATTACATTATGCAAGCAATAGAAAAAAATTAAATTAAATTAAAATTAAATTAAAATAAAATAAATGTGAGACAAAATAAAAACTATATAAATATGGAAACAAAGTTAAACAGATTACAGAATGTTATTTAGCTAATCACCTTTTGGATTCATTTTCAAAATATTACAAAAACATAGGCAGCTTAAGATTATAAATATACTTCTGCAGTTTTTTGTGGTATTTTACTTTTACTAATGTATATTTCGGAAATTTACGACGAATACAAGTAGAAATGCATCACTTGTCGACTAAGAGTGTCGACTTTCATTTTGTAAATCGATTTTAAAACACAAATTTTTAAAAAATTAAACACATTTTTGGGTTTTGTTGCTCAAAAACAAAGTTCTTCTATTTTAGTTGTATTTTTCTCACTCATAATGACAACTAAAACCCATATACATTTTAAAAATGAGGCCTGTATAATCTATTATGAGTATTTTGATTGAGTAACTCTGCGGTTACCACAGCCAGTCTCTAGCCGGATAAAATGTGCATGGTGATTGGTAAAGTTAGTAACTTACAAATCGTAAAAATGGAATAATGCTCAAAGAAACAATTTGAAGCCCGGAATATGAACCCGATTAATAATAAGAAGACCACAACGGCAAGAAATAAGGACAAAGTAAAAAATATCCAAAATCCAAAAAAGGGTTACTACATGGTTCATTAGATCGCTCAACACATGATGCCAAAAAATAACCCAAGTGCTAAAAGAGACACAAATAGACATATGCGCCCTACAGAAAACAAAAAAGAGAGGAAAAGGACAAATAAAATTATGTGGATGCATACTAATCTACAGTGGAGTAGCAAAAGAAAATATGGCCAAAGAAGGTGTAGTCTTACTAATACACCAAAGGTACCAAAATACATCAAATGGTGTCAATGCATATCAGAAAGGATTGTAACAGCAAAGATAAGAATAGAGAAGTAAGACCTGAACATCATCGGAGCATATGGCCCAAAAAATAAAAAGCGTCAGAAAACAAGAGAAACATTGTATGACGAATTACAACAAGTGGTACACTAAGTCAGAGAAAAGATGATAATACTGAGAATTTTAACGCTTGAATAGGCAACCACGTAATACCCGGAATTAAGCAAAAGCATAACGAAAATGATAAAAACGAACATGGAGAACTGACGATAAACTTCTGCTCGAATAACGAACTAAAAAGATTTTTTGACCAAAAATATAAATTTAATAACACCTGTGAACCAAGATCTATGATAAATTATATTATAACCAACAGAGATATACATCCATCAAAGATAATCGACGTAAGATGCCTCAACCCAGCAGATGAAGGTAGCGACCAACAATCATCATGAAATATCTGACACCCAAGAGAGCGACACCATCACAAACAAAAATCAAAGTCAAAGGACTAAACACGGAATCCACGGAATACTTCTACAGAAATAAAATACCAGAGAAGGTTGGTGAGAATGAAACGGTAAAAAACGAAAATATCGAGAGCAACTGGAAAAAATTCAAAAATAAAATAATTAACGCAGCCATAGAAGCACTTGGAGAGAGGAAAGTAAAGAACACTGACAATTCAATAAAGAAAACCCTGTGAGAGGAGTTAAAACAAAATGTGAAGAAAACCTTTTTACAATACAGAACACAACAAACATAATATGTATAGAACCACTATAAACGAATCCGAAATAAAACGAATACAAAAAAGTCAGACAAATAAAAAGGGAACACTGGAAGAGCTTCTCAAAACAGATGGAACACCACTTCTACGGAACATAAACAAACTTATGGAGAATGATCAGAGGACAAAGAAAAGAGATAAAAGAATTAATAAAAACGAGACACATTCAAAAGGAAACTTCTTTCGACCCCTATTTGCTTAAGGTGAGGAACCACCAACACCAGAAATAACAACAAATGAAGAATTAAACATTGAGGAGGAAGAGGTAAAGAAATGATTAAGGAAATTTAAAAAAAGAAAATCACCAGGAGAGGACAGAATACTGAAACAAACCCTAAAGTACGAAGGACCAGATCTAACCAAACAACTATTAAAACGAATCCAAAAAATAATAGAACAAAAAAGAATACCACATGATTAGTGATTAAGCTTTCTAATTCTACAAGTCACTACAGAGAACTACAGAGGAATTATTTTATTAAACACAACACTAAAATGAATAACCAAAGTGACAACAAATAAAATGAATAAAATTATAACACTAGCAGAAAAACAACAAGGTTTTAGGTCTAGAATATCATGCACATGCTATATTTATTATAAAGCAAGCGCAAGAGAAATCATTAGAATGCAAAAAAACAGCATATTTATGTTTCGTGGATGTAAAGAAGGTATTTAACAGGGTCAAATTAAAGGAAGGTATCCACTTATTGTATGCAAGAGATTTTTAGGAATAACCAAAACGATCAGTCTATCTTACCACGATTAAAAATTTGTAAAGACACAAACGGTGAAATCCTACATGATAAAAACTCAGTTCTTAAAAGATGGGCACAACATTTCAGCGAACATCTAAATATAAACGATATTGAAGGAGGTTACAACATAGAAAATCAACAAAATCTACAACGTCAACTACACAGTGAAGACCCAACAAGAGAAGAAGTGTCAAATGCAAACCAAAAAACTCAAAGACAATAAAGCCCCAGGATTCGATGAAATCTGTTCGGAAATGTATAAAAAAGGAGGTGATCAACTTTTTGCAGCAATCCATAAACTAATAGTACTTATATGGCAGAATGAATGGGTACCAGAAGAGTGACTGAAGGGAATAATATGTCTGTTGGATAAAAACGGTGATCAACTGGAGTGTAAGAACTATAGAGGCGTTACTCAATATCAATGCGGATTTACTGCTGGAAAGTCAACTACACATCAGATTCAAGCACATATGCAGATTCTAGAAAAGTAACTAGGAGATAACATAGATACACACCATCTCTTCATTGACTTCAAAGCAGCCTAGGACAGTGTGAAAAGAACTGCATTATATAATGCAATGATAGGCTTTGGGATCTTTTTCACCTAAGTTAGTTAAGTTGACCCAACTAACAATGCAAAACGTAAGCCTCATGCGCTAGAATTAAAGGAGAAAACTCTAGGTTCTTTGACATTAATAATGGACTAAGGCAGGGGGACGCGTTGGCGTGTCTTCTCTTTAATATTGCCTTGAAAAAGGCAATCAGACAATTAAATATTAGAATGAATGGAACTATTTTTAATAGATCGACGCAAATTCGCGCATTCGCTGACGATATAGTTATAGTAGTCAGAAGTATAAGAGACATGGTGCAGTATTTTACAAGGCTTTTGGACGCAGCAAGTGAATTAGGACTTGTGGTAAACGAAGAAAAAACCAAATATATGTTGGTTTCTAAAAACCCTCGAAATATCCAACAGAGAATTCAAATTAACAACCATACCTTTTACAAGCCAAAGTCAAAGAGTCAAAAAATTTACATATCTTGGATCGCTAGTAAACGCAACAGACACGACAAGCGACGAAATAAAAAGACGCATAGCAATAGCAAACATAACTGTTCACGGTCTCCAAAAACATTTAAAAAATAAAAATCTAAAACGTGCAGTAAAGCTTAATATATACAAGACCTTAATAAGACCGGTTTTAATATATGGGGCTCAAACGTGGACCTTATCTCAAAATGATAAAAGACTTCTTGGTATTTTTGAGAGAAAAAATCTTAGAAAGATTTTTGGGGCCGTAAATGAAAATGGTCTATGGCGTCGAAGAAACAACTTTGAACTATATCAGTTATACACCGATCCAGATATTGTGAAATTCGTTAAAGTGCAGAAAATTAGATGGGCTGGACACATTGCTACGATGTCAGATCACGAATACACGAAGAGATTAATATTTTCAAAACCAGATGGCACAAGAAGCAGAGGACGACCACGAATGAGATGATGTGGAAGAACACCTACAGATTCTAAGGGTTAGAAGATGGAGAGAAGTTGCCAGGAATCGACAGGAGTGGCGACTTCTTTGTGAGCAGGCCAAGATCCACAACGGATTGTCGAGCCACTTATGATGATGATGATCAGTCTATCTTCTATTATATGTCTATGCGATGATTTTTTTGGAGGAGATTAATTTGGTTATATGAAATGAATTTTAGTTAAGTTGTCAGTTAAAAAGCTGACAAAAGTTGATAACAAGAACATAAAATATTAAGAGAAGATGGTTTTGTAAGTAAAATGATAGAACTATGAGGCAAATTCATTATAAAAAATATCATCATCATTTTTAAAAACTCTTTCTAATGCCTGCCTCTTTGAAGGAATTACACCAAAAAAATGGAATAATGCCATTATGATATTACATAACAAGAGAGATGTAACAGAAATTGGAAACTACAAACATATCAGCTTGTTATTTCAATTATATAAGCTCTTTATAAGAATAATTACTAACAGACTGGGAACTAAGCTAGATTTTCACAAACCACTAAAGCAAGTCGGATTTAGGAGTGGCTTTGGAACGAATGGGCACCTACAAGTAGTAATCAAGTCGATAATACAAGATTAAAACAAGCCATTGATATTAATATTTGTAGACTTTACGAAAGCATTTGACTCAGTCAACTACGACGTGAAAAAAAGCGAAATGTTCAAAGCAATGAAAGAGCTAGGAATACCCAATCAGTTGGTGAATTTAACAAAACGAACTTTAGGGGGAACTTTCTGAGCCTTTTAAAACAAATAATAGGCTGCGCCAGGGAGACCCTCTCTCCTGTATACTGTTCAATCTGGCTTTGGAAAAAGTAATACGTATGTCACAAATCACAACCACTGGTTCAATATATAATAAATCAGTGGAAATCCTGGCCTATGCTGATGATATCAATATTGTTGGGAGAACGGAAAACGCTCTCACGCGAGAGACGTATGTAGCATTAAAAAAATCAGCTACAAAAATGGGTTTAACAATAAACACGAACAAAACGAAGTATATGAAAATAAGCACGCAACCATAAATTCTACGACCACTCTTTATAGAAAACGACGTCATCGAAGCAGTGAACGAATTTGTGTACCTGGGAGCGCTCCTTAACACTGAAAATAATACTACCGCAGAGATAAAATGCAGAATTTACACGGCCAACAGATGCTAGTTTGGACTCAATTTCCTCCTTAAATCCATAATTATATCGAGAAATACAAAAATAAAACTCTACAAAACAATAATCCGCCCAGCCCTAATATCTGGTTCAGAGACCTGGACTCTAACAAAAAATAATGAAAACACGTTAGGATGTTTCGAAAGAAAAGTACTCAGGCGAATCTATGGAGCAGTGAATGACAATCGAGTGTATAGAAGACAATTCAGCTTCGAACTTTATAGAATATATGAGGAACCTGATATCGTAAAACATATTAAGGTAGGACGTCTGAGGGGGATAGGACATGTAATGCTGATGGAACAAAATGACTCAGCTAGAAAAACGCTCCTTGATAGACCCATTGGTCAGTGAAGAAGAGGAAGACCCAGAACAAAGTTTCTTGATAACATCGATGAAGACATGAGAAATATGAGAATACGTGCTTGGCGGAGAAAGGCGATGGATAGGGACGACTGGAGGATTCTTGAGGAGGCTAGGACCCACGCAGGGTTGTAAAGTTAGAATGATGATAAATGGTATTAGGCAAGGAGACACCATATATCTCCTAAACTACTCAGCTCTTTATTAAAGAATGCTATTAGAAATAGTAATTGGGAAAATATTGTGGTCAATATAAATGGGGAGTTTCTGAACAAGTTGAGGTTTGTGGACGATATAGTCCTTGACCGGGTAGTCAACTTTTTGAAGACCTTTAGAGCTCTTGTGTACAATTTGGCCTTAGCATTAACTTTTTTAAAACACAATACACGACCAACCTTGTAGTGGCCAAAAACATGTCATCGTATGGCACACAAATTAAACAAATGACAATAAGATGATACGCTGATGAAAAACTTATCCTTACTAGAAAAGTAATAAATCAAATACAAGTGGCACAGAGAGTAATGGAGAGGCCAATGTTGAATTATATCCCATAGAGACATTGCAATGCTTTGTGCCCTCCAAATTTAAAATTCGGCAGGACCCTGGACTACCTGGCCTTTCGGCATACGCCCATAACGAAACCTCTGCCCCTACGAGTCCGACACCAAAGTGAAGGTGCCACGCCACGTATACACAAACGTCTCGTGGGGTTACCACGCCACGTATACCATAAACGTCCCGTGGGGCTCCACCTTCCCCGTAGTACCTGTGTTGTGAGTACCTTGCCTACCCGTTATTCCCACACCACGGGCGGATAGGTTCGGCAGGCGGAGGAATTTCCACCTCACGCGTAGACAGGTCGCCGCCGAGGATCTCTCCTCTACCACTCTTGGATCTCCCGGTGGGTACGTGCCGGGGCACCCACACCACGCCTGACCAAGATCAGGAGAGGTATGTACGGACCCAGCTCGTTCAACCTCACCAGGCTCTTTTGGAATGGGAGAGAGTCTCGTCTCGGATACTAGGAATGTAGACCGGTGACCGTGTCGCCGAAGCGACCGTGTGCGTTTCTACCAACCCGACACCTCAAGCGACGGCTCTACACCTTCCGATTCCTACCCATTAGTCGCCTCTTACGACAGGCAGGGCTTTTTGACCCCGGCCGTATTCTTATCTCCGCGAGCCGGACGGAGTCCCATAGAGACATTGCTAAAAATGGCGTGCCCTCCAAGTAAAGACTTGGCCGGACCCTGAGCTTCCTGGCCTTTCGGCATACGCTCTTAGCGAAACCTCTGCCCCTACGAGTCCGACACCAAAGTGAAGGTGCCACGGGGCGCGTACCAAAGACGTCCCGTGGGTCCCCCCGTGGGGGTACCCCGTAGGGTTACCACGACACGTCTAGCACACGCAACCCGCGGGGGCTCCACCTTCCCCGTAGTACCTGTGTTGTGAGTACCTTGCCTACCCGTTACTCCCACACTACGGGCGGGTAGGTTCGGCAGGCGGAGGAATTTCCACCTCACACGTAGACAGGTCGCCGCCGAGGATCTCTCCTCTACCACTCTTGGATCTCCCGGTGGGTACGTGCCGGGGCACCTACACCGCTCCTGACCGCCGTCAGGAACGGTGTGTCCACACCCCTCCTGACCAAGGTCAGGAGAGGTATTTACGGGCCCAGCTCGTTCAACCTCACCAGGCTCTTTTGGAATGGGAGTAGAGTGGTCCCACGAGTAGTCTCGTCTCGGATACTAGGAATGTAGACCGGTGACCGTGTCGCCGAAGCGACCGTGTGCGTTTCTACCAACCCGACACCTCAAGCGACGGCTCTACACCTTCCGATTCCTACCCATTAGTCGCCTCTTACGACAGGCAGGGCTTTTTGACCCCGGCCGTATTCTTATCTCCGCGAGCCGGACGGAGTCCCATAGAGACATTGCTAAAAATGGCGTGCCCTCCAAGTAAAGACTTGGCCGGACCCTGAGCTTCCTGGCCTTTCGGCATACGCTCTTAGCGAAACCTCTGCCCCTACGAGTCCGACACCAAAGTGAAGGTGCCACGGGGCGCGTACCAAAGACGTCCCGTGGGTCCCCCCGTGGGGGTACCCCGTAGGGTTACCACGACACGTCTAGCACACGCAACCCGCGGGGGCTCCACCTTCCCCGTAGTACCTGTGTTGTGAGTACCTTGCCTACCCGTTACTCCCACACTACGGGCGGGTAGGTTCGGCAGGCGGAGGAATTTCCACCTCACACGTAGACAGGTCGCCGCCGAGGATCTCTCCTCTACCACTCTTGGATCTCCCGGTGGGTACGTGCCGGGGCACCTACACCGCTCCTGACCGCCGTCAGGAACGGTGTGTCCACACCCCTCCTGACCAAGGTCAGGAGAGGTATTTACGGGCCCAGCTCGTTCAACCTCACCAGGCTCTTTTGGAATGGGAGTAGAGTGGTCCCACGAGTAGTCTCGTCTCGGATACTAGGAGTGTAGACCGGTGACCGTGTCGCCGAAGCGACCGTGTGCGTTTCTACAAACCCGACACCTCTAGCGACGGCTCTCCACCTCCCTATTCCTACCCATTAGTCGCCTCTTACGACAGGCAGGGCTTTCTGACCCCGGCCGTATTCTTATCTCCGCGGGCCGGACGGAGCGTCCCATAGAGACAGAGAGAATATTGAAATCAAATAGTTAGTAGGAAAACTGGTATTACAAACGAAGTTAAAAGAATTACTGAAATGAAATGGAAACTGGCGGGCCATGTTGCCAAAGTCGGAGATAGAAGATGGACAAAGAAAATTTTAAAATGGAGACCTAGACACGATGTTTATCGTAATCGAGCACGTCCTCCAACAAAATGATTGGATAATATCAAACGCTTCCAGTACAACTAGATTTAAGGTACTCAAGACCAAAAGCAATGGAATTATTTACAAGAGGCATATGTTCAGCATTGGACCCAAAACTGCTATTGTTTAGATGTTGCCCTGGTATCTTAGGGCAAATTTAGATAACTAAAAAGAAATTTGGAAACAAATTTAGATATCTAAATATCTTTTACGCCATTGCTCCTTTACAAAATGATTTTTACAGTCCCTGCTATAAATACCACTCCCAAAGAAAACAATAAAATGTAGTATATTCTTGCTAGAGTCCTAGCAAAAGTGATACAACTTTTAAATCGCCGCGTATATTTCAAGAGTAATATTAATATTGTTTCTTGGGTATCAAAATCTTTACATAACCATAACGTCTCTTTCATATAAGCTGCACGTGTAACAGGAATCCAAGGTTTCTAATTTCCAATATGCAGAAGCACGACGTTTGAACTAAGTTTAGAGGATGCTATACCTAACTCTCTAAATAAAGATTCAACATCAGTACAATATGTTATATTGGGTTATACGGCAAGCAAGCGTTCGAGGTCTTGATCCAGTCTAAGATACAAAGAAATTGTTATTCCCTTCTTAAGAAGTTTCCATCTTTTTACTCTGTTCGCCAACAATTCTGCGTGGTTCTTTGGCAAATCTAATTTGCGAATTAGATCACTGAGTTAAAACTGATTGATTCTGTGAGATTCTGTAGATGTTTCACACAAATTAGGGAGTTCTATGTTAAAGTCTATGTGAGGAACTGATTTGATAGCGGAAAGCAAATTGGAATATTTAACGGCCTTCCTAATATTGCTTGCTATTCCAGAAATTTTTGTAATATAGAAGTAACTGTCCGTAGAGTGGTCCCTAGTTCACCGATTTCACAACCGAAATAATGGTAATATGCCATTTTACCAAAGAAATAATATCCTTTCTTTGGGATTTCAAAGTTCACCACATAAATTAGATGTTCTGAAGCTATTTTCTTGTGGCATTTTAAAGTAATTACTATTTTAATGGGAATAAGCCACAATTAGAGGTTAAAGTAAGTTTATTGACGTTTTTATAAAGTAGATGATCCAAAAAAGGCCATGGTCTAAAGTTCACCACGTAAAGTAGGTGACCCAAAAATGGCCATGGCCCTAATAAGGCCAACAGCTTTTATTTCTAAAACTACTCACACACGACAGATGAGCGCAGCATCAGTCAATGGGCTGTAGTTGAGGATAAAGTTGTAGTAGTTTCAAGCTTCTACGGCATATGCGCCACCGTCAGTCACATGTTACATTAGAAGATATAAGAAGACATAAGAAATGACTTTTAACTAGGAAAAAGGAAGGGATGAGTACGATCTCCTACTGTCAAATATTCAGGGACTAAATCAATTTAAAATGGATTGTTTATTTGCTGATTATAAGGAGTCTAATTTGAAATTTCTTTGTATGACAGACGTGGTCAGCAGATGGCGAGGTTATTCATTATAGTTTTCCAAATTTTAAAATTGTAAATTATTTTAGTAGATCCCAATATAAATGTGTTGGCGTTACAGATTGAGCAAGGGATGATATGAAGGTTAGTTCCATTTTACTCGAACAGTACTGTGTTGAAAAATACATTGAGGTATGTGAGCTGAAGTGGCATTATAATTCAAATCAACACACAATTTTAGTATGCTAAAAGTAAAGTACAAGTAAAAACTGAAGCTTATTTTAAATTCTAATTTTAAACCAAATCAATTTATAAAAAAATCCACAAGGAAAATAATTCCTGCAGCTGGCTGTATACCACGTATAACAAAAGAGGTTAGTCTTTGTATGTGGGTATATTTTATTTTATAAAAACCCTTAAAAGGGCAACATTAAAAGCACGAACGTTTTCGGAACAACTGTTCCATCATCAGGTTAAAATACCTAAAATAAGTATAAACCATTTAATTACAGCAAACGTGGTTTAAAATTTTGACAAAGGTTAAAAAAAAAAAAAAAAAAAAAATGGTTATACTTACAGGTTACCATGCCTGAGCCACCAAAATATTTGGGTAAAAACCCTTTAAAATGTAATGTGTTACCAAAGATTGTACATGATGTTAAAATAATAATATATGATGTTTAATATTTTAATTAAATTTTACTTCAGGTAACATACACCCATGCTTAAGTGAGTTCCAGTGTCCGGAGAGTAAACCTCTTCAAACGGACTTCAGCTGGTAACTGATTGATAAGAAGATACCCATGAACGGTGTCAAAAACAAAATGTCAATGTACCATGAAACAATATTAGTTAAACATAGTATTACTACAGCCAAAAGATTAAAAAAATTTTTGATGATGTTAAAATGATAACAGCAATCCAGGTGTTGGGATTTAAAAATTTTTCTATAATTATTTAATATTGGATATAAAAGATGTAAATTACTGGTGTTATTGAAGGTCATGTTTAAGAGAATGACGTATGCATTAGGCAGCTTATGTTACTCTTTATCGTATGGAGTGTGGTCTAAAAAGTGTAATTTGTGACGAATTAGCTTAAATATATGGAAATGTCCTTTTTCAATCCTTTAAATCAATTTATATTTTTAACAGGCCATTTTAATATAAATTTCATGACACTAAATAATTCACACAGATTTTCTGGTCTTCTAGCATCTTATGGTATAAGCCTATGGTATACTAGGAACTTTACACCTATAGGTAAGGTCGACTTCCACATGCGGAAATATTTTAGGTCAGGTATATTATACAAATTGAAATGATTGTATAGGTACTGTAAATGTAAAAACTGAATCGGATCACGATATATTCCTTTTGAGGTTAAAATTTATTAATCTAACTATGGCATCAGTTCGAAATACTTTCAGAGTAACACATGAAGGCGCTATAAATGCATTCAACAATCTCTTGAGTAAAGAAACATGGCAAGATGTTTATCATGCAACTGATGTTGCAGTATGCCTCTCATGATAAGTTACAGTTCTATTTCAATATTAGTTGTCCTATTAGAAAAACCAAACATTACCAAAACCAAAAAAAAACCATGGGTCACACAAGAAGTCAGATTGTCTGAAGGATTTGTATATTTTAAGTAAGGCATACCCTGAGCTAAAAACTGTAGACACAGAAAATATCAGCACAAAGTTCTTGTTGAGGCCACAAAGGGTCAGTTTTATTTTAACAAAATCTCTGAATCCTCTAACAAAAACAAAACCACATGGGCTGTTATAAATAAACTTAATGAAAAACAAACAAATCACAAAAATATGTCTAAAAATAGATGATACTAGAATTACAGATTCAGATATAATATCAAACAAATTTAATGATTACTCTATATGTGCACCAAAAGATATAATTAGTAAAATAATTAAACCAAATTTTAATTTTGAGCATTCCAACAATTTTGTTCAAAATAGTTTGTTCCTATCTTATATAACAGAGGAAGATATCTTAGACTAAGTAAACTATAATAATAAAATAATACAATAAACTATAATAAAATATAAAATTAAAAACAAAGCATCGTGTGGTTTTAATGAAATATTAGGTATAGTAAGAAAATTGGGTCTCAGATTTTGACACTCCTTGCTCACATTATAAATACTTCTTTCAATACTGGTGTTTTTCCCAGTATGCTGAAAACTTTTATCATTTCACCGGTATTAAAACAAGATGATCCTGAATTAATGTCTTTTCGACCATTGTCTGTTCCATCTGTGGTATCTAAGATTATTGAATATGCAATGCTAAAACAACGTTTATCATTTTTAGATATCAACCAAATTATCACAAAGTATCAACATAAATTTCGAAATAAATTTTCTACTTCCACAGCCATTAACAGTTTCTATGAGGAAGTTTTAATCTCACTTGAAAACAGTGAAAATCCAACTGCCATTTTTTATGACCTCAGTCGTGTTTTTCATTGCGTGCAACACGATGTACTTCTCGATATATTGTACAGATATGGTGTTAGAAGAGTTGCCCATAGTTGGTTTGGTTCCTATCTGAAAGACAGGCACCAGATAGTTAGAATAAAAAATAGCTTCAAAATTTCAATGTCAGGTCCGATTGTTAATAAGAATGGAGTGCCACAGGGCTCCATATTGGGCCCGATATTATTTATTTTGTATATTAGTAAACTACCATATGTAATGTCTGATCATTTGTATCAGTTTATGCGGATGACCCAACAATACTATATCGCGATAAAGACATACATTTTTTACAAGATAAAATAACAAACTCACTGAAGACCTTCTCTGATTGGTCCAGTAATCAGTCGCTCCTGTTCACCTGTTCAATGTTCACAAAACTAAATTTGTATCATTAACATCCCGTGCAAATTCTACTAAACCTGATCTAAGTATTTCCATCAATGGTGAGGATATTTTGAATTGTAGTGATGTGAAGTTTTTAGGAGTGACTTTCGACTCTCATTTATCTTTTAAGACTCATTGTTGGAATGTATATAAAAAATTCAATTCTAAATATTATCCACTAAGAAATTTGGGTAGAATACTTAGTCTGCAACACCTTAATCTTTTTTATTTTGCTGAAGTACAATCGACAATGAGTTACGGTATAACTGTCCGGGGTGGCTCTCCTAGTACAAAGGACGTTTTTGAGTTTAGCATAACTGTATTATAAGATCATAGCATGAGTCTTTGAAACACATAAAGTATGTAGTGGTTATTGTAACAGATTCAATTGGTAAATAATGGTGCCCTAATAACTCCAGTGCCTAGTCTTGTTAGGGCCAGCCCTGGCTTTAGTAGGGAAATAACTTGATACAGATTTTATTCTCGTAATTGACCTTTAAACGTTGTGATTATGTCGAACTATCTCACTATTTATACATGAAAGCTTATTATTATATTAATGCAGTTAAGAAAAAGCGAGCTGAATGACCCGACGAGCAAATGGGGCTGGCCTTGAATGTTGTTGGAAATGGAAAATTTATCAACAAGAAATTCCCTATACCTAAGAGGACCTTACGAAATCATTTGTCAACAGATATACCAATTATAAAATAGGGTAGAGTAAAATAGTTTCGAGGAGGAGGTTGTCAATCCTCTACCAGGCGCGTCCCCAGGTGGCGGATAGGGGAATGCCTCCCAGATATGGGTGGTATCGGGGAAATGAAATACCCGACACGGACCAAAACTGACAACAGTAGCGTCTGACCCAGAGTGGGCGGCTGCAAACAGCGTCTGACCCAGAGTGGGCGGCTGAACAATAGGTCCTCCAAAGGGGGTTGTGGCGTTAGGCGTTAGCAACCTAGCACACTTAAAAAAATCCAAGGGCTAACGAACAATTGGCAGAAATGAAAAATTTTAAAATTAATCCCCGGGTGGCAATCCACACCTCCGAAGGAGGGAGCCCCATCGGATACGGGGGGGCACTTCTGCTTTGAGTTCAACAAACCCGGCTTCGAAACTCAACCGAAGACAAAGACAGAGAAAACTAAGAATCGGCACATGGAATGTGCAGGGCTGGAGAACAAAAGCCAGTGAAGTAACATCAGAATTCGAAAAGATGAATCTCGATATCCTCGTCACAACGGAAACAAAAAAGAAAGGAAACGGCACGGAAAGAATAGGGGAACTAATCCATTGTTGGAGCGGAGTAGAAAAGAAAGACCGCGCAAAAGCTGGAGTTGGAATTCTACTAAAGAAGAAATGGGAAAAATCTATAGACGATTGGGAACCCATAAACGAGAGAATTGCCAAACTGAAAATCAAGATGTATGGCAGAGAAATTATAATACTAGCAACATACGGTCCAACCGAAGACAGTCCAGCCAATGAGAAAGAACGATTTATCGAACAACTTCAAGAACAAATGGATAAGAGAAAACCTAAACAAGAAATAATAATAGTGGGGGATCTAAATGGAAGAGTCGGAAGAAAAGACAATGACAGAACAGTTGGTCCATTTGGAGAAGACACAATTAACGACAACGAAGAAAGATTGGTAGAACTGATAGAATGGTGTACATAAGTACACATGGACTCAAGAGACAAGAAAACTAAGATCCATTATTGACTACATTATCATGAAACACAAAAGCTCCATCAAAGTGAAAGACATCAGAGTAAAAAGAGGGGCAGAGTGTGGAACAGATCACAAACTTGTGGTGGCATGGATGGAATTCCCCTATATCTGGACAAAACAAAAACATACATCGATTGTTACAACGGGAACGACAATAAACGAAAAGAGGCTCAAATTACATCTATTGCAGGAAGAATCAATAAAAGATTTATACAAAAGAAGACTAGACCAAAAACTAGAAGAATTCAGATATGACACGTTAGATGAAATGCATGAACACATAAAAACCTGCCTGATTTCAGCGGTCTTAGAAGCTCTTGGAGAAGATGACCAAAGGAACACCCATCAGAATATCAAATTAAGGGAAGACACATTGAAATGCATAAAAGAAAAGAAAAAACTACACATAAAATACCTAAACACCAAAAAACAGGAAGACTTAGACCTATATAGAGCGAAAAACAGAGAGGTAAAGAAAAGAGTAACAAATGAAAAGAACGAACGATGGGAACAAGCATGCACAGAGATAGAACGACATATCGGAGGAACGAGAAATTCAGAATCATGGCGAATATTAAAAGCACTTCAACGAAATAAGACAGAGAAAACCCAGATCGGCAAAATTAGTGAAAACGAGTGGCAAGAATACTACGTAGAACTACTTACAGAAAACCGTCCCCAATTTCAGGAAGAGAATATAGAACATGCAGGAAATGGGGCATACGACCAGATAGAAATAAGCCTGGCAGAAGTTAAGAGAGCAATCAAGACATTGAAGAACAAAAAAGCCAAAGGACCCGGAGGAATACCAAACGAACTAATTAAAAACGGAACGGAAAAGTTATTCCGCATGCTACATAGAATGTTCGAAAGAGGACTAAATGGAGAAGAAATACCTGCGGAATGGACACAAGCATACATCACATCCATACATAAGAAAGGAAACAGGAAAAAATGTGAAAACTATAGAGGAATTAGTATAATATCGTCGGTAGGTAGACTTTACGGGAAAATTATTAAAGAAAAACTAGAAACTGAAATAATAGGAAAAATTGGAGAAGACCAAGCAGGGTTCACAGTAGGAAAATCATGCCTAGATCATACGTACACATTAGAACAACTGATAGAGAAGAAAATGGCAAAAGGTAGACCGGTCCATCTGGCCTTTGTTGATCTAAAGAAAGCATATGACTCAATACCTAGAGTCAAATTATGGGAAGCAATGAATGATCTCGGAATCCGACAAACACTAATAAAAGCAGTTAAAGCACTATACAAAGAAAACAAAGTAGCTATTAAATGTGGAAATAAAGCCTACAATCCATTTAAGACGACAAAAGGACTTCTACAAGGCTGTGCTACGTCCCCTACTCTGTTTAAAATATTCTTGGAAAAGACACTCAAACCATGGAGGAGAAAGTGCGAAGGAATGGGCATACCAGTAAGAGACGAATACCTATACACCTTAAGTTTTGCCGACGATCAAGTAGTCATCGCACAAGATGAAGAAGATCTCAGCTTTATGCTCAGAAAACTAGAAGAAGAATATAAAAACAACGGAATGGAAATAAACTTAGAGAAAACCGAATACCTAACAACAGAAAACAAGGATATGAGAAACCTAGAGATAGACGAGGGAAGACAAATAAATGGAACAGATAAATTCAAGTATTTAGGAACCATAATATCGAACCAGGGAACAACAGAAGAAGATATAAACAACAGACTGAGACAAACAAGAAACTGTATAAGACAACTAAACTCAGTGTTGTGGGATAAGAACATTACGATAAAGACAAAAAAGAGAATATATAACACCATGACAAGAAGTATCCTGACATATGGGTCCGAAAACTGGACAATAAACAAGAGAAATAGAGGTAGAATAAGAGCAGTAGAAATGGAGTTCCTGAGGAGAAGCTGTAGACTTACAAAAAGAGACAGAATTGAAAACGCAGAGATTAAGCGGAGAATGGGAGTGCAATCAGACATAATCGACTATATAGAGGAGAAGAGACTATCCTGGTACGGCCACGTCAGAAGAGCGGACAGAGGACGCTGGATAAACAAAATCACAGAATGGAGCCCGATTGGAAGAAGAAAGAGAGGAAGACCCCGAAGGTCATTCAGAGATGAAATCGACGAGGCTATGGAGAAAAGAACCCTGTGAGATGGAGACTGGAATGACAGGGAAAATTGGAGAAAACGGTTGAGTGAAGGAAGACAGTGAAAACTGTGGAAATCCTTGGTAGTAGTAGGTAGAAATACGATTGTATCATCTGATCAAGAAACTGGACTTTGCTCAAGAATTTTTCGTCTTGATGACGTTGGAATCTCTATTACTAGCAAGATAACTGGAAGAAATGTATTTTCTTTTTGCGAGGAAAACAATATTCCACACTTTTAACCCAATGAAGTAAAAGTTGGGCGTAAGTGGTTGAGACTATTTTTGGGTCGCTACCTTGATGTGGCTAAGCGTAAATCACAAAATTTGAATCTGGCAAGGGCAAGCAAACTTAACAAAGTAATTGAAAATGATTACTTTGGCAAATTGAAGGTAGTAATGGAGAAATTTGATGTTGCAGTAAGCCTCAGAATATTTATACCATCGATGAAAAGGGCTACCGCTGACACTGCACTACCAACAGGAAGTTTTTGCCATAAAAGGGACAAAGAAAGTGTATATAGTAGCATCTGAGCACGCTAAAAATGTGACAATCGTATCAATGCTAGTTGTCAGTACATACCACCAATAATATTATTTAAGGGTCAGAGGCTCAAACCAGAATAGGAAGGTGGTACCTGGAACCAAGGTAGTTATGATAACCAAAGGAAGTATTTCACACGATATTTTTGTGAAATGTGAGTTATGAGTTATGAGTTATGAGTTAAAGGTAAAAATACTTTGTTGATTTTTAACAAAACATCGTTAAAGCTGCTGAATAATACATTACTCTGTTTTGTCTGCCAACCAATACAATCCAAGAACTACTAAGTCAGTTTTCAAATCATTCGAATTATTTTGGGATGATGAGGTTCTTCGTTTTTAAATGAATAATCCTGAACACTCGATAAGACGTATAGTCTTTAGACAAATAAAATAGAATAGAATTTATTTAATCAATATACAAAAATAGTTTTGTTTTTGACAAGTCAAAGGAATAGTGACAATACATATAAAACATATAAAATTTTTGGCGAATTTAAACATTACAAACATGTATATATTTAATATTAACAATTGAAAAAAACGGGTGTGGACTGTCGGTGGAAATTACACTTCTATACACGCATTCGCCGTTACAAATTTATTTGGGAGTCAATCTGCACAATCATTACATATGTAATGCTATAGGTAAGACATAGCAGAAAGAGAAACAGAATTAATCACAACTTACTAATAATTAATAAACAACTTTTGACCTGTAAAATGAGTATAGTAAATAAAGGATTGAATCAATATTTTGATGAAAATGCATATTTTTATTTTCATAGTATGAAAGGAGTTGAATGCAAACATTTTTTTACACATACTCTGCAGTAAAATTCATTGTTTATTTTGTTATTAATATAATAATACAATACAAATTAAAATGTAATATTCATAAGTATTTAAAAATGACAACAATATACATAACTTTTCTACTTACGCATATATGTTTAATTTACCATGTAATATTATTAATAAAAAAGTCCTCCCCGACTGGGAATCGAACCCCGGTCTCCCTCGTGACAGGCGGGGATGCTGACTACTATACTACCGAGGACATGATACAAACGTATTTCAAAATTGACAGTTCTGGATCATATAGTAATTTATTGAGATCTTTATATAATATATATAATATTAAATTATACATATATACAAAAGGAACATTTTTATATTCGAGACAGGAAGAGAGAGAAAATATATCTTCTGTCTCTCTCTTACTCATTATCTTACATATGTAATGATTTCACAGATTCACTCCCATACAAATTTCCAACGTGGAGCGCGCGTATAGAAGTATAACTTCAAAAAAATGGCAAACACACGTTGTGGAATTATAAAAAACATGAAATATAATTATAATAGGCAACTACCCTGACCAAACTAGTACTATTGTGTTAAAGCTGTACTTAGGTACTCCGTTTTTGAATAGAAACAATGTTTCAAAAAGTGTGATTTGATTTTAAGCTTAAACGATAACAAGTGAAGACTTCTTACTTCATCTGGCAAAAAGTTATACAAACTAACATCAGTCGAATTTTTTATGCTCTTTGTCAACCTAAAACCTTGTGCTCTAATAGCATCTCTAGATCTTGTATCGTGATCATGGACGTTGGAGTTTATGTTAAACTTACCTTTGTTGGCATGAATTTCAATCAACGTCTCATATATATAGAGTGAAGGTAGTGGCATAATACCTAAATCCAGAAATAAAGGTTTACAGTGTTCCCTATACTCTGCTCTTGCAAGTATCCTCACTACTCGTTTTTGTAATTTAAAAATTCGATGTGCGTAAGAAGAATTACCCCAAACAGTTATTCCGTACTGTAAATGGCTATAAAATAGTGCAAAGTAGCAGATTCTAAGGGTATTTTTAGGAATCATATAAACTAAGTTGCGTATTAAAAATATACTTGTAGCAAGTCTAGAACTTAAGTAATCTATATGAGCACTCCAATCCAAATTATCGTCTAGAAAGATTCCTAATAGTTTAACACTATTTCTTGAGATATACTTCCAATCAGAACTAAAAATCAAATTGTGATTTTTCTCTTCATTTATCTTTAGCCCATTATGTGAAAACCAGTTTTTTGCTTTCTGGGTATCACTATCTATTTTAATTTTTAAATTATTCTGATTAATATCAGTATTTATGAGAGTTGTATCATCTGCGAAGTAAACACATTTTATAGGAAAAATATAGTGAAATAAATCGTTCAGATAAATAAGAAACAAAGTGGGTCCTAATATCGAACCTTGAGGTACACAATATTCGACAGTGTTGAACTCAGAATAGCTGTTATTAATAAAAACTGCCTGTTTTCTAATTGTTAGGTATGATCTAAATAGATTAAGAGTGTTTCCCCTAATACCGTATTTATGTATTTTTTCCAACAGTAATTCATGCGAAACACAGTCAAAAGCTTTGGATAAGTCACACAATGTCAAAGACACAAAATGACCTTCCTCCAAGCCATCAACTATATCTCTCACAATTTTCTGTATAGCTAGTGTAGTGCTAAACTTTTTTCTAAAGCCATATTGATTACAGTGAAGTATTTTGTGTTTTTCTAGATATTCTACCAAACGAACATTTAGAATACTCTCACAAATTTTGCCGAAAATGGGAATGATTGAGATGGGACGGTAATTTCCAATTTCATCTAAAGCTCCCTTTTTGAACACTGGTAGCACTTTTGTTACTTTTAAAACATCTGGGAAAATCCCCTCAGTAAGACAATTATTATAAAGTATAATTAATTTGTCAATAATAATATCGATTGTTTCCACAATTATTTTTTTGTTTAAGAAATAAAAATCCGTGCAGTGTGAATTTTTCAATCTATGCAAAACATTTCTGATTTCAGTATCACTAACAGATAATAAAAATAAAGAGTCGCAAGGAGAATTTACATCATTCAAAAAATCTATGGCTACATTTTCATTTGTAGAATTAAAAGAACTTCTAATATGTTTAGCCACTGAAGTAAAGTAATTACTGATCGTTTGATGTAATCGCGTTTGGACAGACTTTTTTATTTTGAAATTTATTTCTGTAATAATTTGTAACTTTCCAACTATCACGAGATATATTTTCTGAATTGGAAAAAAAATTCTCATCAGCCAGTTTTTTCTTTAATGATATTGTTGATTTATAGCGCTTCTTAAATTTTTTATACTCACTATATTCCTTTGTAACATCAGCAATTATCTTGACTGTGGAAAGATTTTTTCGCATTTCTATTAGTTCATCATCAAACCAAGAAATTGGAGCTTTACTATGAGTTCGTGATTTTTTTAATGGAAAATTAATTTCAGGTAACTTAACATATATTTTGGTTATACATTGAGCTAATTCTGTTGCTGTTTTGAGAGAAACCCAGAAACCTGAAGCCCAGTCAACGTTGTTTAAGGACTCTTTTAACATCCGGATGCCATTACTTGTTATATGTCTTCTGTATGTATTAGCACTATGATTTTTTTCAGATTTTATTTTTAAGTAGAGAAATTGTGCAAGATGATCAGAAATACACATGGGTCCACAATTCCATAACCAACTATCTCACTGCTTATGTTTGTTAAGATGTTATCTAAACAAGTTGCTGATCTAGTTGTGATTCTAGTAAATTCATTAATATTGAAATCGTAGGCTTCCACGGCCAGAGTCAGAATTATAGTTTATTCGTCTTCCGGGTTTGGACCGTGTCATTTGTGAGTGACCCAAAAGTGGGTTCATCTCAAATTAATATTTATGGTTAAGCCAAAAATAGAAATTAGATCACGGAAACTGTTTAATTCATTAGAAGCTTTTTTGAAATCAATGTTGAAATCTCCAATTATTATTATTTCTAAAAAATTACCAGAGCAAAACTCCAATAACTTTTCAAATAGCTCTAGAAAAACTTTAAAATTCCTATTTCCGGTTCTATACACTGTTACTAAAATAGTTTTAATATCTATAATTGCTAATGCACAAAATTCACCCTCATATTCACATGATATATCATTTAAGCCAATTGGTCGTGTAGAGATTTTATTATCGCTAAAAATTACAACACCTCCATGTTCCCTTACCTTCCGACAATAAAAAGTTGACAAAAAATACCCATCAAGCTTTAATGTTGTTAATTCATTTTCTCTGAGCCAGTGTTCAGAGAAACATAATATATTGTATCTTTTATTTTTCAAAAAAATATTAAGCTGATCTATTTTGTTTAATAAACTTTGTTTGTTTACATGTAAAATATTAACTAGACTAATCTGGTCAGAGTTTGCTCAACTTTTACATCTGACCGAAGAGGTTGGTTGACATTTTGAGTAAGACTGTTGATATCATTCATTTTCAAACTTTGTTGTGCCTGCGTTAATGCGCTTGAGAATTGCTGATTTGTAATTGTTATATTTTCACGTGTCTCTTGTATACCCTAATAGTTTGGGTTAAGGCTATGACACCAAGAAATATTATCTGCGGATTCAAAGCTACGAGAATCTACCCTTTCAATCCATCAGTGATTCCAGAGAGCGCTTATGCACCTTCATGCCTAACCGAATGAAAATCCCAATGATGAAAATGGAAATTGGCAAGACTCAAACACTTCGACAATACCAAGATGTCGGACCTGAAAGGGATGATTCTTCAAATTACTCGATTCATGATACATCAGGCAATGAAGACATAGGACCTGTACCAACTGTTACCTTTGAACATACCACATCTAAGCTAAACATGTCCCTCACAGAAATGTTGTCCACTCCCAATATTAAAAATAAAAGGATTCAAAGAAAAAACATGCCGGCCCAAACATTCACCTTTTTGGGATATTGTGTCCTATACTCTTCCATCTAATGTGGATTTTCACTTGTCCAGTATCAATATGTCTGGCGATTTACGTGAACGTTCAGCATAAAAGACGCTTCATCAGAAAAAAGTACCTTTTGTCTGAAACCCTGATCTCTGTTACATTTTTCCATAACGGTTTCGCAGAATTCAATTCTTCTACCAAAGTCATCTTTTAATAGCTCCTGGACCAGATGTACTTTGTATGGATGCCATTTCTCCTTTTTTAGCACTCTTACAACAGTTGATTGGTGGACATTATTATCTAGTGCGACCAGTTTCTTGGCTTCGTATATTGATTTTCTACCACTACTGGGAAGATCTTTAACATGGCCAGTTTCTCTAATTTTTTTTTTTTATTTTACGTACTGTTGGTTGAATAATTGGTTTGCGATTAGAGTATTTAGCATTAAATAAATTACTAAATCTCCATAACCAATCATGATTAAAATCTAGATTCGTTCTGTTTCTGTCAGTTTCCTTTTTGTAAATGCTGTTATTAATGTTGGCAAAAAACTCGAAGAGTAAAAATTTGACGTCTATTATTTGACAGATTCACAGATCATCGACAACTAAAGACAAGTCAATGACAATATTGATTTAATTATTTTTGAAGGATAACGTGGAATACTTACTACAATTATTAATTTCAGATTATAATATAGCATTGTTTGTTATCAATGTATTTTTTTTTTTTCGGAACCAGCAAAAACACTATTTTGTTTTATTCCCAGTGGCGTTCCTTGGTGTATTTTAGTTCAGTGAATGAATATTTATTGTAATTCCATGTTACATAACAAAGTTCATAATTTTGGTGTTCCCTGACATCGTTGCAAAGACGATAAGGAGACCCTTCAAATGAGCTGTCGCGTGGCCTCGGTTTGTATTTAAAAAAATCTTCGATTACGTCATTACGCTGACACTGATGACGTAATGTCCAACACATATATCAGTTGATGGTCATTCAAAAAGTATAATTGAAGTGTTTTAAGATTTTTTTTAAAAGTCGCCTATTTCTGAAATAATGAATTTACTCCATACTTTTGCATCATAATGTATAAACATAATACGTAAACCTCTACAGGAATAGATTTGCAATTTCGCTGAAACAATATACAAATATAACAATATACAATCAAACATGAATTTCGATTAGCAAGTCATTCGAAAATTTATTATATTAAATATTCAAGTTTAGTATTATGTTTTTTCTTGTTTTTTTTTTTAATTTTTTACCGGTTTTTATTATGTTGTGTATTGATAGATCTATCTCAAAAACCGTCATCCAAATACCTGTTTTCAAATACCACGATCTTGATTAAAGTCATCAACCACCCTGTACCCATCTACCCCGAGGATTAACACTGAATCCAACTCTGCAGGGATTTGTCTGATTTTATGTGGGGTTTACTTAGGAAACAAAACTGGGAAGTAAGGGTCTTGTCTGTTTGTTTGGCATTACGTGTGGATTGTGAGAACACAAATAGTGATGAATCAGATATCGCAAAGTATTTTTGTTGGTCGATTCGTTGATCCATGAAATTGTAGCTTCGCGAACTTTAATCACAAAAGCGTTATTGTTTTTATATACAGGGTTACTTAAAAAGTACTAGATTGTGGAAATTAAAAGTTCTCATTTTTTTAAATGAATGAAAGTAAAATATAATCTATTTCATTATATCTTATCTACCTATATAATACAAGAGATCCAAATTAAGAGACGCCTTCACAAATATATTTAACAAATAAAAATCATTTTTTAGAAATAATATTAAGTACATGTCCAATATTTAACATAAAAATATTTTATTACACCGGGTGATTCTTTGGGAGTTCTTATTAGAGTTTAGCAGATAAAAAATAAAACTATTCATCGAAAATCACGCGCCTAAGTGATCAATGTTAACCGAAATCACATGTCAATCATGAATGATCGAAAATTTTGAATTCGATCATTGGCGGATGTCAATACCAGAAAATAAACAATAAAAACAATAAAAAATATTATATTTCTACTTATTATAATAAAAATAATGCATGAGATCTAGTTTATAAAATAAGTTCTCATTCACATTAATAATGTGTTGACTGAGCGGATGAGAAGGAGTCGATTATATACCTAAGGATATAAAATGCTCAAAATAGTATATTCTTTTTCTTTCAGAATTGATATTTAGATATTTAACTACTTAAGACATCAATATACAGAGTACTAGCAACCGCAGATGCTTGTTTGGTCTGTACATAATGTCTTCTAAAAACATGCCAAAACTTATTATTTGGAAAAAGTTATACATCGAGTCATACATTACATAAATCATATTGTTACAAATTAACCGAACTAGTCTATTTAATAGTGGAATGAATTAATGAGCTGACATTATGTCGAAATATTTACACAGAAAAATAAAGTCACAACAGATACATCAACAGCTGAATCAGTAGCTAAATCAACGATTGCTGCAACTACGAAACGAAGCAAATACTTTTATTCTACAAGCGTCAATAAAAAACCAAGTTTTCCATTCCAGTCCAAGCATTCCAGTCCGTCAAACTGGAATACCAAGTAAGCATTTAACTTGCACGGTGTGAAACAAAAATGGTAACAGTGTTACGTTCTATTTAACATAACAGCTTCTTTATTTTACATTTCCCTAATTTTCTATTGATTATTCTCTCTTCCCGTTTTTTAAATAATTTATATTAATTAATCGACCCTGTATTTTTGTTTATTGTTTCGTTTTTATCCTAAAAAACAAGATAATTGGCGCTTCTTTTAATTTCTGTTTTGTCTACAAACTTTTAGATGCCTCTGTTATCTGAAAATTTCAATATACGAGTATGTACATAAATCAATTAATTTTCTTATCAATACCGCTACTTCTTGGGACTTCGAATGTTTAAATATTTAGTTTTGAAGAGAATAGGCCCTTTTCGTCGTCAACCATTCAGCTAACCAGCAACAAGATATTTCCGATCTAAATGTTTTTCGTTATAATAACTGGTAAGTTTTTTAATATTTAATCATTGAATTTATCTTTGAGTTAATTATTATAGCTAAGAAATATGTGTAAAATGTTTCAAGTTTTATTACTTTTTATTTTAAATATATTTATTTAAACAATGGTATGGTTGTTGATTCGTAACTGTCGAGCAGGTTGTTGGATCTACGTTGTCTTCTTGGAGTTAAGGCTCAGGAAGTAGTCCTCACTGACTGCAATAACTCTTTCCATTGCCTGTTGCAATTCATGTATGCTACCGTGTCATCACATCTTATATTGTTCGTTAACTCACCGTTTATTTTTATGCCCTATGTTACATTTTCCATACAGGTTCGAGCAGGTTGTTGGATCTACGTTGTCTTCTTGGAGTTAAGGCTCAGGAAGTAGTCCTCACTGACTGCAATAACTCTTTCCATTGCCTGTTGTAATTCATGTATGCTACCGTGTCATCACATATTATATTGTTCGTTAACTCACCGTTTATTTTTATGCCCTATGTTACATTTTCCATACATTTTTTTAAATATTTCCTCGGAGTAAAAATTGAAGAGGATTGGGGATACTTGTCGTCAATACCTGTCTATCGAAAATTATATATTAGTTGTTAATAAAGTCCTTTTCTAAAATCCACAAAGCACAAATGCACATCCTGACGTAGATGTTGCGGCACATGGCGCTGGGAAAATTTTACCGACCGTGGGAAAAAGCGGCATCCTTTGATGTTTGCACCTGCTCAGGTGTTCGGGTGACATCACGCTTACTGACAAGTCGAATCATTTTTTTCTTTTCCTTTCTTTCGTCTTCCTCTTTCGCTAATCTCATGTTACCTTCTTCTATTCACTAATTGAACGTCCACTGCTTGACAGGGGAACCCAATATTTTATACACTGTTACATATAAGCTTTCGTTCTTTCGTCTAGTGCTCGACACAGATTTTTTCGCCCAGTACTCTACATAGGTCTACGATTCTTTCCTCCAGTGCTATACATAGGTCTACGATTGTTTCCTCCAATGCTTTATATAGGTCTTCTTTTTTTTTGTCCACGGCTAGACACAGATCTTGTCGCAAATCATCAAAGTGTCCCACTGCCCAAATTAGATAACCAATATTTTCTTCTTTTCGTCCGTTGTCTACTTTTTATATTTACATTGCCTTATAAACAACTGGAGAGCGAGTTTGCTTCTTTAGTTCCAAGTGTTTTCCGAAAGACAAACTGCGATTTATCAATATTTGACTTACATCTATTATACATTCTTTAATGAACAATCTTGGTGAAAGCTTTAGTGATGTTATAGATCAAGCTTATAAGTCGATATAGTTATCACAGAGCTGGGCATTTGTTTTCTTCGAGATTGTAATAAATGTCGACTGCAGCCACTACTTCGCGAGTTTTCGGCTATTATGTATTTTGTTAAAAAGTGCAACTAGATTATCAAGGAATTGTTTTTTTGATTTACATAGGATCTTTAGTATTTCGTAGTGTACATTGTCCAGACGTGCTGCCTTGTTGTTTTTTAGTGCTGCAGCTGCAATAGTATCTTCTATCTCTGATTTACGGATAGAGGATCCTGTTTCTCCTTCTTCTATAGCTGATGATTAGTCCCGTCCGATGAAGATAATTTCTTTGTGTAGGATTTCCATGTTTCTAAGATTCTTGATGGCTCCGAGATAACATCTTTTATGCTGTTGGCTGAGTTATTGACATTGTTTAGATGTCAATTAGTTCAAGTCATTTTAAGGTCTTTAAAAGTTAATTGCTTGTTAAAAACTACCTGTTTTAAGTTTACAGTGAGTGAAATTGCATTTTAATTATCGATAGAAAATGAGAAAAATATTTCTTACTCCTAGAGTGTTCCAAATATGCACCATAATAAGGTAAAATCCATTTAATTTTGCCGAAAATTATGGCAACTGATTTCTTAACCTCTAAAGTATTTGATGAAAATATTTTTTCTGCTTAAATAACATTTCTGTTCATAATTAAAGTATTTAGACTTGCTAAATATAGATAAATTTGTTAAAATTTCTTGACATAATCAATCTTTTACTTACATTATTTTACCTCTGAAATTATGTTGCAGATTGTTGCAAGAACTTGCTTAGGATAAGTGAAGTTGAGATTGGGTGTATAGTACTCGAAAATGGCGATATTACAAATAAAGTAGCTAAAATTAAAGGAAACAAGCGTAAAAGGAAACCAAGTACATTGAAACGAGAAATGAATGGACTGATACACAGTAGCAATACAGCTCCCAGTCCCTTTCGATCCACAGGCACTCAATGAACATTCGCTTATGGCCCCTGTAGACTAGAAAATATTCGAGAACTTTTGCCAAATAGGCAACTCACACTCTAGATGCAACTAGAGGCGACTCCATTTTTTACCGCAATTAGCTAAATATCTCACTTTGAGATTTGCACACAGAGAGAAATCGATATTCTGTGGTGTCCCGATTTCATTGCACAATTTTGGCTATCCTTAGGGAGGATACAGCCGCAGCTGTCTTCAATGCGATACTAAATGTATCTTTTTACATAGGTATTCAATCATAAATTTTATAATTACTAACAAAAAAAATTTCTGAAAGAACCGTTTTAGCAACCAAGCCCTTTCACCTCAGACTAATCTTTAAAAACGATTACCTCCGCAAGGCAACAACATCCACCGAACAAACACCACTAGTGAGACAACACGATTCCAGTGTTAGAACAAAACCCACAAAACAAACTACGTCTTAAAGTGGTGATAAAAACCTAAAAAAGGACACATACATATACCCACCGAATACAACCAAACGATAGTACCTGACTTGACGATTGTAAGTGCGACCTTGCTGAAACGTCGTTAATGGTTTTTCTTAAAACCAAAACTATTCAACGTGGACTCAAACCCGCAAAACCACTTCCAAGGTTTTCATCACTCTGTTTATAGAAAACCCACCCATACCAATCGTTACTTGCATGCCAATCTCATTATCCACCTTGACAAATTAATTCAGTCATTAATTCTCTTCTCTCCAGATCAATACGCCTTTGCGATGATGCAAGTAGACCCGCTGAGCTCTCTAGTTTAAAACAATCCCTCATTGAAAACGGTTTCAGCGAAAATCACATCAATAGAACCAGTCACAGACATCAATCTCTCACTCAATCTCAACCCAAAGACTCAGACCCTCATCACACAAAAATTTTTCTTCCTTGCATCAATGGTGTCATCAAAAACCTACAAAATACCTAAATCAAGAGCAATAAAGACAATATTTATATGTCCCCCAACAAAAACTTTCATCTATTGTCCGATTAATTAAAGACAATATTCCAAATGAACAATATGGAGTTTATGAAAATCCTTGTACAGAGTGCCCCCGATCTTATACTTATAGGTCAAACAAATCGTAGAATCCAAAATAGCATTTATAAACATTCCATTTCTGTTCGCAATTCCGACTTAATTTCAGCTATAGGTCAACACAATCTTCATACAGGTCACAAAATTGATTTTGAAAACTTTAAAATCAGAGACCCATCTGCTTCTATAAACCAAGAATTATTCAAGAAACCATAAAAATTGAAAAAAGACCAAATTGTCTTAATAAAAGAGATAACAGCATCCGGTTACCTTTGACGTGGAGAAAATCCCGCCATCAGTAATGTTAGCGCCCACCCCCACCCAAACCACGTCACCATCGACGGTTTAAATTAATCGTTCTTTGTTCCCAGTAGCAATAGTGCAGTGATTAGTTATCAGTTTAGTAGTGTATGGGGGGTCCACCTTTATTCATCACCACGCATATTCGTTACATCTGATGCCCCGCTTGCTATCTCGAAGGTTCTTGAACATGCCTCATCGTTCTGAGAGGTGCAATCGTTGTATAGGGTACGTCGAAATTAGTTTTTTCGTTACACTGCTCCTCTTTTTGATCTGAGCGTCCTGATCAGCAACTCTGTATGTAGGACCCGGATGGCGGAATATACAGGACTCTCCAGCTCTGCATAACCTCTTAAGAAAAAATAACAGGCTTCTGTCGTTTAAAGGAACAACCTGTTCTGGTTAATGCACCACACAGTAATTCGTAAATCCAAACCCTCCAGTGCTTGGCCTATTTTTGGTATAGCCAAGTGCTTGATGTCATAATTTCACACGATTTTCTTCAAATAGTTAGAACACTAACTGTCCTCGTAGCTTGCTTTGTCTGTATATGACTTCCTGGTTACCATATACAGCAAAGATCGAGGACCATCTTCTAATCGTAGTACTCTTTTAACTTTAGACTGCTGATTTGTTAACTTATCCAAGCGACCGAGCTTCTTATTGAATACGGACGAAATTCCTTTTATCCTTTCTTTAGACGAGGTCTTGGGTAACACAGTGGGCTAGAGAGACCTTTTCTGAAACACTAAAAAGACCCTGCTGAACTTCTGTGGTCACACCAAATCTAGCACTCTTTCTTTCTGCATAATTTGACATAAATTCATTAAAACTTGGTTGTCGGTCATTTTTGATCTTATATTGAAGGATTCGTACTTCTTCCGTTTCATTTGAGCCAGCACATGGCGCAAGACGATTTATATGAACAGCTGTTAGTTTACCTTTTGACAACTTTTGAATTCGGTATATTACGTCATTTATTCTCTTTTTCATTTCATACGGACCTTCTCATTGATTCTGCAGTTTAGAAAACATGCATCGACGACGTTGTGGATTATAAAGCCAGACAAGATCACCTACTTCAAAGCTTTCATTCTTGCATCGACAATCATATTGATCTTTCATTCTGTCTCGGGCTGTTTGGATGTGTTTGACCGAACATCAGTCAGGTTGGTGTCTGGCTGGTAGTTTCATTTGACAGGTGTTAACCCATCGTTCGGTTCATTCTCTCGACCATTCCATCTGATTAAGGATAAAGGGGGTCGTTCTGATCTTATTGACACCAATCAATTTACAAACGTCTTGGAAGAGGGTTCACTCGAAGTTCGCCCTTGGTCGCAGTGGACCTTCAAGAGAACACCAAATCGACTTAAGAATTAGTTAATCAGTACCTCTGCAATGGTAGCAGCTTCTTGATTTGGCATCGCATAGGCCTCAGTCCATTTCGTAAAATAATCCATAGCTACCAGGATACATTTATTTTCATCATCCGTTTCTAAAAATGGGCCTGCAATTTCGACTGCTACTCTTTCCATAGGACTACCGACATTGTACTGTTACATGGGTGCCCTCTTTTTACCAACTGGACCATTACTGGTTGCACACAGTTCACATTTCCGGCGCCATCTTCTTACATCATCTTTACAGATCACCCAATATAACCGTTCTCGGACCTTTTGCAGTCTTCCTAATACCAAAGAATCCACTTGATGCATTGTCATGCAACTGACACAATATTTCTGATACTTTACTTTTAAGTACAATCAAACCTTCATCGTTCTTAAAGGTTCTATACAGAAGATCATCTTTTAGTACCAAGCAATTTCATTGACTCCAGTAGAACATGACTTCTGGACTATATCTACTAATGTCTTGCCAAGAAGGTATCTCACCTCGAGATATCCTATTCAATACTTTTTTTATACATGGATAGACTCACGGGGCAACTGCATAACCGGAAAATGTTTCAACTTTATACAGAGAAATGCAAATAAGAAGATTTAGAAACAGTCAAAGAAAATATTTATTATGACATTTTAATTTTCATTTTAAGGCACGAGCTACAGACACTTGCCATTTATGCGACAATTTGTATGACACCGTAAGTTTAAAAAAAAAGATCAAAAAAACTTAAATGACTCGTAGAAAAAGTACTTTAGAGTCAAAGTCAAGAAAAAAAATCTGTTTTCAGGCCAAGAGAGTGGATAAACATAGTAGCTACTGTCGAAAAAATCAGTTAATTTATTTTATATAACCAAAATGAAGAGAGAAAAACGTATCTGGGAAAAAAGTCCGAAGTTTACATTTCTTCTTCTTCCTGTTTATAAGAGATTCTGCTTATTCATTGGCGAATTAATACCTCTATGGAAGGTTGTCACTCTATCTTTTGCGAGGTCGTCCGATACTTCTTCTGTCGAGTTGTGACTTATCTCTTGCTATTTTGACGACACGGGTCTCCCCGATTCTGCTTATGTGGTCGTTTCATTATTTTTTTTATTTAGTGTCCATTTATTTATACAATGTAAGTTACATTTTCTTCTCATGTCTGCACTTCTCTTTCGATCTCTCAGCGTATTTTCTGTAATTCTTCTCACTACTCTCATATCTGATGAAGGTAAATTTAATGCTTTATAAAAAATAGCTTAACTACTATAAAAATAATTATATGCTTTACCAATACGGCATTAAGTAAAAATATGCCTCGTACAAAACAAAAAAAAGTATAAATTAATATTGGAAAAAACACAACGAAAAGCTTTGTTAAGGATCTTCTGCGCATACCGGACGGTTTCGACTGTAGCGACGAATGATAACTGTGCGGACTGTGAAGTTAATGATACAGCCGAGCATTACGTATTTCAATATAATAGGTCCAATCAAGATAGAGTCAAAATGTATACCAAAGTAGGCATATCCAGAGCGTAGCACATAATAATGGTTATGAGAAGGGGAAAAACTATTTTAGGGATGTTTTGAATGCAATAACAAGAGCCCCAAAAGGGGAAATCCGGTCGCACACGCCAGATACGATTCACCTGGTATGAAGTTTAGAAGATTTCCACTCTCAAAGAAAAACAAGAAATCAAATTCAATATGTTATAAATAAACGTTGTTAGATAATATCAAATCAACATTTCAAAACTTCAAGCCAAGGAAAGATCTACCAAGTTGGTAAATATCGTTCAGGAGCAGCTATATTCAAACCAGGAGACAAACCAGCAAACTGTAGACCTGTGATGCTGATTAAGAAGAAGCACATGGCAGATCTGCTGACTTACATTCCACCTCCTACCGATTGTTTTATAAAAGTTTACCAGTATTAAAGAATGACAGAACAGGAACTTTTAATTAATAAGAAAATAGAAAATAATGTCAGTGCTAGTGACTTAAAATTAGGGTGGACAGTTCGATGTAAATATCAGAATCAAATTGTTTTCTAATGCCTCTTTATCCGATTCTTCTCGATCGACGATGGTAAACAAATGGTTGAAGTGTGGAGTAAAAATTATAGTTTTATTGATAGCTAGGGGAAGTGTGCCTATGTTGGACCCCTGCCTATGATGGACCACCTGCTGTAATTTCAAATATGGCGCGGTTACATGCACATCGCTGGTTGCCGCTTGCGCACGAAGTTTGTAGTTTAGTATTTGCAAAGTTTCAGACCCGTGGCGGTTATAACAGTAAATTTGTGAAATAAAATTAAAATTTGGTGTTGCTGATCTAATAAAATTTTTTGGTATGTAATACTTTACTGGTAACATACATTAAGCTAAGTGTTTCTTTTGTTTTGTATAAAATGACTACACTTTCTTTGTCAAATACTATACTTTGTTTTAGGTTAGAATGGTCAAAACAAAAGTAACAGAATTAAATTTACTGTCTTGTCTATTAACCTATGATGGACCCCTTTGTCGTTACCTATGACGGACTAGGGGTCCATCATAGGAAAAAGGAAATAAGTTGCTACTTAACGATTAACATAATACATTTTACAGGGATGGATCCTCATAAAAGGCAACAGTGGAATGAGAGTAATATGCAGCAAGCTTTAAAAAGCATACAAGAAAAAACTATGGGGTTTAAGTTGGCAGCAAAAACATTTAACATTCCAAAAACGACTTTGAAAAGGCGCTTTAATAAGCAGCAAGGAAGTACCAAAGGTGATTTGGGAGGACGAAGACCAATATTTTCCACTGCTATTGAAAAGGAAATTGCTGACCATATTATCACCATGGAAGCTCGTTTTTTTGGCCTGACCAGTAAAGATTTACGAAAACTTGTATACGAAGTAGCTGAAATAAACAATATTAGCCACAGTTTTAATAAGGAAACCAAGATGACAGGCTGGAAATGGGTCAGAGGCTTTTTAAAGCGAAATCCACGATTATCATTACGAACTCCAGAAAATACTTCGTTGGCAAGGGCTCAAGCTTTTAATAAACCAAATATATGTGCCTATTTTACAGCATTAGCACATATATTAGACGAGTTTCAATTTCCACCGGAAAACATTTATAACATGGACGAGTCCGGTTTGACAACTGTGCAAAAGAGATCGCAGAAGATTTATGCTAGTAAAGGTCGCAAACAAGTTGGTGCTTTAAGTAGTGCAGAACGCGGTCTACATATTACGGTCGTATGTGCAATGAATGCAATTGGAACATATGTTCCTCCTGCTTTGATTTTTCCTCGACAGAGGAAGAAAGACGAACTTATGATCGATGCACCTACTGTAAGTGTAGCCTTCGCTCAAGAAAACGGATGGATGACTTCCGACATTTTCTGTCTCTGGCTGCAACATTTTTTAAGGTATTCAAAGGCTTCTAAAACCAACCAAGTTTTGTTGTTACTCAATGGTCATGGTAGTCATAAAAGTTTTGAAGCTCTCCAGTTTGCAAAAGAAAACGGTATTATTATGTTTTGTATTCCTGCTCACTGCTCTCATCACGTTCAACCCTTGGACGTAGGATTTTTTAGACCACTTCAAACTTACTACGGCCAAGAAATTCAATTATGGCTGCGACAGAATCCAGGTAAAACAGTTACCCAATTTAAAGTAGCCAGTATCTTTAATAAAGCATATTTAAAAAGTGCTCTTCCATCAAATGCATTTAAAAAGACAGGAATAGAACCGTTAAATCCAGATGTCTTCGAGGATTTGCAATTTTTGCCGTCTATAACAACAGATAGAGAAAATTATGAACAAAACCCACTACCAGGATGTTCTGACGAGAACTCACTACCGGAACATCGGAACCAAAATGTTTCTTCGATTAAAGGTTTATCAAAAATCACTGATCAGAAATCAACATCATCGTCAGTCCTAAACATCTCGGTCGAAGATATTTGTCTTCCTCCTTTAGCTGGAGTATCTGAAGTAACTCAGAAAAGGGGTAGAAAACGGGGTAAAACAGGATATTTAAATTCAACGCCAGAAATTGATGATATAAAACAAAAAATTGCAGAAAAAGAAGCAAAAAAAAGAAAAAAAGACGCAAGAAAAGTAAAAAGGCAAGTTCGTGTTTCAACTACAAACAGTTCTGAAGACGATTGTGAATCTTCCTTTGAAGAAGACGACTCAGACGATGCAGCTTGCATTTACTGTAACGAACTATTTTCGCATTGACGATCCAAAGAAAAATGGATTCGTTGTCAAGTGTGTAAGAATTGGTGTCACAATAAATGTGCAGATGTAAATCCTGGACGTAAACAATTTGTGAATTGTGCATGTAACTTTTTTCTTAAAAATACCTATTTGTAATATTATTTATCGTTTCGAATATCTTTTGGTTTAATAAAATAATTTGGTATTTACTTATTTTATACAAAATGCAACGGGTCCATCATGGGCGTATCAAAGGGTCCATCATGAGCGCATATATGCCCATGATGGACCCTTAACAGGATTTTAGTAAACTATGAATAACTTTTGTCATCTTAATTTTTATCAAAATTTGAAACATTTGCATATTATACAAATAACAAGACGTTATGTGGTCATATTTAAAGCCCGCTAAATAAATAATTAAAATTATTAGGGAGCTTTTTCCTTAAGGGGTCCATCATAGGCACATTTCCCCTACTGATAACTACACTTTAGTTGTTGGTTAGGTAACTTTATATAATAGACTGCTCTCAAATGAGCTCAAATCCCCAATTTATAATTTTACAAATAATGTATACCTCTGCACAGAGGTTATTGCTTCTATCATACTAGCAAACTTTGAACTGTGAGTTTACAATACAATTCAATCTAGACCGTTATTGCAACACTTAGGAAGTTCAATTAGAAAATATATTATTTGGCAATTTATTAAGTTTGTAGGTTTGCAGGTTGAATGGACTCTAATTATTAAAATACTACTCGATATGTTTCACAATGTTTCAATTATACACGGTCCTCTGAAACTATAAAAGGTTAAGAAGTTAAGAATAATGTGAGATTATAAATTAAGGGATTAATTTGCGATTGAAAGTATTGGCCACTATATAGAAGAAACAGACGACCAATAGAAAATATCTAAACACATATAAAATATAAAATAATAATAATATAACAATAATCACAACACTAATTCACTCGGTTTTCGAATAATTATCTCACCCGAGCAGTACTACCTACAACTTGAATATCTAGAATTTATGATTCATCTAAACTATCTAATTCAAATCTAAGCTCATTAAGTGAAACTGATCTAGGAGGGGCTTTCTATAAAGTTTTACTTAAATTTGGTTGTGATACCATATGTCTTCGAGGAGCTGGATGAGGTTGGATGCAAAAACCTTGATGCTTTTGTTTTCTGGCTCTCTTGGAGTTTCTAATATATCTGACTACCTTCCACATAATGACAATCAACATAACAATGAATATAGTGACTAGTCCCGTGGTTAAATGAGAAATCCACTGATGGTTAGCAATGGTTTTCCACGTGTGTTCGAATTAATTTTGGTCAAATTGCTCTGCCTCAAGTACAATATTTGGCAACTCATCTCCCCGAATATTTATATTATGTCTGGGAATGTTGGTCTACTTTATGATTGGCCTCTGCATAAGCTCTTCAATGGAACTGACGGGAGTCTTTAAATAACTTACAATTCTGTTTTCAATCCATTACTGGATGTGAGTAATGTTATGTTTCGGGTCTGAGCAACGCATTTTGGTGACAGCTTTATAAAACTCGTTTGATTGATTATATGTTCAGATCGAGAACCGTCACACATTATAGCTAAATTTATAGCGTATGGTGGACTCACTAGTCAAAGGCTCGGTATGCTCATTTTCAACCAACTGGCTTCCTTTATCGTGTACTCTATTATATTGCAGGTGGTGTTGGTAGTTTTATCATATAATTCATTTAAGATACAGTTTGGCTGGGTATCCATATTAATGATTTCCATTGGTGAACATGCCAACTCTCCTTTGTGTAATTCTATACACCTTCCTTTATCTTTATATATCCCTTCAAAATAGTGTAAGTTATTGTAATCTACTACAAGTAGATTCCTTGGGACAAACAATGAGCGCACAATACCACTTAATAACATCACTGCGATTTAACGCTTAAATTGTTCTTTTCATGAGTCTGCTAAGCAGTAACGCTGCACACATTTGTAACTTCGGCAGTGTTGTTAAACCTTTAACTGGTGCAACTTTTATTTTGGCTACTATAAGGCTTGTTTTTAAATCAGGACATAATGTTCTAGTATATATTACTGCTCCGTATCATTTCGTAGACGCATCAGCAAATCCGTGGAATTCTATTCTCCCTGAATTGGTAAGATTATTCCACCTAAGTATTACTATCTCTTCGAGGTGTTTTAGCTGTGAGTAATACTCAATCCATCGTTTTTGATTAGAATTACCCAATTCTTTGTCCTTTTTGTCCTTTTTGTCCACAAATCTTTTGTTATTTTTTTATGTTCGGTTATATTTATTTTAAATGTAATTACATCTTCAACCGGTGATCAGTCCCTAGCGTTTTATGTATATCTTCTTTGTCTAACGTTTTGTGATCGACCCTTTTTAGTTCCTCCGGTATGGTTTCCATTTAATCTTGACTATTACTAAGCCATTTTCTTAACACAAAACCCTCTTTCTTGAACATTTTTGTTAACTATGTTTGAGTTTGATGAGCTTCAGCCAACGTTTCTGATTCAGCTAGCACGTCGTCTACGTACATGTTGTGTTTAGCAATTTCCGCAGCTAGTGGATATTTTAATTTCTCGTTATTACATAATTCCGTATCGTTCTTAATGCAAGGTATGGCGCTGCATTCGTACCGTATGTTACTGTTGACAACTGATACTCCTTTATTGGTTCTTTTACAGACTGTCTCCATAACATCTTCTGGTAAATTTGATTTTCTTCAGCTGTCTTTATTTGCCTAAACATTTTCTCTAGATCTGCCGTATATGCTATTTTGTACGACCTCCAATTTATTAATATATTTTGTAAGATCTTGTTTCAAACGAGGTCCAGAGTTCATTATATCATTGAGACTGATTCCTGTTGAACTTTTACTGGAAGCTTCACACACGGCCCTGCATTTGGTTGTGATACTATCCTCTTTTATTACTGCATGATGAGGAAGGTAATACTCTAGCTTATTTATGGTTTCGGTTTTATTAAATGTCATGTGACCTAAGTCTTCATATTCCATCATAAATTTTCTGTAAGTACTTTTTTTCTAGGTTTCTGTCTCTTTGAAATTTCTTCTCTAATTGCAGCAGTCTCACATATGCTAGCTGTTTTGAGTCCCCTAATAGGCTTGTATTAGATTTGAAGGGTATTTTAACTTCAAATCTTCCTTCGCTATCCCTTTTTACGATTCTTTTATAATATTCTTCACATATTTTTTTCTACTGAAAGAGTATTGCTTTGATCTACTTCTTCTAACTCCCAGTATTTTTTTATTTCTTCATCTGTCGTCTAGATATCACGCTGAGTACTTGTATATTAGGGATATTCTCTTGCTGTGCTTTCCTTGATAATATCCAACCCAATTTTGTATTTTGGGTGAGCAAACCATACTTCGAAAACCGGCTCGAATGATCACTGGACAGTTCGATGTAAATATCAGGATCGAATTGTTTTCTAATGCCTCTTTGTCCGATTTTGTTCGATCGACGATGGTAAGTAAATGGTTGAAGTGTGGAGTAAAAATTATAGTTTTATTGACAGCTACTGATAATTACACTCTAGTTGTTTGGTTAGGTAACTTTCTATAATAGACTGCGCTCAAATGAGCTCAAATCCCCAATTTATAATTTCACAAATAATGTTTACCTCAGCACAGAGGTTAATGCTTATATCACAGACCATACATACTCACAGTATGTATGGTTTGTGGCTTATATCATATAATATTTTTAAAAATTCAGAGAGCACCTAAGTCAGTTTTATTTTTATTTGTATTTTTTCGCTAATATTTGTTGTTTTGTTTTATTTTTCTTTTAATTTGGTGTGCGTCTTGCAATAGAGAACGTATTATCTAAATTTACAGTAGTGTTTTTTATAACCAATAATAATAAAAATCCGTTTATTTCATTTTGTTTGTTTTTACATGAACTAACATACACTGATTGAATTCTGAACCCTGCATATTAAGAGTAAACTAGCTGTATGCTACGAAGTAATAGACCAAAAGACAATCAAAATAAGTAGAAGGCGAACTTGTCCGCTGACATTTTTCATTAATATTGTTATGCGTCTATATTCAGACTGTGATAATTGTGTGAAACAGGAAAACGGATAATGATCGATACATTTTTCTTAGATTAGGCTATTAATACACCTGAAGAACATTCAGAAGCCTTATTTTTATACAAAATATGCAAGTGAGTTTCTTAGTACATTATTATTACCGTATATTTATTAGATTTTAAAAAGATATTACCAATGCCTAAAGTCCTTGATATTATTTTTCATTGATTTCTACATAAATATATATTGTTAGGTATCTGACACTGAATGTGAATATCTCATCACTTTATAGCAAATGGGAAAATTTTTAAAAGTTTTTTTTTATATTCTTTAATTGTTTATGAGAAATGAGAATCTTTGTTCTTCCTACTTCTTCACTTTGACTTAAGAGATCCTATGTATTAGCATATTCTATCTATAAAATTCTTAGTTGTGAATACATCTTGCAAAGTTTGTCCGGTTAGGTTAGGTTTGTCCTGCTAGAGGATATATTTATTATAGTTTAATATGTCGGGAAGAACCTTACAAGATGCTGTTGGCAGAACAAGACTAGCAACAATTCTTTCTTTATCTAGCCTCTTCTTCATTTAATGCATTTCTGTGAGAGATTAGAAAACACATGGATTTTAAGGCTGCTGCCATGGTTCACTTTTAGCAAAAACTTTCAATATCAAAAACGACAGTCAACATAAGCCAACAAGAGTTCTGTGAAAATTAAATGTTTCCAGATGAAGTTTTTCTAACTGTTGCATACTATTTTCTGCACTTTTCTTACTATTGCAAACATTTTTTGATAAAGAGGTCATCCTAGTGACGAAAATTAGTATAACTCTATATAGTTATATATAAATGCATAACTATACCTAGTTGTGCATTTTTGCTGTCTTCTACAGATCAAATTAGAGTAATATTTTGGAAAAATATTGAATTTGAAGTAAATAAGATTTTTAGTTGCTGTTTTGTTTTAGGTAACAAATGGCACGTGTGACTTTCAATACCCAGGATATAGATCGATTCAATGATAGAATACAAAATGTGTTACAAAATCCACCATGTAGGAGCATATACCATAACTACCTCTTTCAGTATAAAAGAATGTACTTGGATGCATTTAAACTTTGGCTTGAAGCCAATGATACCAAAGAATATAATGAAGATAAATTTTTAGATTTAATTGAAGATGTGGATGAATTCAATATGAATCCATTATACAGCTTGCAGGAGCATGATCACAAAATAGATTTTATTAAACAAGAGTGTTGTAGAATACTCGAAAAAACACGGGCATCTTTTATTGTTTACTTAAGGCGGCATCACATGTAAATAATATATTTATTGAATAAAGTTGTTTGTTATATTTTTACTAAGATGTTTAATATTAAAATTAGAAAGAATGACAGGTTTAAATTGATGATACCATAGATGTAGTAATAATAAACTAGATGTAGAACTGGAGGAAAATAAGTACAGCTGATTTTTAAAGTTTAGTGCTCATGTTGTCTGCAGGTGAAACAAATAGGGGGGCAAAAAAATGTAAACAAGTTTTTAAAAATTTCATTTCTTTCCCATGATACATGGAATTTTGTTAGAGTGGGTTTTTAAAGTAAGATAATCTCCTGTTCATCTAGAACCCATTCAGACATTGTCTGAGGGTCAGCAACAACCCCTAGTAGAAATCTTACCTTGCCATGCAGGGTATCTGTTAAAAGCTTTAACATCATGCTTTCTTTTCAACAAAATTGTGACAAATAATAAAGCTTTTACCATAACCCATTTAAGAGTTTTTACCGAATTATTTAGTGGCTTGACTCATGTGCACCTAGTAGTACACTAATGATGGACTTTTGGTCTGAAAATGTTCTGTGATATATCCCAAAAGGGTCTTTTTAATTGTATACCTTTCATAAAGGATTTTTTAAATAAAGCTTTTGTGATTCATGGTAGGTATATATCTAACTACATGAATTTCTTTTTCCTAAATTGTATTCAATGTTTTTATTTAAACCACAATGCTATCATTCTTATACTTCTGTTGGAATATACTTATTTACACTAACATACAATGACTAGTACATCCATCCATCTATTCTTTCATTTTTTTAAACACAGGATTGAGACCAGAATTCAAAACTCAATATTGACAATAATTTTGTCATTGGAGAATGGACAGACTACAGCAGCAGTGTTTTAAGCTTTCATTAAGCAGCTTTTTTAAAATTCATTTTACAACACAATTTATTAAATTAACTTTTTAAGAAAAAGAAGAAAAATAATAATTGTTGAATTATTTGGAGGGCTCAGAATTAAATCAGTGTCACTAAATATAAAAACTGAGAAAATTGACTTTCGTTCAAAACTTATTGTAATTAAATAATGACTCCCATATAAGTGCTAATAATAATTTTTATTGAAAGGTAACATACTGATAAACTTAAATATAAGAAAAGTTAATGAAAATAAAAAGCGTTTTTATTTTTGATACATTTAAAGAAGGAAAAATGGCTTATGCTAAGTGTCTACTGAACTAAAAAATAAAATAACGGGAAAGCAGTTAGTCTATGTAATTATCTGAATCGTCACTGTTATTATTAGACGCAAGTTGGCTTATCACTGAAGTTGAAGCTCGAGGTTTAGCCCTTTCCATTACTGGAAAATCTTTATAAAAGTTGTGGTAGTGCAGTAGAATGTATAAGGAAGCAAATCAAACATGTGTTTCTTTTTTAAGTCTGACAGGTCTACGATTTGGGTAGAGTTGATCCTGAACAATATTAAAAAACTTCCGAACTTTTTTGCAATGTTAATCTCGTAAAATGGAAAAACTTCTTGCAGTGTTTCTTTATTGAAAATAGATCTCGGTTTATTTTTGGAATTTCTGAGCCATTTTATGTTCAACCAGTTAACTTTTCCCCCTGTATTATCGATTTTTCTATTACTGATGCTGTTTTCCAACATTCTTGTCGAAAGAAATTCTTCACGTTTCATTTCAATTATTTGAAATGAATTAGTCTTCTTAGCAGTGGAAACTAAATTGATTTAATCTTCGCAGGACCATAAATACTACTACTACTAAGGATTTCCACAGTTTTCACTGTCTTCCTTCACTCAACTGTTTTCTCCAATTTTCCCTGTCATTCCAGTCTCCATCTCGCAGGGTTCTTTTCTCCATAGCCTCGTCGATTTCATCTCTGAATGACCTTCGGGGTCTTCCTCTCTTTCTTCTTCCAATCGGGCTCCATTCTGTGATTTTGTTTATCCAGCGTCCTCTGTCCGCTCTTCTGACGTGGCCGTACCAGGATAGTCTCTTCTCCTCTATATAGTCGATTATGTCTGATTGCACTCCCATTCTCCGCTCTGCGTTTTCAATTCTGTCTCTTTTTGTAAGTCTACAGCTTCTCCTCAGTAACTCCATTTCTACTGCTCTTATTCTACCTCTATTTCTCTTGTTTATTGTCCAGTTTTCGGACCCATATGTCAGGATACTTCTTGTCAGGGTATTATATATTCTCTTTTTTGTCTTTATCGTAATGTTCTTATCCCACAACACTGAGTTTAGTAGTCTTATACAGTTTCTTGTTTGTCTCAGTCTGTTGTTTATATCTTCTTCTGTTGTTCCCTGGTTCGATATTATGGTTCCTAAATACTTGAATTTATCTGTTCCATTTATTTGTCTTCCCTCGTCTACCTCTAGGTTTCTCATATCCTTGTTTTCTGTTGTTAGGTATTCGGTTTTCTCTAAGTTTATTTCCATTCCGTTGTTTTTATATTCTTCTTCTAGTTTTCTGAGCATAAAGCTGAGATCTTCTTCATCTTGTGCGATGACTACTTGATCGTCGGCAAAACTTAAGGTGTATAGGTATTCGTCTCTTACTGGTATGCCCATTCCTTCGCACTTTCTCCTCCATGGTTTGAGTGTCTTTTCCAAAAATAATTTAAACAGAGTAGGGGACGTAGCACAGCCTTGTAGAAGTCCTTTTGTCGTCTTAAATGGATTGTAGGCTTTATTTCCACATTTAATAGCTACTTTGTTTTCTTTGTATAGTGCTTTAACTGCTTTTCTTAGTGTTTGTCGGATTCCGAGATCATTCATTGCTTCCCATAATTTGACTCTAGGTATTGAGTCATATGCTTTCTTTAGATCAACAAAGGCCAGATGGACCGGTCTACCTTTTGCCATTTTCTTCTCTATCAGTTGTTCTAATGTGTACGTATGATCTAGGCATGATTTTCCTACTGTGAACCCTGCTTGGTCTTCTCCAATTTTTCCTATTATTTCAGTTTCTAGTTTTTCCTTAATAATTTTCCCGTAAAGTCTACCTACCGACGATATTATACTAATTCCTCTATAGTTTTCACATTTTTTCCTGTTTCCTTTCTTATGTATGGATGTGATGTATGCTTGTGTCCATTCCGCAGGTATTTCTTCTCCATTTAGTCCTCTTTCGAACATTCTATGTAGCATGCGGAATAACTTTTCCGTTCCGTTTTTAATTAGTTCGTTTGGTATTCCTCCGGGTCCTTTTCCTTTTTTGTTCTTCAATGTCTTGATTGCTCTCTTAACTTCTGCCAGGCTTATTTCTATCTGGTCGTATGCCCCATTTCCTGCATGTTCTATATTCTCTTCCTGAAATTGGGGACGGTTTTCTGTAAGTAGTTCTACGTAGTATTCTTGCCACTCGTTTTCACTAATTTTGCAGATCTGGGTTTTCTCTGTCTTATTTCGTTGAAGTGCTTTTAATATTCGCCATGATTCTGAATTTCTCGTTCCTCCTATGTCGTTCTATCTCTGTGCATGCTTGTTCCCATCGTTCGTTCTTTTCATTTGTTACTCTTTTCTTTACCTCTCTGTTTTTCGCTCTATATAGGTCTAAGTCTTCCTGTTTTTTGGTGTTTAGGTATTTTATGTGTAGTTTTTTCTTTTCTTTTATGCATTTCAATGTGTCTTCCCTTAATTTGATATTCTGATGGGTGTTCCTTTGGTCGTCTTCTCCAAGAGCTTCTAAGGCCGCTGAAATCAGGCAGGTTGTTATGTGTTCATGCATTTCATCTAACGTGTCATATCTGAATTCTTCTAGTTTTTGGTCTAGTCTTCTTTTGTATAAATCTTTTATTGATTCTTCCTGCAATAGATGTAATTTGAGCCTCTTTTCGTTTATTGTCGTTCCCGTTGTAACAATCGATGTATGTTTTTGTTTTGTCCAGATATAGGGGAATTCCATCCATGCCACCACAAGTTTGTGATCTGTTCCACACTCTGCCCCTCTTTTCACTCTGGTGTCTTTCACTTTGATGGAGCTTTTGTGGTTCATGATAATGTAGTCAATAATGGATCTTAGTTTTCTTGTCTCTTGAGTCCATGTGTACTTATGTATATTTTTGTGTTTGTAGAATCCGTTCATAATTTTCAAATCATTTACTTCACATAGTTCTACCAATCTTTCTCCGTTGTCGTTAATTGTGTCTTCTCCAAATGGACCAACTGTTCTGTCATTGTCTTTTCTTAAAGGACCATAAATAAACTCTTTATTCTTTGCTTTGACTCAATAACTCCAAAATCTGCATCATTCGGAAGGTAACTATGACCTGAGGTGAGAAATTTGGGGTCTATTGAAGTAGCGTTCATTTCAGGGTATTGTACGAGTTTGAGCAGTGATAGACTTAGTTTAATATTTCGGTTCTGACCTGTACAACAGTCCGAATATAAAATGATATTACAATTTCCTGCATTCATTTTTAAATGTTTTGTCAAGCAGGAGGCAACTTCTTGTGAACCTTGAGATCCCTCTGTTTCGTCCCACATAAACATGTATCCCTAAACTATGAATTCCAAAATTGTAAACATATAAGGTCATCTTATAATAAGCAACAGACGTGATTAGTTTGGGAAAAGACAAAGCTTTTTGTAGATTGAGTGTAAGAACATAAATGTTTTCATCAGCTAAATTTTTATCTTTGTTAAGCGAATCTCTCGCTAGTTTTGCCTTTCTGTCTTGATAAAGTTGATACATTTTTCTAATATTTAAATCTGGATTTAAATATTTTCTATCTGGAGCATTACAAAGTGTAAAATGGCTCTTATAGCAAGGAAATCTTGATGTGTTCCTTGACTTTCGTGACAAATTTTATTGGTTGATTCTTTGTGACCTCTTTGGTCTATGCAAGAAGCTGGCCTCGTACTACAAGACAGTTTATAGATACGCCCTTCACTCACTTGAAAGGTATCTTTAAGAAATTTCTTACACACACGAAAGGACATGACTGTAGTTAAGTAATACTTTATTAAACTTATACTTACAGAAGTAAAAAAAACTTCAAAATTTGTATATTAGTATAAAAACATTTAATTAAAACTTTTTAAAAGTGTCGTCCAAAAATTATAGATACATAACGTTTTCGATCTAGCTCAGATCATCCTCAGTGCTTTCTTTTGGTACTTGTAGCTAAGACTAAAATTGCAGTGGAGACATCAATATATGGTTTACATATTTAAATTATAATGCGATCCTAGGTCGATGACAATGGTTATAAATGTTAATATTTAAAGAACAACATGCTTCCTGGCTCGACTTGAACACAATACTTTATTGCTTTTAATCTTGGCGCTCGTGATACATTTCTGACGCGACGTGTCTGAACAGAACTATTATGGATCAGTCCACGAAGATAAATGTTCTGCTTTGTATTGTCAGCTAATTTATAAAATTAGTCAAAAATGAGTTGTCGTTCTTCGAGTGTTATATTGGAAAAACAAAGTCGTCTACATTTACAATCAACATTTTGAAACGATTTGCCAGACATATTCGTCCGGTTTCTGTTCGCATAAGCCTTTCCACTAGGTATACCGTCGAACTGCGTTGACTGTCTTTGTCCATCTGTTGGATTCCTTTTGCGCTTTCTCTGCAAACTGTTTTTCTGTAAACTTATAATAATATTCTATTATTTCTATCAGAAACTAGTTTTGGACTAATGTGGATTATATAACACAGTATTGAGTAAGTTTTGTGATTATACTTATATCATTTGAAATGTTGCTTGATCAGCATTAGTATCATCACTTTTAAAAAAATAATAAATTAACTGGAAAATATTAAAGGTTTATTGAAAATTTTCTCAAGAAACTCAAGCTAAACGCTACCAAAAAGTTTAAGTTGGTTGCCAACATTTGCCGTAACTCAACGATTTGAGTTGAGTGACTAAATGACTGAGTCAAATTGAGTCAAACGAGTTGACTAAATTAGCTCGTTGATTGAATAACCCAATTTTGGGTTATTCAATCAACGATTAGCTTAACTTTTTTATAAAACATATTTTTTATATATAACAGAAACTTACTTTCTTTACACATTCTATAAATTTCTAACCGAATTTGATTTTTGACGCTATGTCAAACTGAATTGAATGTTACCTACCTAAAATTTTTTTCTTATTAAGGTCCATTCGCTTAGCTCAGGCATATTTCGACAGATTCATAGTCGGAAACCTACGACACAACAATTCCTACTTCTCAGTATTAATAGCTCAAATGCCTCAAATATACTACTATTGCAGACTTCTTCCTTTGAAAAAAGAATAATTATTCTAAATAGTGGAAGTGTATACAAAACCCATACAGTTTTCCCTGTACATTTAAACTGTAATATTTGAGTTGTTACAATTTAACATATTGTAGTAAAAATAATGTCCATTCGCTTACCTCGGGCATATTTTGACAGATTCATAGTCGGAAACGTACAACACAAATTTTCCTACCTCTCAGTATTATTAACAGCTCAAATATACTTACTATTGCAGACTTCTTCGATTGAAAAAAGAAGAATTCTTCTAAATAGTGGAAGTGTATACTAAACCCATACAAATTTCCCTGTATTTTTAAAATATAATATTTGAATTGTTAGTCTATATTTGTATTATTCACATTGATTATTTTAGTTAATATAGTTTTATTGTTCTATTATTTTTGTTTAATTCTTTGTTAGTTCTATTTTGAATTTTATTATTATGGATAGTCAAAGTTTTCCACTTGTTTCATCAGCTAATGCCTTGGTAAGTTTTTTTTAAATAAATATGATAAATGTTCTTTAGAAGTTAATATTTTTAGATGAGTAAGGATGCTGTTAAATTACTACCATTTTTTAAAATTATTTGCCGAATGAAACTCTGTTGAGGTAAGTTGATCATTAAAATATATTTATCGAATTATGTAAATTATGTTACTAATGTTCTTAATAACAAAAACATATCAATTAACATCCAGTTCAATTGGACAAAGCGTCAAAAATCAAATTCGCTTAGAAATTTATATCATGTATAACGAAAGTTAGTTTCTGTAGATATATCACCATCCCTCCCAAACTATTTAACCTTCTTCTAGAAGACATTTTTAAGATACTAGAATGGAACAACAAGGGTATCAACGTCGACGGATCACCTGCAGTATGACAGCACCCGTATGGTAAAGCTGGATTTATAGATTGACGGACTGTAGACGTAGACGCACTGCAGACGTAACAAACGGACTATAAATTTTATTTCAATTTATAAATCGACGGAGTGGAATTTTTTCGCATGAATAGAAACAGAGGCTAGAGTTGGTGACCATGATACTATAATATTCTTTTATTATTTATTATTATTATTTTATAAATTCTTAACGTTCATTGTAACAAATAATCAACAAAATCAAAATTCGATTATGTTGATAAACAACTTTACAAAATGGTGGGCGGGACAGACAGTTCACTTTGGTTGACAGCACAAAATTCTTCCTTTTGATTGGCCAGACGCAAGTAACGCACTGTAAAAGATGAAAGTTGGCCAACTCTTCCGTTGCAGTGCGTTTCACTTACGTTCCGTCATGCGTTTACGTTCATTTATAAATAAGAGTACACAAAATTATATGTTGATCTTTTTCCAGTGCGTCTACGTTTACAGTGCGTCAAACTATAAATCCAGCTTAACAGATAATGTGTTAACAAAAATACAGAAGAATTCTGGAGAAAGCTCAGAGAAAGGCCCTGCTGAGGGTCGTCTATGCATATAAGACAACTTCGACATTTGTCTTACAAGTAATAGCAGGGGTGTCACCAATTTACCTACTAATGAGAGAAAGAACAGTCACAAACGGCGTGAATGAAAACGAAAAATGTAACTAGAGAGGGGTTACCAACGCGAAATGGCAAAAAGAGTGGAAAAACGAACATACAGCTAAATATAAATGGACAAGAACACTTATACCGGACGTAATAGACTGGATAGGATACGTCCATAGGTGGACTAACAACTTTTTTACACAGTTTTTAAGGGGCACCTAGTAAGGATAGGTAAGCAAGAAGGTGGCAACTGCGTTAACTGAGGGGTTAACGACACTGCGAAATACTACATATTTGATTTCATAAGATTCACGAACTAGAGGGCGGAGCTGTACGAAAGGATGGCAGAAATGAATACAAAGTAGTCCTGGGGGCAATAACTAGAATAATTAAAAGGAAAGAGGTCCTAGAAAGGAAACAATAGCAGACATAAACGCTAAAGGAGAAAAACAAGAGAAGGAAGCCGCGCACATCGGTTAGGACGGTCTAAACAAGACTAGTCGCACATTTGTGGAGGAGTGCGGTTTTAGTTAATATGCAGAGTATCATGGACGCATCTGAGAGCACGACTTCCTAGCACTCGGTTATATCCTTTTACTCTGAATCCAACACGCGTCTTTAGAAGATTTTATTCCCCTTAACGACAAGAAGAAAGATTAAGAATAGATGGATGAGTATACCTACTAGAACGCTACTAGTCACCCATCCCGTGTATATGCAATAATTAATTAAATAAAAACTTTCAGTACTGGGAAGAAGTTCCTAAAAGGCATTCAACCCATCTAGACCTAAGTGTAATATGAATTCCGCGTTATAGGTATCTCTTTTGTAATTGTTTTGACATAAAACAATCGTTTTTCTTGCTTACAATACAAGTTGAAGTTGATAAAGCAAGTCATGCAAAGCATAAAATAAAGTTAACGTAAGCCAGATCTTTCAAAATATTCTTATATTCAGTCATGTTTAATTTTCAAATTCTTACCATCTTACCCCCTTATTTTTTTCGCCAAAAACTAGCTTAATCATAGCGAGTTCTACCTATATAAGTTACAAATCTGTAGATGGTAGGTATGTAGATAACCCAAATCAAGATGTGTGGTGTATAATATTGCTTATCTATCAGTTTAATTTATTCGAGATATATAACCCTAAGATGAACTTACCTTCACCTTCAGACGATGTGACGCCAGCAGGTGACTAAGCGGTAGCTGAGTTTATCTAGCGGAAATAAAGTAATAGACGTAATAAGAATTAATATTATTATATAAGAATTAATATTTTCATGATGTCTATGAATAAAGTACCCTTAGAAAAATAAAAAGGGGCTAACTTCTAGAGTCTTGTCAAAACGGTGTCCTTAGTCAAACGGCGACGTCGTCTCCTGAACGTTCAGCCTCTCCAATATAAAACATAGGAAGTGTTCAAGTTCAAGTGTTAATCGCAGATCGCAGTCAAAATTGGAGAACTGCAAATTTCCGGTTCACCACTGGCGTACCTACTGTCTTTACAGGATTTATCAACATCTGAATTATCTACAAAATTTTGGGGTTTGTCTTTGTGAAGGAAAAAAAAGTTTTGTATAGTGAATACTAAATAATGAAATTATAAATTCAAGTAATTATATTATAAAAAATATTAAATGTTTAAAAATAATTCATAATATAAAGATAATTCTTAAACTGTGTCTTGTGGCAAGGTAAATATCATGTTTTTTATGGGATTAAGGCACAATTGATTGTATTGAAGCAAGTATTGATAGCAAGAAACGCACAATAACTACATAATATATAATAAATGCAGTAGTTCGTCGTAGCGAAATGTTCGATTTACGTCTAAATGTTTCCAAAACTAAAATTCTAGTATTTTTAAAGATACCAACAAACGTACATTTATACGCCAAGGGATAAATAATAGAACAGGTAACATCTATAAAATATTTGGGAGCAAATATCAACAGCCAGTGTAACCCAAAAAAAGAAATCCTATCAAGAATCGAACAAGCGAGGTAAACACTCATGAACATGAAAACATTTTTTACAAGATCAGACCTTAGCCTAGAGCTCAGAATTCGAATGATCAGATGTTACGTTTTCTCTGTTTTACTGTATGGCTGTAAAAGTTGGACAATGGACTCTGAAACGGAAAAAAGAATAGATGCCTTTGAAATGTATATATGCAGACAAATGCTGAGAATTCCATGGATACAAAAAGTTACCAATGGTGAGCGGCGCATGAGTAAACCAAAAACAATTGGCAAAATCAAAGAGAGAAAAATATAATACTTGGGTCGTGTACTGTGGTCATGTGTTAAAAGGTGAAAGATATGAATACATATATATATATATATATATATATATATATATATATATATATATATATATATATATATATTGTTATGATATGTAAAATCGAGAAAAATATTGGTTTGTTTAAAAATATTTCAAAGTTCAAAAACATTAAAATAATTCAGATAAGTAGGATAATATCCAACAAACATTTCGGAGAAGGAAAGTTATTAAATCCTTGGATTTCCTGTACTAAACAAAGTGTAAGCTTTGCATTTATTTCTTTGTTATACTTGAGTGACCCGCATAAGTTTAAGTGAAAGCCACAGACAATTGAACGGGGTTTTTCAAAATACATTAATGCAGTGATTAAAGACAATAGAAGGGATTATAGAAAGTGGTTTTTGTTAGTTTTTAAGAATTATAGAAAAATATTATTTGTAAATAAGTTTTAGGAAATTTATAAGTATAGGTAAAAATTTGTTTGCTATCGAAATGAAAAAATGGGGGAATTGTGACGAGTTGTGATTGGCGGAGATTGAAAAAGGTGGGATAAGTATGTAGGAAAAAGTTTAGCGAGATTGAGGAGAGAGAAAAGATATAGTCAGTTGATTTTCCAAGTCTGTAAGAGGAACAGTGATTGTTCTCTGGTGGTTCCAAAGAAGTAGCAAGCAGTAGTGTTGAATGTTAGTGAGTTTTTGTGGAGTTAGTGTATCTGACAGTAGCTGAAGCAGCAAAATATTGTAAGTCATATTTTCCTACTTATATTCCAAGAGTCACTGTTCAGGCCAACGAGAGATTCAGTTTATCGTAAAGAGAAGATATTCCAAGAGTCATTTTTCACTCGGGCCAACGAGAGATTCAGTTTATCGAGAGGAGAAAGGCTATCATAATTTGAATGATTTTTGCTTTTGAAGGAGATCATTAAGGACGATATACTTGCAACAATCTGTTGTAAGATTGCTGATTACATAGGGAGCGGTTGAGAGGAGATAATACAGTCTACAAGGAACAAGGATTTGGACCACTCATCATCAGAGAGAGATATTTTTGTTTTCTGCAGTTTTTTTTTTCTTTTATTGATAACACAATTTTTACTCGTAATTTAGAAAGGATATAAATATTTTGATTAGGAGAGTTAGAATAGTTTGGGATTTTGAGTTTTCAATTAATATTGTTTGTACCATAAATTTTGATTGTTCACGTACGGAGAATAAAATTTTGAGAATCCTTATATGAGATTTGTTTATTGAAAACTTTTGAGTGTGAATTATTTCATTATTTTTATTTCAATATATAGTGTTAGATCATATGTGTTTTTTTTATTATTCCGGTATTCTCTGGACCTTACCTTTCACATGTAATAGCATAGATATTGAAGCACGAATTTAACCCTGAGATAAAAGAATTAAAAATTGTGATAGAGTCATAATCATATCATTTAAATAATTTTAATTAATCAAAAAAATTAATTAGCTAATTATTGCTTGGCGCACCAAGACTTTAAATATCACAATAACTGGCTTCCAAAACGTGGGGCTTGAAAATATCGCAGCTTTACATTTGAAGGAAGGGAAAGAGATCTGGAATAAGTACAGGTGATCCAGAGATAAAAACATATAACATTGAGGGAATTTGAATTTGAAAGTATTTTGACAATTTTTCCGGGGAATATAAATTTGATTTATTGTTTGATCGTAGTTAGTGGATATTTACTGCTATTGAATTATTTGATTTTATTTTCTTTACCAATCGTACATTTGATATTTATTTTGAATTATTTGAATTTTACTGATTGCATATTTGATATTTGTCGTGAAAATTTAATACATTTGGGGAGAAATATTGTCGTGTTCTGAAACATATAGAGTGTTGTAAAATTTCACATTTGGCGGGGACAAAAACAATAACAAAAAGTAACAACATGTCTGTCACAAGGAGACAAAGTAAAATGCAGGAAAGGAAGGAGGATAACAGAGAAGATGAAACAATTTTGGAAGAAGTATCGGATAATGAAGGAAATGTGACAATAGTTGAGGAGAGAAAAGAACAATCAGGAATAGATAAAATATTACAACTAATGCAACTCCAGTCACTAAAAATGGATAGAAATCAACAAGAAACAAAACAAACAATAGAACTAAATAACAGAAATATAGAGCAGCGTTTGGAAAACTATGAACAAAAATTAGAAGAAAATGATAGAAAAATGGAAAAGCGTTTGGACAAATATGAAAATGAGGTAAAAGTCTGTTTAGAAAAAGTCAGAGAAGAAACAGAGAGGAAACTAGAGATGCAGAGAGAAGAAATAGAAACTAAAATGAAAGATATTAAGACTGTACAGAAAAAGGAATTAGAACAGTTAGAAACAAAATTTGAAATGGCTTTACAAGAAGACAAGAAAGAAATAGAAAAACAAATTGAGGATATCAGAAAACAACGAGATATGGGAGACAGGAGAGAAGTACTCATCCAAAGTCCGGGTGACATAAAAATACAGTTTGGCGGGGATATTCGGAAAACACACCCAGTACCGTTTGTTAAAAATTTGAAAACCAAATTACAACATATTAGATATTTTGACGATTGCAAAGAAACAATTAGAAACCATTTGAAAGAAGGAGCAGCGTTATGGTATGAAAGCAAGGAAGATGAGTTTGAAAATTGGACAGATTTTGAAAATAAATTTCTCAACTATTTCTGGGGGAAAAATAAACAGAGAGAAATCAACCAAGAGCTACAGAATGGAAAATATCACGAAAAAATGGGAATATCTGAAGAAAGATATGCTTTGCAGATATATAACAATTCAAAATATCTAGAATACAAATATTCTACCGAACAGCTGGTAGAAATGATCAGCAGACATTTTGAGGAAACGTTGGAAGATCACGTGATTTTGAGAAACTATCAAGATATTGATAGTTTGTGCCAATTCCTTCAATTAAAAGAAGCGAAAAGAAAAGAAATGAGAAATAGAAGACAACATGACCAATATAATGGACCGGAAAGAAGGTATTCATCAAATTATGACCAGAGAAACCGACATCCCAGATCAACAAACGAATATAGGCCGAGAAATTACAATAATTACAATAGACAACAAAATTACGATAACCGGAATGATACACAAAATAGAACAAATGAAAATCACAACAGGAATAGAGATGCACAAAATCCTCCGAATAGGAATACGAACGAACAAAGGGACGATAGAAATAATCAGAGATTCCAACGACAAAACAGAAGAGAGATGAATCATGTAGCAATAGAAAAAGAGGAAGAAGAAGTATTCAATGAATCCAGACAGGATTTTCAATAAGGCATCCACTAAACAAAAGTAAAAAACTCTCCGGTATATTTTGTCACCCGAGAGAGTTTATACAGTTGGCGGGAAACGAAAAACAAAATTCTAATTCCAGTCTAATTTTTTTAGATGCATTTATAAAACATAAAGCGATTAAAATTCTGATTGATTCTGGATCGGAAATTTCGTTAATCAATAAAAAACTAGTAAAAGAATTAAATATGGACAGATTTGTGTATAAGATTCCGAGGGCGGCTTTAGTGGGTGCAAATAATAAAAAATTGACGACAGTAAACGAAGGTTTAGGAGTACGGATCAGAGTGGGAGACCAATTCTATATTATGCAATGTGTGGTGATCGAAGATCTAAATCATGATATGATAGCGGGAATTGATGAATTGAGTGAAAAACCTATCACCATCAATTTTTCGGAAAATCAACTGGAAATCAGAGCAGAACCAGACAACATAGAAGAAGAAAAGGAAACAGACAGGAGAAAATTTTCTGAAAGGATAAATGGACAAGAAAAACATAAAGAAATCAATATGACGGTAGAGGATAAATCGAAAGCTCAAGAAAAAAATCAATCCGAAGAGGAAAAGAGAATAAAAAAAAAGAAGAAGAGTTCGAAAAGAAAGCAGGAAAAAAAGGAAGTTATAAGCAGAAAAATGGAAGGAGCCGAAACATGGTGCTCGGAATACCAGATAGAAATTAAAGATAAAGAAAAAATAGAAGAAGAAATAACGGAAGAGGACAGAGAAGAAATGGCAATTATGGACGAGAATCCAGAATTTTGTGAAGAAGTAATACGGACAGTGAACACATGTGAACAAACTGAGGATGAAAGAAAAATAATATGTGGAGAAAACATGGAGAAGGAAATAGAGAAGATTTTAGAAAATTATGGAGATCTTATTAATGAAGAAAGCCGAGTGGCTAAAAATTATGAACATTCTTTTAAAGTTAAAAACTTAGAAAATTTTAAATCGAAAAGATATCCAATCCCGTATAAAGACAGGCAATATACGGGGTATTTTAACATTCACGACATCTATCAATATCATGAATAGATTTTAATAACATAGTGAAATAATTTGATCCTAGAAAACTTTTGTCATTTTTAAAATTTAACAAAGAGTTTTCGGCAGATCAAATGGCGGGGATTTGTTATGATATGTAAAATCGAGAAAAATATTGGTTTGTTTAAAAATATTTCAAAGTTCAAAAACAATTAAATAATTCAGATAAGTAGGATAATATCCAACAAACATTTCGGAGAAGGAAAGTTATTAAATCCTTGGATTTCCTGTACTAAACAAAGTGTAAGCTTTGCATTTATTTCTTTGTTATACTTGAGTGACCCGCATAAGTTTAAGTGAAAGCCACAGACAATTGAACGGGGTTTTTCAAAATACATTAATGCAGTGATTAAAGACAATAGAAGGGATTATAGAAAGTGGTTTTTGTTAGTTTTTAAGAATTATAGAAAAATATTATTTGTAAATAAGTTTTAGGAAATTTATAAGTATAGGTAAAAATTTGTTTGTTATCGAAATGAAAAAATGGGGGAATTGTGACGAGTTGTGATTGGCGGAGATTGAAAAAGGTGGGATAAGTATGTAGGAAAAAGTTTAGCGAGATTGAGGAGAGAGAAAAGATATAGTCAGTTGATTTTCCAAGTCTGTAAGAGGAACAGTGATTGTTCTCTGGTGGTTCCAAAGAAGTAGCAAGCAGTAGTGTTGAATGTTAGTGAGTTTTTGTGGAGTTAGTGTATCTGACAGTAGCTGAAGCAGCAAAATATTGTAAGTCATATTTTCCTACTTATATTCCAAGAGTCACTGTTCAGGCCAACGAGAGATTCAGTTTATCGTAAAGAGAAGATATTCCAAGAGTCATTTTTCACTCGGGCCAACGAGAGATTCAGTTTATCGAGAGGAGAAAGGCTATCATAATTTGAATGATTTTTGCTTTTGAAGGAGATCATTAAGGACGATATACTTGCAACAATCTGTTGTAAGATTGCTGATTACATAGGGAGCGGTTGAGAGGAGATAATACAGTCTACAAGGAACAAGGATTTGGACCACTCATCATCAGAGAGAGATATTTTTGTTTTCTGCAGTTTTTTTTTTTTCTTTTATTGATAACACAATTTTTACTCGTAATTTAGAAAGGATATAAATATTTTGATTAGGAGAGTTAGAATAGTTTGGGATTTTGAGTTTTCAATTAATATTGTTTGTACCATAAATTTTGATTGTTCACGTACGGAGAACAAAATTTTGAGAATCCTTATATGAGATTTGTTTATTGAAAACTTTTGAGTGTGAATTATTTCATTATTTTTATTTCAATATATAGTGTTAGATCATATGTGTTTTTTTTATTATTCCGGTATTCTCTGGACCTTACCTTTCACATGTAATAGCATAGATATTGAAGCACGAATTTAACCCTGAGATAAAAGAATTAAAAATTGTGATAGAGTCATAATCATATCATTTAAATAATTTTAATTAATCAAAAAAATTAATTAGCTAATTATTGCTTGGCGCACCAAGACTTTAAATATAGCGCAACAATACAGACTAACTAAAATATCATACTCAGTCAAACAAATATAAATAATTTATACTTATTTTTTTACTCCGAACTGGATTTATACTAGTTATTATATTACATTAATCATCAATTATTGTGTCCACATTTGCGCTGACAAAAATATTTTTCCAAAATGTAATGCGATTTGGGGGCAATATTTGACCAATTTTAGTGATTATATTCTGTTTTCTTTCCATGGTAATACCTCGTGGTTGATAGATAGAGAGTGGTTTTGCAATGCCATTTTTTTGGATATTAGCCTTTAAAAAATTGGCACTTATGATTTCTCCTTCAAAACTAGTTTTACTTATAACCTAATGTATGGAAACCCCTCATGAACTTCCACCATTTGTTGAAGGTACGGACGAGGGACCAACCTTGTTATTTTATATTGAGATGATTCGCCTTTCCAGTTGTAAAATCATTATAAGCCATGTCGATAACTTCGACATTACGTGTTGACGTTTTAACCGCATTTACAAAATCAACAAAGTCATAAACTTTACCTTGTCGATTTAGTGATTGCTCGACTCTATGGTGAAATGAGTCAGCTGCCATAAATGTATGACCTGACTCAAAATATCTTAGAGTTATTTTCCTAATGTTCAATTCTAATGAGTTTACAGCATACACAAAAAATGTGTACAAGCACCAATTTTTGTTCTGACCGGAACAATTATCTCGCCAAATAAATTCTTCGGAATCTCTAATTTTGTTTAAAAATGCATAAAATGTGCTAACAATATCAGCCTTTTTTCGTCCAGAAATAGCTTCATGCCATAGAACAGCAACTGTAGAAGTTTTAGAAGTATCAACTGGAACAAAGCTCTCATTAAAGGCTATCAGTCTAGGAGAAAATATAATTTCTTTAAAAGTATCGCATCTTGGGAGCTTATTCACCTACAAAAAGATTGTGTAAGGTCAAATATAACAGATATTCATTTTTTAGATCTAGAACAGATATTCAGTTTCGCATTCAGGACAAACTAGACCGTCATCTAACACGTGTGAGCTTTCTTTTTTATGAATTTCGTATTTTTCACTCTTCAAGTAAAACACTCTTCGTTTCCAAGCTTTGCAAATAAAGTATTAAGCTCACTAACGATTTGACGATATAAATAATACGAACATTGAATACTGTACTTTGCTTTAAATGATTCATACATTAGTTTTATAGTTATGTCGCTAGGCAAGTATAAACGGTTCGGAGCATGTGCTCGTCTATAATGCGATGTCGTAGGGTTGAAGGACTGTATATGACTAATGATTAAATCTCTGTCAATTTTTTTTAAGCTGCCTCCTCGTTTATCTTTGTTAGGTTTAAGCGATAATTGGGAACTCCTTAAAGCAGTTCTAACTGGCTTATCATTTTTTTCATGATGTCCTAAAGTTGTCAGACAAAATACTTTACAAATGTTTTGAGGTATTCCTTCTTCATCTTTTAACTGATAGATAAATGTAAAAGAGCGCCGAGAACTATCTGAATTTCTAGTTGCGCATCTTTTTTTGGGAATCTTTAAAATGGAACTTGAATAAAAAAACTTTCTGTACCTCGGAGGAAAGATTCTAAAACTGCCTATTTATATCTTGCCGTCGAAGAGTTGAAACTTTATTATACTACAATTTTTCTTGCAAGTAGCCAAACAGCTTCCAGATACTTTGTGTTAATTGACTAACTTTTGCATTTTTATTGAATGCCGTTCACTTAAACTTTCTTTTATTTCCGTTTTCTTCACTGTCCCTTTTTTAGTATATTTTTTGCTCTCTGATTTGTGTATTGCGCTTTGTATAATACTGTGAATTAAATTATTAAAATAGTTATAATTATTGGTAGTACGATGTTCTTCCGTATCTGTCAATAAGTCGTTTAAATTTAATTCCGAAATAGCTGATGAGTTCGTTGTTGAAGCAGGTTGAAATAGGATATTGCTAATAATATGTATATTTTGGTCGCTAACGTTATTATCTGTGTCCCAAAATTCTTCACTTGAGGTAGATGTTGAAGGAAGGTAGTCTCTATCTCTGTCATCAGACACGTCAGATTCAATATCTGACTGAGCTATATATAATTTAAAGCCAGGTCCACCAACATTTTACCTCGTCCTCTAAATTCTGCTGAAACAAATTTTTTCATCAAGTAATTTGACAAAGCAGTAATTATTTTTATAGTTGTTAATAGAATATACATAATATAAATACCTATTTGGTGTGAAAACCAAAGTGACATAACCTTATTTTTGAGATAATCAATTTACAATAACTTCAGAACCAAAAATATTTACCTTGACATATTAGGTACAAGAAAACAATTTTTATTTGTTTAGCCTTTTATATAAATTAGTAGAAAATATACTTACTAGTGGTTTCTGCAAAATTATTATCCATATTTATTATGAACAACAAACTAAACACATTCTATGAAAACACGAAAAAGTAAGGTTAGGAATAAAGTAAATTGACAGTGTACTACTTCTCGCGCCAACATAATAATATCTTGAAATATTAAGTGAATAGGCCGTATCTGCCGAATACTTTTTAGTTACGGCTTTTTGTGTTAACATTTACAGTTGCGGCTTTTAAAGCTAACATTTTAGTGGAAAATTCAGATACCGCTATTAATTTAAGCAGTATATATCCAGTTTTATTGCAGATACGGCTATGAAACTCAAATAGATTTGTAGAAAAGATTACTAAATAACGCGTGGGATATGAAACTCGTTTTTAATAAAAATTGCAGTTACGCCCTTTTGAGTTAACACGGCAGTATTATCAATGTATTCTCCTAATTTTAAATATATGTAAAAGTATGAGTTTCATTAACTGCATTATGAATGTAGTGATCCTGCAGTGGGATCTTAATCTATAAGGGTCCTTTTTTAAAAGACAGTGATAATAAATATGTCCTAGAAAAACATTACTATATTGCTTTGAAATCTGATATAAAAATTGAACTGATTCCTTAATATTTCAGAAGGCGTATTGTAAACCACATTGGTAATTAAAGGCACATAAAAAATATAAAATGTTTGGATAGAAGGCTATGATGACTGGACATATATTGTAGATACCATAGAAAGACACGAGACATCGAAAATTCACCAGGATTCTTATCTAGCGTAACAACAATGGTGGTTTGACAAATTTATAATTGTTTTGGTCATAGTATCAAAAGATGGAATATCTTATCAAGTTTTATATCTAATAAAGAAAGAGAATCTTCAACTTCGATAACATTAAAAACATTAAACCCTACTAGATGGGCAGGACGTCATAATGCTATTTTTGCTTTAAAAGTTTGGTTTATTGAAGTCCAAAAAGCGTTAACGAAAACGATTTTGTTAAATTACAAATTAGATCAAAGAAATGAGACTATTTTACCTAAGAAGAAAATTAAGAGCTACAATTATATTATTGCTTTTTACTGCAAAATTCTACAAACAATTGATTCAGCCTCTAACGAACTTCAGTTGAAAGCCACCAATCTTTCAAATGCCTTAAAACTTTTGAAATTTTTTTGAACGAATTTTATGAATTTCCAATAAGATTCCAAGATATTACCGAGATACCTATTCTATTTGTTTATAATAAAAATAAAACATTGTTTATAATATTAAAACATTCCTCAGGCTGCTCAAATAGTCCAATTTATAGAGTAGGTACGTTAGATAGGTGGCAAGATTTTAAAGAATTTAATTTAAAAAAAAAACAGATTGCAAAATTATGCGAAATCTATTAAATTGATTTTAATAAAATTTGGAGGACGGTTTTATTGTATTATAAAAATTTTCTGTACGAATTATAACGGTCCTAAGTGCAATCTGAGTAATTGAAAAACATTGAATAAGGAAATTTAATTATCACTAGTTTATTTCATTGCGACTATGCCCCAAAATAAATAGTTACATATAAGCAAGAAAAGTAGAACAAACGATGTTTTTAGTAATTTTTAAAAATTTTAATTTTTTATTAATATTCCCTACTCATTTGAGAGAAAGGATAAGTCAATTATCAATACTAAAATTATCACACAACTTTTTCTGCAAAAATCAGTATGCAACCTCAAAAGATACCCACCCTGGTTAAATATAATATGGGTACGCCATTGAACAAGGCGCAACTGCTGGTTGTTTGGTTAAAATTTAACCACAGTTTCTTTTTTATACTATAGAAAAGCCGAAAACATGTGTTCGGTTGTTCTCTGTTTATACTATGGTAAGACTCTCTTACATATCTCTGATTATCTATAATGTGAGTAATGGGTTATCTCTATTATCTATATTTACCATAGTGTCTGTACACTATGGAAACTATGGTAACTTTAACTCTGTATATCGTTATCGTTGGTAGTGGGTATCTACTGAGAACGTGAATTGTGCAGTTGTTTTAATAAAAATTTTAGCATTGATCACGACCGACTCAATTGAAAATTGAAATTCCAATAATAATCTTACTATCGAACATTAGTTTTTTGTGGTGTATCTGTGTGATATACAAAATGACGTCCAAACCTTACGATAAACATGATATAGATCGATTCTCCGGTAGAATAGAAGAAGTACTAATAGACAAAAAATGTACGGACCTCTACCTAAAATATCTCAGAGAAGATAAACAAAAAGAAGAATATGAGCATGTATTTAATCTTTGGAAGAAAGCTGCTAATACTGAAGAATATACTGACTGTGTATTTATAGATCTAATTGACAAAGTGCCGTTATTCGACAAAACTGATTTTGACAAATTAAATAAAGATAAAAAAATAAATAAGATTAAGAGTGAATGTTACAAAATACTTGATAGATACACACATGAAGGCTTTATTTCTTACTTAACAGAGCATAATATGTAAATAATTATATTCATTTATTAAATAAAGTTGCTTAATATCTTTTAATAGTTTGTCTTATATAGGTAGGTACATATACCTTTATTATTATTACTTACTTAACAGATATATTATATATGTATATATACATATATATACATATATATATATATATATATATATATATATATATATATATATATATATATACACAGATATATAAATATGTATATATATATATAGTAACGGATAAATTCATTTTATACAATATTGTGAATACAAATGGAAACTACAGTGCTAGTCAAAAGTCCTTTCCCCCCCCCCCCCATCCCGCACTTTTGAATGGTTATTGTTATAATAGTGAAATTTGGAGGGAGGTAATAACCAGACGTAGGCCTCCCAACTAGTCAAAACAGATGACGTAATAGTGGCAGATGACGTTAGAGTGCCACTGTGACAGATAATTTTAAATGGGACCTTATGGAAAGTGATACCTCGTTTGAAAGTTATTGAAAATACCTATTCAGTCATAATAATTTTGTTTGAGTTTAAGCTCATTTTAATGAATAAATTAAATAAATACTAAAATTGCAGCTTCTCATTTTATTAATAAATATTTTAAATTTTTAATTTGTATAGATGAAATTTGTTTTTAGCCAACACTCGGTGTACCTACTATCTTTTCTGTCTTCTGAAATTATGTCCATTTTTTTTTCATCACTAATTGTTGGTCGAGTTGATCACTAATTGTCTTCTAAAAGAGATACTGGCCTATATGTTTCGGGATCTGATTATGATTTACTTTGTTTAGGAATAGGAATTATTATTGAATTTTTCCAGAATTCTTGAAACACATGTTTTGAGAAGATTAGGTTGTACATGCTGAGTAAATATTCTTTAGATGGGTAGGTGAGGTTTTTTAGAAAAATAGTGGGTATATTATCTGGCCCAGGGCACGAGTTCTTACAGTTTTTAATTACCGTTTCTAATTTACCATCGATATTGGAAAGTTTATTTCGCTGTTATTTTGATCTTCATACTCTATGGTATATTTTTCTTTACTCCTTTGGTTCTTTAAGAAGTTTGGTGAATAGTTTGCATCGCTTGAGTTTTTTTCATCCTAATGCCAGTATATTTGATATTTCCTTTTGATATTTATATATTACATTATTTTGCTCCTAAAGAGATTTATTGACTTGTGTGATTTTGTACCAGATAATCTTTTTACTTTTTTCCATACAGTTGTCATTGGAGTAGAACTTGTGTCAATTGTGTCAATTGTTGAAACGTATAATATCCAAGATTCGAGCTTTGCTTTTTTGATACTAAATCTGGCTCGTAGTCATTTGAATTCAAAAGAGTTTTGTTCTTTTTCTGTCGTTTGAATTTATTAAACGCTTTTTTGGATTGTTGTATTGCTTGTTTGCATTCATGGTTCCACCAAGGAACTGGATGGAATTTACTGGCGAAGTTAATTTTCCCAATATTTTTATTTGCTGAATATATTATGAGTTTTGTAATAAAATCTACTTATTCATTCACATTACTGTTTTGATTTATGACATGCAAGTTGTGTTGGATATGGTTTTAAAATTTCTTCCAATCCGCATTTTTAAGTTCCATTTTGGTGATTCTTCGGTATGAATTATAATAGGATAGTGTTCACTATCGTATGGCTCCAGTAATACATCCCATGAAAGCATATGCGTTATTGATAGTTTCGCATATAGATAATTTAATAACAGAACCTTCACCCGTTCTTATGTCGAAACGGGTGTCTTGTCCATCATTAAGTAGATTCATGTTGAATTTTTCCAGAAGGGATTCTATTTAAGTAGTTAAGTTCTTTAAACCTATAAACGAAAGGATATGCTACATACGAATGAAGAGAGAACGATACAACATTTCAATTATCTCAGCGCATGCACCAAAGGAAGAGAAGGATGAAGATATCAAGGATGACTTGTACGATGCCCTAGAAAGAGAGATAGATACGATGCCCATAAAAGATAAGCGCATACTCTGCGGGGACTTTAATGCTAAAATAGGCAAAGAGCCTAGCCTATACCCCACAATAGGTAAACACAGCCTCCACAATATATCCAACGACAATAGCTTAAGACTCACAGAAACTGCACTAATAATATGCTAATAAAGTCAACCATGTTTCTGCATAAAGACATCCATAAGCAAACCTGGGTCTCAAACGACCATATTACGCGCAACCAAATTGACCACATCATTGTAGATGTCCGTTATGGGAACAACATTATAGACGTAAGAAGCCTGAGAGGAATAGACGGATACACAGATCATTGCTTAGTCAGACCAAAAGTCAAATCCAGAATATCTAGCCAAAAATACAATAAAACAATAATAAACCCACAATGTAACATGGACGAAATGCACAATACACAGAAACAACAAAACTATAGAGAACAACTTGAACAAACCTTGAACTCTGAAAGAGACTACAATTATAAAGAACAGCTATAAGAAACGACTGCCGAAATAATAACCAAGACAGCGAACAAAATCTTTGGAAGGAGTAGGTAGAAGAGGGCAAAAACATGGTATGATGAGGAATGTAAACAGTAAGGAAGACTTGGATACAACTGCAAACAGACCAAAGTAAAAAAATATGATGACTGCCGAAAAGAAACAAGAAAAATAATACGCACAAAGAAAAGAAATTATGAACAACAAAAATATTAAGCTATGGAGAGAGACCGGCCCAAACTAGGCTCCAGAGAATTCTATAAAGCAATTTCCTCTGAGAAAAGAGGACATACAACAATTCCATCCATACACTGAGAAACAATTAAGGCCGTATGATAATCGACGGTAAAGAAGTAACTGAAGAATGGAAAGAGTATTTTACGGACCTTCTAAACATCATACAGGAAGAACAGCACAAAGAAGAGATCTATATCACAGCGGACATGCCCGTTAAAAATCCCTCCTTTAAAGAAACCCAAAAGGCCTTAAATAAGCTGAAAAATCACAAAGCGCCGGATACGGACGAGATACCAGCAGAACTTCTGAAATATGGGGAAGACGCACTACATCGCCAAATCCACCAGCTAATAACGCACATACGGTTAGAAGAAAGGATACCCGCACGATGGAAGGAAAACATAATAGTGCCAATCCACAAAAAAGGGGACAAAACAAAATGCGCGAATTATAGAGGGATTTCACTCCTAAACACGGCATATAATACCCTCTCAAACATCATTCTTAGTAGACTAATCCCTTATGCTGAAAATGTCCCAGGCGAATATTAAGCCGTTTTTAGGGCAAACAGATCAACAGTAGATCAACTATTCACGCTAAGACAACTTTTAGAAAAGAGATGGGAGTATAACAGACCTATACACAATCTTTTCATAGATTTTCGACAGGCATATGATAGCGTAGAAAGAAGTCAAGTATGGAATGCCATGGCGAAGTTCTCAATACCAAAGGAACTCATTTGGATGACCAAAGTCTGTATGGAGGGTGGAATATATAAAGTACGTGTAAATAATAAACTGTCTGGCAGCTTTGAAATCAACAGTGGACTCAAACAGGGTGATGCGTTGTCTCTACTACTTTTTAACCTTGTATTAGAGAAAGCCATGAGGTCGGCCAAAATAAAAACAGAATTGCTATCAGTTCAAGGTCCCAAGCTATTACTCGCATATGCAGATGACATAGATCTCATTGGAGACTCCATCCTATCCACAAAAGACATCTTCAACAAGGTGTAAGGAGCAACAAGTGAAGTAGGGCTGAAGATTAATGAAGAGAATACGAAATATATGTGTATAAATAGAACGACACGAAGAGAGAGAATAGGACAAAATATGACGGTCAACACCTTCAATTTCGAAAGAGTACAACGTTTTAAGTATCTGGAGGCCGTAATCACAGCTGACAACGATGTTACTGAAGAAATAAAAGACAGAATCCAATCTGCAAACCGCTGTCTATGGATAAGCTCATAAAATCAAAAAATCTTACAAGAAGTTTAAAGCTCAAAATCTATAAATCCATCGTCAGACCTGTAATAACATACAGATGCGAAACGTGGACCATGACCAAAGCAAACGAAGAAAATCTCAGACGCTTTGAACGAAAAATTTTCGGACCTCACCATGACAAACCAGTATAAGATCAGAACCAATATCGAATTAAAAGCACTCTACAATGACGCCGATATTATCCAAAAAATTAAATCACAGCGACTAAGATGGGCAGGCCACGTGCACAGACTGCATAACGAGAGACTTGTAAAACTGGTATGGGAGGAGATTCCCACAGGCAAAAGACCACTCGGACGTCCCAGAATACAATGGGGAGATAACATCCAAGCAGATCTCTGGAAAATGAACATTCCATTTGATCCTAGGTTGGTGGAAGACCGAACAAACTGGAAAAAAGTTGTACAGTCAGCCAAGACCCATTCAGGGTTGTAGCGCTACGTGATGATGATGAGTTAAGTTTTTGTTTGAGGGGAATGTATATGTTGCATACGGAAAAGGTAGTTACGTCTTTGATTCTGACTGCAATTGCCTCGAAGTTTGTTTCTAATGGTATTTTTATACTATTAATGTCGTTCTTTATGTATACCACTACTCCTCCACTGGTTATTTTAGCATGTTGTCGATTTTTAAAGAAACAATTAAAGTTTTTTAGTTTATGTACAGTGTTTTTTCTAAATTAGTTTCTTGTAAACACAGAATCATTGGTCTGTAGTTTGAGATTAGTATTTGCTAAATTTCTAAATGAGTGTAACACCCATTTGGATTACATTGAATTAAACTGCCGAATGTTATTATTATGTTAGTATGTGTCTATAGATGTATAGGTGTCTGCCTCGATATGGAAGTTTGGATCAATTTGTCGAAGAATTGTATTTCTTATTCGGGTGCATCTACTTTTAATTTTTCTATCAGTTGGGTTTGCTTCCGTTGGATGTCACTAGTTATTTCTTTAGCCACCTAATTGTTACTATTTTTAATTTTTTAATAGGGTTCTCGCCTGCTTCTGTATTGTGATCTATTGTCAGTTTGTCGTTTTTTACTAGACGACGCCGATTGTACTAAGGTAGATACAGATCTGGGTGGTGATGAATATCTACGTTTGTTCCTGACTTTGTTGCTTGTGTAACATATACCACAGATCACATAGTGGTCTGTGACATATACGACGGTATTTCATTTTGAGATTGTTGTTTGTTAAAGAGCCGGGAAATTTTTATCATTATTAAATAAATAAAACCTATTGTTTGTAACTATTTTCGAATAAGACGGATTCTTTACAATAAGTTCGGCTTCTTTAAATGTTATATTCCGAACATATTTCTTTCTTATTGTAGTATCCTTGTAATAATACTCAATAATAATATTCAAATGCCTCTTCCAAATCAAATTCTCATGAATCAGTTTACACAAATAAATCCCATCCTCGTCGCCAAATAATTGTAGTATCCTTGTAATAATACGACAATTACGGTAAATAGTTTTATTTTACTAAAATACCCGCTAAAAGGGTGAACACAAATGTTTATATTTTTACAGCAATTTTACAAGTGTCCTTTTTTTAGGTTGACAGCTGACGGTTGCCAGACAGCCGTCAGCTAACACCCTAAGGTCGTGTTCACACTGTCTAAGCTTACGACACTACACTTATATTCTTATATTTCTTTTTTATATTATATTGCTGATTATACGTAGGACAATTTTTTGATATTGTTTAATGGTCCTCATTTTGACAATGTAGACAAAAGTTTACACATGATGTGTTGTCGTCGTGAGTGTTGATACACCTTTGACATCTTTTTTATTTAGATTTACACAGTTTGGTAGTATGACCATATCTTACACAAGTGTAACAGTGAACCACTGGATGGTTATACGGTTCTACCACAATTGAAGATAAATTTATTTTAATATTATTTGGTGCTGTTTTGCCTTTAAATATTACAACAATAATTTGTCTATCGACGAATTTGATACCATCATTTTCACTAACTTTTTTAAAAAGTTTTAAAAAGTTGGTATACGCAAATAAATTATTATTTCTAAGAATTTCATAATTTATCAAATAATTTGCTATATTGTATGATTTAAACACTACTTTTACCCTACTTACAGCTACAGATATAATATCTTGAATATCATATTTAAATGAATCAGTCATCTTTTAATAAATAGAAACCAATTTTAATGTAAAAAAGTGTAAAACCTATGTAAAAAATTAAACTAAAACAAGAAGTTTTACCGTGCTAAATCACTTATCCTTGTATTTGCGAATACTTATATTAATCTGATAATGATAAATACTATTATTATAACTAAAATTAATATAGATAATACTTCCCAAATAAATATCCGTAATCCACAACATAATCACCTCGCTATCCTGTATGATTTATTTTTTAAATTAACGTGAATGTGACATCTATGGTCATTAGCACGAGTTACGATTTACATGGTAATATCATATAAATTACAAAATAATGTAGTTGAAGGGGTGAGTGGATGAAGGGAGTAAGTGACATTTTTTAAGAAAATGAGTTATCCGCATGTATGAAGGTGGTAAGTGCTAAATTAAATTTTCCGCTTATCCCCAGCCTTCTATGATTTAAAATAACTGAGATAGCCAGCGTATGAAGGAGGTAATTGACCATACTACTTTAAATATCTAGTGAATGAAGGAGGTAAGTAACAAGATAAAGTACTTACTTCCTTCATCCATACCAAGAGAATAAAAATTGTGACATACCTCCTTCATGTATTCGTCAGCTGCCATAATAAAACGGCAACATTAGTGATATCATTTTTTTCTGATTCAAATATAGCCAAAGAACATAAAAACCTACGGGAAGACCTAAGGGATGACCTACATTTCTAAAATAGGCCAAGTAAAACCCGCTTAAACCGTTAACTCTGGGATTTTGTGCAATGAAAATTGCCGCTACAAGTATTTTGTGTATCGCTACAGTCAATAACTGTAGAAGAAAGGGAATCAATATTCTCTTCCTACTACAAACTAGATGTAAATGCAAAAAACTGCCTTCTTTTTAAGAGCATTAAAAAAAGGGGACCAATGACAAAGAAAACTGGAGCCTTAAAGCATAAAACTGCCACCTACCAATACAATGTAACTTGTAGTGGCCGGCAAACTACCGTATGCAAACGGGCTTTCATTTCCTTGTTTGCAATTAGCTTGAAAAAAGTTGACCTGATTCAATCTTCAATAAAATCAGGGAAAAATGCTCCTGAACCGGACAGAAGGGGAAAACACGCAGTCAGACCTAACAAGACCCCTGCTGAAGTTGCTGCTTACGTCATTGAGCATATTTCCAGTTTCCCAGCAGAAGAGTCGCACTACTCCAGGCATTGTAATATTCACAAAAAATATCTTTCACCGCAACTTTCGATCCCTAGAATGCATAGACTTTAAAGAAGAAATGAAAAATTTCAAATAAAAGAGGCTACATACCGATTCATTTTTAATGATGAATTTAATCTGTCTTTTGGTTATCCCAAAAGCGATACATGTAGCACATGCGATTCTGGCAAAAGTAATGAAGAGCACGCTGAAAATTACAAATCAGCGTTTGAATCTCAAAAAGCAGATCGAGAATTTGCTAGCAAATCAGAGAACACTGTGTATGTAACATTGGATCTACAGCAAACTATGCCCCTACCTAGGCTTAGTACCTCGAAAGCCTTTTATCTTAGACAAATGTGGTTTTACAACTTAGGAATCCACATAATAACCAAAAATGTGGAAAAAACTGTTTTCTGCACATGGACGGAAAATCAAGCTTCCAGAGGTAGCTCGGAAATTTTTAGTTGTTTTCTACGAACAATCGAAGTGGATCCAGCCTTCAAAGGAAAAAATCATCTAATTTTGTGGACGGACTCGTGTGCCGGGCAAAATAAAATTTTTTTGATCGTATATCTGTTTCAGTATCTTGTGGGCAAAATCATCTTTAAAACGATTGAGCACAAGTTTCCAGAGGTAGGACACTCGTACTTAGACTCAGATAGAGCATTTGGACATATTGAGAAACGACTAAAGAAACATCAAAACATTTACATCTCTAATTGATGGATTCGACCGTTACTTGAGGGAAATTCATTTTATGTAACAATAAAACACTGAAAACTTTGTTTTCAAAACTTCCACAAAATTTATTTTAAATTCTTATCACTACAGCTGTTTCGGCTAATTGCCTTTCTCAAGTGATCTGTTTTTTGGCATGGGTTTACACTTTATAGTCTCTAAGAAATAAGTTGAGGAGGGGAGAACTGTTTGTCTCAAGCTGGTCATTCAAAATTATATCTGTGTTTTTTAATTTGTTGATTTCCATAGGCACATTCAAAATAAAGGCCTTAAGCTATCTTTGTTAGAATCTATGGAAATCAACAAATTAAAAAACACAGATATAATTCTGAATGACCAGCTTGAGACAAACAGTTCTCCCCTCCTCAACTTATTTCATTAGAGACTATAAAGTGTAAAACCATGCCAAAAACAGATCACTTGAGAAAGGCAATTAGCCGAAACAGCTGTAGTGATAAGAATTTAAAATAAATTTTGTGGAAGTTTTGAAAACAAAGTTTTCAGTGTTTTATTGTTACATTTACATATCTGATGAATATCGTGATGCGATTGTTTCTTCAAACAAGAAAAATATGGTGATAGACATGCAACATCACTTTAGAGACACGGAAAATATTATGAAAACCATGAAACTAATGAATAGAAAAAAAGATCTTCTTAATGAAAAGGTTAGATTCAAAACTGGAATCAAGTGGATTCGCGTAGATGTCTTTGGATCATACCTTTTCAAGGAGTCTTACGATTACTACACACCTTTCAAAATGGTATGTATCCTCATGCAGAAAAATTTCCCATCCCTTCTACCTAAACAATTCAACATTCCAAGACATATCCAAAATACTGGATCCTTAAGCAAAAAAAAGGTAGACAACCTAAAAGAACAGCTTTGCTTCATTCCAGAAAGGGATAAGTGGTATTATGAAGTCATCATAGAGCAACAAACATTTTAAGAAGGTGGTACAATATCCTTAGACTGATTAAAAAGCTGCTTAGAAATTCAGTGTTTGTGATTCCTTTGTAAAACCAAAAATATAAGTGTTTATTTGACATCCATGTTATTTTTTTCCTTATTATAGCGCTTATTCAAAAGAAAATGCAAATATTTATCCTAGATAAAGGAGGTAAGTCCACATACCCCTTTATTTTGGCATAGACATAATTTCTAAAACAAAAAAGTTTTTGGATAAAAGAGGTAAGTACAAATATATATTTTTCAAATAAGTTTTTAAAAATCGGGGAGATTTTTGTTTATACAATAAAATTTATACATATCCTACCTGCGAGAATAAAAAAAATCGGTTTAAAAAATCGATTAATAAAAAAGTTCCAGCGATAAAACTTTGAAGTTAAATTTCTCAAAAACTCAGTTTTGTTACTTACTCCCTTCATCCACTCACCCCTTCAGTTTACATTTAACATAAAGAGAAAATAATAAAATTATATTTTGTTGAGCAGTTGACTTTTCTCGAGGACTTTGATAACCTTGTTGATTTGCTCTGTGCTGTTTAGGACCTCTTTGAAAATAGTACGGATATCGAGCTGTTAGCGTATTTTGGCATAAAACGGGCATTCGATAAGTATATGCCTGATTTGGAGAGTGGTATTGCAGTGCTGACATTTTGGTTGTGGAGATGATGTCATTAGGTATAATAGCCATGAGTTAGACAGGTATGTCCTATACGCAATCTCCGTATTATTGCCATATTTTTTCGAAATAAACTGGGATATGTAAGTAGGTTCACTGAGGGATTAATTTTATGATGATGATGATAATGATGATGATGATAGTGTGTTTAGCATGGAATTTTTGCTTTTGCCACAGATTTTTGAATGATTTATGTTATGTTTATGAATTAAAACTTGATTATACCAAATTTATGTTATATATCCGGATGCATATAAGTGATTACATATGAGTTCGTATATTGATTTCTGATTCAGTGACAGTAGGTGGGTTATGTTTACTGGAAGTTGCACATTACTTTTAACCAGGTTTTTATAAAATGTAGATGAGAGTGCTTTATTTTGAATACATCCAAACACTGGGAAATATTATCGCATAGACACTTTCCTGATTCTATAATGTTTAATCTAGCCAGGTGAGCAGAAACAGCACCATGACTAGTTTTTAATCTTGTGATAGTTGCTGCTGATTGTTTAGATATTATAATGGAATATGTATTTTAATTCTGTTAGGAATGGTAACGTAGGATGAATCTTGTAATAGGATTAATTTTATGCAGCGCTGAAGTAACTTTATTCAGTGAATCTGCCAGGTGGATAGATTAAGCTTCTTCAGTCTAGCTTTGAGATCGTTGCAAATTTGTATATTGATAATGGTGTCCGTGGATGATGCGGCTTTTTTGGCAAGGCAATCAGCTTCGTTAACACTAATACCTACATGGGATGGTACCCATATCAGAGTGACAGTTGTATTTTGGTTTATAAGAAGCTAATATGTGTAATGAATATCTTGGACGATAGAAAGGTTGGTGGATATAGCATTAATGGAGTGTATAGAGGAAAATGGATCAGAGCATATTGCTATGTGTGTATTTGGATATTGTTGGTCATATTTGAAAGCATGTGAGATGGCTAGTAGTTCACCAGTGTGGATACTACATGAAGGAGAAATTTTAGAGAGTTCGATAGGCTGTTGTACAGTGGTACCAGAATATCTAACATCACTTTCAGTCTTTGACGCGTTAGTGTAAAGAACTAGATATGTTATATTTATTTTTGTTTATAAGTTCTAGAAAGAGAATTCTTAATGTACTAATACTGGTATCTTCCCTGTTAAATTTGGTGAGGGAAATATCATGATGTGGGAGTATGTTGGTCCAATTGGGATTATTGGAGAATGGTAGAGTTCTGGTTTCTGACAAATTTATATCTTTTAGTAATGGCTGTAGAAGACTAGGAATAGGATGTATAATTAAGTTACATGGAGGTTGTTATGGGGTTCGTGTGATGATGTAATTAAATGATATACTGGATTGGACGGATTGGAAGAAATTGTAGCAGCATAGGAGAGAAGGTTTTCTCGCCTAAGCCAAAGAGGAAGTTCCTTAGCTTCACAGTAAAGACTTTCTGTCTGACTAAAACGGAATGCTCCAAGACATAGACGAATAGGCGTGTTGTGTTTTATATTTAGTGAATTTAAGATTGATTTAGTTCCAGACATATAGACTGAATGAAAATTAAGTTCTATAAGAGAAGCACTCACTCATAATTGTTTTTATATAGGTGCTGGTTTAATTTTAATATGAAAATAAGTTATATGTAAATTTATCAATTAATATAAATACTATGTGTGTATGCAATCAAATTACGGTACCTGTGATGTTGATGGATACTTCTTCTTCTCTTAGTGCACTGGGCGATTCGGGAACAAAATCTTCTCACAATGTCACGTGGTCAGGGTACTAGTCACACAAATACTGGAGTGTTTAGCGCGACGATTTATACAGGACTATCTCTAAACTAAGATTGAAAAATATGCGTGTCGCCCGTAGCTTGCTCCCTTAAGACTAGGGGGGGCTGTACAGGTCCGTATTAATTTACGATGACAAAACATACACACACGTTAAGTAAAGAATTAAAATATAAAAATAAAATAATAAAAATTATTAATAAAAACTGAGAATATGTGGAGGGACGTAACATTCCCACCCACCAAAATGCATATTTGCATTTTTAGTCAATATAAGGCAAAGGGCATAGCTTAACCAAAGGTCGCCTAAGTTCACCTTTCGCGGTTTGTACGATAGCTACGCGAGCAATATCATCTTGACCAAAAATTAAAGTTTTAATTCGACCCATTTGCCATTGTAAGGGAGGCTTGGTCTCATTACGTATTAGTACGAGTGTACCTATATTAGGATTACCCTTATTTTTATGCCACTTCGAGCGTTGATGAAGAGTATGTAAATATTCTCTGCTCCATCTTTGCCAAAAGTCTGCATGTAATCGTTGCAACAATTGCCAACGACTTAGTCTATTTAAATTAACATCACTGTAATCCCGATCGGGAATTATCTTTAAAGGCTCTAGTGTAAGAAAATGACCAGGTGTTAACACTGAAAAATCATTTGGATCATTACTGACAGGACATAAGGGACGACTATTTAAGACAGCCTCTATTTGTATTAGTAATGTATTGAATTCTTCATAGGTTAAAACCTGTTCGCCTATGACTCTAGACACATGTGTTTTTACGCTTTTTATACCCGCTTCAAACAATCCACCAAAATGGGGAGCCGCCGAAGGATTTAAATGCCATGTAATGACGTCGTTTTTGTCAAAATGTGACTTAATGTCTTCTAAATAGGATTTTGCTCCTACAAAATTTGTTCCGCAATCAGAATAGACAACAGAGCAACGTCCTCGGCGTGCTATAAAACGTCTGAATGAGGCTAAAAATGCCTCGGTACTAAGTTCGGATACCAATTCTAAGTGCAAAGCCTTAGTGGCAAAGCATACAAATAGGCAAATATAGGCTTTCGTTCGTTTAGCATTTTTAAGCTTATTGGCTCGTATCAGAAAAGGACCGCAAAAGTCGACGCCAACGCAAGAAAATGGTTTGGCCTTGGATATCCGTAGATCGGGAAGAGCCCGATGATAATTTTGAGGTTTTAGTCTCCAACAGGAAAGACATTTTGAAAGAACACTACGAATAACACGTTTGGATGAAATTATCCAAAAGTTTTGTGACAAGGCGAAGTGCGTACCTTGAATGCCTGCATGTAGATGTACAATATGGATTTCCGAAATAAGTAATTTAATAAAATTACCTTTGGAAGGTAAAAGAAGAGGAAAGCGCTTGTCATACGCTAATTCTGACTGGCTAAGTCTTCCGCCCACTCTTAGGAGATCATGTGAATCAAAAAAGGGATTTAATTTTTTCAAATATTTGAATTTTATAGAATTACCCTTAACCTGTTCTATTTCCTCCTTCAAATATCTTTGTTGCACTAATCTAATTAGTTGATTAGTGGCGTTACTTTGTTCCTGAATAGAAAGCTTTCCAACTGTTCGTTGATTGGCTGATTTTAGGTTACCAACAAATCTAAGAACATAGGAAAAGATACGTTTTAATTTTGTAAAGGAAGAAAATCGATTACAGAGATTATCGACAAATTCATCAGATGGAAAAGACAAAAGACAACTTTTCTGTTTCAATTCTAAGAGAATGACCAGTTATCTTTAGTAGTGCGAAGAAACTCCGGACCCACCCACCAAGCAGGAGTATTTAAGAAATCCTCAGGGAAAAGTCCACGGGATCCGTGATCCGCACTATTTAATGAAGAAGGAATATATCGCCAGTGTTTTGAAGCTATCCTGTCTTGAATATAAGAAATTCTGTTACTGACGAAGGTTTTCCATTTATATGGCTGTGAATTAATCCAATGAAGAACAACAGTCGAATCTGACCATGCGTAAATTCTACTAAACTGTATAGTGAGAGTCTGCAGTATATAAGATAATAATTTACTAAGAATTACTGCTGCATTGAGCTCGAGACGAGGAATAGTTTGTACCCTGGTAGGAGATACCTTTGTTCGAGCTAAAAGAAAATAAGTTTTGATGACTCCTGTATCATAACACACACGAAGGTATGTAACAGCAGAAGATCCACGTAAAGAAGCGTCGCAAAAGCCATGAAGCTCACAGGAAATAATTGCATTTAAAGAAATATGACGAGGTATAGTAAACTTAGATAGTATAGGCAGTTCAATTTTAAATTGTTCCCACCTTGAAGTAATTTCCAAAGGTGGAGTTGCATCCCAATCTAAATTAAGTAGCCAAAGACGTTGAATAATAGTCTTCACTATCAAAGTGACAGGATTAAGAATACCGTAAGGATCGAATATGCGAGCTATTTGGGATAAGAGATTTCGCTTTGTGCAGGAAGCTTGAAGAGGTAAAATTTTGTAAAAGAAATCATCAGATGATGGATTCCATCCAAGTCCTAATACCTTTAACGAAGATTGATCTAAGTCAAATGAAAAAGACTGTTGCAGAATATGATCCAAAGGAATATTAGCGAGAGAGAATAACTGAGGGGCATTACTTGCCCATTTTCGTAACTCAAATCCACCACGTTTCAATAAAGATATTAATTCTTTTATAGCAAGAACACTATTTTCTAAAGAATCCTTTCCTGTCACCACATCGTCTACGTAAGTATCTTTTAGGAGTATAGATGAGGCTACAGGTAAGTCCGGTTCGTCGAGTGCTAGCTGCTGTAGAGTACGGATTGCAAGATATGGTGAGCTAGACACACCGAAAGTAACCCGAGTAAGTTCGTATTCAGCAATAGATTCCTGTTCCGAAAAACGCCAAAGTATTCTTTGAAATCTTTGTTGCTCAGGAGCGATAAGAATCTGAGTAAACATGGATTTAATGTCTGCAGTAAAGACATATTTATGAAACCTGAATTTAAGCAATAAATTTACAAGATCATTTTGTAATTTTGGACCTGAATATAACGTATCGTTTAAAGACGGAAAGTTAGGTGCGTGTGCGGAAGCATCAAACACAACGCGCAATGGAGTAGTACTGGACTCCTTGTAAATACAATGGTGTGGTAGATAATAAGCATTATTTATTGCCGTACTTGGCTGAATAGGATTTAAATAATGATTATCTATGAAACTTTTGATAAAGCTTGAATATTGAATCTTAAGTGATTCATTTTTGGCAAATCTGCGCTCTAAAGAACTAAATCTTTGTAAGGCTAAACGTTTTGTGTCACCAAAAGAAGGTATTTCGTTTTTGAAAGGCAGCTTTACTACAAATCTGCCCTCGGAATTTCTATAAGTGGTATGAGTATACAGCTTCTCACAGAATGAGTCTTCCGGAGAATAAGATTTAACTTCTGGTACTTCCTCAATGGCCCAGAATTGTTTTAATGTCGCATCTAATTGCTCAGAATCATTAGCAGAAAATGACGTAAAAAAGGAATGAATATTTGTTATATTTGTAGGTGGAATATTTCCCATCAAAACATAACCGAAACTTGTTTCAAGAGCTGAAAGCTGATCATTACGGGTTTTAATAATTCCTCCTGTTAAGATGTAAGGAAAGATATTTGCTCCTAATAGAACATCAACTTTACCTGGAATATTTGCCATTTTATCAGCCAACCTTAAATGTTGAAGATACGGCAAGTTGTCTAAAGAAATTGGAACAGTTGGCATATTTTGACAGATTTGAGGAAGAATTATTGCATCTATCTCGCAATGAAAGTTTATGTCATAAGACGAAGAAATATTCAATTTTACGCCTGATTTGGCTGGGGTGCACATTCTATCAAGACCTTGTACCGATAAAGCCGCATTGAATTTAGGGAGACTTAATTTGTCTGCACATTCTTTACTAATGAAGTTAGCTTGAGACGCACTGTCTAATAAGGCTCTAACTTCCAAGGCTTTACCAAAACGATCGAGAACATGGATTGTAGCCGTAGCTAGCAAGTCATTATTTGTCAAAGTATTTGATAAGGCGGAAACAGAAGGCATAGGATCGTTAGATGAACTAGCAACCTCGTTGTGAGAAGAAGAAGAAGAATGATCATTCGCATTGAGATTATCAAAATGAAGAGCAGTATGATGTTTTTTATTACAATGTGTACATCTTTTGGATGAAGGGCATTTGATCGTAACATGAGTTTTAGACAAGCAGTTTATACAACATTTATTCTGTTTAGCAAAGTCAAAACGTTTTTGAGGTGATTCAGCAAGAAATTGATTGCATTTAAATAAAGCATGATCTGAACCACAAAATAGACACTTATTTTTGACAGAACTGGTCAAAAATGTAGAAGTTTGACGAGATGAATACCTTACGTTATTAGAAGTATCGGAATTAATAGATTTAACATTTTTGCTGACTTGTCTTTTATATGACTCCAATGAAGTGCAACGCTGCAATGCGAACTTATAAACTTCCTCATAGGAAGGTACATTTTTTGAAGCAAAGTGTAATTCGAAAGCCCTAACTGTTTCTACATCCAATGTGTCCATCAGTAAATTCATTAGAATAAAGTCCCATTGAGCGGGAGAAAAAAGTAATTTTTCTAAAGAGGCTAAGTTTTCATTGAAAATATCTAATAATTTTCTAAGTGAAACAGGATCATCAGTTTTAACCACACTGGCATTTTGAATATTTTTCCATAATGCTCTAGATAAGTCTCGTTTACCTTCATAGCGATCAATTAAGGTGTTGTAAGCAATTATATAATTAGAATCTTGGAGCTTAATGCTTTTAATTAAATTGTAAGGTACTCCCTTAAGTGATTGCAGAAGATAACTAAACTTTTCTATATTAGAAAGATCAGAATTATTATGTACAAGAGCATTATATAAGTCTATAAAAGTGGGGAAATCTGTAATCTCGCCCGCAAATATACTTAAATTTAGTTTAGGAAGATTTACATTAGTTTTTGATTTGATTTGTGGATCAGCGGACACATTTTGAGTTCCACTAGAAGTATTGTTTAATAAAGAATTATGTTTAAAATAAAGAGAAGCTATTTTATTAATACTATTGGCAAATTCAAACCTAATTATTTCTTCCGTATCCAAATTTGCGTCTTCCTCGACAGCAATTAAATTAATTAATTCAGTATGCTGATTATTGAAGCTAGTATTGATAGCTTCATAATCTTTTGCAGCAAAGAGAAACCCTGGAATTAATGAAGCATCAACCAACACTTCGTCTGCTAGCTTTTCCATTTGTTTAATCTTACAAATGTCAACGTTTCTCAATGCACGCAAACAATTCTATTTGAACTTCTAGAAGACATTATTGTAGATATAGAAAAAGAAATTTATGTAACACAAAGAACCTTTAAAGAATGATCTCAATAAATTCAATATGTACTCGTATATGTAATATATGTAATACTTTTAAAGTTACGAAACTCAATAAGTATCGGTAAGAATAAATATTTATTATATATGAGTATGTATAATCGAGCAAACAAAAAAAACAACACTCCAAGTATTATTTAAACAAAATCAATATATATTTATTTAATTGTAACTAGAAATATACGCATAAAATATTTTTAAAACCAGTGTTCAATTAATATTGCGTTTTTTTTAATTTCCTAAGTTATATAAAATAAATATATAATCATATAAACCCCTTGTATTTAAAGAATTCTAAATTGTAGATTGTAACAGAAATTGAACGTGTTTTGGAAAGTTTCAACGGCTGTACTTCGATTTTAACAATGGGTCAGGTACAAACCCTGGTTGGGATTAACGGAGCTAAGATGCCAGATGTGTACGGCTGTGGAATTTTTTCAATGATTTTAAACGACCTTTGCTAAGAAACTTTGCCCAAATATTTAAAAATTTATATAATTTGATCACGTTTTTAATTGAATAAATTACTTAAACTAATTTTAATGCGGATAGAAGGACCAAATGAATGTATTTGAGTTCTATAAGAGAAGCACTCACTCATAATTGTTTTTATATAGGTGCTGGTTTAATTTTAATATGAAAATAAGTTATATGTAAATTCATCAATTAATATAAATACTATGTGTGTATGCAATCAAATTACGGTACCTGTGATGTTGATGGATACTTCTTCTTCTTCCTCAGTGCACTGGGCGATTCGGGAACAAAATCTTCTCACAATGTCACGTGGTCAGGGTACTAGTCACACAAATACTGGAGTGTTTAGCGCGACGATTTATACAGGACTATCTCTAAACTAAGATTGAAAAATATGCGTGTCGCCCGTAGCTTGCTCTCTTAAGACTAGGGGGGGCTGTACAGGTCCGTATTAATTTACGATGACAAAACATACACACACGTTAAGTAAAGAATTAAAATATAAAAATAAAATAATAAAAATTATTAATAAAAACTGAGAATATGTGGAGGGACGTAACATAGACAAAACATCCATAGTCGAGCTTCTTTTGTGCCCCAATGATAATGTGAGAGTGTTTTGATTATATTTGCCCTTTTTAGTCAAACTCCTTTAAGTTTCTGTATCTATTGTTTCCAGGTTAATCTTAAATCAAATATCAGCCCTATTATTTTGCAATTATCAACAACCGGTAATTTGAAGTTGTTGATAGTGATTTCAGGATTAAAAAAACTCATTCTTCTGCTAAATTTAATAACTTTGGATTTAGAGTAGGAGAGGGTAAGTCCTAGAGAAGCTACTTTGTTTTGTAGGTCATTTGATTGGTGGAGCTATATTTTCACTTAAGTTGCTTATCGAAATAATGAATAAGGATGTGCTTAAAACTGAACCTTGAGGAACTCCATCATTTTGGATGTGTGGAGAAGAAAGGAAGTTATTGACAGAAACCCTGAACGATCTAGATGTTAGGAAGTTTTTGATAAAGGCGTAGATATATGTTGCCAATAAGGTTACATTCAGAAAATTTGTCAGACATTGCGTTTCTAGAGATGGTATCAAAGTCTATATCAAAGATAGTTGCTATCAAATCCTGCTTGCAATTAATTGCGTTGGAGAAATGGTTTTGGAGTAGTATCAAATTATCTCTTGTGGAGCGCTGTCTTTGGTAACCAGATTGTTCCTTTGGAATAATCTTGTGTTTTTCAAAATACCATAAAAGACGTTTGTTGATCATTTTTTCCATTAGCTTACACATAGTGCATGGGAGGGAAATGGGCCTGTAAGATTGTGGAAAGATAGTTGGACAAAGCCAAAGCTGATTTGGCTTGAGTATTGGTATAATAATAGATTTGCTCCACTGAGATGCAAATTTATAGGAACTCCAGATTATATTGCATAAATTAAGGAGTTTATTAAGACCATAATTAGACAAATATTTTAGGAATGCACAAGGAATATCATCAGGCCCAGCTGCGGTGTTTCTATTATTAGCTAAGGCAGATATTAGCTCGTGGATAGTGAAATTAAGATATCTACAATATTCAGATATCAGATAATTTCTGTGTAAATTTAAGTCATGAGATGAGGTAATACTATTAGTTTTATTCCTGAACTTCTCTTCGAAATATTTGGCAAAAGTGTTAAGAATAAGTTCATGTGAAGTGATCTCTATACCATTTGAAATTAAACGAGTAATTTTATTATTAGTTTTGTGACCTTGTTCGACCCAGTTCGTCCTAATGAAGTGGTATCCTTCAAAGGATTTAGGATGAGGAATATTAGTTGTATTAAAATTAGTATTTTGGAGACAAAAAAAATCGGGATGGTAAATTGATATAAGATATTGTATGTAATCAAGTCGCGGATAGTATCCGGCGCAGTTCCATTGTAAAATAGTGAATTAAAAAAAAACTAATTTAGTTAATAGAAAGAATGTACCTTGTACTAATTACGTAATTTTTAGAAAAGATCGATATCATTGCAGTTAGAGGTACATGCATTATTGGACGTAAGGCTGGTAAGTTTAGCGTCTATAGAATTTAATGTGCGTTTTAGCTTTTTCGTTATTCTTGTAATGCGATTTTTAAGTGATCTATTGGATACAGTTTGGTATATTTGTGTAAGATCTTCGAGGAGAGAATGAATGTTCGTAGTGAAATTATGAACTTCTTTGAGAGGATCACTACTCCCAAAGAAATTTTCTAGGAAGGCAATTATTTGTAATGCTGAAAACGAAAATTTTTCTGGATTAGCACAAATTAGTTTTTCAAGTTTTTAATTTCTTTTTGAGCTGATTTAGGAGTTGCGAAGGTTGTTGTGTTTGGTGTGTTATTAGAGTTTAAGTTTAGGGGCTAGCGATAACCAGTAAAGAAGGTGATTCAAGACTTGTGTCAGTGGAATGAGTTCTTTTTATGCCATAGTTAGAAGGGACAGATACTGGTGTTAGAGACAGGGTGTTAGGTGGGTTATTTGAAGAGATTTCTTCTTTTAAGAAGAGTGAAAGAGGAGATATACTAGAAGGAGGATCAAGTGTGATTTGGCTAGAAATTGTATTTGAAGAGGGATTGTTAGATATTTCTTGAGGGATAGGACAGGAGTCTGCAGTGTGTCTAGATTGCTTACATAAAAAGCATTCAAGTTTGTCCGAAGTAATAAAGATCATATAATTTTTATTTTCATATGAGATTACAATTGAAGTATTTACTAGGATACTGGGACATGATGTTGCTATTATAGATTTTTTCTGTGTGATTTTGGTTACTGCAGCGAAGCTTGGTTGAGCTGTTTCCAATGATGCCATAATTTGATTTTAATATTTTGGATTCCAAAATATTAAGTATCGCCAGAAACGACTGGCCTAATTTTATTTGTCGAATGTATTAAAGTGATATCGACTTACCAAAATTTACTTGATAAACAATCACATTAAACTGACATGTTTTTATTAAAAATACTATTAGTAGAAGCCAGGTGTTCACTCGTTGGCTTCTGAAATAGAAATGATGTAGGAATTAAACTTTAAAATGTGGAGAAACCTTAAAATCTGTAACCACCCCCAAGGGTACTGATACCTGTTGTTAGCATAAGCAAGGATTTGCACTGATTTGTTATATATTGAACCGGTGGTTGTGATTTGTGACATTATTTTTATGTTTTTTTCCAGAGCCAGATTGAACAATATGTAGGCACAGAATACTAAAACAATCGTTATCTATTCTGTGATACAGGGGAGAGAATCACCCTGAAGCAGCTCGTTATTTGTTTTAAAAGGTTTAGACGGTTCCCCCTGAATTCGTACTCTACATTCAACTTTTTTAAAGGTTTTATTGCGTTTCACCACGTTTCGGTTGTTTATATTTTTTCATACCTCTGTGCGTTCCATCGCACCGATTAATACATTCTATCCGTAGCCCGCATAAGCAAGCTGCTATGCTTCATGCTTTCAAAAAACACAATATTACGAAACAATAAATGTTTTAAAGGATAAAAAACAAAATGCGAATGTGTTAAGGAAATAATGAAAAACTTTGTCGTACAGAGGTCCCTACCAAGATAATATAACTTCAGAGAAGTATCTGTACAAACAAAATAGGTACGTAAATATTATTTTATATGGGATTCAACCAATGACGTATAATAAATTTACAATACGTCATTGGGTTCAACCGCAATAATTGATTTTAATAAGAATTATATTTTAAATTTGTTTTTATGTATCGATTTTATAATTTTATTTTAGAATTTTTGAAAACGATTGAAACCAAAATATCAGAGGTGGCCTTTTTTTCCTATTCCACTGCGACCTTTTCAGATCTATTGTGGTCCTTGAGTTCTAGATAACGTTCTCTAGCCAGACCCTTTTTAAAAAGTCTAATAGCTTCGAGACTATACCTTCCATGTAGCTATTTGCCGGTGGATTTTCTTCTCCTAATGCAAAGAACCGCATATTTGCCAGACTGTCACACTGACATAGAATGTGCTCTGCTGTTTCTTCTTCGCGGTGACAGAATCTGCACAGGTCATCATCTAATAATTCCATCAGCTTTAACTGCCTTTTCAGCTTACAGTGCCCTGTTTGAAGACCTACTATTGCTTTGACTGTTTTTCTGTCTTTGCTTATTAGGTCTGCCGTAAAAATGTTCTGTAATTAACTGTTTTGGCTGTCTTTGTCCTGGTGAATTCTTCCACCATTCCAGAGATTTGTGAGCTACTCACTTCCTTGTAGTCGTTCTTGTCACTGCCTTTGCAACGCCGCATAAGGGTTCCGGTCCAATTAATGACATTGATGAGCCTTGTTTAGCCATTTCAACTGCTTTTTCATTGCGCTTACGACCCTCGTGCTCCGACCCCCAGGCTACCGTAATCTTGCTACGGTCTCGTAGTTTATTTAGGGCACACACACAATCCCATACTAGCTTATAATTGACCTCTACAGAATTGAATGAGTTAAGTGCTGCCTGACTATCTGTGAAAATGGCAACTGAACGGAACATTCTTTCCTGTCTTTCTATTTCTTCCACGCAGTGATGGATTGCCGTTATTTCCGCCTGGAAAACTGTCACATCCTTAGGTAGACTTACCGGGAAATGTATCCCTTGATTAGTCCCTACTATGCTGGCTACCACACCCTCAGATCCTCAGATGTTTTTGAGTAATCCGTGTACCAGGTAGCAGCAGCTTGTATGAGTACACCTTCATTCTAGTCTTCCCTGCCTGGTATCTTAATTGTGAACCTATTGTTAAAATTGTTAAAGCTATATATCTCGTAGCTGTTGCATCGATAGGTTGCCCCATGACAATATCGGCTTTTAGCTTCTCGATTAGCTTTCTGTTGTCAGCACCATGCATCTGGCTGACTATGGATTAATCTGTGCATCACTGATCTGGCTTCGCCCTGTATAAAGATATGAAGTGGTGGTAGATTCAGCAGGACTTCCAAACTGCTGTATGAGTTGTTTTTATGGCCCCCGTAATGCACAGGCATGCTAGCCTTTGTGTATTACCTAGCTCCTACTTGCTGCGTCTTTGTTTGCCACGTCACCGAGCCATAGGTTATCATTGGTCTAATAACCCTTGTGTATAACCATAGAGTCATTTTGGGGTTAAGTTCCCACATTCTTCTACATCTGCCCAGGGAAATAGTAGCTTTCTGTGTGGTTTTCAGAATAGAGTATTTAATGTAAGCCTATGATCAGAATACACCGCAAAGTATTTTGTTTCTTTGGCAAATGAAATCTCAATTATTCCCAGCACCGGTGGCTGTAGCCCTTTTAGTGCTGTTTTTTTTTGTGAAGTTGACGATTTGTGTTTTCTGAGCATTGACTATCAGTCACTCTTGTTTACACCAGTCGTCTACTATATTTAGGGCTGCTTGCATTCTCTCAGACATCACCTGGGCAAACCTGCCCCCGACAACGATTGCTATATCGTCAGCATATCCCAGACAGTAAAAGCCTTCTGTGAACAGATTTCTGAGGAGATCATCTACCAAGGTTGCCCAAAGTAAAGGATACGGATCTCCTCCTTGGGGACAGCCTCCACCTACTTTTGCTTTGATGGTTGCTTTACCCGGAGCACAGATTAAAATAACAATCAGAATGCCCACTCTCAGATGCCGCCTTTGAAGTGTGTCAGCACGCGATCGCCATAAATTAAACGGAAACACAGACTTGTATTGAGAAATTTGTGACAAGCTACGACAGAACTGTATTTTAAATTTTTAGAGATTAATAATTTAGTACATTTGAAATAATTTAATCTATTCTTCAACTAAAAGTACGAATAAAATAGTGCACATTATGTCTATAGTTGCCGTAAATAAATTAAACCTGGTTAATTTTTCTATGCATACAAGATAAAATGTCACTGAACAGCACTGGTTCCGACTAAAACATGGCTGATTCCGTCTGCGCGAACGAGATGCGCGTACTTATTTTTTCAAGCAGAGTGGGCATTCTGATTGTTTATTATTCTGTGAATCGAAAGATCATATGATATGAGCTTGCACTTTCGGTGAACTCAACCAATATAAATTTCTTCAGACTTGCTCTGACTGCTTCAGACCATAGCCGTAGAGGAGACGGATGATTTCGAACAACTGAAGAAGAGGTTAAATATGCGATATGGCCACGAACATTTGGAGAATGTATATCAGTCGCAGCTTAAAAATCGAAGACAGAAGAAAGATGAGGCTCTTTAAGAATATGAGGTAGATATTGCCAGATTAGTACGATATGCTTATCCAACAGCTCCCGAAGACATGATGGAAAAATTGGCCGTTCAAACGTTTATTGATGGTCTTCGTGATCATGAAATGCAGAGAACACTGCTATTAGCTCGCCAAATCGTGCCTTATCTGTCATTTAAACTGACTTGACTTTGATTAAATGTTAAATGTCAATCGAGTGTGTATTGTGTATCTTAATAATTGTTTGTTATGATGTTTTTACAATCTTGTAATACAAATTAATTAAAAGTGTTTTTGTAATTTTTTGGAAACTATGACGACTTCGGAGCAAATCGGTCTAAATAAAACATGGGAACTCTCTTTGTACGAGTTACATCGAACTCCCCAAGAAGCGATCACTGACAACACAGAAATAGCAGTGAGCCCAAGAAGCCTCCACAGTGAATTGATGTGCCCGATTTGTTTAGATATGTTAAAAAAGACGATGACTACAAAAGAATGTCTTCATAGATTCTGTTCCGACTGCATTATTACAGCATTGAGATCTGGTAATAAAGAATGCCCTACTTGCAGAAAAAAACTAGTTTCAAAAAGGTCCCTTAGACCAGATCCAAACTTTGATTTGCTAATATCGAAAATATATCCAAGCCGAGATGAATATGAGGCTCACCAGGAAAGGGTTTTGGCTAAGTTAAACAAAAGTCATTCACGAGAAGCTTTAATGCAGTCAATTAAAGAAGGAATTAAAATTCAATCCCAAAACAGACCAAACAGAGGAAGAAAGACTAACGAACCCGTGGTTGGCCAAGAGAATAACTCTGAAGAAAATAATCCAAATGCACCAAATGCTGCAGATACTGTTGTAAGTTATCCTATACTGAAATATATAAATATGGTAACGTTTTATCAGATTTAAGGCATGTTTAAGAAATTTTTTAGGTACATATATACTATTAATTTACAATAGCCAGTATTTTCAAAGCATAAAAATAAGACTGTGCCTCTTACCCTAGACATTTCTTAGGATGCTTGTGTGTTGCTAATGTTGGCGATCATTCTGGCTATGATGACTTTGTGCGTTGCTATATGAAATAGCTGTTTTGAGGTCTTTTTATACCTAGCTCTTAGGTTATCAAGCCAGGATATTCTTCTTCGTCCTGGGGCCATTTTTCCTTCAATTTTACCTTGTAATATGCATTGGAGTAGCTCATATTGATTATTATTATTATTTATTTATTAACGGATATACCATTTACATTGGAACAAAATATAATATATAAAATTTTTCAAAGTAAGCATAACATTGGAAAATAATTAGTTTAACAAAAACTATTAATTAACTTGAATACAAACTAATATCACACAAATAGCAGTCTCTTTATCACATGTTTAAATTGTTCTAAGGACTGGAAAAATAAGTCCAGATCACTTTGGTACCTATTATATAGTCTCACCATATGAGTACGAGGCTTGAAGTATTCATAATTAAATTGATGAAATGGTAGATGAAAGAATGAAGTATGCCTAGTTCCATGAAGAGTGTTAAAACCTAATCAATTTAAAAGTTCAGTGCTAATCAAATTATTAGCAATTTTGTAAAGGAATATTAGGCAAAAATAATTTTGATTGCTCATTATATGTCCCAAGTACTTCAACTTACGGCCCTTCAAGATGTTGACCAAATCTGTGGTTGTGTTCATCCTCCATAGTACTTCTTCATTGGTGAGTTTGTCTGTCCACAGTATCTTCAGAATCCTTCTGTATAACCATAGCTCAAAAGCCTGAAGTTTTGATAGTTTCCGCCTTCAATGTCCACGTTTCTACTCCATACAGAAGCACTGAGTACATGTAACATTTAAGGAGCCTTATTTTTGTTTCTGGGGTGAGGTCATGGCTCTTGAACACAGAGTTCATAGTCAATGCACTTTTTGCCTTTCCGATGTAATATTTAATCTCTTGGGTATTGTCCCACGACTCATTGATTATAGTTCCCAAGTAGTTGTACTGTGAGACACATTCAATTCTCATTTGGTTCACATACAGATTTGTTCCAGTTATGTTTTCCTTGCTGATGATCATTAGTTTGGTTTTGCTGATGTTTATATCCAGTCCAGTAATTATCCAAGGACAGATTCAGGGCAAACGAAGCGTGGGGAGACGACATATATTTTCGCTGTGCAATTTAAGAGACTGGTTCCAGTGCACATCTAACCAATTATTTAGAGCAACAGCTTCAAAGTTACGAATAGCGATGATGATTGCCAAACTCCGTAGTGGAGAGGGCACTTGAAGAAGAAGAAGATATCCAGTCCATATGTTTTACTTGTTTCAGTTATTTTGTTCATTAGGGTTTGCAGTCCTTCTATGGTATTGGAAAACACTATTGTATCATCTGCATACCGCAGGTTATTGGTTTATTGAGATGCCTTCATCAATATCTTTTAGAGCATCTTCAAAAATGTGCTCCGAGTACAGATTAAACATCATAGGTGAAATTATGCACCCCTGTCTCACTCCCCTTAAGATTTTGACCTGATCTGTATATTCTCCATCTATTATATATCTATCATTATCATCTACTATATATACATCTCCTGATCTGTATACCCTAGACATAGATAACAACATTCCCATTAAAGTTAAAAATCAATCCAAGCAACTAACCAATTAACAATTTCTGTGCTTAAGCTGCGTATATCTCTGCTACTTACCTGTGTTTCACTCATTTCAAAATAGTATTAAAATATTTAACAGTCTTGTTCTGAGTTTGGTTCTGTCTGGTCTGATTTTCAAGACAAATGATAAATTTCAAATAATCTTCACCTTTGGCATACCCATACCCCATGACTTCTTTTTGATGTTTTAAATCTTGTTTCAACTAACTGTTTAAGTATAAGGGTGGTTTGACATTAGTCTAGCACTTATAGGGTCTTATCCTTAACACACTATTTTTATTATTTCTTCATTTATTTTCAACATAGTGTGCTCAAACTTGATAAGATGCTAGTAACACCAGAATGTTTTTTTGTCAATTCTGTGTTGAAGTAATCCAATAGAGCTACATATGCTAGGTACTGCTTTATCTGTTTTAAATTATTAACCCTCTAGTGTCCCATTTTTTTTAAAACTCAAATTGAACTCTGTGAACCCTATAATCCAAGGTCAGCCTTGAGGTGGAGCTGGGCAGTCAGTAGATGCAAATATTTCAAAAGTATGAGGTTGGTAAAATAATTAATTTAAAATTATGCATCTACTTATTACTTACTTTTGTCTTATAACTATGCATTTACATTAGTTTTGTTGAAAAATGGAAAAACAGTTTGTTGTTGCTTTGCAACATACATTTATTTTGTACTTTGAAGAAATATGAGGTTGACTCATTCGAACTGATTGATGTCTGTTGAAGTGATCTATGATCAGCTGTATCTTGTATATGGCATCGAATTCTAGATGATCTTTTTGCAGTAAATTTGTATTGTCATTTAAGTGCAAGAATGACATATCTCCTCGAATCTGTCCCTTCTCATTGCTTCCCGTATAGATTCAAATGAGTTTTCAGACCACTACTCGGGAACATTTGAATATCGATAGATTGACATATAAAATAGGATCCCTACAAATGTTTATTTGACGAGCATACAAATTAGTTTCATTTGCTATTTATTTATTTATTTATTTATTTATTAACGGGATACCACCCAATTCAATATATACACAAAGTATTACAAGTATTATCTAGTGATACAATAATTACAAAGATATAGCAAATATGTATGAAAAGAATTGGCGATACAGCCATATAGAAAAAAAAAACAAATATTAAAACTATATAAAGCACATAGCAAATACAAATCATATAGCAAATAGCAAGCACATAGCAAATAAAATTACAAAATTTTTTTAAACACATTCTACAGACATTTTCCGAAGCGCACAGCAACAAATCAAAGTCTATTCTATTTCCATTTAGAATGATTCTACTCAGTGGAGAATGCCTACCAAAGTTAGAGCGATGAAATTTAATTGCAAAATTATGAGATGTTCTAGTAACTCTAGAGGGAACATTAAAGTCAATTAGAGACAGTAGATCATTGCAATTAATTTTTGAATTCAGTAGTTTATGAAGAAACAAAACATCAGCATACATCCGTCTGGAAGATAGCCTAGGAAGGTTTAATGTATTTCTAATTTCTGAGTAGGAATGGTCGCTTAAAGGTTTGTGTAATTTAAAACTTAAGTACCTAATGAATTTATTTTGGACTTTTTCAAGCTTGGCTATATGGACTTCATAAGTGGGTGACCAAACGACTGAGCAATACTCAAGAACAGATCTTACTAGGGAAATGTAAATCAGTCTGATGGAATTAATGTTATGCAAACATCTAGAGGTTCTAATAATGAAGCCTAACATTTTAAATGCCTGGTTATTCACATATTCAAAATGAGCGCAAAAATTTAGTTTGGAATCTAATTGAACACCTAGATCTCTTACAGTTGAGACAGCCTTCAGTGGTTCTTCAGCTAATTTGTAATTATAAGAGAGGTTGTTAATTCTTCTACAGAAACTAATAAAGTGACATTTTCCAACATTAATGCTCATTTGGTTCCAATTGCACCATGCCATAATTTTGTTAATATCAATTTGGAGTTTTTCACAATCTGAGACGTCTTCGACAATTCTATAGATTTTTAAATCATCAGCAAATAGCAAAAATTTAGAGTTAATTTGAGATTTAATGTCATTAACAAATATATTAAAAAGGAAAGGCCCTAAGTGGCTTCCTTGTGGAACACCAGATGTTACGGAGATCTCACTAGATTGAAAGTGTTTAATTTTAACAAGTTGTATTCTGCTAGTTAGGTAACTACATAACCAGTTATACAGATTGCCTGTAAATCCAATGTGCTGGTGCTATGTGCTGGTACAAGTCCTCATTAGCAAAATATCCAAAACAATTATATGGAGTTATAAGCTCAGTAAAAGTACTAGCCAGGTCATTGTTTTTTTTTTAATTGTATTTGCTTTTAATGAAGTTGTATATGCTTATTGTGTCATAGAATATCTTTGAATACAGGGCTTTTTATATATATTTCATTTGAGAATCTAAGAAAGGAATTGCTTGGTACAATTTCTTCTAAATGCTGACATTTACTGGCTTCTGTACTTGGTCCAGGTACTTACTGTTTACTTTTTTCTATCTTTTCTTGGTCCAAGTACTGACTCAGGAATTTTTGTTACAGTTGCAGAAGCTTCACTTTATGCTATCAATATTTTTTCTGTTGCTGTTTCCCTCATAGCCTGAAGGTTATTGATGGCTTCTTCATTTTCCAAATTTAACAGCTCAGTAGTATTGAAATAGATAAAATCATAAATCACCTCACTGACTCCCAAGATCATCCAAGGAACCTCCTTCATCATCAGTATTCAATTCATTGTCTTTCAGCAAGTCTAATAATCCAAATATATTTTCTTGTGACATCTCATAGAAATTCAATCGACCTTGCTGGTATAGTCTGTTCACTAATCCCAGTCTGAACTGTCTAGTGAATTTAGTGATTATTTTTTTGCGAAGTTAGTTACTTTTGGCAGACTAGAAGTGGTTGGAAATTACTATAAAACCAAGCATACATGCTTGTAGCACATAAACAAACGTAAATAAAATAGAACTTTACAAATTACTGACTTTATTACCTATATTTAATAAAATAAACAGAGTTATCAATACAAATATTTACTAGAATATGTTAAATTATAACTGAAATATATTTTTAAATATATACAGTAGACTCCCTCTATAACGAGAACTGAAATGACAGACTAATTACCTCGTTATAAGCCGATCTCGTTATATCAGACAATCATAATACTGTGCATACATATGAATCTGTAGTTTTCTAAACCATTAACTTCCTATAGTGAAGCCATTCGGAGCAATATAAGATGCTAATAAATATTGTTTGAATGGCGTTTTTGAAAAAAAGTTATTTACTTTTATTGTCAATGAAATATATTAAAACATAAAAGAGTTGTTTACTTTTATTATCAATGATATACGTTAAAACAAAAAAGCTGTACTTATATTTTTTCCAACTACATAATGTATAAATCATATTTTCAAGGATAACATAAACTATTGCTTCTGCAATTTTAAGAACTCTGTTATTTTTAACTGCTTTAAATGGTCCAGTATAATTCTATCATATATTTTCTAAAGATGTGAAACAGTTGTATTTATTCATTGTAAAGAAGTTTATTGCGGGCTGCAGTTAAGTTTATTGAGGGGCTGTTTGAAAAGGTATTTATTTATAGCCATGACCGGACTAAAAACGTAAGAAACACGTTTTTGGGTCTTATTTTCTCTCGTTATAACCAAATTTGCCTCGCTATAGACGGTTACAGTTCAATAGAAATTTCACGGGACATCTAATGTATCTCGTTATAAGCAAAACCTCGTAATAACCGTGTTCGTTATAGAGGGAGTATACTGTACTACTACCCAAAATTTTATAGGAATAGTATACACTTCCACTATTTGTAATAATTCTTCTTTTCAATGAAAGAAGTCTGCAATAAAAGTTTATTTAAGCTGTTAATAGTGTGAGATAGGAATTTTTGTGTTGTAGGTTTCCAGCTATGAATCTGTCAAAATTTGCCCAAGCTGAGCGAATGGACCTTACATGACTAAAAATAAACATTATTCCTATGTATCATTTAAATCATTTAAAAAAAGTAAAAAAATTGCTAGACAATTGAACCATATACAAATATTATGGCAAATTTTCATTGCTCTCTGCCCAAGTCCGCATTCAGGCAGGCATGACTAATAGGGCCTCTTACATGTTTATTTAGATAATTTTTCTCTACATAAACATTTTTCATACAGAACACAACATTAAAAACTTACCTATAATTTTTAATTTGGATTATAACCACTAGAACTACTTTATATTTTTAAACATTTGAAGGATGCTACATGACCTACCACTACCAAATCTCACATTAAACTGAAAATTGCAGCATAAAAATAAGTCAGATCGGTGAAATTTTTAACAGCTGGTGTATATCCAATCTAGTCTAGAGGCTGGTTTGGGTGATGCAGCTATAAAATACTTAAGTAGTATTTCTAGGAACTTTTATTATGATCCACCTTAAGGCGGAGTCAGGCACTAGAGGGCTTCCTGTGCGCTTTGCTTATGATACTTTATACTCAAGTTACTATTTCCTTTCAAGTGTAGATGCTTAACCCAAAAATATTCAATATTTTTTTATTTTTCAAATACAAAAAGAAGTTGCTGGCTTTGGACTATTAAAACCAAATTATTGGTGTTTTTATTTGAAGTTTTTACATACTGACATACATATCATGTTTGACATACATTGGATAATAGATGTCAAAACTGAAAGAAACATCTCCTGTTTCTCCTAAGGTGAAAAAAAATACAATGCCATTTTTTAAATGCCAAATTGTATATACATTTTGTATTTAGGTACCTGCAATTACCCAGCCTGTAGTAGCCACTCCTCCTGTTCAACCACCTCTTCAAACTACTGTCACAACAGCTCCACCTGCTGCAAATACAAATGCACCCAGCCCATCACCATCAGGCAGAAGTACCCCCTCACAACCACCTAGCCCTGTCTCATCTAGTGTTAGTTCAATAAGTAAGTCATTGGGGAAACGTCCAAAAAGGTAAGTTATTAATAGAGGATTAGATTTTTTATAATTGACAAATTATTTCTTTATAGTGTCTTAACATCTGAAAGAAGTGAAGAAAGTGAATCTAGTGAGAGGACAGAACAGACAGATACTGAGGGTGAAGGTCCATCTGAGCCAATGACACTTAATGAAATTGAATTGGTATTTAAACCACACCCTACTGAAATGTCAGGGGATAATTCTTTGGTGAAGGCATTAAAAGAAAATTCTATAAGGTAATTAACCATAACATATTTCTATAAATAAAGCTTATTTTCTTGATAAAGATTGAAAACAATGTATCAAATGTTAACTGCAATTTGATAAGTGGATGCAGTAGAAGCTCTTTATTTGTGGGGTATATGTTCTATAAATATGCCACGAATACAGAAACCGTGAATATGGAATGATAATTTATATGGGGTTATAGGTGATATGTTCCTAGCGACGAAATAAAAAAGCAAATACATACAAAAATCAGTTTAATTGAAGTTTTTGACCATACATATTGATTCATTACATATTAATCCATATTACATATTAATCTTCAGGTTTAGGCTATGGTTTAAACAATTTAGTAATTTGCTCTTGCTTGGTAGTTTTTAAAAACTCCTTTAATTATTCAGACATATATTCAGCAGTGTCATTAGCAATTTGCCTCTGAAAAATAAGACTTTGTTCCATAGATGGATCAATTATCATAAAGAAATCACAAAGCTCATTTGCCATTCTTAAACCATCACTAAGTTTTTTTAAATTAAATTTCACGTTTCCAGTGAGCTTGTTAGAGCCTCTTAGTCAATGGGTTGTGGATTTAACATTGTCTCCAAGTCGGTTTCAATCAAATCTTTATCTTGCGATTCAAGAAACTCATGAATGTCACTTGATTCTATCTATTCAAATCCATCTCGTCCTAATCCACTCACAATTTCAGCGAAGTTTGCAGTTAAAGTTTGAACTTACACACATTCTTCTTCATTTTCCGCAGTCAGAACAGGTCACAGTTTTTTTTAGCATGATTTCAATATATATGACTTCACTTCTTGCAGTGATTCTTTTATGCTTACTATGCATTTTGGTATGTCAAATTTCTTCCAATATTCCATAACATTGATATCAAGATCAGATTGCATATAATTCATTATCAATTTGAAGGCTCATCTAATGTAATAGAGCTTATAGGCATGCAGTTTCAACTTCAGAAACAAAACAATTCCAGAACTAGTCACAGAAAAAGCGCTTATAACTCACACTTTTGTATTAGCACACCAAAACACTGGCAGGTCATCCTTGTTTTGATTTTTTAATGAACGAGGATTTAGAGATCTATAAAGCAACAATGGTTTAATAACACAATCTCCAGATGCATTAGAACAAGGCAACAGTTTAACTATATCCTTTGCTTCCTTAAATCCAGGGGCAGACTTTTCGCTTTTAGAAATTGTTTTTTTATGACTGTTTAAGAACTAGAAAAAACGGAGAAGTGGATGTCAAATAGGGAGGACACTTTTCCATCTACTTTAACTACAGCTTTTCAACCCTGCATCGTTATTTTTTGAGGCTGTTATATTTGTTAGTTATACCTAGATTACGAATATTCTCCAGCATCTTATTTCTTTTTACACTATCAACAGTTTGTTTAAAGTCTATATACATATTATATAGTTCTACATCATATTCATAAGCTTTTTCTTGAATTATTCTTAGTATAATTATGTTGTCTGTAGTGGCTCTATTTGAGCTAAATTCATTTTGATAATCACCTATTATATTCTCGGAGTATTCTAACAATCTATTATAGATAAGACCAAAAAGAAATTTGCATACTACATGTACATAGCAATGTACCAAAATGAAAATACAGGACACCCGGGAATACAGGGATATAGAATGTGGATCGGATCATTGCTTACTGAAATCTGGAGTTCAAATTTCCTATAAACAAAAAAACAATTAGATCTTAACCGAAAACTACGAAACAACTGAGAGGGAAACAAAGTTAAATATAAACAGCCTTTACGATACAGCATACGAAAACTATATCAGAACAGACTATACTAGAAACTTAATGGTGCATATGTAAATCATGGCACAAACATATGCACATAGTAGAATCACGAAAGGAAACTGCATATGAAGCCTTGGGAAAAGAAAAGCGAACCTATAGTTGGGCCGCCGGACAGATAGAATTATCACGTGAACGCCATGCGCTGATTACGAGTTGCAGTTCCCAACATCACATGTTCGATTTACACTAGGTCAAGAAGAGAGATACAATTATCGCAGTGAATGCGGTAAAACTCATAATATACATATTGAAAACTTAATTCTATTTTTCACTGTAATAATGGAGTTATGGTATTTACATTTTATTATTAATTAAGTAGTATAAATAGTGTGACCAACTAGTCCGAAAAATCATATCAAATTGTAATTTCTGTATTTCGATGTCATGATTGCTGATCAATGTTTTTTTTTCGGTTTTGTTAACCATTTTAAATGAAAAACTTCTTGATTTCGTTCGCGCTATTTAAAATCAATCCCATCCAATGATTAATTTCCAAACCATTACGTGCTTTGGACCAAAATCAAATCTGCTGCGTTGCAATATGATTATATGTAAAAATTTATTTTATGTCAGTAATCAGATTAAAGCCGCAAATAATGTAAGTTAAATAATCAATAAAATGGTGATATTAAAGTTCTATATTTAAAAAAAAATGGCCCGATTTTCATTGAAAAGTCCCGGATTTCAGGTATTGTTTTTCAGCCTTGACCCGAATTCGACTGAATTGAAGTTTTTTCAAGTTGGGCGTTTTAAATAAAAGAAAATAAATAAAATATGACAAAAAGAGGTTACCTTTATTCTTAATTAATAAATTAATTACTATCGGTGTCCTCCGATGAAGATTCGTCGTCACCTAAATTAATAATTAGTGGTTCTAACTGCTGTTCTACAATAAAATCTAGTTCTCACATCTTGGATATGATGCCATGTATCGATGTTTCGAAAATTATTCAGTGTTTCGCTGAAAAGTAGTTTTACGTCATTTAATTTATATGTGGTATTTTTTCTTGCAACTTCACCCTTTACTTGTGCCCATATTAGGTCAATGGGGTTTAGCTCGCAGTGATAAGGGGGCAATCTAAGCACACATCTACCTGAAGACCTAATAATTTCATCTACCACATACTTTTGTTCTATGGGATGACTTTTTACTAGCGTTAGTAACTCAGCTTTGAGCATGTCGTCAATAAATATATTATTTTTTTGTCGCAACCATTCTTGAATATTAGCTTTTCGCATAGCACTAGTTGATATCTTTTCATATTTTCTGCTATGATAGGACGCATTAACTAGGACAATAACTGCCGTTATAGCTAAAGTTGGCAAAACTTTTTGCAGCCACTCTTCATAAAGGTTGGAATTCATGTCTTGATGGTAGTCGCCATTTTTTTTTTATTCAAACAAAAGTAGTCCGTTTTCCCAAATTCTTTTTTATATCCGATATGTAAAATAATAAGTCGTTTGCCTTTCCCAGAAGGATGTTTCAATCCTGTAGAAGGGTCTTCAACATATGCTTGTCGAGCACTGGTGATTGACATGTCAGTCCAGACTCTGTCAACAGTATGACCAGCGTTCACCCAAGTTTCATCCAAATAATAAAGAGTACGGTCTTCCTGCATATATTGTCTGATGGATCGCAAGTATCGTCGCCTCCATGATATAATTTTATTTTTTTTTTCCTTTAAAACACTATTTCGACATCTTTTCTTAAACCTAAAAGAAGAATGAACCAGTCCAGATAAAAGCTTTATTATTAGAGAGATAATTATACTTTATTAATATTATGTGCCAAAAAGAGACAAAAGAGGCGTTCGGAAAGAAGAGAACATGTCTCCTAAATTATTTACAACTTTGCTAGAATACGCTTGTAAAACAATAGATTGGAACGAAAAGGGCATCAATTTAGATGGAATTTTTAAATAACCTTAAATTTGCAGATGATATCGTTCTTATTGCAGACAGCTTTGATCAGGCACAGATAATGCTCCAAGAACTCCATACTGCCACAAAAAGAGTTGGTCTTAAAATAAATTTTTCAAAAACACAATTTATGACAAATTTAGTCCACAACAAAAACATCTCAGTAGAAGACAAAGATATTGAGCCAGTTGACTCCTATAAATACTTGGGCCGTGAGATCAGAATAAGTCGAGACAACCAAACAATCGAGGTGAAAAGAAGAATAAACCCGCATGGGCTGCATTTGCAAACCCTAACACTCACAAGAACAACAGTGAGTAAACTACAAATTGCGGAAAGGGCAATAGAGAGAATAATGTTAGGGATTTCTCTACGTGATAGAATACCCAATGCTATTATACGCAAAAGATCAGGAGTAGCAGACGTTATTGAAAGGATAACAACACTAAAGTGGAACTGGGCAGGTCATGTTGCAAGATCAGTTGATGACCGGTGGACAAAAAGAATTTTGGAATGGAGACCCCGAATATAAGCTAACAGAAATAGAGGTCGACCCCCAACGAGATGGACAGATGACTTAAAAAGAGTGACTCCAAATTGGATTCAGATGGCGCAAAATCGGACTAAGTGGAAAAGCATGCGAGAGGCCTATGTTCAGCAGTGGACGTTAGAGGCTAGTTGATGATGATGATGTACCAAAAGGCCATCGACCAAGTTTTTCAGCCAGTTTATTATTATTTATATGAGATTTAATATTAGTTAGTTGGTATTAAAATTGTACTCTCCAAAAATTTATTAATTTCAAAACTTTTTTCAAAGTAGTTTTCTTTAAATTTGGAATGTTCGGGTTTTCTTAAATTTTTTGCATAATTTTCTAAACCGTTGGAAGCTATTTAGTAAAAAGAAACTGTGGTCAATTCATCGAATCATGCTCTTATGTTCATCAGTAATTTCATCAAACAGTTTTTTAGATCTTTGGTAAGGTTTTGGAGGTTTAAATTCACCATTATTTTGGCGATGTACTTTTAAAATATTATAAACAGATGATTTGTTAATACCTAAAATTATTTTTATTATCCAAATTTAGCCATACGGCTCACACTCCCTCTAAGGGGAAAATTCACTCATCCCAGATACCTACGGTATCAAAAGGATTGAGCTCTGGTGGGACTCTTTCCATGTTATCGAGTCCTAGGTGACTTGGTATGTCGGTGTATCTCCCAAAAATTTTCGTACGCATCTGGACGTCGAAAGTAACACAGCTTTCTGCATAATCTTATATAGATGTTCATTTAGACCCAGCTTTTTTATGTTTTCTAGGAGGCTCTTCGGGATGACTGCAGTGGTAGAAAGAATAATAGGTATCGTCTGGGTACTTTCCATTCTCCATTGTCTCCTGATTTGTATTTCTAGATCTCTGTACTTGGCGATCTTTTCGTTGTATTTAATACGTAAATTATTGGTGTTGGGTATCGCCACATCAATAAGTGTTGTTTGCCTAGTAATTTTATTGACTAGTATGAGATCCGGTCTATTATGGGCCACTGGTTGGTCTGTAAGCACAGTGCGGTCCCAGTATAGCTTGTAGTTGTCATTTTCAAGCATTCTATCAGGGACGTATTGATAATAAGGAAGATGGTCGGTTTGGAGAAGTCCCAGTTTGTCAGCTAGTTCTTGGTGGATAATCTTTCCTACTGAGTCATGACGTTCTTTATAATCAGTACCGACAAATGCCTGGCAGCCACCGGTAAGATGTTGGATGGTTTCTTGGGCTTGGCATCCATATCGGCATTTGTCATTTTGGACTTGAGGATCTTTAACAATATATTTCAGGTAATTTTTAGTTGGAATAACCTGATCCTGAATGGCAAGTAGGAAACCCTCAGTCTCGGGAAACATCTTTCCTGATGTCAACCAATAGTTCGACGCTGTATTGTCGACATATTCTTGGCTGATCTCATTAAGATGTCGCCCATGCAGAGGTTTACTCATCCAGGCGCGCATTTTGTCTTGCTTAGTCGGGTGGTTTATGCGCATTTCTTGTTCCCTCAGTTTAAGCGGCGTCGTATCATCTACTGCGCAAATTGCTCGATGTAAAGTAGATGTCTCAGCCTGTACCTGAAAATAAGTTCTTAAATTAGCAATTTGTTTATCCAATTGCTCACCTATATCCATAAGTCCTCTTCCCCCTTGATACCGCGGTAATGTTGTTCTCTCTACTGCACTACGTGGATGATGTTTTTGCGCCTTTGTGAGAAGTGTTCTTACTTTCCGCTGAAGACCCTCTATATCCGTTTTTGACCACTTTATAATACCAAATGAGTAGCTCAGCGCGGAACAGGCGTACGTATTTAATGCCTTAAACAAATTTTTACTGTTAAGATATGACCGATTTAGTTGTCTTACTCTTCGCACGAACTCAGAAGTTAGTTCAGTTTTCATTTATTTATGGTCAATTTTCCGCGCTTGTTTTACTCCGAGATATTTGTACATATCATTTTCACCCATTGCCTCGATGTTTTGGCCATCTTGCATATCGAAACCTCCGGGCTGAACCTTTCCTCTGACTATGTTTAGTATACGGCACTTGTCTAGTCCAAAATTCATACTGATATCATTTGAGAAATTTTCTACAGTTTTTAGCATCTCATCTAGGTGGTTTCGAGTGGAAGCCATTAATTTTAAATCATCCATATACAACAGATGATTAAGCTTCGCTACAACAGTGTTGTTATTTTTGATGCTAAAACCGGAGTCAGTAGAGTTCAGCAGCTGAGATAGTGGGTTCATTGCTAGGCAAAACCAAAGTGGACTCAACGAGTCCCCCTGGAAAAGCCCCCGGTTAATAGGGATATCTTCAGTTTCGATATTAATTTCACCCGGTATTTGAAGGTGAATTTTAGTCTTCCACTCAGCCATTATATGCTTCAAAAAGGTCACGAGATTATCATCGACTTTATATATTTTCAATATATCTATAAGCCATTCATACGGCACTGAATCAAAAGCCTTCTTGTAGTCAATGAAGGCAGTAAAAAGGTTTCTTTTTTTGTTGTATGCCTGGTTAGAAATGACTGAGTCGATAATAAGTTGTTCCTTGCAGCCCATGGACCCCTTAGCGTATCCTTTCTGTTGAGGCTCTATGATATTGTTTAGAGCACAATGTTGGTAGATACGCCGGGCCACACAGGATGTGACCAATTTGTACAAAGTTGGAAGACAAGTAATTGGGCGGTACTTTGCTGGATCTTGGGTGTTACTTTGATCCTTCGGTATTAGATAAGTGGTTCCCTGAGTAAGAAATGATGGTATTTCCTGTGAATTAGAAATAATATTATTAATAAATGCTGTTAAAAGCTCATGAACACTCCAAAACTTCTTTAGCCAGAAGTTTTGAACTCCGTCTGGTCCAGGAGATTTCCAGTTATGAAGCTCTTTGATAATGTTCAAGACTTCTTCAGTGGTGAAAGGTTCATAAGGAATATTACTGTAGTGTTGACAGTTGTTCGTCGTTTGTTCAATCCATCCAGCATTGTTGTTATGAGTAGCTGGCGTCGAAAGTTGGTTTCCCCAAAACTCATGAATTTCTTCTTGGCTTGGGTAGGATTTATTTACATTTTCTACGGTGGAATTTAGTTTTCTATAGAAAGCCTTCTCTGCATTCTCAAAAAGTATATTGTCGCATTTACGGTTGTTACTAACTTTGTATCTCCTTAGGCGACCTGAATAAACGGAGAGTTTTTGTTTTAATGTGTCCAGGCAGTGTTGAGCTGTGTTGTTTTCTGGATCATGTTGTGAGTGTTTTGGAGTGTTCAGAATTATTTCTTCAGTTCTTTTAATTACTTTTCGACTTCTTACTCCTCGGATGTATTCTGTAATTTGTCCAATATCCCTGCGCAATAATTCAATTTTACTCAGCAGTCTTTTTTCCCAGGGTGCAATTCTGTTTTCAGTCCTTCCGATATTAGTTCCCCGCCGTGTTCTGATCTTAATGCCCATAACATTAGCAATTGCTGTTGCTGCACAATAAATCAGCATATGCAAATATTCTAATGTATGGGCTTCCACGATATAATTGGGTAGGACTTCAGTGTTCATAATTTGTAACAGCGCACCTAGTTTCTTACAAGAGTTTATTTTTGGTAGCGGTGGTCTGCTAAGTGGGTTTGTACCATTAAACTCTTGTACGGCACGTGCCATTTCTCTTACCAGGCTATCGTGCAACTCGTTGTTGTCCTGCTGCGTATTAACAGGTTGAGTTTCTTGTATGATGGGCTCAGGAATCTGCTCATTAGGGATTTGATTATGGACTTGATCCACAACTAGCTCTTGGTTATGAATCTCCCGTTCGACTTCGCTTGTGATAGTATCGCGTCTAGCCTCTGGGATAAGATTATTTCTTATAATTACCCGGTATTGATCTGCTATTCGCTGTTCAGATATTTGAATCTCTGGGTACTCCCTGCAAAATTCGGCATACAGTTGTTGTCGATAGCCGATCGTTTCTCGACCGAGGTTCGTCACCTTGTAATAGAAACGCAAAATGTTTTCATTAATAGACACAGTCCATTTCATGCGCTGCCTCGGTCGTCCCGCTTGAGTGAGCGCCGGCTGATGTTCCAGCGCAGCACCTTCAGTGGGTGGAGCTCGTGTTGTTGTTTGGCTCATTTGTGGTTCTTCTTGTTGTTGGGCTGTAGCTGATTGTATGACAGGGGCCCGCCTCCTCAACACCCTGCCACCGACGTCCCGCATGCTGTCACGTCCAGCGCCGGCTCCAGACGTGCCCTGGCGATCCCCAGGCAGCGACCCTAAACATAAATTATTAAACTCCATTTTCATGGGTGTGCATTTTATACCTACTGCCAGGTGTCAGTTTTTGTTCCACGGCAGGTATGCCTGCTACCCTCTGGGTATCGGTTCTAAGAATACCCAGAGAGTATCCCCCATTCGCAGGGGGGCGCGCCTGATAGAAGAACTGACAAAAAAACTCCCACAGGTTATTATTATTATCCAGATTTAGCCATACGGCTCACACTCCCTCTAAGGGGAAAATTCACTCATCCCAGATACCTACGGTATCAAAAGGATTGAGCTCTGGTGGGACTCTTTCCATGTTATCGAGTCCTAGGTGACTTGGTATGTCGGTGTATCTCCCAAAAATTTTCGTACGCATCTGGACGTCGAAAGTAACACAGCTTTCTGCATAATCTTATATAGATGTTCATTTAGACCCAGCTTTTTTATGTTTTCTAGGAGGCTCTTCGGGATGACTCCAGTGGTAGAAAGAATAATAGGTATCGTCTGGATACTTTCCATTCTCCATTGTCTCCTGATTTGTATTTCTAGATCTCTGTACTTGGCGATCTTTTCGTTGTATTTAACACGTAAATTATTGGTGTTGGGTATCGCCACATCAATAAGTGTTGTTTGCTTAGTAATTTTATTAACTAGTATGAGATCGGGTCTATTATGGGCCACTGGTTGGTCTGTAAGCACAGTGCGGTCCCAGTATAGCTTGTAGTTGTCATTTTCAAGCATTCTGTCAGGGACGTATTGATAATAAGGAAGATGGTCGGTTTGGAGAAGTCCCAGTTTGTCAGCTAGTTCTTGGTGGATAATCTTTCCTACTGAGTCATGACGGTCTTTATAATCAGTACCGACAAATGCCTGGCAGCCACCGGTAAGATGTTGGATAGTTTCTTGGGCTTGGCATCCATATCGGCATTTGTCATTTTGGACTTGAGGATCTTTAACAATATATTTCAGGTAATTTTTAGTTGGAATAACCTGATCCTGAATGGCAAGTAGGAAACCCTCAGTCTCGGGAAACATCTTTCCTGATGTCAACCAATAGTTCGACGGTGTATTGTCGACATATTCTTGGCTGATCTCATTAAGATGTCGCCCATGCAGAGGTTTACTCATCCAGGCGCGCATTTTGTCTTGCTTAGTCAGGTGGTTTATGCGCATTTCTTGTTCCCTCAGTTTAAGCGGCGTCGTATCATCTACTGCGCAAATTGCTCGATGTAAAGTAGATGTCTCAGCCTGTACCTGAAAATAAGTTCTTAAATTAGCAATTTGTTTATCCAATTGCTCACCTATATCCATAAGTCCTCTTCCCCCTTGATACCGCGGTAATGTTGTTCTCTCTACTGCACTACGTGGATGATGTTTTTGCGCCTTTGTGAGAAGTGTTCTTACTTTCCGCTGAAGACCCTCTATATCCGTTTTTGACCACTTTATAATACCAAATGAGTAGCTCAGCGCGGAACAGGCGTACGTATTTAATGCCTTAAACAAATTTTTACTGTTAAGATATGACCGATTTAGTTGTCTTACTCTTCGCACGAACTCCGAAGTTAGTTCAGTTTTCATTTGTTTATGGTCAATTTTCCGCGCTTGTTTTACTCCGAGATATTTGTACATATCATTTTCACCCATTGCCTCGATGTTTTGGCCATCTTGCATATCAAAACCTCCGGGCTGAACCTTTCCTCTGACTATGTTTAGTATACGGCACTTGTCTAGTCCAAAATTCATACTGATATCATTTGAGAAATTTTCTACAGTTATTATTATTATAATTATTATTATTAATAACATTACACTATTATCAATTTACCTGTAGCTTCAATAGTAAATTTAATAACACCTTCGCAGCATTTCTCTGCGTTTAACTCTTCAGATGCTTTTTTATTTGTATTTAAAATTACACACTTTTCTTCAACAGTAAACTTTGTTTTTTTTGCCCTTTTCCTTGGAGGCGAAAGAGTATTTCCATCCATTGTTAAAACAAACGATAATCTAACACAAACTGATTTTATTTAATACGGTGCCTTGTGTACATGGCTTCTCCCGTTCGGTTTCAAACGCATAGTAAGGTAAGTCTGCAGACAGCCAATCACAACCCTGCAACTCTCCAACAATCAGTGATCACGCGGCCTTGGGATTCTATCTGTTCGGCGGCCCAACTTTGGTGACATTCTCTTTCAAAACACTGCAGTTTCGTCTGCATTAAATACTTGCTCAGCTTTATATCCTCCACCAGCTACCAGGTTCACAAATTCTTCTGGATTGACTTCTCCAATGATTTTAAAGGTATGCAATGATTGTTGCACCTTACATTTATTGAACCAACCTTCCGATGCTTGAAATCCTCCATCTTTAAACACGCTTTGCCTTAAGTTGAAGCTAAAAACAACCTTATTTTATTTTATCTTCGGATTTTTTTATCGAATCTACAGTTGATTCGTTGTCATTGAATCAACGTGATATGGATACAAACGACTCTCCAAGGCGTAAACAATCGAGCATTTCTATTTTCACTTTAAGCAGTAACACTGATTTTTTTCGCACCCGAACTCGTTTTAATTTTTTTTTAGTCGACGTTATAAATTAGGAAGACAGCGAAAAGACGTGTTACACAATTTTTGTGTAACACGTCTTTTGTATCTCATATGACTCATTTGTTTTTCAAATAATGATAGTTTTCTTATAAGCGAAATTTTGCATGTTTAAAATTAGGTTAAGAACAGGTAGTCATTTCAGCAGAGGGAATTTTTTGTGGCATCAAACCAGAGCATTTTCTGGCTCATCGAATGGACTGAGCCTTTTTCAGGCAGCTTTTGTTAGTTTTTCTCCATTTGGACTGTTCCTTAGTCTCCTGCATATATAAATTTGCTCAGGATTCATGTCTGTTTTGGTTAACTGTGACCAATTGTGGCATATATCAGAGACAATCCTTCTTCTTCTTTTTTATAAGCAATTCTGCTTATTTATTGGCGGATTAATATCTCTCTGGAAGGTTGCCACTCCATCTTTTGCGCGGTTGTCCGATACTTTTGCCGATTGGTGACTTATCTCTTGCTATTTTGACGACACAGGTCTCCCCCATTCTGCTTATGTGGTTATTCCATTATTTTTTTCTATTTTCTGTCCATTCATTTATACACTGTACGGTACATTTTCTTCTAATGTCTTTACTTCTCCTTCAATATCTCAGCGTATTCCCTGTAATTCCAATAGCCTTTGTATTGTGGCTGTGTCGGGTCTTGTTTCTGAGGCATTATTGATCTTACACTGGCGTTATAAATTCCTGACTTTATCTAAGTGGTAAAGTGTCTATTTCGCCATATAGTGTTATTAAGGCATCCTGCCAGTCCATTTGTTTTTTATATCTCTCACTTCTTTGTCCAGGGCTCGTATTTTCGAATTCAATCGAATTTTTTCGTATACGAGTAAACTCGAATGAAAAATTTCGTATACGAATCTGAATGTGTATACGTATACGAGAATTTGCACCGGCAACACTGCAAATTCGAGCAACTAAACTCAAATAAAAAAAAAAGAAGAATAATTGACAGTTTTACTTAACCTATTTTACGGTTTTGTCTGTCATCTAAAACAATTCGTTTCTTGTAAATTAACTCAAAGGAGTAAAAAAAGGACATGAAATATGGTAGTTCAGTGTCGGCCGAACAAAAAAAGAGCCATTTAATCCTATCAACTTCATTGTGAGGGGCTTTGTTAATCTTTACAATTTTTGAAATTGTACATTAGAATAGTTCTCTAGAGGGTTAAGAAAGGGATGGTAAACTCTGCCTTTCTGTTCCGCTAATATTTCCGCCTCTACAAGGGTATCTCTTTCTTTAAAAAAATATTTAAACAGCTATCGGCCCAGTGACGACTGAAATGACAATTACTTTAATCGTATGCGAGCATCGATATTCGAATGATTCAGACCCATTCGAGTTGCCGTATACGAAAAAATTCATACACGCAGTATTCGAAAATACACAAAATTGGATTTCGAGCCAATTTCTTCTAATTTCTTATGCGAAATATGCTCGAATGAATTCGAAAATACGACCCCCACTCTTCATAGCTGGACAGTGTAATTCCCAGGTATTTTATTTCCATTACTTGTTCAATACTAATGCCATCAATTTCTATTTAACATCTGGTTGGTTCTTTGTTGACTACTATTGTTTTAGTTGTCTGGGACGAGGTTGTCATATTAAATTCTTTTGCTCTTATGTTAAATATGTTTATCAGTTTTTGCAGACTATCTTCATCTTGGGCTATCAGTATTGCGTCGTCTGCGTAACAGAGTATTTTTATTTCTTTGTTTCCGATTCTGTATCCTTTTCCCAGCGGCGGCTCGTGGTTTAAAAAAGTGGTGAAGATGAGGAAAGCTTGCCGGAGCCAAAAGGAGTTTTGTTATCTACGTCGCGCCCAAATCTCATTAAAAATTCGTTAAAAAAATGTATAGAGTTTGGGGCCCTAATAACTTAAAAACAGTTTTTTAGGGCTTCTATACTAGATACCTTGACATTTCATTGGGGGTTTTTTGGCGATTAAAACACCACGCCTGCTAAAACGGGTTGGTGAGTTTCGATTTAGCCGCCCACTCTGGGTCAGATGCTGATTGCAGCCGACCACTCTGGATCAGACGCTGCAGTGTTTACTGGTTTTGGTCCACCCCGAGTATTTCATTTCCCCGGTACCACCTATATCTAGGAGGCATTCTCTTATCCGCCACCTGGGGAGGCGCCCGAAGGAGGACCAACAACCTCTCACGGGATGACAGAGAGAGTGAAAGAGGACTAAAGTGACAGATGTCATAGAAAAAATTGCACAAGCCAAATGGAGATGGGCTGGTGGACATGTAGCACGTTTAAATGATAATAGGTGAACCTAGAGACTCATTGAATGGAGACCTAGAGAAGATAAAAGACACCGAGGTAGGCCACCAAAAAGATGGATGGATGACTTAAAAAAAAACAGTGGGAAATTCGACACAGATTGCACAAGATAGAGAACAATAGAAGAATATGGTGGAGACCTATATCCAAAAGTGGATGCAAGAGGTTGCGGAATGATGATGGTGATGATACTAGAACCGAGGGTGGAGAGATACTTAAACAAAAAAAGCAGTATTAGATAGACTAATAGAACTGACTTACCTAGTTTTTATAAATCAAGTCGATCCTTCGGTCTTTTAGGGGGGCAAATCTAAATAATATCCTCGTAGAAAGGATGCTTCTGCATAAGTTCATTCAACAGTTCTTTATGAAGGGCGATAACAGTCAAACTGGATAGTCTATCTTGTGAAATGGTGTTTCTTGTAAAAGTTTTTAACCTTTTTAAACACGAAAAACTTCTTTCTACGGATACGCTTGTCGATGGAATTGTCAGAATTAAATAAAACAAATTATAGGCTTCTGCAACAATGTCTTTAATTGGTTGTAACTTTATAACCAGTTCTTGCAAATTCACATTTTTGTAATGTTCGTCGGCATAGAGAAGGCAGAGCTCACTTTTAAGTCTTTGATGTTTAGTAAATTGTTTTCCATAAAACTCAAATAAATTTTGAAAAGCGTCGGAAGGGAAGGTCAATCTGTATGACTCAAACTTTGTTGTATCTGCTAAGCTTACGAATTTTAATTTATCACAATCCTGAAAACGTATATCCATTTCCATTAAAATATTATCATATATTTCAAAAAATAATGCTCTGTATTGAGTAGTAATTGCATTCTTGCTCATACCATCATCACCCCTAAACCTTTTGGAAGTATTAATGACCGTCATTGTGCTTGCTTTTTCAAAAATAGAATCAAAAAATTCTTCATTTCTTTTATCACTTATTAATTGACGAGTTCTCCTTATCTCGTTTAAACAAAAATTAATATCTAGGGACTTTTTTTGAAGAACATCATATAAAATATCTGTTATATGAAAAATGTCGCTAAAAACTGTTGCTAAAAATGTGAACTCAAAATAATTTAAATCTCTTAAAAAGCCTTTAGCCAGCTGAACTGATTTGCGGTCTGACTCTTCAGAATTCATTATATTATCAAAAACCTCTTTTAATTTTTCCCAGTCTTCAATAATTACACTGATTAATTTTGAATTAGACGACCATCTTGTCTCTGTAATTGTTGGCATACGTCTAGCCGATGTAGATGCAAGAGCGTACGTCCTTTTGCTGAACTATGAAAAAACGACGGGATTTCGGTAATAGTTGCAAAAAAAATTCGACATTTTGATATTTTCTTAAAACTCTGTTGCAAAACAAGATTAAGTCGATGGGCTAGACAATGCACAAAAATTGCTTGGGGAGCATGTGATTTTATTTTTTGTTGAAGTCCATTTAAGTGCCCTGACATAACACTGGCTCCATCGTAACACTGTCCTACAAGCTTATGTCGGTATTCCAAAGGCTCTAAAACTCGCAACCATAGTGAACAAATGCTCAGCTGTTCTACCGGTACTTATATCGTAAAATCCCATAAACCTTTCAATTAACAGTCCTTGAGAATTTACGCATCTTAATATTATTGAAGACTTTGACATCTGCGTTATGTCAGTAGTATCATCAATTTGGAGGGAAAAAATGAACTGTTTTTAATTGCAGTTATAATATTATCATTTATGTAACCAGAAATGCACTCAATTAATTCATTTTGAATTGTTTTTGATTCTCCACTAAAAATATTTTTGATTTTGTCGTAATGATTTTTAGTTTCCAAAGGGCTTTGAACAATTAACAGATTTAATAACTCCTTAAAATTACCCCTGTTACTCTAGTCATTTTTCTCATCATGTCCCCTAAAAGACAACTCTTGTTTGCTGAGGTACAAAACTGCTTCAATAACTGTCAGGGAATCAAATTCTGTTTAGTCGAACATTTTCATTAAAATTTAGTTTATGTAATCTAACGTTTTCTTTTAAGGCATCGGCAGTCGTATTTTGATTGTGTTCGAAATTTCTAAACATTAATTGGTTTTTTAAATGTTCTCCAGAATCTGCGTGCTTATGCAACGATCTATTAATATTAAAAAAATCAACAAAACCGTCTCTATTCCATACAGACTGTTTATTTGAAAAGAGGCCATGGCCAACAATACAATTTTTCTAACGCTGTGCTACTACACAACCAATTGAATTCTGTAAACCAAGAAGACTTAAAATTAATGTTATACGACTTGCCTGTTTTTTTAACTTCCTTTTTTAGTCCTATGTGTAAAATACTGGTTGGTCGACCATGTAAAAGAACATCCCTTTTATGTTCATTTTTCCAATGCCTAAACGGAGTCTCTAATATATTACACACCAAGTCATTTATTGGATTCATGTCTGTCTAAAATTATTTTTGTCCAAACGAAATCCACTAAAACACTTTATATCCGAAATCCGAAACAAACCACAGAGAAATGTAATAATAAAGTGCACAAAACAAATAAACTTAATACTGTGACTAAACTAAACTAATAAATACTATACTATACACTATACTATATAAAAAATATCTATATAATAGTGTCACGATATAGCCCAACTCCGATACGTCACAATTCTTAGAAGGATAAATCTAGAAAACGTAAGAATCGGCATGTCAATAGCGCCCGTCTTTCGGACGGGTGATCTCGATGAGACGAATTAGAGGTGGGACAACGCCAGAATGTTCTCGAACAGTAACTTTATTATATATAAGTAACGTTGTTAGGGTTGAGTTAGTTGTTAAGATACTACCGAACTGTAAAGGTATAAATAAATATATGTATATAAATTCGAACCGCTCGTTTTATTTAATCTCGCTACAATAGACTAAATTGTATAGATTATAGACTATAAATAGACAAAATATTGTCGCTGCAAAATTTCCGATAAATAGGAATACTAAAATACCCATACAACTAGTGGTAGTAGGTGAAGACGGATAATCAATTTTTAAACGGAACTGCACTTGTTAATTTTCTCAGCTATCACTGGAAATAGACTGACGTCAACCGTGAACTCTTATGCAGATGGATTTCGCATTTCAAAAATGATATTCACCTATTCCTGAATCATACACGGCAAGTGACACAGGTCAGAACTTGATCGTCAAGTACCTACCGCTAATAAAGCTTGCTTTTTTTTTAATTTTTAGATTAATTAAAAGAGAATAAATAATTTATTTCAGAATTTAGATATAATAATGTTGCTTTTATTTTTTATTTATTTGTCTTAATTTAATTATATTTTTTGGTGAACCTCACCTTCACCTACTTCACCTGGCCGGCCACCGCTGCCTTTTCCTTTGTTAACGCTTTTGATGATTTCATCTATGATTAAATTGAAGAGCATATGGCTCAATGAGTCCCCTTGTCTTATTCCGCTGCCTATTTCTATAGGTTCTTTAAGTTGTCCATCTATTCTAATTCTAATATTTAGGTCAATCAGACACGGAAATGCTGGTCTATTATTATACACTAGTGATTTCTCAGTAATTTGCTTTATAACGAATATTACATCTGTACACGATCTTCCACTACGAAAACCCTCTAATTCTCTGATTTACTAGTACTTGTAAAATTTTGCTTGCAAGTTTGATGGTAGTATTTAACAAGTTTATACCTGTAGTTTTCTGGCTGTTTTTTATCCCTTTTTTTGAATAGTAGAATTAGTTCGCTCGTTCTCCGTTCTTCCGGTATTTTATTGTGTTTTATAATTTTATTCATTAATGTTCTTAATTGTTCTGTCATTACTGATCAAAAATATTTCCGTAATTCGATTGGTATCCCGTCTTTACCTGCTGCTTTTCTGTTCTTCAGCTTTTCAAGTATTTTACGAACTTCCACGTACATTTATATTTTCATTTGTGGTAATTTCTGGTGTTTCATTTGTTTTTTCTCTGCATAGAGCTTTTTTAGGTAGTCAATCCACGTATCCTTTTCTATGTTCTTTCGTTCTATTAATTCCTTTACCTCCGTTGTTTGACCTCTTATGATGCGCCATATTTCCTTTTGCAGACCGTAAATATCATGTTTCATTTCTTTCGAAAAGCGTTCCTAGTGAACATTTTTTATTTTTCTTACAAGTGCATCTGTTTCGTTTCTAATTGTCTTGTAATTATGGTATGCCTCTTGTGTTTCGGTTGACATGTATTTCAAGTAAGCTTTTTTTCTTTTCTTTACATTTTTCCTTCAATTTTGTACAAAACCATGGAGTTCTTCGCCTTGGGAACGATTTGTTTTTATTTATATTTCTTTCACCAAGAACTTCGTTGGCTGATATTAAGATATTAGACTTAATTTTTGCCCAGCTTTCTTCGCCTCCATCACTTTCTGTGATATAATATGTGTTTCTGCTTTTTTCAGTTATTCTTTTTTTGGATTGGTATCTTGTGGAGTCATCCTGTAAGCTTTTGACTTTTATCTTTGTGGTGTATTCTGGTGTTTTGTTATCACATATATGTGTTTTCAGTCGGATTTTGCATAATACTAATTTATGATCGCTTCCTATTTCTGCTGATATTAGTGCTCTCACATCCAAGATTTGAGAGGAGTGTCACTCTATTCGACAGAATATAGTCTATCATAGGTCTTTGTCCTCTACTGTTTTCAAAAGTCAAAATATTCTTGTATGATATTATGTACATGGTCAGTTGACATGTTTATAGTTTGCTAACAATTACATACTTGACTGATAATTTATGTTACAGATACATCAAAACAACTGCAAATGCAACAGTAGACCACCTGCACAAGTATCTTGCAATGCGTCTTACACTTGATTTAGATTCACAGTTGTCAACTACACATAATTTACTGAATTTTTGCATTTACATATCTCCAGCCACCGGCCAGTATGTGCAGTTAAACGGTAACCAGACTCTTGGTCAGGTAAGTCAAACAAAATCAAATATTTTAAATTTTTGTTACTTTAGATGTTTAATATTTTTCAGGTGAATGACAAATATTGGAAGGTGAATAAACCCTTGGAGATGTTTTATTCCTGGAAAAAAACATAGGGAATGGGTAAGGGGCCAAAAAAGGCTCCCTAAAAGGGTGAGCGAGGATTTTTTGAAGAAGGTGTATTTAATTAATGGAAAGATAGTAAAATGGTTTGAATTGTATAAAATTATTTATACAAATTATGATCTTTTGTGGTAATTTTAATATATATGTAAGCTTGTATATAGGCTGTAGTATTACATTAAACAAATTAATTGAGATATGTCCTGTTTTTTTTTTATTTTTTAAGATCAATAAGTCAGATTGATCATGTTATAATCAAAAGAAGACATCCACACACACACACACACACACACACACACACACATATATATATATATATATATATATATATATATATATATATATATATATATATATATATTATATATATATATATATATATATATATATATATATATATATATATATATATATATATATATATATATATATATATATATATATATATATACAAGAAATACTGGATATTATTGACTGTCGATATAAACAAAGAAAGCAGTTTATTAGGGATGCAGTCAGTAGGTTTGGCCGGGATGTTATAGAAACACTCTTTTGACTTTTGATCGAGCTTTCGGAATTCCTTTATTCCTTCTTCAAGACACTGTAATTAGAAGAAAGTGTAAATATTTACAACATATCTCAAATTGTCAATACAACTTACTAGTCGTTGAGATTATCTGTGTAAAGCTACGATACTCAACATTGAAAACACATATAAAATATAACATGTAAAATATTGGACAAAATACATTTTAAAATTTTGTTGAATAGTTAAAATTTTGTTTGTGACATCTTTTAATGGTGTGTTTTGACTGATCCATAGAGAACAGAAAAAAAAACAAAACAAAAATAGTGTGGTTTAAAAGGTAATTAGGAGTTCTTGCTATTATATTAATATATAATATATATATATATATATATATATATATATATATATGATATATATACATATATATATGTGTGTATATCTAGAATTAGAAATAAGGGAAAGGTAAGTACAAAAGTTGGATACTTGTACCAAGAAGTCAAGATCACTTCTTGGTACAACTAAAATAAAAAACAAATGTTTCAACAAGAAAGAAAAACAAGTAAAACAAAAACCGAATGAAACTATATAATACAAACTTGCTGAAGTATGAAGACGTGCATACAATATAAGGAAGGAATATAACTAAAAGGGGAAAATCAAGGAGTGGATATCCAAAAAATTTAGTGCTATATAAAAACAGCAATAAGGGAGCAAAATAGAGGTTATAATACATAATTATTTATTAAAGACGAGGATGAACAATTACTGCTTTCACATTCTCAGGTTAACACAAATGAAACAATCATTGATATCATCGCTAGGTCCACAGAGGCTCTAAGTATTTCATTAATTAACAAGTTAAGTGTCAGACGTTATTTCCATAAACTCAAAATATTGCGTATGTCTACCCAAATGGGTGGATAACAATGCTTTATTAATTAAATTAGTAAGAAGATATCTGTGGTTGAAATAATAAAAATATTACTTGCAATTATATTACAGATCCCTATACTACGTTTTGACCTAATGCATATATAAAAAGAAAATATAATAACAGAAATATGTTTTACCAGAAAAACGTGAATTTTAAAGGAGAGTATGCACCCATATGGGTGGATAGTAAAAAAATTTATTGTAGCATATGTATGACGATTACTACCACTTAGCTGAATATTAGTTGTTTATTCAGATATTTGTCCATAACTAAAATACAAAGGAACATGAGGGATAGTGGGATATTGAATATCTTCCATCTATTTCGAGAATCACATTTTCAACATAAATTTAAGATTAATGTATGGTGCGGTATATTTGAAGACAGTTTGTTGGGTCCTTATGAATTGCCAGCAAATTTGAATGGTTAGTTCCTTGGATTTCTATTTTTGGGGGCATATGAAATCACCGGTATACTCACAAAAATTAAATAATCGTCAAGCACTATGGCAGCAGTAAATTTCGCTAATTTTATTGCCGATTAGCCAAACATATTTTTTAAAGTTAGCGGACCCTTAAACGAAAGAATTGAGCTGTATTAAGGTAAATGGTCTACATATTGAACATTTGTTATAAAAGGTTTAGTTACAATGTGTTTTTTGATATTCTTATTTTATTAAAATTGTTCTTTTATTTAGATTATAACAAAATGGTTCTTTTTAGAGTCACAATTTGTTTTTAAATGTTGAATGCATCTATTCGTTACAAGAAATTTTAATAAATAACATGGGTTTTGTTATGGTTTGTTTTTTAACCAGGAGGAGTAATTAAAATTTACCGTGCCGTAATGCTTGTTTGTAATATTGGTCCAACTGCAGGCAAGTTTACTCCACTAGATTATGACATTTATGAAATTTTAAAATTCAAAATTTATATCGACGATTTTTTGTATTTTCTCCGTTATTCCTTTAATTTTTAGTTTTTTCATTTGCATTTATATAAAAAACAGTTCTTTCAGAACTACTTAGCGACGTATTAGTGGTATTAAAATAACAATATGGATTCAGTATCTAGATGATAAGTACTAGTGGTAATTATCCTTCACCTAAAAAACGCCGAGTACATTTGGGTCATTTATCATCAAATAAAAAACAATGCATTATAAACATGTACAAACAAATAAAAATTGATAATCCTGGAATGAAAATAACAGCCATGATAGCAAAAATAAAACAGGAAACAGGTTAGTTTTGCAGAATAGTTATTGTTAAAATCAAGACTTATATAATATAAGCAGACTGGAATAGAAAGATGTTCTAAAAATATTGGCGGTCGACCTTCTATCCTTGCAATATACAATAAAAGAGTTCAAACATATGTACGACAGATAGTACACAGCTTCTTTTTCAAGAATAAAATGCCCACTTTAAATAAAATCTTAAGTGAAATTAACAACCGCCCAGATCTTCCAAATATGTATCGTTCATTATTATATGTTGTTATTATATAAAACTGGTTATGTTCCTATAAAGTAGCATATGGTAGCATACAATATTTGTTGTAAAATTCCATTGGATTTTACATATAATTTTAACACGAATATACCGCTTTCGTATACGTTCCGGGCGATTTTCTTCTACAATGTGCTAAATAAACTCTAAAAAATTTTTATTGTAATTAGAAAAACAAAAAAATATATATTGGAACTGAATTGGAAAAAAATATTATTCAAACATAAACAAAGTTAGAATCGGCGTGTGAGGTTGTCCGATACTGATTACTGGATTACCGCAAGGCCGAGATAATCAACCAAAAAAGAAGATGTATTTAGTGTCTTTTCTAGTAACTTTCTTGGATTCGAATCTTTTTTTTTTAGTTTACTCCTCCTGGTTAAAAACAAACCATAGTAGCGATTAAAATTTCATTTGCGTAATAAATGCAATCTTATGACCTAAAAACACCGACATAATAATTAATACATTAATCAAAATATCTGTGCCGCTTAATTTTTAACTTCAAATATCTCGAAAAATAATGACCTTATTTTTACGAATGAAGAGTATATTATTTAAATAGAAAGTATTAGAGAATCTAAAAATTGAACTAAAATAGCAATTCGGCCAGTAGCGTACAATTTGGGAAGCGTAAACTATTCACTTTCTTCTGTCGTACGCCTCTGGTAGTAAACAGAGACGTTTATTTAACATAATATTTAGTAGAAGATACAGTACCTACAGTTCATGCCAAACGTATGACAAAAACATGTCAAATAGTTTTAAAATACTGATAAGTACAAATAGTTTTTAAATAAAACATCCTGTAAGGAGTTTTAATTAAGTGATTTAGATTAAACTTTAATATTTTGAGTCCATATATAGTTAATATATTTCCAATTAATGATGAAACACCCTATACCATACTATTAAGATCGGATATAACATAATGAAGCAGAAACCTTTTAACTTACGCAGAACGACCAAGGACGAAGGTATTAACACCTTGACTGCGTCACGTATCCCCAGGGGCATGTGCGTAACTTTTCAAGTGTGCTGTAGAAAAATTGGTGAAAACGCCGCCTCGTGCGGTAGCGATAAAAATGGTATTTGTATATCGTTTTAAGTGTAACAAATAGCCATCGATAACAAATTTTTAATTCTCGCTACTGATAACCGTAATATGAGACATGCCCCCAGAGACACGTGCCGCCCATAAACAAAAATTTATTATTACCATGCGTCACAGAACCCGAGAGGCATGTGTCATTCTTTTCAACTTGTCGGTGCCTGTGGCTGTATTATATATATATATAACAGTTTATTAGAGTTCATTAAAGTGTGAGCAGTACTTGTGAAAATGTCGAAAAGGGCAAGATATATGGTGGACATAGTGAAACAAAAGATGATAGAAGTTGTAAATGAGCAAACAATTAGTGATTGTAAAAACTTTGGAGAGAGTTCTGAAACGAATACTATGTTAAATGAATATGATAATGATAATACAGGATTCATTGAAAGTTATGAAAATTCTAATAATGAAAATGAACAAGAGTTAATACAGACAGAAATAGTAGAATACGAAATGGAGAATGAGCAGGGTGATGAACACGATATGGAGACCGAGCAGATAGCAACTCAATTTTCATCTGATACTGACAGTATCGAAGATCCCTATGACAGTGACGATTCATTACTAGATAAAAGTTATTTACCTAAATCTTCATCATCCTCCGATTTAAATTCGTCTACTGATAGTGATGGCGAAATTATTACTACAACATATGAGCAAGTTCTATCTGATAATAATGAACAGAGTGTTGAGAGTAGTGGTAGTGCTGAATGGTGCGATTTAGAAGAAGATGTAGATGGTGACGATTTTGTAGTAAGAAAGAATACATTAGTTGATATTGAACCACGTGCAGTACAGAAACCAATAGATGTTTTTAATCATTTTATAACAGATGAAATATTGGATATCATCGTTAATGAAACCAACAATTATGCTGTTCAACAATTAAGTATGCAACACTCAAGAAAATCCAGATTAAATTCATGGACAGCCACGAACAAAACTGAAATAAAAGCCTTCCTAGGGGTAATAATCGCAATGGGTCTCACTCAGGTACCACATATAAATTTATATTGGTCTAAAGATGATATTTTTTATAATAAATTTATTGCAAAAGTTTTAAGTCGAGACCGCTTTTTGCTTTTATTGAAACTTCTTCATTTTGAAAATAATGAGACATCTGATACAACTAATAGATTATACAAAATAGAAAATTTAGTTACAAAGCTGATTCAAAATTTTCAAAGAATAATGGAGCCTGGCAACATTCTCGTTATAGATGAATCTATGGTACCTTTTAGAGGGAGACTCCATTTTCGTCAGTACATCCCTAACAAGACTCATAAATATGGAGTGAAATTGTACAAACTCTGTTCACCTGAAGGCTATACTTTCAATATAAATATTTACACAGGGAAAAATGAACAACAACCAGTTAATGTGGCACACTCTGAAGCAGTTGTTCTAAAATTACTTCAGTGTATCACAAATAAAGCTGGCAAAATATTATTTGCTGATAATTTTTATTCAGGAATTCCTCTTGTTAAAAGATTGTTAGCAGAAAATATGATGTACTGTGGAACTCTGAGAGGAAACAGAAAAGGAATACCACCTATTTTTAACCAGTCCAAAAAGATGAAGCGAAGAGAAGTTATTGGAAAAAAGAAAGATGGACTAAGAATTATTAAGTGGATGGATAAGAGACCTGTGTTAATGATTTCAAGTGTACCAGCCCATAGTAAGAAGTTGATTCCAACAGGAAACTCTGCAAAGAAAGGCGTAGACTATTCGGATCAGATGTCATCCTACCATACAGTGCTACGTCGAAGCTTGAAATGGTACCGGTAAGAAATAAAATAGGTTTTAATTTTAATATCTCTTTCTTTTAATATTCATTTTTTTTTAGAAAAGTAGTATTTGAGATGATACTTGGAACAGCTATTGTTAATAGCTTAATTATATTCAATATGTGCTCTAAAACAAAAATGAGCATTACAGAATTTAGACGTCAGTTGGCATATAATTTAGTACAATCACTTGAAGAAAAACTACTTCCAAAAAAAAGAGTGCATACTTTTACCAAACCTGAAGGACCTGGAAGAAAACGGCGAAAGCCATGTAGAGGTTGTCGTCAAGTATTAAAATCTTCAGGTTTAAGTTACCGTGAAGTAGATAAAAAAGTTCGTAGGATTATAACTTTTTGTTCCGATTGCCCTGGTCAACCTGGCTACTGTTATATATATTACAGGATTCAACTTAATTGTAATTACACTACATTTTGGAGACGGCTATCGCCGTATTCCCGTTCTCCTCCGCCAATCCTCCCGGTCCAAGGCAGCCTCCTCCTCCAAACCTCTCCATTCAATCGCTCTTCTAATTCCTTCATTCCATGAGGGTCGACGTCTACCTATTTTTCTTCTTCCAGGGGGCTTCAAAGTGTGAGGTTTTTGGGGCCAACGTTCGTCAGGCATTCTCAATAGGTGTCCAAACCATTTTAAACCTCTTCTTTCTATTCTGTCAATGACCGTTTCGGTAACATTCATGTTATTTCTTATAGATTCGTTGGTCTTCCTTTCCAGTCTTGATATTCTAGCACTTCCTCTTAAATAATCCATTTCAACTGTCAACAATCTTCTCTTCAGGTCTGCATTAATTGTCCATACTTCAGAGCCATAACAAAGAACTGATTTAACCATGGTCTGCCCTATTCTTTTTTTGTTCCTTTTCGAAATTTTGCGATCCCACCATAAGCAGTTCAGACATCCTACAAATTTACGTCCCTGATTAATTCGCTGTTTAATTTCGGTTTCTCAAAAGCCGTTCTTATCAATTATTACACCTAAATATTTAAATTTTTCCACTTGTTTGATTTCCACGTCCTTGTCTATTAACACTTCAAACCTTGCATCTGAATTGATAACTAAATATTCTGTTTTCTTCATGCTGACTTGTAACACCCATTTTACATATTCTCTGTATAGACGCTTTATCATAAATTCTTGTAGATCATAAGATTCTTGAGCTAGGACGACTTGATCATCCGCAAAGTTCAGGAAGAACAGTACGTCATTTCCTATGGGAATTTCCATTCCCTGGCAGTGGTTTTTCCAATTTTGGAGGGCTGCCTCAATATATAAATTAAACAGTAAGGGTGGCATACTGCATCCTTGTCTTAGTCCTTTAATTACTTTTATTGGCTCTGATAGTCTGTTTCCGATTTTTAGGTAAGTAGTGTTATCCTTGTATACTTCTGTGATTATTCCTAAAAGGTATGGACTAATGCCGAGTTGTTGAAAAGTTTGCCACAAGTTAAGTCTTGGAACTGTATCATACGCCTTTTATGGGTCGATGAAGGCTAGATGTACTTCGGTACCAACCGCTATTCTTTTATCTAATAATTGTTAGAGTATAAACAAGTTATCAATGCAAGATCTACCAGGCGTAAATCCACTTTGGTCTTTGCTAATTAGATGTCCTACATCATCTTGTATTTTTCCATTTATTATCTTTCCAAACAATCTTCAGAAAGTAGGTAGGACACTTAATCCTCTGTAGCAGTTAGGATCTTTTCGATTACCCTTTTTAAAGATGGACATTTGGTGAGCGGTTTTCTATTCAGATGGTGCTTTAATTTGTTCGCAGCATTGATTCCTTGGAAAAGTTATTCATCCTATTAGGAATGGACCTCCTGCTTTAAGTAACTCTACAGCTATATTGCCAGGTCCTGGAGATTGCCCGTTTTTCATTTTAATCAACGTAGTACGTTGTTACGTTTGTTTGTCTCTCCATACTATATTCCTCTCCATATTGCAATCTGGACTCTTGGAGTAATTTTTTTTAATGATTTTCCCACTTTTCTATAGGAATTAAGTTGCTTAAGGAGTTATGGGTATTTTTCTTTAGATTAGTGATACTTCTCCATGCTTCCATAGTCTGAGAACCACCAATTAAATTCTCAACTTGGACACATTTTTGTTCCCAGAAATTGTTTTTTGCTTCTTTTATTAGATTGTTTACTTCTCCGTTTTTCCTTTGATATGTTATTCTATTACTAGATGTTTTATTTGTTAGTCATTTCTTATATATTTTGTTTTTTTCTTGTATCAGTTCTTTTACGTTTTCTGTCATCCATGGTGGTTCGTAATGTTTTTTGTTGTTGTTCTCTGTTCCTAATACTTCATAAGCAATTTTTTTATTATCGTTTTGAGATTGTTGTATTCTTGTTCTACATCTATATTTCTTTCCATCTCATTTAGTTCCTTTTCTAATCTAGATTGAAAAAGATGTTTAATACTTGGTTGGAATAAAAGGTGCAATTTATATCTTTCCGTTTTGTACTGTGTCGTATTGTTTCCCTCACTTTCGGTGTTCTGTTTCTGTTTGTAGTATTCTTTAAAGTGGCACAAAAGATTAGCTAACAGAAAGTAGTGATCTGTTCCACAGTTAAATCCCTTTGTTTTACCCTGCAGTCTTGGCACTTACATTTTGATTTCTGTCTCATTATTATATAGTCTATGATCGACTTCTGTTGGAGTGAAGGTCGTTCCCAAGTGTATTTATAAATATCTTTATGTTGGAATTGGGTATTCATTATGTTTAAACCAAAAACTTGACAGAACTCAATTAAGCCGTCTCCTAAACCATTTTTAATTATTTCTCCGTGTCATCCCACCACGCCATCATCTATTTGAGAACCTACTCTCGCATTTAGGTCTACTAACAGTATTATTTCTTGATGACTTTTTATTTTATCACAAATATTTGATAACTCTTCATAAAAGGAATCTTTAACTTGTTGATTTGATCAAAGTGCCAAAGATTCAGGTATTTCTTATCTTGTCTACCGACTAAAACCACCCTCTCCTACTTGTGCACAAGTAGGAGAGGGTGTCGCACGTACCGTACTCCGAAAGTGGGGTGGCCGCTGACGTGTAAGGCTGACTACATTTTTGGAACACTCCCTTCTCTTATCTAGACCTTATCTATTGTTCTGAAGCTATTTTCGTGTGTCATTTTAAAGTAGTTACTATTTTAATGGGAATAAGCCACAATTGAAGGTTAAAATAAGTTTATTGACGTTTGACATTAATGTTTGTATTTTGAGAACGAATTCCGAAGGGGAGATTCAGACGTCAATAAACTTATTTTAACCTTCAATTGTGGCTTATTCCCATTAAAATAGTAATTAGATCTTATCTCTGTCGTTGGTTCGGTTGGTGTTTCTCTTCTTCTTCTTTCTTTTTAATGACTGTTAAGATTAACTGTAAAGATGTAATTGTAAACACTATTCTATCCCTCCGTACTTCCCGTCATCTTCATGATCATCTCTCTTACAGTCACAGGGTTCATACCTATTTCTTTATACATCCTGTTTCTCTCCACTGTATCTCTATTACACTCCAACATTGTGTGAGTAACAGTGTCGGAGTATTCGCAGTATAGGCATTTGTCTGTATCTGTCTTTCTGAACCTATTAAGATACGCCCTAAAGCAGACAATCTACCCATCCCTTAGGCTCCGGATCAGCATCTTGATCCACTGGGCAACATCTTCCTTGTTGTTCCACTCTCCTTGCCATCTTTCCATTGATCTTTCCCTTTATTCTTTTTTTATAGCTGTTGTCAAATTCTCTCTTCTCTCATAAAGATGTCTCTTTTCTACTGCTAACACACGCAGAGGAACACAACCCGTGATAGTCCACAAGGCCGCCGCAGATACAGTCCTGTAGGCGCATGCTACGCCCAACAGACTCGTTCTGTCTACTTGTATCATGAGCCTAATAATAGGTACCTATCTATATCTAAATATAATGAAAAATATTATTAATTATTGTGTATTAATACAATAATTATTGTATTCTACATATTTAAAGTGGTAATTTCATTATTAAATTAGCGTTTTACATTTTTTGTATTGTGTGTGAAAGACAAGTTACATTTTCCTGCTATTCTTTATATATTTTTTACTTTATATGACCTCAGGGGGTTTAACCCCCCAAACCCCCCCACTTGGTGCGCCTCAGATAGATGTATTTATTGAATGAAAAATCACGTCCACGAAAGTCAAAGAAATTGATACATTATCAAATAAAACAAAGAAACAACGGAAAGGAGGTCTCAAAATAGTTTAAAGTGGTTTTACAAAAATATTCTATAAATTAAAGATACAGTATTAACTAAAGAAAGTTTGAAAAACTTTTAAAACAAATCTTAGTAGAGGATATAAAATTGTGTATTTAATTTAATATAATTTACTATAATTATAAAAATTGCAGTTTTTTAAATTTAGCTTAAACTCAATTTCTTATTTTAAGTAAACTTAATTACTCATCCTACTTTTAAATTAAGCGCCTTTATGAGATTTGACAGACACTGCCTTTCTTTGGTTGGAACACTTTTATTTTCTGTTTAACGCGAAAACGTCCCTCATTGGTGAATGTGACATCTGGTTTTGTCAAGTGAAAACAATCCACCACAGATAAAATTATTTTTAATCGTAAAAAAGGTTATACAAATAAAACACAAATAATTGATTCTTTTTAGAATTTGTTACAAATACACAAATTGTATCTGGTGATTGGGTATGTATACGTATTATTAGCTAAACCTTATATTTTGTTCGCCATAATCTGCACAGAAAAACCAAATACCTAGTAGAGATAAATATAGTGATCATAAAATAACCATTATAATTATTACTTGGTTGATATTGTATTTTGTTTATTGCTGATTATGTTATAAAATAATAGTCTGATAGTCTGAGTACCTGAATAATAAATATTTGTACAAATGGATTTATCAATTTATTTTTAATTTGTATTTTGACACCAATATAAAAATCAATTTTGTTTATATTTATGTAATAGCAACTTGTTGAGGAAATCACACCATTTGATCCTTATAATATGAAGATTAAATTATGAGATAGTAAACACTAGGCCATGGATATATTTGCTTTTTTGGTTCATATATTTGCTATTTACAAATATGTGTAGTATTAACCAGTATCGCTATATGATAAAACCTTATAAGGTTGTTTTTATCAAGGATATATTTTAGCGTGAGAAAATAAGTAAGAAATGCAATAATTTGCTATTTTTGGTTTCATATATTTACAAATATATATGTAGTATTAGCCATTATTGGTATATTATAAGACCTTATAAGGTTGTTTTGATAAGATATGTAGCGTGAGAAAGTTAGTAAGAAATGCAATAAAATTTGATAAAAAGTAATAGCCCTGCCTGAGAGTCTATAATACGTGTGGTAGATGATAAAGGGTGTCAGGGTGTCAGGTAAAGTTCATAGAACGAAATGTTGGTTCTTGACTGTGTTGCCATGTTTGTTTAATAAATCGGAAAATAGCATGTGATTTATAATTAATAAAAATCCAATAGAAAGTTAACAAACTAACAGTAAAAAAGAAATTCTTTCAAAAAATAATAAGAATAGTATTCAGGTACTTTCCACAGATATCTGGTGACCATCTGTAACAATCTGGCAACTAGTGGTTTGAGGATTGCCAAATCTATTAGCTTATTATCAAAGGCAAATGCCAAAAAAATGTTGTAATAATTAACTGCAATTTATATGAGAAGAAACGAGTATTTATTCGTTCGTGTTGTATATAAAAAAATTAAAAAAGTGCATAATTCATATAATAATATAATAAAAATGTATTTTTGAAAGCTTCTCTATTTGTAATTGAAGCCTACAACATATACATTATAAAGACATAATAACACAGTCAGACGTCAAAAATTTGTTTTGTGAATTTAATTCACAGCTCCTTTGTAGCTATCTTCAATGGGACCAAATGTGAAAATCGTCCGATTTTTCTTATGATTAAGGTTTGAATTGAATAGAAAACACTGTTTTTTCTTTAAATTGTAATTTTTTTTAATTAACATACAAAATAACTCCATAAACAGAAATTTAATGGTGTTAAATTACATGATCTGGTGTTAAATCGTGTACCTGATCTATACGGGACTTACCAACAAGTAATAACCTAGTGCTTGCACCATTTGTAGATGATACTGCTTTCCTAACATCTCATAGGAATCCAGCAATAGCATTAGAGATACTGCAACTACATATATAAACGAAACTAATAAATGGTTTAACTCTGGATAATTAAAATAAACTCCTCAAAATATACACATATTACATTTTCTTTTAAGGCTCTTTAAAGGCCAAATAGCCCTTATTGATTTATGACAATATTTGCGAGGTGAGCATTCCACATAAGTTTTCTATGTAAATATCTCGTTAAAGGTATTTAATCTCTTCTGAGAATTATAGTATTGTTCGATTCATGGTCAAAGGGTTGAGTTGTAAATTTCCTCCCATTTTTAAATTAAACAAGTATGATCTTATTTGATGGCCATTTCCTCCCATTTGGTAATTAAACAAGTATCATTTTATTAGGATCTACTGAAGGTAGTTACTCAGTTTAAGGCACCTTGCATGCAATAAGCAATGACACTGTCATGTTTACCTCTAACCGCTATAATAATACAATATAAGTAGATAATCTGCATAGCCCAGAGCATGAATCCTCTTGAGTGTTGTTAAACGATTGTCAATGACTATACAGTACGGATAACCTTTTACTGCTTTTATAGTAGACAACTGATCTAGGTAGGTAATTATATTCTTAGTACTGAGCATGGATTGAATCCATTTAATGATAGAAGGTGGTATACTTTTTCTGTTGTGGCAACGTTAATAAACTCCAATGAGGTGTTGTCAAGTGGCCCCTCTATGTCTTTGAATGTACACACTTCTTTTGACGAGATGATCATTTTGAGGTATTTGATTTGACAATACAAGGCATCTATGCTCTAATTTGCCTGGTTGATAGGCAAATTGTTCTTGAAGAGTTATTCTCAATAAGTATTCAATTCTTATTATCTTAAGTAGTATTTTTTCCATACTATTGAAAGAAATATGAAAATCATGAATATGAGTTGAGTTCCTGTGGAGGGTGTTTGTTGCTCTTGTAAATAAAGCAGTCCCTAACCCGGAAATATTTTTTTGTAATATAACCTAAGATGAAACTTATCTTGAATATTTTGTGCTAGATGAGGCAATAGGATATTCATTCCCTGCTGTAGCAAAGCTGGTAAGATATCATCATTTCCAGAAGACTTCTAGGGCTTAAAACTATTGGCAGCCATTCGATTTTATTCTTTGTGGAGATTTTCTCTGATAGACTCTTTGATAATCTGTATGTAGATTCATTAAGCTTCGTCTGATTCTCCTTTAATGACTGTTGAACCAAGAAATTTATTATTCAAAAGGCATTTTATGCTTTCTTCCTTGGTTTCTATAAACTTTTTATTTTGGCTTTTCAAGAACTCAAATGCCGTTAGAGTAGTCTACCTTGAATGAAGCACTTACAGCTTGCAATACAAGCCTTCTTGATAATCACAGGGTAGCGTGGAGTGATTTTCTCTTGTTGTCTTCTGTTCGCTTGACATTTACCTATTTTTTTGTGTATGAAATCCTTGAGCCTTCCCATTGTTATCTGGACTGCAGCGAAGCTTTGAGGATCTGGCTGTGTGTATGTGGCCTTCTACCGTGGCCAGTTTTTGTTACTATTTTTAGAGTCTATATTTTGTTGTTTTCTTGGGTTTTATTTTTTTAAGACTGATTTATTATATCTTAGTGTACTTAAATATTCATTGCTCCTTATGTGGAACTTTATGCTTGAATAAAGTTCCTCTCAGTTGTAGTGTTTGGTTTGACGTGCCTCCACCTGCCGTTTTCATCATATCTATTAGCTCCCTCAGAGGTTGGTCTGGATGGTTAGACAGATCCGTGAATATCTTGTCAGCTTTTTCTTGGATGATAAGTCCGATTCTTGAATATTCTGTCGGCTTCCCTTCTTCTTAATGCTCCGGTTTTTCTTGTGTTCCTGTATACAAATCGCTGCAGATTTGCTGCTTTTCTTATAATCTCTTCTGGACCAGTTGCGCCTTCTTCCTGTATGATTTGCCGAAAACAAGTTATACATACGTCAATATCGGAAGTATGATGCTATTGATTAGTCTCATTCTATTTTTTTTTTAATTTCCAGCGTGGACTATTAGTTATGCAGCCAGTCACATATGATGTATTGGGTTAATCTGTAGTATGTGTTGAGTACATACCTTGTTACTAAGTAAAGTCATCTTCTTAGATTTTTTAAATAATCGCTATATCAGAACAACTACGGTACCTTAGGTGAGTACCGATCCGACAAAGAAGAGACTTATTTATTAAAAATTCCCATCTTGAAACTTAGTCTGCTTCTTTTATGTATTAGTTAATTCACTTATGTTTGGGCGTTCTTTGACTCGGTGTTGGTGGTCATCACGTGGTTTGTGTATGTTAAACCTTCGTCTATTTCTACTCATAAATATTTGGCTTCATTATAGTAAAATATCCAAGTAAAATGTTAAAAAAAAGACACACATCTAATACAAAAAATCCAAATATTGTATTTAATGGATTTAACTCAAGAGTATTTTACCACAAAAAATCGCCCGCTTTAATTAAAGCAAATTCAATCATCCAACCTTCAATAGAGGAAACTTTTATAAGTAATGCCGTCCCATTATATATGGCAGATATTCATAAATTACATGAAACAAAATGTTATTTATTAAAAAACCACTCGTTGATTCCTAATCAAATCAGACAGGAAGTATTTGATAACAATATAAATAATTGATTCATTCGCACACCATTCTTACATTTTCGCAGACTTCTCCAAAACCACAGGCGGTGTTGCTTTTGAGTTTACTTATGCAGACTCGTACAAGCAAAGCACGGAACACCGAAAACTAAGATAGCTAATTACAAATGTGTCACAGAGGATATGGAATCATATCACGAAAAAAAGGTAGTTAAAAAATGAAACAAGGCATTTAAATCCAGTAATACAGGACTCTATTACAAAAGTATTCAAAACAAAACTAGCGAAGAACAATGGTTTCATGAATTATCAGGAAATAAAAAAATTGTATCAACATTATGTACACTCAGATTTCACTGTGACTTAAAACTTAAAGTCTTAATTAAAATCTAAAGTTTTAATTAAAATTAGTAGAATCCCCAAATTTTTCATGGGGAGAAATGAGAAGTATAGAACATATGATATAGGCTTGTAAAAATATAGGCACTGATATAAGTGTGCTAAACAATGTGTTAACAAGATGTAGATATTTAAAGAAACCTTATAGTCTACCATAAATTTTGATGACTGAAGACTTTACAGTGCATTATATATTATGTTTATAATGTATAAACATAAAAAAAATATGGTACTGGCATTTAATGTTAATGGAAGACGAACGATGGCCAAAACAGGCCTTAAACTATGTGCTATAAATGAGGATGAATGGATCGAACCGAAAGAGGTGGAGATCGAAATGCAAGATGCGGCAGAGGTTGTAGGACCCCCGTAGATTATATATATATATATATATATATATATATATATATATATATATATATATATATATATATATATATATATATATATATATATATATATATATACGGTGTAGGTAAAAGTTTATGGTCGGTATAGTAGAATTTAACAGGATATCTAACACATATATAAAATCATATTTTCAGCGAATAGACAAAGATAACAATCATATTTCCCCTTGGTCTCCCCTCCACATTCCTCATGCACGCCCATTGATGAACGCCAGACGATTATTTACGATCCAGCTTATACGTAAGAAACAGCGGCAGGGTTGCCTTATTACATATTTGAATTAAAACATTGAATTGATTCAAAAAATTGGCGATCAGTGGCGCGGTTATATTGCCATTCAAAACTGGATGATGATATTAAAAATGAAACACTAATTGGCACAAATACTGGTACAAAATTTCTTAGATCCATGAGAAATTTACAGATTCGAATTTTTATTTGACGAAATTGTAACCTAACTTCCAATAAAACAAGTTAATTTTGGCAACATCGTCATTGGTCTGTTCTCTTCAATGGTAAACTGCATACGAGACAGGCCGAACGCTATACTATGTATTTTTTTTGAAGGTAACCGCGTAAGTTTGAAGATAAAAATTGATATGCCGACTCTTTATACAACAGAAGAACGGGTACACATAATAAAATGGAACTTTGGGGGCAATTCAGTACAAGAAACGGTTCATTTATTTATTATGGCTTTTGAAAATAGGCCAATACCTATAGAAAAAACAGTATTGGCCATTATTCATCAATTTGAAAAGTTGGGCTGTACTAATGGCAGATATAAAAAATGCTGCCCGTCCAATCAACCTCGCGAAAAGAAAATTTCTCAAGAACAAGAAATTAGAGAAATGCAAGTTTGTGCATTGGCTAAAGCGACGCCGTGTTCAAGTAAACAAATTGCCGATGAAGTTGATTTACAATTCACAAGAAACATAATCCATCCTTTGTAGATTATTGGTCTCAGGAGAATAAGCATTTGAGTGTCTGTGCGTATGCAGTATCCACAAAAGTTGAATGTTTGGACTGGGATTTTGGGAGACCATATTATTGGTCCTTTTTTCATTGAAGGCAATTTAAACGCAGTCAAATATCTCCAATTACTGCAAAATCAAATTATTCCTGCACTTCAACGTCTTCAAATTAACTTCAACGAAATTTGGTTTCAACAAGACGGCTGTTCTGCACATAATGCAAAAGCCGTTAGATACTATTTAGCGTTATTTTTTGCTGAACGTATCATTAGTACCGACGGTACAATAAAATGGCCCCTTGGTCGTCTAACTTAGCTCCTCTAGATTTTTATTTTTGGGGGATGCTAAAAAACGAAATTGTACAGGCATGAGTTCGAGCGAGCCACCAACTTGGAGGAACTGAAGGAAACGATAATACACTTAGCCAAAACATATCGGCAGATGAACTCAACGCCATGAGAAATGCGTTGTATAATAGATTTGGTTACTGTTCGTTACTATTTGGTGGTCTGTTTGAACATTTAATTACCTAAGAATTTTATTTCGTTTAGAATTTCTAATTGTTTGGAATTATTTTTAATTTAAACAGTAGTAGTGGAATTATTTTTTTATTTGATTTCATTTTTATAGAACAAATTTTATAGTTTTATACTAATTTTATCTTTTTTTGTTTCATTTTTATAGAACTAATTTTTATTTTCCCACCTACTACCTCCGAAAAATCTAAACGAAAATATGGTTTCAAAGATATTATTTGGAAAATACGAAATAATACATTTTTATTAAAAGACATAATGATTCGTCCAGTTTAAATTTAATATAATACACCTACTCCTTCCTAATGCATTACTAATACTGTCTATATTTATTATGCTTTATGAAAGACCAACCCATGCTATACGCATGGCATACCAAACTAGTTCTGTTCTGCTCGTTACCACAATATTAAAATCAAAGTGTCGTTACTTTGACGACGCGACGTTGCCAAATAATTTTGTATGAAGCTTTTTTATTGTGGCGTCATAATGCAGTTTATTATTTGAATTGGGAATTAGGCACAATGTGATTTTTAAATAAGCTTATTTTGATGTTTAGATTTCCAATTCGGAAATCGTACTTAAAATACGAAACATTAATAAATTTTATTTATATAAAACGATTTCCGAAGTGGAACTCAAAATGTTAAATTAAACTTATTGTAAAGTAAAATTGTGGCATATTCCCTATAAAAAACAATAACCTGCCATTTCAATCAATTCGCCCAAATTTGATTATCTTAGAGCATTGTTCAAATGCTAAAAAGACAACAGGTCAAATGAAACCAATAAGTTTGGCAACGTTGAACTTCCCCTCTTCTGTTGAATTTATTATTTTCACTAATGCTTACCCAGCTAGTAGCAGCAGCAGAACGAATGGGATTACCTATATGTATCAAATAAAACCAAATTCATGCCGACTAACAGAAACACAATAGCTGGATATGTTGACGCTGATCTAATTGTGAATGACTAAAACTTGAAGCAGTCAAAAAGTTCATATATCTAGGGACATCGGTTCACCCCAATAATATATATCAGGGAATTGCAAATAGGTGTTATCATGGTCTGTCAAGTACTCAGCTAACAAACGTCTGTCTGAAAAACCACATATAAGACTATATAGAACACTGATAGTCCCTGTTCTCACATGTGGATCAGAGGATCATAGACCCCAACCAAAACAGACGAATCCTCTCTATCGATTTTTTAAAGAAAGTTACTACGCAAGATATTCGGAGCTGTCTGTGAAAACGGATTATGGAGGCCTAGATATAACTTTGAACTGCAGAATATCTACAAGCATATATTTAGATATTACCATTATAATTAAGTGAAACCGTTTGCAATGAGTAGGACATGTAGCCCAGGCCCCGGAATCGAACATGATAAAAAAGATTCTAACAGCGTAACCGGTGGGAATGAGAAGACGGGGTAGACCCGTCCACAAAGCTGAGGTGGAAAGATGGGTAACACATGATGGTGGGAAGATCGGTGTTCGCTGAAAGCTTAAGAAGGTCGAGGCTCTTTAAGGGCTGTAGCACCGTGATGATAAGTGTGTTAAACAATATGTCGACAAGATATAGAGATTTAAATAAACCTAATAGTCTAGTACAAATTTTCATGCTTGAAGACTTTACAATGCAGTAAATATTACGTTTATAGTGACTTAGACATGCCACAAGAAAACAGTTTTAGAACCTCTTTTACAAAGCATTGTTCATGTTGGGAATTGTATTGGGTAAATGTATAAATTAAGTATTCCTTTGTGTTTATCCTTGTTTCTCTAGTTTACCCGTCCTAGTAAGGCCTGTGCTATATCTAAATTACTTTGAAAGACCACTGAGTATATTAGGTCTCCCTGTGTATACAAAACAAATGAAGAAATATATAAAATAAATAGAAAAAAAAAAAAGATATAAAAAGAAAACACAAATAATGCGATTACAAAAATAAGAAATAAAAACGAAAAGTTCAAAGAAAAAAAGTATCAATAATATTTAACGATTGTAACATATGCATAGATATAGTAAACGTATACATAATAATGTATGTTATAATAATATACATAATAAAGGAATACACATATTGTAAAAAAAAGTTAAAATAAAAGCTTGTCGAAGACTCATAGACATATGGGTAAGACAACGTAACAAGTTTCTGTTTCCGTTCTAGAGAGAGTAAGTATGTTGAATGGGTGTAAAAACTAAAAAACATTATTAACATACGTTATTTAGACGATGCTGTACTAATAACAAATAGTGAAGATGAACTACGAACACTTATACACATTCAATTCATTTTAATATCAACAGATGAAACAGAATGCCTAAAAGTAGACATAATATGCAAACTAGAGAACGAATGGATATCATTGACCAGGAAATGTTCAATAACTTTGGTGTAGATGTAACAAGTCATCGAGGCATCCACCGAGAAAGAATCGCTCAAATAAGGAAGGCAGCAACCGTGATGGGTGCATTAAGAGACAATATAAAAAAAAGGATCTGGGATTGAAAAGAAAAAGGAGAGTTTGTAAAACTATATGGGAACGAGTAAGAAACTAGGCTATAATACATCAGATATGGAAGGCCAGTAAGAAGGAGACTAACCAAAGAGATGGTTAGATATCTGGTTATGAAAATGGCAACTTAAACATAACCTCATAAGAAAACTCAAAAACTGTTCAGTCGTCAAGTGCATACTGGATTCCGAATCAGATGCGTAGGATTTAATTCTAATTAATCAAAATAAATTCGAGTTATAGATAATTTAACACTACTCGACGAATTCAAATTATTCAAGTTCCACTGTATTTATTTAGTTGTTTCCATGATTTCTTAATATTTTCCCGTCTAATTTTACCATTACAAATTATATTGTTAACAATTTCTAGTTAATATGATTTGGATAGATCTTTTTTCTGTTGTATAATATAAGTAGACATAAGTAGATGAAAATAAGATATAAAATAAATTTTATATCTTTGATGTATAAACTAAACTTTATTGTCTATTATTTTTTATTAACTACAAATAATTGTATTTATCAAATCTGACATCCGTTTTTGATGGTTTATTTAACTGGGTATTTTACAGATAAGGAAATGTTTACGATGCGGCTGAAATTGGGTTCAGATAGAAATAAAGAATGGACATCTTGCTTTTGTTTGCATGTTCGAACAGCTACTATCCTATTTGGGATATGGCATTTGGTAAGTATTCGACATTCATTTCCTAATTATTTTTTTTCAAAATAATATATTTGGTTGTTCAATAAATTTTCTTCGTTTGATAAGGATGAGGCTATTAGGTTCGTTCTTAAAATATACCACCATAGAAAGGAGCTTACATTACAAGGTTGATATCTGATGCCGCTACGGAAGTTGCTTGTGCTGTCACCTCTTTTTCATTTCCTAAGAACCTTAAATGTGAGTCATAACAGATAGAGTAAGTAGGTCATTTCTATTACCTAGTCACATATTTTATGATCCTTCCTGTGGTTTTATATTTTAAGGGTGCGTCATATAAATAAAACTGGTATACTTTTTTGGAAGCATAGGTTTCTTATCGCGGGCTACGGACGGAGCGTTGGATTGCGCAGAAGTATGAAAAAAAGACCAACGACTGAAACCACTGTAACGACGGATCGCGCGACTCACAGTCAACCAACCTTCGCTTGTCCACTGCTGGACATAGATCTCCCTCATAATTGTCCATCTATTTCGATCTTGTGCCTCTTGCATCCAATTCCTATGACAACGTTTTAGATCGCCAGTCCAACGTGTTGGTGGACGACCTCCGCTTCGGTAGGCATCATCCCTTGATCTCCATTCCAGTGTCAGCTTTATCCATCTGTTATCTGTCATTCGAGCCACGCGACCTGTCCAGTTGCACTTCAGTGTTGCTAGTCTCTACAGCATCTGCCACTCCTGATCGTAGTCGTAGCAAGCGATTTGGGATCTTATGTCTCAGTGAAACGCCCAACATAGCACGGTTCATCGCCCTTTGAGCCACACGGAACTTTTTCACTATTCTCCTTGTCATAGTCAACGTTTCCACTCCGTAAGTCAACACTGGCAAAACACACTGTATAACAGAGAAGCTCAACGGTTTGGTTATCTTTTCTTATGGTTTTATATCTTCTTCTTTAGATGCAAATCCACTAATGGATGTTAGCGATCACATTTTCCATTAATTCTCTATTTCTTGCAATATGTATCAGAGATTGTATGTCTTAATCCCTGTCCATTGCCTTATGTTTCGGAGCCAGGACATTTTCTTGCGTCCCATTCCTCTCTTGCCTTCAATTTTACCCTCGATTATAAGTTGGAGGAACTGGTATTTTTCATTTCGCATGATGTGACCTAGATACGCCGTTTTCCTTTTCTTGATGGTTTCGAAAAGTTGGCGTTCTTGGTTTATTCTTTTAAGGACATCTATATTTGTGATTTTCGCTGTCCATGGTATTTTTAGGATACGGCGATAGAGCCACATTTCAAAAGCTTCTAATCTGTTTATATCCCTCGTTTTGAGTGTCCAGCCCTCTACGCCATATAGCAGCACTGACCACACGTAGCACTTAGTAAACCTTAGTCTCAGTTGAAGATCGAACTCTGAACAAGTCAGTACCTTCTTGAATTTTACGAAAGCTTGTCGAGCTTGCTCAATGCGACATTTTACTTCCCCGTCCGATGCCCAGTCTTCAAAAAGCCACGATCCCAGGTATTTAAATTTACTCACTCTTTCAATGGACTTAGTATTCAGTGTTATGGTGGAGTTTTCAAGTGCATCCAAGTTTCTGGAGATGATCATAAATTTGGTTTTTTTGGTATTAATCTCTAATCCCATTCGCTTACTGTATTCTCCGATTATAGTGACAAGTTGTTGAAGATCGACTATGTTGTCACAAATTAAGACACCATCATCAGCATATCGTATGTTGTTGATCAGTACTCCATTCACTTTGATTCCCATCTTTGCATCCTCCAGAGACTCTTGAAATATGGCTTCCGAATAAATGTTAAATAAAAGAAGGGAAAGCACACATCCCTGTCGAACGCCCCTTCTTATATGTATGGGTTTGGATATAGAATTGTCTATTTTTAACTGTGCCGTTTGATGCCAGTACAAGTTTTCAATGCATCTTATGTCTTTTTGGTCTATATCAACTTTCTTGAGGATCTGCATTAACTTGTGGTGTTGGACACGATCAAACGCTTTTTGGTAATCTAAAAAGCATAGGAACACATCCTTCTTCTGATCGTAACAATTTTGGACCAGCACCTGTGTTGCTACTATTGCTTCTCGTGTTCCGAAACCTTGCCTAAATCCGAACTGGGAGTCACTGATGTCCCATTCACATTTTTTGTATACTCTTTGATATAGTATTTTTAAGAATATCTTTAAAGTGTGACTCATCAGGCTAATGAGTCTGTGATCCTCACATCTTTTTGCATTGACTTTCTTGGGCAGGGGAATAAAGGTAGAGCGTAACCACTGTTGAGGATAGCAGCCAGTTTCATAAATTAAGGTAAATATTTTGTGTAGTGCTGAAATTTCCCTTTCATCCAGTAATTTGAGTATTTCTGACGGGATTTCATCTGGTCCAGGTGCCTTATTGTTTTTTGAATTGAATATTGCCTTTTCTATCTCCTCTTTGGTGATTGAAGGGCCAGTCAGCTGGTTTTATATATATATATATATATATATATATATATATATATATATATATATATATATATATATATATATATATTTATATATACACTGTCGAGCATAAAATTAGGGTCACTCCATAATTTGAATTTATTTTAGAAATTATTATTCTTTTTTAACTATTTCCGGTTGTAACATAGTTTAGGATAAAGGATCCTACTAAAGGATTGCTTGAAAAAATTGTTGTTGCTGTTTAGATAAGCGTTTGAGATAAAAAGGGCTCCATTTACCCTAATTCGTAAAAACCATTATCAGTATAGTTTTGGTTTCTGTAGTTTTAAAGTCAATTGTAAATTGTGTGTGTATAGTGTTGTCACTCTCAGTGTATTGCAATGAGCATCAGTTCTGTTGCTGGCAAGAATTTGGTGGCGGCGTTAGAAGATGGCCACGATTTGCGCAAAACTGCGAGGAGCGTTGGAATAAGTCTCTCGAGTGTGCAATGAGTATGGCGATGAGAGATGTAAATCTAAGTGAATATACAGTTAGAAGGCGGCTTTGTACTGCTAGTTTATATTCTCGAACTAGAGTAACAGGGCCTCTGCTTTCCCGTTAACACCGAATTGCCAGTTTGAATTTTACACGAGATCATTTGGCTTAGACAATACAGGATTGGAGTCGTGTATTGTTTTCAGATAAATCGAGATATGCCCAATCGTGTGTTGCCGAGCGACTTTCGTTTGGCGGACATGGGCATGACATGGAGATGCATATCGTTTAACGCTCTCACGGAGTTGGTCTTTATCGAGAATGGGACCTTGACTGCGCATAGGTACCTGACACAGGTTCTAGAAGACCATGTTTTACTGTTTATGGTTATTCTTGTAGACGACGAAACATTTATGTATGATAATACACGGCCCAACACTGCTCGGATAATAACTAAGTATTTTGACGAGGTTCAAAGCACACGATTTGTTTGACCTGCTCGCAGTCGATATAGAACATGTTTGGGATGAGATAAAGAGACGTTTACGTACTCATGTGCCTGTCCCCAGATATTTAAGAGAGCATTGCGAAATGTTGGTGCAGGAATGAAACAATATTTCGCAGAATGTGATCAAAAATCTGATCCAAAGCATGCCTCGTCGTTATCACTACCAGAGGAGGGAATATTCGTTATTGAACTTCCTATAATTTCTTTTGTTTCAACAACACTCAGGCTGATACAAATTCAAACTCGGAAAGTCCAACGAATGTCTTCTAAATATTTTTCAGTGCACAGAGCAGTGTACAGAGGTGCCATTTACTTTGATCGATTTATTGCCATGAACAAAAACGATTTTGCAAAAGATTAAATCTTTTAATTCTAGCTTTTTTTTTCTTCTTAATACTTAGCTGATTTGTGAAAACATCCTCGGATATCCATTTGATTTCAACGCTGACGTTTATAAAATGCTTATCCAAACGAGATACGCAAGGTTTTCGCGATTGATTAATAGAGTATATTATATTTTAACCCTTTTAGGTGCTTCATATTTTGGCTCTGACAGTACTTGCGCTGATGATGCGCAATCATCATGTGATTCTCCAAAAGAACGAAGACCTACAAACTGATTTCTTGCCTACCCCTTTAAGCAAAAAAGATGATGACAATCCCTACTATTTGCCCACAACTCAAGATAGCCGCAAAATATATACATGTAAGTCATAACATTATCATACGAAACATATACATATGTATATATATATATATATATATATATATATATATATATATAATATATATATATTATACGGTAACGCTTTACAACGTTACGTGTGACATAACTTTTACAACAATACTCTGACACTTATATTTTTGCAAAATTTTGGAATGTGTTTAATTCGTAGAACATTTGTTTTGTTTTCAATACAGGTTTCAGTCTTCTATAAATAGTATATAATAACTTTTGATGTAAAATAATATCCCTCCCCAATGATTGGAATATTGGAATACTTTGCACCATAAACAAAAGAGGAGATATTTTTGAATGCTCTAACCGCAGAGGAATTACGCTTCTAAATGCAGCGTATAGAATATATTCCACAGTACTATGTCACCGTATGGCACCATTCATTAGATTGCAACACTGAGACAAATTTTAGAAAAATCACTGGAATATGGCATACATACTCATCACATATTTATAGACTACAAAACAGCCTACGACTCTGTGAATAGAAGAGAAATGTTCAAAGTAATGAAAGAGCTAGGAATACCAAATCAGTTGGTGAATTTAACAAAACGAAATCTTGAAAAAGTTGAATGTAGAGTAGGAATTCAGAGGGGACTGTCTGAACCTTTTAAAACAAATAACGGGCTGCGCCAGGAAGACTCTCTCTGGATGGGACAAAATGACCTAGCTAGAAAAACGATCCTTAATAGACCCATTGGTCAGAGAAGAAGAGGATGACCCAGAACAAGGTTCCTTAATAATATCGATGAAGACATGAGAAATATGAGAATACGTGCTTGGCAAAGGCGACGAGGGATGGACAAGAAGAGGATGACCCAGAACAAGGTTCCTTAATAATATCGATGAAGACATGAGAAATATGAGAATACGTGTTTGGCAAAGGCGACGATGGATGGAGAAGAAGAGGATGACCCAGAACAAGGTTCCTTAATAATATCGATGAAGACATGAGAAATATGAGAATACGTGCTTGGCAAAGGCGACGATGGATAGGGACCACTGGAGAGAAATTCTTGGGGAGGCTAGGACCCAAGCAGGGTTGTAAAGCTAGAATGATGATGATGTTGATCTGCCTTGCGTAAATCCAAACAAATTTTCGGATATTTTGGTTTCTTCACGTAACCGTCTATCAATTACTCTCTCTCATATTTTCATGGAGGGACTAAGTAGTTTTATGGCCCTGTAGTTTGTGCATTGTTGTATATCTCCTTTGTTTTTGTAAACAGGTTCTCCATTCTTCTATCATTTGTCCCACTTTCATAGTTCTATTAAACCAACCTGTTAGCCCACTTATTTTTGTCTTTCCTAAA